>NC_141694.1:1924075148-1924802032 GCF_964263255.1 Lissotriton vulgaris
GCTGCGCGAGCCTCCGTGCTTCTGCTGTGACACAAGCACTGCAATTTTGGAGCAGCTGCAATGCCCACAAATGACTGCTTCTATCTTTTCTCTGTATATTCCCCCCTTCCCTTCGAGCAGAGCCATGGGCTCAGGGGTTTAGATCCTTTTACCTTATGCACTTTTAGAAGACAGATTATGCTGTCGTGTTTTTTGGGGCATCGCTCAAGGAGCCCTATTAGCATGGTTTGTGCGCACAGGTCTCTGTGGTGGGGGAGAGACGTCCACGTGACACAAAGCACCACAGTGACCACACTTCTACCAAGAGGAGCGGTCTCAGCACCGCTGCCCCATGAACACATTCCTTTGCTCTTACTGTGGCACAAACTTATATAAATTGTACGATCAACCAAAGTATATACATTGTAATTTATCAACGCCTGTGACAACACAAATTATACTGTCCGTCACGGTTCTTGGTGAACATCGTAAAGCATTTGTTGCAGACTGTTGCAGGAACAGATTAATTACTATTTTAAATGTTCCACAAAATTATTGCTATAATGTGCATAAATAACATCAATGTTAAATAAACAAAATTATCAGGAACAGAACCCCAGTTTCAAAACATTTGCTGCAAAAACCATACATCTTCGTGTTTTTCTACGGAGACACGATAAATCTCCCTGAACATGAATCGGCTCTCAATAATAAAAAAGCAAATGGAAAAGTATGAATTTAAATGAAATAGGAACGGGTAATTAAAAAAAAATAAACTCACCGTCCGGAGAGACTCTTTCCCGACTCCCGCCTTCCTCTTTTCAAGTCCTGCAGCACGTCATCACAGGAAGGCGGCGCAGCAGGCAGACTCCCTCCCTTCCACCACCGCGTTTTTGATTGGGGCGGCCGACTGCCCCAGGCTATGTCATTTTCTCTCTGTATGCTGCTGCAGCAGCATACAGAGAGAAAAGGGAGAGTGAATGTGTGGTTTTACGCGAGGGCAGGGGGGAGTGGCTTGGGGGAGTGGCCTTCCCACTGTAGTTAATACTGTCTGTTTGGGCAGCCTCATGCTGCCCAAACAATCAGTATTAACAACAGTGGGCTAGCCACTCCCCCAAGCCACTCCCCCCTGCCCTCGAGTAACACACCGCCCACTCTGACTCAGCTCTAAACCAGGAAGGAAGTTCTGCTTTCTCCCGTGCGAGAATGCAGAAACAAATCACAAATGGTAGTTATATTAAGGCAATAACTACCATTTGTTTCTGCCTTCTCGCACGGCGAGAAAACAGGGGGGGGGCGGCGCCCAAACGCCCCCATGAAGGAACCGCCACTGGTGTTTTGCAGTCCAGCGGGGGAGAAATACTGCCAGGCACTAAAAAAGGCAGTAAGAGCGCCCCACCCAGGCTTCCAACGTCCTGCACCGACAGAAGCAAGAAGACAGGGGAATTTTTGCCGAAATTTCCCACACCAATTGATGAAAATCAACTTGAACATTACAAAAAAGTTGTAAATTGGAAGGAATTTGATGGTGGTATTTGAGATGGGGAGCGACCTAGTGGCAGCAGCTTGAGTGGTGGTTTTGATAAGAAAGAGGTGGTAGGTAGTTTTTCACAGGAGGGGGACGACGAGTCATTGGAGGAGGGGGAGCTGCCAGGCACTGAGGGCATGGATGGTGCTTTACCTCAATTTTCAGGGTCACGGGGGGGGCACACTAAAGAGTTGTCCAGCTTATATTTTTTGCAGAACAAAGGAGCTGAAGCTGGCACTCGAGGAGTGGATATGAAGACACAGAGCAAAGGGTGAAGCACGGTGGAGTGGATTTGAAGACACAGAGCAAAGGGTGAAGCACGGTGGAGTGGATTTGAAGACACAGAGCAAAGGGTGAAGCACGGTGGAGTGGATTTGAAGACACAGAGCAAAGGGTGAAGCACGGTGGAGTGGATTTGAAGACACAGAGCAAAGGGTGAAGCACGGTGGAGTGGATTTGAAGACACAGAGCAAAGGGTGAAGCACGGTGGAGTGGATTTGAAGACACAGAGCAAAGGGTGAAGCACGGTGGAGTGGATTTGAAGACACAGAGCAAAGGGTGAAGCACGGTGGAGTGGATTTGAAGACACAGAGCAAAGGGTGAAGCACGGTGGAGTGGATTTGAAGACACAGAGCAAAGGGTGAAGCATGGTGGAGTGGATATGAAGACACAGAGCAAAGGGCGAAGCACGGTGGAGTGGATATGAAGACACAGAGCAAAGGGTGAAGCACGGTGGAGTGGATATGAAGACACAGAGCAAAGGGTGAAGCACGGTGGAGTGGATATGAAGACACAGAGCAAAGGGTGAAGCACGGTGGAGTGGATTGGAAGACACAGAGCAAAGGGTGAAGCACGGTGGAGTGGATTTGAAGACACAGAGCAAAGGGTGAAGCACGGTGGAGTGGATATGAAGACACAGAGCAAAGGGTGAAGCACGGTGGAGAGGGAATGAAGACACAGAGCAAAGGGTGAAGCACGGTGGAGTGGATTTGAAGACACAGAGCAAAGGGTGAAGCACGGTGGAGTGGGAATGAAGACACAGAGCAAAGGGTGAAGCACGGTGGAGTGGGAATGAAGACACAGAGCAAAGGGTGAAGCACGGTGGAGTGAATATGAAGACACAGAGCAAAGGGTGAAGCACAATGGAGTGGGTATGAAGACACAGAGCAAAGGGTGAAGCACGGTGGAGTGGGTATGAAGACACAGAGCAAAGGGTGAAGCATGGTGGAGTGGGAATGAAGACACAGAGCAAAGGGTGAAGCACGGTGGAGTGGGAATGAAGACACAGAGCAAAGGGTGAAGCACGGTGGAGTGGATTTGAAGACACAGAGCAAAAGGTGAAGCACGGTGGAGTGGGAATGAAGACACAGAGCAAAGGGTGAAGCACGGTGGAGTGGGAATGAAGACACAGAGCAAAGGGTGAAGCACGGTGGAGTGGATATGAAGACACAGAGCAAAGGGTGAAGCACGGTGGAGTGGGAATGAAGACACAGAGCAAAGGGTGAAGCACGGTGGAGTGGGAATGAAGACACAGAGCAAAGGGTGAAGCACGGTGGAGTGGGAATGAAGACACAGAGCAAAGGGTGAAGCACGGTGGAGTGGGAATGAAGACACAGAGCAAAGGGTGAAGCACGGTGGAGTGGGAATGAAGACACAGAGCAAAGGGTGAAGCACGGTGGAGTGGGAATGAAGACACAGAGCAAAGGGTGAAGCACGGTGGAGTGGGAATGAAGACACAGAGCAAAGGGTGAAGCACGGTGGAGTGGGAATGAAGACACAGAGCAAAGGGTGAAGCACGGTGGAGTGGGAATGAAGACACAGAGCAAAGGGTGAAGCACGGTGGAGTGGGAATGAAGACACAGAGCAAAGGGTGAAGCACGGTGGAGTGGATATGAAGACACAGAGCAAAGGGTGAAGCACGGTGGAGTGGGAATGAAGACACAGAGCAAAGGGTGAAGCACGGTGGAGTGGGAATGAAGACACAGAGCAAAGGGTGAAGCACGGTGGAGTGGGAATGAAGACACAGAGCAAAGGGTGAAGCACGGTGGAGTGGGAATGAAGACACAGAGCAAAAGGTGAAGCACGGTGGAGTGGATATGAAGACACAGAGCAAAGGGTGAAGCACGGTGGAGTGGGAATGAAGACACAGAGCAAAGGGTGAAGCACGGTGGAGTGGGAATGAAGACACAGAGCAAAGGGTGAAGCACGGTGGAGTGGGAATGAAGACACAGAGCAAAGGGTGAAGCACGGTGGAGTGGGAATGAAGACACAGAGCAAAGGGTGAAGCACGGTGGAGTGGGAATGAAGACACAGAGCAAAGGGTGAAGCACGGTGGAGTGGGAATGAAGACACAGAGCAAAGGGTGAAGCACGGTGGAGTGGATATGAAGACACAGAGCAAAGGGTGAAGCACGGTGGAGTGGGAATGAAGACACAGAGCAAAGGGTGAAGCACGGTGGAGTGGGAATGAAGACACAGAGCAAAGGGTGAAGCACGGTGGAGTGGGAATGAAGACACAGAGCAAAGGGTGAAGCACGGTGGAGTGGGAATGAAGACACAGAGCAAAGGGTGAAGCACGGTGGAGTGGGAATGAAGACACAGAGCAAAGGGTGAAGCACGGTGGAGTGGGAATGAAGACACAGAGCAAAGGGTGAAGCACGGTGGAGTGGATATGAAGACACAGAGCAAAGGGTGAAGCACGGTGGAGTGGGAATGAAGACACAGAGCAAAGGGTGAAGCACGGTGGAGTGGGAATGAAGACACAGAGCAAAGGGTGAAGCACGGTGGAGTGGGAATGAAGACACAGAGCAAAGGGTGAAGCACGCTGGAGTGGGAATGAAGACACAGAGCAAAGGGTGAAGCACGGTGGAGTGGATATGAAGACACAGAGCAAAGGGTGAAGCACGGTGGAGTGGGAATGAAGACACAGAGCAAAGGGTGAAGCACGGTGGAGTGGGAATGAAGACACAGAGCAAAGGGTGAAGCACGGTGGAGTGGGAATGAAGACACAGAGCAAAGGGTGAAGCACGGTGGAGTGGATTTGAAGACACAGAGCAAAAGGTGAAGCACGGTGGAGTGGGAATGAAGACACAGAGCAAAGGGTGAAGCACGGTGGAGTGGGAATGAAGACACAGAGCAAAGGGCGAAGCACGGTGGAGTGGATATGAAGACACAGAGCAAAGGGTGAAGCACGGTGGAGTGGGTATGAAGACACAGAGCAAAGGGTGAAGCACGGTGGAGTGGGAATGAAGACACAGAGCAAAGGGTGAAGCACGTTGGAGTGGATATGAAGACACAGAGCAAAGGGTGAAGCACGGTGGAGTGGGAATGAAGACACAGAGCAAAGGGTGAAGCACGGTGGAGTGGGAATGAAGACACAGAGCAAAGGGTGAAGCACGGTGGAGTGGGAATGAAGACACAGAGCAAAGGGTGAAGCACGGTGGAGTGGATATGAAGACACAGAGCAAAGGGTGAAGCACGGTGGAGTGGGAATGAAGACACAGAGCAAAGGGTGAAGCACGGTGGAGTGGGAATGAAGACACAGAGCAAAGGGTGAAGCACGGTGGAGTGGATATGAAGACACAGAGCAAAGGGTGAAGCACGGTGGAGTGGGAGTGAAGACACAGAGCAAAGGGTGAAGTACGGTGGAGTGGGTGTGAAGACACAGAGCAAAGGGTGAAGCACGGTGGAGTGGGAATGAAGACACAGAGCAAAGGGTGAAGCACGGTGGAGTGGGAATAAAGACACAGAGCAAAGGGTGAAGCACAATGGAGTGGATATGAAGACACAGAGCAAAGGGTGAAGCACGGTGGAGTGGGTATGAAGACACAGAGCAAAGGGTGAAGCACGGTGGAGTGGGAATGAAGACACAGAGCAAAGGGTGAAGCATGGAGGAGTGGGAATGAAGACACAGAGCAAAGGGTGAAGCATGGTGGAGTGGGAATGAAGACACAGAGCAAAGGGTGAAGCATGGTGGAGTGGGAATGAAGACACAGAGCAAAGGGTGAAGCACGGTGGAGTGAATATGAAGACACAGAGCAAAGGGTGAAGCACAATGGAGTGGGTATGAAGACACAGAGCAAAGGGTGAAGCATGGTGGAGTGGGAATAAAGACACAGAGCAAAGGGTGAAGCACGGCGGAGTGGGAATGAAGACACAGAGCAAAGGGTGAAGCACGGTGGAGTGGGTATGAAGTAACAGAGCAAAGGGTGAAGCATGGTGGAGTGGGAATGAAGACACAGAGCAAAGGGTGAAGCACGGCGGAGTGGGTATGAAGTAACAGAGCAAAGGGTGAAGCATGGTGGAGTGGGAATGAAGACACAGAGCAAAGGGTGAAGCATGGTGGAGTGGGAATGAAGACACAGAGCAAAGGGTGAAGCATGGTGGAGTGGGAATGAAGACACAGAGCAAAGGGTGAAGCATGGTGGAGTGGGAATGAAGACACAGAGCAAAGGGTGAAGCACGGTGGAGTGAATATGAAGACACAGAGCAAAGGGTGAAGCACAATGGAGTGGGTATGAAGACACAGAGCAAAGGGTGAAGCATGGTGGAGTGGGAATGAAGACACAGAGCAAAGGGTGAAGCATGGTGGAGTGGGAATGAAGACACAGAGCAAAGGGTGAAGCACAATGGAGTGGGAATGAAGACACAGAGCAAAGGGTGAAGCACGGTGGAGTGGATATGAAGACACAGAGCAAAGGGTGAAGCACGGTGGAGTGGGAATGAAGACACAGAGCAAAGGGTGAAGCATGGTGGAGTGGATATGAAGACACAGAGCAAAGGGTGAAGCATGGTGGAGTGGGTATGAAGACACAGAGCAAAGGGTGAAGCACAATGGAGTGGATTTGAAGACACAGAGCAAAGGGTGAAGCACAATGGAGTGGGTATGAAGACACAGAGCAAAGGGTGAAGCACGGTGGAGTGGATATGAAGACACAGAGCAAAGGGTGAAGCACAATGGAGTGGGAATGAAGACACAGAGCAAAGGGTGAAGCACAATGGAGTGGATATGAAGACACAGAGCAAAGGGTGAAGCACAATGGAGTGGATTTGAAGACACAGTGCAAAGGGTGAAGCACGGTGGAGTGGGAATGAAGACACAGAGCAAAGGGTGAAGCACGGTGGAGTGGATTTGAAGACACAGAGCAAAGGGTGAAGCACGGTGGAGTGGGTATGAAGACACAGAGCAAAGGGTGAAGCACGGTGGAGTGGGTATGAAGACACAGAGCAAAGGGTGAAGCATGGTGGAGTGGGTATGAAGACACAGAGCAAAGGGTGAAGCATGGTGGAGTGGGAATGAAGACACAGAGCAAAGGGTGAAGCATGGTGGAGTGGATATGAAGACACAGAGCAAAGGGTGAAGCATGGTGGAGTGGGAATGAAGACACAGAGCAAAGGGTGAAGCACGGTGGAGTGGATATGAAGACACAGAGCAAAGGGTGAAGCACGGTGGAGTGGATATGAAGACACAGAGCAAAGGGTGAAGCATGGTGGAGTGGGAATGAAGACACAGAGCAAAGGGTGAAGCACAATGGAGTGGATATGAAGACACAGAGCAAAGGGTGAAGCACGGTGGAGTGAATATGAAGACACAGAGCAAAGGGTGAAGCACAATGGAGTGGATTTGAAGACACAGAGCAAAGGGTGAAGCACGGTGGAGTGGATATGAAGACACAGAGCAAAGGGTGAAGCATGGTGGAGTGGGTATGAAGACACAGAGCAAAGGGTGAAGCACAATGGAGTGGATTTGAAGACACAGAGCAAAGGGTGAAGCACGGTGGAGTGGATATTAAGACACAGAGCAAAGGGTGAAGCACGGTGGAGTGAATATGAAGACACAGAGCAAAGGGTGAAGCACAATGGACTGGATTTGAAGACACAGAGCAAAGGGTGAAGCACGGTGGAGTGGATATGAAGACACAGAGCAAAGGGTGAAGCACGGTGGAGTGGGAATGAAGACACAGAGCAAAGGGTGAAGCATGGTGGAGTGGGTATGAAGACACAGAGCAAAGGGTGAAGCATGGTGGAGTGGGTATGAAGACACAGAGCAAAGGGTGAAGCACAATGGAGTGGATATGAAGACACAGAGCAAAGGGTGAAGCATGGTGGAGTGGGTATGAAGACACAGAGCAAAGGGTGAAGCATGGTGGAGTGGGTATGAAGACACAGAGCAAAGGGTGAAGCACGGTGGAGTGGATATGAAGACACAGAGCAAAGGGTGAAGCATGGTGGAGTGGGTATGAAGACACAGAGCAAAGGGTGAAGCATGGTGGAGTGGGTATGAAGACACAGAGCAAAGGGTGAAGCATGGTGGAGTGGGAATGAAGACACAGAGCAAAGGGTGAAGCACAATGGAGTGGATTTGAAGACACAGAGCAAAGGGTGAAGCACGGTGGAGTGGATATGAAGACACAGAGCAAAGGGTGAAGCACGGTGGAGAGGGAATGAAGACACAGAGCAAAGGGTGAAGCACGGTGGAGTGGATTTGAAGACACAGAGCAAAGGGTGAAGCACGGTGGAGTGGGAATGAAGACACAGAGCAAAGGGTGAAGCACGGTGGAGTGGGAATGAAGACACAGAGCAAAGGGTGAAGCACGGTGGAGTGGATATGAAGACACAGAGCAAAGGGTGAAGCACGGTGGAGTGGGAATGAAGACACAGAGCAAAGGGTGAAGCACGGTGGAGTGGGAAGGAAGACACAGAGCAAAGGGTGAAGCACGTTGGAGTGGATATGAAGACACAGAGCAAAGGGTGAAGCACGGTGGAGTGGGAATGAAGACACAGAGCAAAGGGTGAAGCACGGTGGAGTGGGAATGAAGACACAGAGCAAAGGGTGAAGCACGGTGGAGTGGGAATGAAGACACAGAGCAAAGGGTGAAGCACAGTGGAGTGGGAATGAAGACACAGAGCAAAGGGTGAAGCACGGTGGAGTGGATATGAAGACACAGAGCAAAGGGTGAAGCACGGTGGAGTGGATATGAAGACACAGAGCAAAGGGTGAAGCACGGTGGAGTGGGAATGAAGACACAGAGCAAAGGGTGAAGCACGGTGGAGTGGGAATGAAGACACAGAGCAAAGGGTGAAGCACGGTGGAGTGGGAATGAAGACACAGAGCAAAGGGTGAAGCATGGTGGAGTGGATTTGAAGACACAGAGCAAAAGGTGAAGCACGGTGGAGTGGGAATGAAGACACAGAGCAAAGGGCGAAGCACGGTGGAGTGGGAATGAAGACACAGAGCAAAGGGTGAAGCACAGTGGAGTGGATATGAAGACACAGAGCAAAGGGTGAAGCACGGTGGAGTGGGAATGAAGACACAGAGCAAAGGGTGAAGCACGGTGGAGTGGATATGAAGACACAGAGCAAAGGGTGAAGCACGGTGGAGTGGGAATGAAGACACAGAGCAAAGGGTGAAGCACCGTGGAGTGGGAATGAAGACACAGAGCAAAGGGTGAAGCACGGTGGAGTGGGAATGAAGACACAGAGCAAAGGGTGAAGCACGGTGGAGTGGGAATGAAGACACAGAGCAAAGGGTGAAGCACGGTGGAGTGGGTATGAAGACACAGAGCAAAGGGTGAAGCACGGTGGAGTGGGAATGAAGACACAGAGCAAAGGGTGAAGCACGGTGGAGTGGATATGAAGACACAGAGCAAAGCAAAGGGTGAAGCACGGTGGAGTGGGAATGAAGACACAGAGCAAAGGGTGAAGCACGGTGGAGTGGGTGTGAAGACACAGAGCAAAGGGTGAAGCACGGTGGAGTGGGAATGAAGACACAGAGCAAAGGGTGAAGCACGGTGGAGTGGGTATGAAGACACAGAGCAAAGGGTGAAGCACGGTGGAGTGGGTATGAAGACACAGAGCAAAGGGTGAAGCACAGTGGAGTGGGTATGAAGACACAGAGCATAGGGTGAAGCACAATGGAGTGGATTTGAAGACAGAGCAAAGGGTGAAGCACGGTGGAGTGGGTATGAAGACACAGAGCAAAGGGTGAAGCATGGTGGAGTGGGAATGAAGACACAGAGCAAAGGGTGAAGCACGGTGGAGTCGGAATGAAGACACAGAGCAAAGGGTGCAGCACGGTGGAGTGGATATGAAGACACAGAGCAAAGGGTGAAGCACGGTGGAGTGGGAATGAAGACACAGAGCAAAGGGTGAAGCACGGTGGAGTGGGTATGAAGACACAGAGCAAAGGGTGAAGCACGGTGGAGTGGGAATGAAGACACAGAGCAAAGGGTGAAGCACGGTGGAGTGGGTATGAAGACACAGAGCAAAGGGTGAAGCACAATGGAGTGGATTTGAAGACACAGAGCAAAGGGTGAAGCACGGTGGAGTGGGTATGAAGACACAGAGCAAAGGGTGAAGCATGGTGGAGTGGGAATGAAGGCTCAGAGCAAAGGGTGAAGCACAATGGAGTGGTTTTGAAGACACAGAGCAAAGGGTGAAGCACAGTGGAGTGGATATGAAGACACAGAGCAAAGGGTGAAGCATGGTGGAGTGGGAATGAAGACACAGAGCAAAGGGTGAAGCATGGTGGAGTGGGAATGAAGACACAGAGCAAAGGGTGCAGCACGGTGGAGTGGATATGAAGACACAGAGCAAAGGGTGAAGCACAATGGAGTGGATTTGAAGACACAGAGCAAAGGGTGAAGCACGGTGGAGTGGATATTAAGACACAGAGCAAAGGGTGAAGCACAATGGAGTGGATTTGAAGACACAGAGCAAAGGGTGAAGCACGGTGGAGTGGGAATGAAGACACAGAGCAAAGGGTGAAGCATGGTGGAGTGGGAATGAAGACACAGAGCAAAGGGTGAAGCATGGTGGAGTGGGAATGAAGACACAGAGCAAAGGGTGAAGCATGGTGGAGTGGGTATGAAGACACAGAGCAAAGGGTGAAGCATGGTGGAGTGGGAATGAAGACACAGAGCAAAGGGTGAAGCACGGTGGAGTGGGAATGAAGACACAGAGCAAAGGGTGAAGCACGGTGGAGTGGGAATGAAGACACAGAGCAAAGGGTGAAGCACGGTGGAGTGGGAATGAAGACACAGAGCAAAGGGTGAAGCACGTTGGAGTGGATATGAAGACACAGAGCAAAGGGTGAAGCACGGTGGAGTGGGAATGAAGACACAGAGCAAAGGGTGAAGCACGGTGGAGTGGGAATGAAGACACAGAGCAAAGGGTGAAGCACGGTGGAGTGGGAATGAAGACACAGAGCAAAGGGTGAAGCACAGTGGAGTGGGAATGAAGACACAGAGCAAAGGGTGAAGCACGGTGGAGTGGATATGAAGACACAGAGCAAAGGGTGAAGCACGGTGGAGTGGGAATGAAGACACAGAGCAAAGGGTGAAGCATGGTGGAGTGGATATGAAGACACAGAGCAAAGGGTGAAGCATGGTGGAGTGGGAATGAAGACACAGAGCAAAGGGTGAAGCACGGTGGAGTGGGAATGAAGACACAGAGCAAAGGGTGAAGCACGTTGGAGTGGATATGAAGACACAGAGCAAAGGGTGAAGCACGGTGGAGTGGGAATGAAGACACAGAGCAAAGGGTGAAGCACGGTGGAGTGGATATGAAGACACAGAGCAAAGGGTGAAGCACGGTGGAGTGGGAATGAAGACACAGAGCAAAGGGTGAAGCACGGTGGAGTGGATTTGAAGACACAGAGCAAAGGGTGAAGCACAATGGAGTGGATATGAAGACACAGAGCAAAGGGTGAAGCATGGTGGAGTGGGAATGAAGACACAGAGCAAAGGGTGAAGCATGGTGGAGTGGGAATGAAGACACAGAGCAAAGGGTGAAGCATGGTGGAGTGGGTATGAAGACACAGAGCAAAGGGTGAAGCATGGTGGAGTGGGAATGAAGACACAGAGCAAAGGGTGAAGCATGGTGGAGTGGGAATGAAGACACAGAGCAAAGGGTGAAGCACGGTGGAGTGGGAATGAAGACACAGAGCAAAGGGTGAAGCACGGTGGAGTGGGAATGAAGACACAGAGCAAAGGGTGAAGCACGGTGGAGTGGGAATGAAGACACAGAGCAAAGGGTGAAGCACGTTGGAGTGGATATGAAGACACAGAGCAAAGGGTGAAGCACGGTGGAGTGGGACTGAAGACACAGAGCAAAGGGTGAAGCACGGTGGAGTGGGAATGAAGACACAGAGCAAAGGGTGAAGCACGGTGGAGTGGGAATGAAGACACAGAGCAAAGGGTGAAGCACAGTGGAGTGGGAATGAAGACACAGAGCAAAGGGTGAAGCACGGTGGAGTGGATATGAAGACACAGAGCAAAGGGTGAAGCACGGTGGAGTGGATATGAAGACCCAGAGCAAAGGGTGAAGCACGGTGGAGTGGGAATGAAGACACAGAGCAAAGGGTGAAGCACGGTGGAGTGGATTTGAAGACACAGAGCAAAGGGTGAAGCACAATGGAGTGGATTTGAAGACACAGAGCAAAGGGTGAAGCACGGTGGAGTGGATATGAAGACACAGAGCAAAGGGTGAAGCATGGTGGAGTGGGTATGAAGACACAGAGCAAAGGGTGAAGCATGGTGGAGTGGGAATGAAGACACAGAGCAAAGGGTGAAGCACAATGGAGTGGATATGAAGACACAGAGCAAAGGGTGAAGCACGGTGGAGTGAATATGAAGACACAGAGCAAAGGGTGAAGCACAATGGAGTGGATTTGAAGACACAGAGCAAAGGGTGAAGCACGGTGGAGTGGATATGAAGACACAGAGCAAAGGGTGAAGCATGGTGGAGTGGGTATGAAGACACAGAGCAAAGGGTGAAGCACGGTGGAGTGGGAATGAAGACACAGAGCAAAGGGTGAAGCACGGTGGAGTGGGAATGAAGACACAGAGCAAAGGGTGAAGCACGGTGGAGTGGATTTGAAGACACAGAGCAAAGGGTGAAGCATGGTGGAGTGGGAATGAAGACACAGAGCAAAGGGTGAAGCATGGTGGAGTGGATATGAAGACACAGAGCAAAGGGTGAAGCATGGTGGAGTGGGTATGAAGACACAGAGCAAAGGGTGAAGCACAATGGAGTGGATTTGAAGACACAGAGCAAAGGGTGAAGCACAATGGAGTGGGTATGAAGACACAGAGCAAAGGGTGAAGCACAATGGAGTGGGTATGAAGACACAGAGCAAAGGGTGAAGCACGGTGGAGTGGGAATGAAGACACAGAGCAAAGGGTGAAGCACGGTGGAGTGGGAATGAAGACACAGAGCAAAGGGTGAAGCACAGTGGAGTGGGAATGAAGACACAGAGCAAAGGGTGAAGCACGGTGGAGTGGGAATGAAGACACAGAGCAAAGGGTGAAGCACGGTGGAGTGGGTATGAAGACACAGAGCAAAGGGTGAAGCATGGTGGAGTGGGTATGAAGACACAGAGCAAAGGGTGAAGCACAATGGAGTGGATTTGAAGACATAGAGCAAAGGGTGAAGCACGGTGGAGTGGGAATGAAGACACAGAGCAAAGGGTGAAGCACGGTGGAGTGGGAATGAAGACACAGAGCAAAGGGTGAAGCACGGTGGAGTGGGAATGAAGACACAGAGCAAAGGGTGAAGCACGGTGGAGTGGATTTGAAGACACAGAGCAAAGGGTGAAGCATGGTGGAGTGGGAATGAAGACACAGAGCAAAGGGTGAAGCATGGTGGAGTGGATATGAAGACACAGAGCAAAGGGTGAAGCATGGTGGAGTGGGTATGAAGACACAGAGCAAAGGGTGAAGCACAATGGAGTGGATTTGAAGACACAGAGCAAAGGGTGAAGCACAATGGAGTGGGTATGAAGACACAGAGCAAAGGGTGAAGCACAATGGAGTGGGTATGAAGACACAGAGCAAAGGGTGAAGCACGGTGGAGTGGGAATGAAGACACAGAGCAAAGGGTGAAGCACGGTGGAGTGGGAATGAAGACACAGAGCAAAGGGTGCAGCACGGTGGAGTGGATATGAAGACACAGAGCAAAGGGTGAAGCACGGTGGAGTGGATATGAAGACACAGAGCAAAGGGTGAAGCACGGTGGAGTGGGAATGAAGACACAGAGCAAAGGGTGAAGCACGGTGGAGTGGGAATGAAGACACAGAGCAAAGGGTGAAGCACGGTGGAGTGGATATGAAGACACAGAGCAAAGGGTGAAGCATGGTGGAGTGGGAATGAAGACACAGAGCAAAGGGTGAAGCACGGTGGAGTGAATATGAAGACACAGAGCAAAGGGTGAAGCACAATGGAGTGGATTTGAAGACACAGAGCAAAGGGTGAAGCACGGTGGAGTGGATATGAAGACACAGAGCAAAGGGTGAAGCACGGTGGAGTGGATATGAAGACACAGAGCAAAGGGTGAAGCACAATGGAGTGGGAATGAAGACACAGAGCAAAGGGTGAAGCACGGTGGAGTGGATTTGAAGACACAGAGCAAAGGGTGAAGCACGGTGGAGTGGGAATGAAGACACAGAGCAAAGGGTGAAGCATGGTGGAGTGGGAATGAAGACACAGAGCAAAGGGTGAAGCACGGTGGAGTGGATTTGAAGACACAGAGCAAAGGGTGAAGCACGGTGGAGTGGATTTGAAGACACAGAGCAAAGGGTGAAGCACGGTGGAGTGGGAATGAAGACACAGAGCAAAGGGTGAAGCACGGTGGAGTGGATATGAAGACACAGAGCAAAGGGTGAAGCATGGTGGAGTGCGTATGAAGACACAGAGCAAAGGGTGAAGCATGGTGGAGTGGGTATGAAGACACAGAGCAAAGGGTGAAGCACAATGGAGTGGATTTGAAGACATAGAGCAAAGGGTGGAGCATGGTGGAGTGGGAATGAAGACACAGAGCAAAGGGTGAAGCATGGTGGAGTGGATATGAAGACACAGAGCAAAGGGTGAAGCACAATGGAGTGGATTTGAAGACACAGAGCAAAGGGTGAAGCATGGTGGAGTGGGAATGAAGACACAGAGCAAAGGGTGAAGCACGGTGGAGTGGGTATGAAGACACAGAGCAAAGGGTGAAGCACAATGGAGTGGATATGAAGACACAGAGCAAAGGGTGAAGCACGGTGGAGTGGATTTGAAGACACAGAGCAAAGGGTGAAGCACAATGGAGTGGATTTGAAGACACAGAGCAAAGGGTGAAGCACGGTGGAGTGGATATGAAGACACAGAGCAAAGGGTGAAGCATGGTGGAGTGGGTATGAAGACACAGAGCAAAGGGTGAAGCACGGTGGAGGGGATATGAAGACACAGAGCAAAGGGTGAAGCATGGCGGAGTGGCTGAATACCAAACGCAGCATATGTCGGGTGAGATTTCAGTGCTGTCTGCTAAACGTGCAAGAGTGGATAAAGGTGGGTACTGATGGGACGCATATGACATTAGAGGCTAAACGTGATTTCGTCATTTACAATAAAGAGGGTGGGACTGTGTCTACTACGAGTCAGGCATCATTAGTGGAAGAGATTTCGAACAAAACAGATCTTGAACAGAATACAGTTGGCATGTTTAACCGTTTGCCTCATATGGTGTTGCTATGCCTCTGGGTGCCAAATTTAAGCAAAGTCACGAAGGATAAGATATGGAAAGGGGAATTTATAGACGTTTTTAAACTCCTTCACAGGGACATACAAGCAAAAGAGGGCTCCAAAGAAGAGGCTTTGGAACTTTTCAAACGGCCAAGGGTTCCAACAAACATAGACTCTTGGACTTCTGCAGTCCTCGTTTTTGCCAGTGTATATTGTGAAAAATATGCAGACAGATCGGCGTCCCTTTTTAAATACCTAGATATAATTAGAAAGGCGGCATCTGAATTTGGGGGATATGCATGGCTTCATTATGGCGAAGAGTTTAGGGCGCGGTTAACATTATTATCGGACAAGCCATGGGGGGAGGTAGACAATGAGCTTTGGGTACAGTGGATATATCCCCAAAGGCCATCCCCATCTATGCACACGGCCAGTGGTTTGGCGGTACCTTATCAGCCCTTTCAGGCTAGACCCACCCGGGGGGGCATGGAATAGAGCCACAAACATTGTCTCTGGGGCATGCTGGAATTTTAACAAAGGATATTGTTTGCACAACCCCTGCAAATACAAACACGAGTGCTCCAGATGCGGGGGCAAACACACTCTCACCCAATGTTTCGGGGAGCAGAATCAAGGGGGAACCGGTTTTCCTGGCAGGGGCAGAGGGTTTGCATCACAGTTTGGCAACAAGGGCTTTTACACCATCAGGGTGGACATTTTTTACGTAAATGGTTGCTGTGTCACCCTGACACGCAGGAAGCCACTTTTTTAAGCTGGGGATTTCAAGAAGGTTTCAAGTTGGGTTATCAGGGTCCTAGAAGCCCCAGATTCGCACAGAATTTGAAGTCTGCTAACTAATTTACACACATAGTTAGACAAAAATTGTTGTTGGAAGTTCAGGAAGGCCGGATGGCGGGTCCTTTTGATCATTGCCCTTTAGCAAATTTGATTGTGTCTCCGCTGGGGGTCATGCCCAAGAAAGCTGAGGGTGAGTTCTGGATGATTCAACATTTATCGTGGCCTCAAGGTTCCTCGGTTAATGATTTCTTTGCTAAAGAGGACTCCATGGTACACTTTGAATCAGTGGATTTGGCTTTCACTATCATCAGGGACACTGGAGAGAGGGCACAGTTAGCAAAATGTGACATTAAATCTGCTTTTCTGTTGTTGCAAGTGCACCCATCGGATTTTTCATTACTAGGCATATATTTTGAAGGGCAGTATTTTGTCAATAAGACTCTACCTATGGGATGTGTCATTTCTTGTGAACTGTTTGAGGCATTTAGTTCTTTTTTTGCAGTGGTGTTTTATATATCAGACGGGACATTCGGGCATTACACACTACCTGGATGATTTCCTTTTTGTAGTAGGCGCAGCTAATTCCCCCCAATGCGAAGATACTTTGCGGGATTTCAAGTGTTTTGCAGATACATTGGGAGTACCCTTAGCAGAGGATAAAACGGAAGGCCCTTGTTGTTGCCTGACATATCATGGCATTGAGATAAACACTCAAAATGCAGGCTAGGCTTCGTAAAAAGAAAATTGTCGATATTACAGGGCTTTAGGACAAGGCACGCGGTGCGCCCAAACTGGCTTTACTAGAAGCATAATGTCTGCTGGGACATTTCAATTTTGCATGCAAGGTCATCCGTGCTGGCAGGTCTTTTCGCAGGAGGCTGGGTTTTTCTATGTCAGGTATTCGACTCCCTCACCACAGAATCACGGTTTCAGCACATATGAGAGCAGATTTTTAGGTTTGCTCAATTTTCCTATCGGATTTCAACGGTATCACGCTTTGGTCCACGGATGACACATTTTTCTGGTAACTGCAACTTTTTTCTGATGCTTCTGGTGCCCATGGGTTTTGGCTTATTTTGGGATGGTAAGTGGTGTGCTGAGAAATGGCCAGAACACTGGTTTGCCGAAAAGAAGAGCATTGCCTTTTTGGAATTTTTCCCACTCATAGTGGCTCTTAAAAGATGGGGTCACAAATTGGCCAATAAGACAGTGTTAGTCAATGTTGACAACAAGACAGTGGTAGATTTAGTCAACAGCCGGGAAGCGAAAGATAGACAGATGTTGGAGTTGCTACAGATATTTATGCTTGGATGTTTACAGCTTAACATTGTCTTCAAGGTTAAACACATTGCAGGCATAGACAATAATATCGTGGATGCCCTGTCTCATTTTCAGTGGGAGAGATTGCGTGGTTTGGAACCCGGAGCGGATTTGCAGAAGACTCCCATTCCCAGCGAGATATGGGCTCTGGGGGTATGAATGCTTGTCAGGTCATCGAGAACTCTCTTGCAAAAAGCACCAAATTGGCTTACAGAAGAGCTTGGCTGGAATTTTTAGATTCAGGTGCCATGTTTAGAGCTCACACTGGATTTGGTTTACGACAGTGTAGGGAGGACGTAGTGCGATTTATTATATCTAACATCAAGAAATATGTTTCTTCCACCACCATAGCTGGCAAATTAGCAGGTATTTCCTTTTATGCAAAATGTTTCTGGGGTTACAGGCCATCAACAGGTGAAATGGGTAAGAGAATGCTTCAAGGTTGGTCTAAGCAACGGAAGCGGGGTTCCTACCAGAGAGACCCTATATCATTAAAATTGTTATCCAAGATCCTATCTGTTCTCCCCAAGATTAGTTTTTCTGAATTTGAGTTCCATTTATCTAAATTGTGCATGGTATGGCTCTTTTTTGGGGCTTTCAGGGTGTCAGAGCTCTTGGGTACTGCCGTTAATGATGATTTGAGGACCACACACGTATCATGATTTCAGTCGCATATTGAAATTTATCTAGAGCACTCCAAAACTGATCAGGCAGGTAAGGGTTCCACGGTAATGTTGCAGGCCATAGGAGGACTTCTCTGCCCCATACAAGCTTGGTCCGATTTTCTAAGCATATGAGGTGCATTTTCCATATTTATTTTTCATCATCAAGATGGCTCGCAATTTAAAGCATCACAATTGTTAGCCATTCTAAGAAAGTCACTGACGAATATTGGTGAAGATCCCAAAAGATTTGGTACACATTCTTTTCGCATTGGGGCAGCCTCAGAAGCGGCCAGGTGGGGTTTCTCCGTTGAGAACATTAAAAGGGCGATGGTCTTCCGATTGCTTTTTACGTTACATTAGACAACTGGAACATATTATTTAAACTCTGGGTGTTAATTGTTTTTTCTTTTCAGGTGTTGACATTTCTCGCAAGTATGGCTCATTGGCCATTCATTCATCAAGTGGGCAGCCACACAGGCGGACAAGCGACATTTTGGCAGGAACTTGGGTTTTTCGTCAGATGCCGTTGTCTTTTCTTGGTGGGGCAAAAGTGGGATCAAATGGGGCCAGTTGGTACCATTGATAAGCCGTACTTACTTTTAATACACCTGGGGGAAAATGACTTGGTCCAATTGGTTTGGGTTTGCTGATTGACATGAAAACTGACCTTGATATTTTATTGAAGACATGGCCCAACTGTCGGATCATTTTGACAGCTTTACTGCCCAGGAGAGTATGGAGAGGGGCGAACAGTTACACGGCTGTGGAACGGGCACGGAGAAAAGTAAACCGGGATTTGCAAAGTTTTTGTTTTATAAATCGTATTTATTGGTTGGAGCATGATGATATTAACAGAGCAGATTTTCAGTTTTTTTAGGCATGATGGGGTGCACCACTCTTTAATTGGAAATTAGATTTATCTGCTAAGCATACGGGAAATGATTGCTGGAATTTTAAGAATAAATCCTTGGTGTTCAATTGGTGCTGTTTTAGCGACAGTATATTAGCACACGTTTTGGTTTTCAGCCAACTGTTTTTACAATTCACCTTTTCTGCGTCTCCATCCCTATTTCCGTTTCTGCCTTGTTTTTTTACCCACCCATCCTCCTCCTCCCCCCCACTTTTTCCGTTCAAAAATGTAAAGACGTTTTAAACTGTTCTTTGCATTAGTAGCTAAGTATGTTTCTATTTCAGATTTTATTGGGTGATCGTTTTTTCTATATGTCCTTATTAGGATAGAGCTGTTTACTGTTTGGCGACAGTATAGGATCAAAAATGTTTTTCATGCTTATGCCTTGTTTTGGGCGGGAATAAAGAATTATCCTGTTTGGAGACAGAGGTTTTTTAGATACAGTTTGTTCTATTACAGCAATTGACCTACGGGAGCGGGGACAGGAAAAACAGCTGTGATAGGGTTTTTCCTGGTGGCAGATTTGGAGGAAATCATGACAGGCAGGAAGGGTTGGGGGCATTAGCAATAGGTTCGGACAGAGGGAAGAAGGGGAGAGAAGTTGGAGTCAAGAGGTAGCCAGGAGAGGGAAAAAGGCTCGGGGAGGAGGTTTAGGCCGAACAAGGTGGGAAAATAGTTGACAGGAGGATATTGGATTAGGGGAGGGGGTTGTTAGATTGGGAAATGTTGATGCTATGACATGTTATATTATTATATTGTGTAATGCCTACCTGTCCAATAAAAGCGGCCTTTTACCCCGAAATGGTGTGGGGTGTGGTTATTGCCCGATGTGACGTCTTTACCCGTAGAGAATTATGCACATGAAGAACATGTGAAGAAAACTTAATTGCACACAAAGCTTGATTTACCAGCGTAAATTCTCTTCAGAGAAGACTTAATTTACACAAACTTTAGCAGTCAGGTTAGACTCGGTAGAAGGTGTTCAGCACTGGACACACACTGCTTCTGGTCCTTTCTGGACTTCCGGAGTGATATTTATCGCGCCAAGCCAGCCAAAAGGCAGCGGAGGTAGGTGAGCCCTTTAACACCACCACCGTCTCGCCTGGATTGTGGGGACCCTCAATGCTCCGTCCTCACCCATCCTGCCTAACATGCACACCAGTCTGGTCTGTAAGAACATTCACAACGAGGAGCTGTTGGTCCAGAGTCACGCTAGCGATGGCCGGGATGTGGCTAATGGGAGGGGGAGAGGGTCCACAGATCAGTTCAGGAAGGACTCTCTGGTGTTAACAAGTGGGGCAAACAGAAACCAGATCTCTACACTTAGGCTGTAGTTCACTTTCAAGCACAACAAAGGGTGTTGCACGAGGCTCGGAAAATGTGGCCTTTCCATGTAAAAATAAAAATACATCTGAGTACACCTGGAGGGCTTGCCGGTTGCACTCCTATCATTATTTGGCAATCCCAAAAGTTTGGTTAATCTACTCTAAAAGTAGTGGTGTAGAATCAGTGTGTCCGTTGCAAATCAAACTGCAGCTTTCTAAGAAAGTAACCCACAAACCATCCACATTGTGTCCAATCCTGGGAGTCCTACCATAGAAACTGGCTTCAGGTTCTGCCAGCTTACACTCAAAGTTAACACACACTGCAAGTATCAGGGCTGTGACCTGGAAAAACGCATCTATGCAAATGAGTTTGCGAATGTCTTAACGCAAATAGACAAAAACTATTAGCGCTAGCACTAAGGTGGGATTCCTACATTAATTCTAGCACTAACGTTGCACTGGTGACTTTAATAAATGCACAGGATAGTGTGCACGCGAGCACCTGATACATTTCAGACAGCTAACAAAGCAAAGCTTTTCTAAATTGTATATTGTTCACAAAGTTCTACACCTCCACACTTGGTGGGGGAGCAAAGCCTTGTGCCCTTGTTAATGAGATCTCGCTGCTTCTAAAGCATGTACTACCTCTGTTATAGCATGAGGGTTACAGCATGGGCTGCAGCCAGCACAGCTTGGAAGCACAGCCGCAGCTCAAGGCGCTGTGCACAGTTGTTAATATCGAGCCTATGGTTCCGTTCTGCGCAGGTGGAGGGCATGTTCATGATTTTGCCGAAGTGGTTTTCTACATTCCACCGCATATTGCGGGCTGACCGACTTGTCCACGCAGGGGACCCTCATGAGAGGGCGGCCCCCTTAGGGCCTCAAGATGGCACGCCTTTGGATCATTTGTAAGATAACCCACCTTGTTGGCATTTGGTATGCTAATAAACCTGCAGCAACTTTTTCCCCATCAACAAATTTTCTTGGCTGTTTATTTATGGGATATGTATGTTCCCGGGGGGCTGGAGTGTGGGCCGATATGGGCACTATGACTCACGGCCTCTCCTTTTGTTGAGGTAGCCACATACATTGCTTGTGAAACAGGAAGAGGATGGTGGTGAAGAGAAAAGAGGCACATACAATGCTCACACCCTCCAGGCGTCTGAGGGAGGTACTGTTGCAAAGATGTCCTTTAATGCCACAGATGTAACATTTCATGCCAACACTCTTACCACATTGGCATTTTCACTGTTGGAATATTTCTTGGGATTCTCAATGCTGGGACATTTTTAGGTTCCCCATTCTTGCCACCCTCTTTTTTGATTTTGTGAACAGTACTCTCTACCTTTAGGGCATCTTTACGCTTTTCTTCCCTCATCTCATGCACCCACATGCTGGTATTTTCCATGCCCTCGACAAAAGTCACAACCTCCTTCAAATCAGGATTCTTTGTTAGAAGTTTCTCTTGCACCTTAACATTGTTGGTACATCTAACTATTTGATCCCTGACCAAAGAATAAACCAGTTGTTTAAATTCACAGGTACATGCTAAGGTTTTCAAAGATGACTATCAATTTTTTCCTGCTTCCCTTGCATCCTAATAAAATAATTGTGGCTCTTGAGCAAAATATTATTCTGTGAGTCAAAATTATTTTCAAGCATCATTACCAACATGTCATACACATTATCTGGCTCCCCTTCCCGTGACCAATGGTAATCTCATCCAAGCTCTCATATACATTTCTACTGTCAACCCCTAAATTGTGTAGTAATATAGATTGTTTTCTCATAGCAGAGAATTTCTCCCCACCAATTGCCAGTAGATGTGAATCAAATAACTGCTCCCACCTTTTTCAAGGCAAAATAGGCTCCCTCTTGGCAGTAAAAAATTGCTGTGGATGAGAAATATTTTAAACTGCCATGATTGACTAACCACATTTGAAATCACAATAAGTGATGGTTTTCACTTATCTGTCTAAATGGGAAAAAGCTGGTAAGTTTAAGCACTGTCTTTTTTTTCTTAACTGCTGCTACCTTACAGCCAACATGCAATATTTGCCGAACACCAATGCTGTCAATATTGTTGCTGTCGCCTTAACGCACAGCAACTGCTGCTATTCTACAGTAAAGCAAATGTTCCTTGCTTGGAAATCACAGCGGAAATTGTCATTTCATACCGCCCACAAAGTTTCCAAGTTATTGTTCTGCAGTCTATAACTATAATGTTTCTTTCACAGACATTTCTATGTAAATCAACTGCTCAATATATGTACACGTATGCTGCTGCTCCCCGTACTGCAAATCCTTCAAACTCCCGCATATGCTACATATGTCGCTCTCTGCACCATAATTCAATCACATGACGTTACGCGTGTGTCCGCAAATTAAGTAATTGCCAGGTTGCGCATGTGTCGGTGAATCTACAGCACACACAGCCAAGGAACACATCAGCACACACCCACCATTAACAAATAACAAGCATTGGCATAGCCAATAGGTCTTGCCTTGGGAGCTTATAAGTGTTTAGCCATGCAACAGTTGTTGTTGCACCAAGGATATTGTGCTGCATAACTAAATACTTATAAGGTCCCAAAATCGAGACCTATTGGCTATGCCAATGCTTGTTGGACTTGTTGCAGGGATCCTAGTTTTGCTCCTACTGCTACAATATGGCAAGCCAAATCACCAGCGCCACTCCAAGCACCATAGAGAGAGCTCTATTGGAGATGAAGTGTCGTGAGCGCATCGTTCAAATTTGAGGTTTACCTTGTCTATGAGAATTAAATACCACATTGTTTCTGTCATTCAGACCAATCTGGCAAGATTGCATCTAACCTGTTCTACGCAGCCTGCTTGGCGGTGAAAAATGTGTGTTAAACATCTGTCTAACACTCCCATGAGTCATGCCTACGGATATCAATACTCTGCTGGAGCCTGAAACGGCCCATGCTATGTGTTGTCCCCAGGGGCTACCAATCCTGATGATGGCATTCATTAAGATCTCACAGACACAAAATGCTGATGCTGAGGTACGAGAGGAAACAACAGGTGCGCAGGTAACATCCGATATGAACATTGCTGATGCGACCAATGCTGAAGGAGATGCTTCACATCTATGTGCGGTTAATCTTTTAAACAAGGTATTCCAACTTTCACCTACAATGGTAGAAGACTTTTTGTCAACAGACATAGAAGATTTCATGTTTTCTCCCAGCCCTAACACTGACTTTTGATTTTGGCACACAGTGTTATGAATTTGACCTTCATTTTTTCAAGGCACTAACTTTGGAACTCTTTTTTCTATGATTATTCTTTTTTCCAAATTTGTATTTTTCATTTTTTGGCACAAGTAATCTGCTGATAGTAAAACTATTCAGAGAGGACAAGAATTCTTTGAATACTTCCAGAGACAATATATGAGCTTGTCCACAACCAAATGATTATGTATTCTGAAATAAAATGGTTTCAGCCTCTTTTCTTCTGTATTTACGAGCCATTTCATAAATGTAAATTTTCGTGATTCATTCAATTTGCATTTCAAATGTCAACATATGCTTAGAATGAAACATTGCTTTAATATGTACAGCACCAAGGCATTTTTTATGCTTACAACCAGTTCTAATGCATTTTACAATGTATTTTGGACATATGTCTAGCCCTTCGTGTGTAGATATATTTTAGATATGTTTAGGATTTAGTAACGTTGTATATACCAAAGTGGAGTGGGTGTTGTGTATCGATTTAGATTCCGTATGAATTTCCCATTTCATGCCCTTATATAGATATAATTCACATTGCCCTTGTATAGGCATAGAAATCCAGCCCTTATTTAGGCATTGTCCATGCCAACCAAATAGAGGCATGGCCACCTACATCCGTTCCTCTATGTCACAACGAGTTCTTGGAAAACTAGACTCTTAAGCCTTTAGGACTTCCCCTTACTTGAATATTGATTTCCACAAGAACTCATTTATTATGCATGAACATCTATTCCTTAGGGGTTCATTCATGACATTCATATGCCCGACTTTACATCAATACTGGCATTCCTAAACACCTTCAAGGTATAAATATACCTTCACTTACTATGGCAAAGCATGGTGCGGTTTGGCTACATACTTGCATGACGCGGCTCACCACAGCAAGTACCGAAGGAAGCTAACTCCCCAACTGACCAGACGCTGTCATCCTCCTCGCCGATCAACCAGCTCCAGTCTTTCTGACTCCCCTTGTGGGGTGTTAGAGATCGTGTCTGGGGCAAAGATACCAACCTCTCTCATTCTAAGGTATGGAGCTGATTAGAAACATTTGGCAACTCTTTGAATAACTAAACCAGACTAAAACAGCACCTACTTCTTCCCTCGTACTAGACTTAGGTTAGGTACACTGGGGTAGGATTATTTAGACACACCAGATGAGTATTTTAGCCTATGTTATTTATGTATGTATGTTAATAAATATATGTCATAGCTACAAGACATGCTATTAAGGTTTTATTTCATCTTACTGCTAACGCTGTACATTTTATACTTTGCATTCTGTCTTACGATTTTAGCAGTTCCTACCTCTTGCCTGAGAAATAAGACTGTTTAATAAACCCTTTTTATTGAAACGCCCGTCTCTCTCTTTCTGTGCAAACTCTGTAGAAACGAAGCATGCACGACTGACTGAGTGAAACGGTTATCTATTGTTTCCACGACTCTAAGATTGTTCCGACTCTAAAGAGAACCAAAGTTGTCATGTTCATGCGGTTGTCAGAAACTCATCCCTTCTTGTTTATTCGAGAAAGTTTCTAGTGACCTCTGAGTTTGATGGCCCACACAAGCAATTAAGTTTAATGTACTCAATAGAGACATACTGACCTCAGTCCTATGCCTCAACTATAGTGTATATTATTCCAATGAGCAGAGCCTATTAGGGAGATAGGAACGACACTACAACCTTTGGTGATTAATATTTGATTAGGGAGGATGAATCCACACCCGGGAATACCTCTCTACCCTTCCAGCTTAGTGGAAGGGCTCTTCTACCTTAGCCTAGCATAATATAGATACTGCAACGGACAGCTGTAAGGTATGCTGAAAATGTCCAAGTTTCAAGTCCCTGGAACACAAACCTTTTCATATAAAAATACTCCACAAGCTTTATAAAATACAGCACGAACTTAACTTGCACACGCACTTCACTAGTTCTCTTGGGAATCAACACCCTTCTCTCAACATGACTGAACTACTAGGAATCGGGTACTCCGATGACATGGCATCAGCAATGTTAGCGCCACCATCTCTTTTGTCAGATAAAAATATCACCCAATGCTTAAACCAATCCCAAAGCTGGGATGAACTTAAGGAACTGAAAAGGAATCAAATGAAGATCCTGTTGCATGGAGCAATTATGACGGAATATTTATGGGGAAATGCAGCCCACAGGCCTACTAGTCACGAATGAACCTAGAATCTTCCTAGAAGACCCTGAGGAATGGTCGCATATCACGTGGCGATGCAAGCGAGATTAAATTATTTTAATTATCAATACTGCGATGATATAAAATATATCTTAATTCACCTCAGATGAGGGAGACTACATCACACAGTACCCTCAGGAACTGTAGGAGGCATTCTAAGGAGTAAA
The DNA here is from genome assembly GCF_964263255.1 of Lissotriton vulgaris. NCBI lineage: Eukaryota > Metazoa > Chordata > Amphibia > Caudata > Salamandridae > Lissotriton > Lissotriton vulgaris. Next base: position 1,924,100,800 of record NC_141694.1, read on the forward strand.
GAAGACAGGGGCCTAATATATGCTTAGGTTTACATAGTCAGCATAAAACCATGGTGAGATCCTGGCAAATGTAAGCATGCAAAATGACTAATATGGGTATACAAGATCAGCTTGCTCAACAAAGTGGGAGGAGAGTCCCAACTGAGCACATTAGTTGGAATAGCCTGACAGTTCTATACTAGGAGCAGGTGCATTTTACTAGCTAGGCCCTTCTGAGCATGTGCAGGGCTCTGGAAGAGGGAAACAGCACATGGCGAGCACATGGCTAACTAAAATGGCTGCCAAGTACAAAATGGCTTTCAGCTCATGCTAACAGATCCCTGCAATCTTTAACACCCATAGCACATCTACAAAAAACAAAATCCACAATCACTGCTGAAGCATTAGAGAGAAATTGGATCACGAAAAATGGGAGAGACTTCATAAACACAGAAAAACTGAGAACACCCTTGTTCTACTCAATCCCCAAGATACACAAGGGCAGAACCCCACCACCAGGCAGACCCATTGTCTCCGGTATCGGATGTATTTTGGAACCTCTCTCAAAATACATGGACTGGTTCTTACGATCCCTCATCACTAATATCAGGTCATATGTAAGGGACACAAAGCATCTGCTCAATATCCTAGCAGAGTATGACTACGATCCCCTTAAAGAAACTATGATATGTCTGGATGCGGAGGCCCTTAACACCAGTATTCCAGAAGAGGAAATCTTACATGTAATTGAAAATATACTGCGTGCACAAGATTGACACTGGGAAGCCCCTGTAGAGTGGATCATGGAACTCCTGCGTATGGCCCTTACGGAAAACATCTTCAGGCTTGAAGACCAACTCTACCTACAAGTACATGGGACTTCCTTGGGCAGTACTTTTGCCTTTAGTATTGCATTCCTGTACATGAGCCAGCTGGAGGAGGAACACATTTGGTCAAATAACCCGTATGCAGGCAGAATCCGCAGCTGGTTAAGAAGAATAGATGATATTATTATCATATGGCATGGAGATCAAGACAACACAGCATATTTCTGGAATTGAATCAATGGCCTCAATCATTTCTTACCTTTCATGATGTCAACAAACAACAGGAGATTGTCATTTCTGGATGTCAACATCATATCCAGCAATGGGAAAATGGAGAGGACGCTATATACGAAACCAACAGACCCGAATAGCCCACTACACTTTAACAGTGCTCACCCTCGAGGGAAAACCTCCCAATCGGACAGTACCTGAGAATACACAGAAACTGTTCGGACATTGGGAATTACAACAAGGAGGCTGATAAATTCACTGTGAAATTACGGGAGAAATCCTACCTTAAGAAGGTGATCAAGCAGGCACGAAAAAGGTCTCGAAACACACCACGGGCAGCCCTGTTAGAAACAAACACAAAGAGAGAAAATGAAGCACTAATATGTGTCACCACTTACAATTCATCTTCTAATGCCATAAAGAAAATCATTAATAACAAATGGCATATACTCATTTCAATAGAAATCCGGTGGTCAGAAAAAGAGATGTAATTACTGATTAACCAGCCCCCACAAAAAGTGTGAGACCATCCAACATTTCATTTGTGTGATCTACCAACACTATGGGAAAGTAGCTATAGGATTTCCATCAACTGCCCTTCGTGGCCAGTGTCATCATCTGGAACTCCTGCTTTCCTACCACAACACCTCACAGTCAAAGAAGGTGCCTGTGTAGATCGGATGACATGTTAGTCATTAACAATTCCTCAAGAAAGGAAAGTCTTGGAAAACAGAAGCCAAGTTGGCCAAAAGTGTAGACAAAATGAACCTACGATCCTATGCTAGAGCAGTTAATGAAAAGTGCAGGTGCAGTGCAAAAAAGTGAAAAATTAAAAAAGGATATGGAAGCAGACAAACACTTTTATTCTGGTATTACTTCCAAACCTGTTAAAATGGTGCAGGAGCGGCTTGTACCAAATACGCCGCTGGTCTAATTGGTCTACTAGTTTCAGCCAAGGAGGGGCTTATTGCCCTGGCTTTCTTCAAAACCCAATCTTAATTAAGCTACTGCATTGATGAATAAACATTTCCGTGCAACGTGTATGTTATCTAATTAATATTAATACCTCCATACAGGCAGGGTGATCTTCACCCCTGTCCTGTGCGAGGTATTGGCCTCACCTCACCTGGTCAACACTCAGGTTTCAGAGACCCCGCCCTCTCCGTCGGTGCCTCGGACCTCACCTGAATTTGTCCGTTCTAGGTGTAAGAATAGACTCCCTCTCTGAAGAAACGAGGTAACGTCAGGTTGATGTTTTTATATGAATTGGCTGGGATAAGCACAGTTATAATGTTTTACGTGCCCTTCCTTTCGTATTCTTGGCTCACACCCGCATTTTTACACGTACTACGGGTATCGCACCACACAGTATCTGGCCAAATATGTGATTTTCATATCCAGAACTTAAACAAGATCGATGAAAATGAAATTATGAAACAATAAAGTTGTCTATACAAATTGAAAATTCAACTGCATGCCATTAACCATGATTACCCAGTGATAGGGACTTCATCCCCCATAAGGTAACCCATTTTCTGTAGTCCCGTCTGGGACACACAGAAATGATGTCATACAGTTGCGCCGGGGGTGGGACTCCACATCCCAGAAAGCAAGGAGATGTATGGAAGAGATTGCTTTATGGGCCGTGTCCGCCGCAGATGGAGACCCGGGAACCATGTAGGTGTGACGGAGGGTCAGAACCTTTGAGGAAGTAAGTGGGTCTTCCTTTGATTGCGAAGGGGCCTTAGTAGGACAACATACACCTCAAGGCTACCCCCACTAACCGCAGTCCCTTGAGACTCACAAAACCATCGGGAATAGGGTAAGACGTTCGGCACGTAAGAATAATCATGAGTGAAAAGAGGATCATGTACCTGCCCTGACGTGTGAATGTGAGTTTGGAGTAACAGTGAAAGTACTACCATGGAGTTTTTAACAGTTTAGTGTTTAGGGACTTGCATATATAGATGCGATTAAACATCGCGCGCTGCTAAATGCGACTATAGGGGACAACACGATCCCAAGAAAGCTCATTTGATCACAGATCACAACAAATTAATGGAGCAAGAGCACATTACCCACCCAGTAGGCTGGAACTACATGGGTGAATGGTGTGCAGGAAAAACAGACAAATATGATTATTCTCATTATTTTCTCCTACAGGCGGACATAAAGCACTACAGAACTGGATGGGACATAAGTATACCTACCACCTTTTTCACGAGAGTGCAGCTTTCTGCGCCCCCAATTGTGAACAAGAGAGGGAAGCACCTTTACTGAAGACCCAGGGAGGGAACCGGATTTTGCCCTGAAGAAAGCCCAGGACCCATGTGGGGCACCTAATAAAGCTGAAAAATGTTGGCATGGCATTATGGTCATAGGACCATTACCTCCTGATGAGGCCCCCCTTTTTACTTCTTTTTAATATCCCCTGCAACTCCATTATTAAAGGGATACCTGGAGACAGAGGAGGATTTTTAATCTTTAGACCCCCTGGCCTGTCTCTCTTAAGTGCGCCCTGAAATATGGTCAAGCCCAGGGTGAACCCAATGATGAAGTATGACACTAATAGAGTGTGTGAGGGTTATTTAACAAAAAGGAATGGCTTCCTTTCCCGCGTTCGAGCGGTTGACACAACGAGAGTTTAGTGCAGAGCTTTCCTTACCCTGGATGGGATACCTTTGGTGATTAATAGGTGACTCAACAACACCATGACACGTCGCCTTGGAGAGAGGCAGAGATTGACCAAATGGGGGACCTTTTCATGGCAGCTGCACTAATCCCCTTTCATGAGATTATGGACACTTACTGCATTGTGTCAGGTCATTTCCTGATGTATCACACCGTACAGCATTCGATCACTACACTATACCACCACTGCATTCAATCCTGTCACACAGAAGCACAGAGAAAACTATTGTGGCCCTTTATGTTGAGTTGCAATATTCCCACTGAGAGTCGGATGACAAGGCTAAAGACCGATGGATGGTGGACCTCGAGACGCAATTAACAGACAGTCTATGGACCCAGGCATTACAACATGAAAAGGAGGTGTTAACATGATCTATGCTTCTGTTACTTGAAATGTAATTATTTGTATCTGGAACACCTCACACCGAAACGCATCAAGTGCATGCTTCCTACGGGATGCTCTGCATGGGCCAGATGTAGAGCACACAAGCTAGGTTTTTTACCACAATGTCTGGGAGTGCCCAGTGATGCAGCGGCCTGGGGGGAAGTCACAGAATTACTGCCACTTCGGTGGAGCATTTGGTCCTGCCCTTGCTGAAATCATGCCAACTCGGTCTTAGACCCAAGACTGAGGGAGATAAGTACTTTCATAGATTCCTTGATCTAGCCATCATACTCTTCAAACGGCAAATCACAATGTCCTAGAAGGCTCATGCAGCCCCTGATGCACACTGTTGACTCTCCACATTTCTGAAATGGGCAAGAGCTGAGCTCGATGTCCTCGCAGTGGCACGTACACATGGATGGGGGAATACTGGAGCTGGGTGCTGGGATACTTACATCAGAAACTTAGAGGCAAAAAAGGATGCATATCCACCCTGAACCCTATCCTAGGTCCTACTGTCCCGTCCTACAATTCATACGATGAGCCATCCCAGCTCATGAGATAGCGGGACCAAGCCCCTCTGTGGACTCCACAGATAGTTTAGGTAATATAGCAACACCAACATTGTTCCTTACAACTATGGGGTGTGGGTCTTGCTGGTGATCCTGATGGGCACCCCAGAATTAGAGTCCTGACCCGGAGCGACCACTCACACTGGCCTGCAGGCTCTTCCTATATGTCCATGTGCGAGTTAGCCTGTACTGGCATGCACACATTCCTGGGTGCCCTTTCCAATCATGTTATTCCCGCCTGGACTACTATTGCCACAATACACCATACTGCGACCCAATTCTGTGCAAAGTCCTTCTTCATTAATAATCCACATTTGTAAAGCGCAAACACACACCCGTGAGGGTCTCTAGGCGCTGGGGGCCGTCAGGAAGATTAAGCAAGCTATTGCCCAGAGTCACATGGTGCTGGACTAATCTGCCGTCGGCACTGGGGATCGAACCGTGATCCCCAGATTCCAGCGTCAGTCGCCCTGGCCGCGGCGCCACACCTCTCCCTTCATTATGACATGCTGCCACACCAGAGGTTGGGGATGCGACATGTCTAGCCGATTGTGACTCCACTGTTCACATTTGTTATTCTGTTTGATGTGATATTGTTTGTGAGTGGCACATCGGATTGGTCACTATTATGTTTTTTGTTTCTTTTTCTATTTTTACTAAAACCAGTAAAGCCATTTGTAAAATTAAAGTTATGTTCTCAGTGGGTCCCCGAAGTCCCACAATGTCGCCACTGTGGGGAACAGTCCTGAATGAGTCAATAACTAAAGTCTTGTTTCCATTTTTTAGGTGTAAGTGTTGGACCTTTCATCCATCACACTGCAATTCCACACTTTGCCAGAAGCAGAGCCACGGCTACAAATCCTCAAGCCCAATAGTGCGAACAATGGGAGTAACGGTGCACAGACTTATCTTGTATAGCGCAGTCATCGCTCAACTCCCAAAACTTATCAATGCATGGACATGTCCTGCCCAAATGAATACAACTTGCCAATCTGCCTACTTCAATTTGCACAATTGATTTTTAGTCCTGAGATAGCACTGAATTAGACGGTTTCTTGAACAATTGGATTTATGTTTCCGGTTGTGTTCAGTCAACGCAGTCTCATCCTCCTGCTTCAACGTACTTCGCATTCTCAAAAAGATCTTCCGCTGGATCCCCCTAGAGACAAGAAAGACTGTTACCCATGCACTGGTCACGAGTCGTCTGGATTATGGTAACACACTATACGCCGGAATCACAGCAAAATTACAGAAAAAACTCCAACGCATCCAAAACGCATCAGCGAGACTCATATTGGACATCCCTCGCCAAGATCACATCACCGGACACCTAAAAGACCTCCACTGGCTTCCCGTCAACAAAAGAATTACGTTCCGTCTTCTCTCCCACGCACACAAGGCCCTCTACAATCTAAGACCCGAATGCCTCAACACTCGACTGTCCTTCTACAAACCCATCTGCCATCTCAGATTGTCCTATCAAGCTCTCGCCGCAGTCCCGCGCATCCGAAAATCCACCATGGGTGGCAGATCCTTCTCCTTCCTGGCTGCCAAGACCTGGAACTCACTCCCCACTCACCTCCGCCTTACTCAAAACCACATCTCCTTCAGAAAAGAACTTAAAACCTGGCTATTTGACAAATAATGAACCCCTTCCCCAAGCGCTTTGAGACTCTCTGGGTGAGTAGTGCGCTATATAAATGCCCGAACTTGAACTTGTGTGCATGCAGCTGCTTGTACAACAAAGCCCAAGGGTTCCACAGAAATGGCAAATAGGAGTGGTGAGAGGGGCAACACTGTCTGGTGCCACTGTTCATTGATAAACACTTTGGCCAAGGGGTTCATATGGAACAATATAATTGTAATAAAACGCCTATCCAGGCCCATTTTACTTAATACCTGAAACCCATATGGCCATCCCAGAGAGTCAAATACTTTTTAGCATAAAGATAAAGCAACACTGTCAGTAATTGAGGGTCTAAATCAAGTACCACTGCTAGGAGAGTACTTAGATTTAACAATGTTGGGTGGCTGGGTATGAAATCAGTCTGGTCTGGAAGTACCAGACCTGACATAAGTGGTGTTAACCTACTAACTAGGACTTTTCCAAATATCGTATTGTTAATGTAAAGCAATTACAGTAGTTTACATGATACACAGAGTTCTCCTGATCTGTCTGGTTTGAGAAGTGCTATCCAAATGTCCTCTCATGTCATTATGGGCAGTCACCCTTCCAGAATGTCTTCTTCATACTCCTTAAGTAGGTGGGGGATTATTAAATCAGCATAAGTTGAATACAATTGGAGTGAAATCTCATCAGACCCGGGTATCTCACCACTCTGCAGCTACTTTATTACCTCTAGTATGTACGTAAGTATTTAAGCTTACATAGCGCTCAGCTACCCCCAATGAGGATGTCCCGGTGCTTGCGGACAGAGTGGGCGGTGAGGGCAGGTTAGGGTTGTCGAGACCTAGTTTGCTAAGGGAAGCTGAGTAAATCCTCAAGGCAGACAAGTGAACCTTTCCAATCATGCAAGTGTGATATCATTAAGATTTGTCGCTACTGGGCTGTAGTAGTGTCTCTAGAACGACCCCACAGTGGGGTGAATTCATGCAATAATTCTAAGGGTACTGGACAGCATTCAACTGGGTGTTCTACTTTTCTCCAGTCTATTGTCATGAGTTTTGTGAGTGTGCTGTACTCCTAAAACCTTACACTACAAAAACACGTCCACTGGTTTGTTGGATCGGGAATGGTGTGCAAATGCAACTAATCTCATCTATATGCATATAGTCATTGCAATGAAGGCTCTCTTTAATGGAACAATACAGATTAATAGGCACAATCCATAAAAGACCAAGGGGCATATTATCAACAAAAGGCGATACATTATTGGCACTTTTTATCGGTATAAAACTGCCGCTAAAGCGGCGATAATGGGCTTGATAATATGCCCTTGTGAACTCCCATAAAAGCCCATGTTCACACCAGAACATGGGCTTCTACGGGAATTCTCAAGGGCATATTATCAAGCCCATTATCGCCGTTTTATCTGCAGTTTTCTGTCGATAAAAGCGCTGATAATGTATCGCCTTTTGTTGATAATATCCCCCACGTTCCAAATGTGCAGGAAAATCAGGATCTCCCAGCTCACGCCCAAAATTGGGCATTTGTGTATGAAATCTCCCCATAGAACAGTATGCAAACCGCTGAATCGTGGTGTGAGCAAGAAAATACATTTTCTACAAATCAGAATACAGACATTAAAAACATTGTACAACCTTACTATCTAAGCACTAACCTACTACATGGATTATTAATACCCTCCATTCCCCTGACCTAATGTCAACAGGAGGTGGCAGAACAAAGTAGATACATAAACAATAGTAAACCGTTGTGAATGAATGCAATACCACATGCAAGAGCCTTGGAAAAATGTTACATTCTAAGTCCATGCCAAAGAATCTTCTTCAAGAACAGTGTCATTCAGAAATAAACAAACATGACTTGCTTGACTATGTGCAGCAAAAATAAACAATGAATGTGACATACATTTTTGACAAGATGGTGTTGAAACCTAATGAGGCCTAGTTAGCACGAGCCAGGATAACAGACTTCATATCACAATTGTTGCAAATGCAATAGTATCAGGTCAGTATACATGAGTGAATTTGAGTGTAGATTAAGATTCTGTAAATTGTTAATAATACACAATTCCTCAGCTTGATTTCCTAGGAATCTCCCTTCCTGCTCTGCAATCTTCTTGTACCTGCTTAATGGTTCGTTCATTCAGGAAAGGGTGATATCATTTTGATCCAGTGTATAATCTTTTCCAGCTACCTAAGAGAAATTTCAAGTCATGTTAATCGTTCTCACAGCATTTTCAATGTCGCTGCTTCCTTTGCTATGCCCTTACCCACAATATACACTTTACCGGCCTGCCACACCATAGTGATCTGCAGCACAGAGATCAGGTTGAGGTCCTCATATTCTGTGATTGCTTTACGCAGCTCATTCCTTAGGGTTCTGGTTTAGATCTCCAGTTCTGACCCTGACCTATTGGGGAGTGGTCTGATAAGGATCTGCTTAGAATGCCAGCGTGTCAACTAGTTTGCCCAATCAACAATGTCAGGCCCATAGACATCAGCCAATAGAGTATTCTTGAGCTTGTATCTTGCACAGTTGATTGATATTTGTATTGTACCATGGTTTCGATGCGGTGCTCACCAAACATCCAAAAAGTCACCAGCATTCATGATTTACGCTATCATTGCAGACTGCGTAGAAGGTCTAATTGAACAAACTGATCTATGTAAATCCAAATTCAGCATTTGGTTGAAATCTTCTCCCCAAATTCCATTGTCTATACCTATATTTAGGAAAGCTTCAACGTTAATGCATTATTCATTTCCCAGTGTCACTTCAATTTTCTTTAAATTTTATTTCTTCCACTTCCACAATACCATATCACTCATCCTCTTCTGGGATTGTCAATAGATGAAAGTTGAGGGATTGCAAGATGAGGGTAACAACTCCCCTGGAACAAGAGCGTGAGACTCATAATATTGGTGTTTTCCTCACATCAAGGCAAAAGCAGTTGTGCACCAAAGCTCAGGTATGTTTCTTGTATTGTAGTTATGTCCACTTTATAATGATCGTATGAATGTTCAGCCCTCTAACATTCTAATTTATCATTTTAACAATGCTTTCATAATGCATTACATTAACTCTACATATCATACTTCTAATTGCACAGGTGTTGTACCTGGTGTACCACTACATGTAACATATAGATTATATTGCATGCCTTCCTGGTGCCAACTGGAAATTTACTCTGCTGTGCACTGATAGTGAATAAACTGTTTCCATTCTGTCTACCATCCCTCCTCCCACTTTGACCCCAATCATTGACAATTGCCCAAACCTGCAAACCCCATAAACATATTGTTAGAAATTGGGTTTCTGGTTGGCAGAGGCATGCACCCTGACCAAACAGGTACCACAATCCTAGTCAGGATAAATCAGATACAAACCCTATATTGATCTGTGCTTTTGTGGTTTTTGCACCCTCTGGTAGCTTGGCACAGAGCAGTCAGGCTTAATTTAAGAGGCAATGTGTAAAGTGGTTATTCCTTGTGTAAAACATCAAACTGTAAAACAGTGAAAACACCACACAAAAAGATACTACACCTGGTTAGTGAAACAGAACTTAATTTAATGAACAAAACAAGTTAAACCCACAAACATCTAACAAGTAGATCCTTAGATATGCAATTTTAAATGTTTAGGTGAAAATAATGCATAAAAGTGCAAAGCACCAACTGTGGTTATCTGGTCGACTATATTGGGACAAAGTCACAAGTTCTGTCCAACTAAGTTGGAGCATTGGCTGGCTACAGGGACTCACCTGATTTGATTGATTTGATTAGATTTATCATTTTATAAAGCGCGCGAATGACCTTGGGCGTCTTGGCGCTGGGTCAGAAACAGGAGACTCAGGATCCAGCCGGGTTAGAACTAACTAGCCGTAAACAGCCAAGTTTTCACTTCCTTCCTGAAGGAAAGCAGAGAAGGACTGTTTTTGATTGAAATGGGGAGAACGTTCCAGGCCCTAGCTCTTTGCAGTATGAAGCTTCTTCCTCCCCATCTTGCCAATCTGTGTTTAGGCACCTGGAGTAGTTTCGCTTGACCGGATGTAAGGGTCCTGGTGGGCTCATATGGTTTGAGCTGGGTTCTCAAAAACTGAGGGCCTGATCCGTGCAGCGCCTTACAGGCCAGGCAGACCGATTTAAACTTCACTCTTTTGATGATAGGAAGCCAGTGGAGGGATTTTAGTCTATGGGAAATTGACTCGTGCTTAGGGACTTCCAGCAGCAGCCTTGCTGCTGCGTTTTCCAAGCGTTTAAGTTTTGTTATGATTTGGGCTTGGGCACCAGTATATAGAGTGTTCCCATAATCCAACCTGGACAAGGCCAACGCTGTTACTACCGTTTTCCGGGCATTAAGCGGGATATAAGGCAGGAGCTTCCTTATCATTTTCAATATGTACCAGACTGTTGATACCAGTTTGCTAGCCTGCGCGTCAAAAGAAAGTTTGCTGTCCCGAGTCATACCCAGATCTTTTAACTTGTTTACTGGGGATGGGCAATTGCCCAGGCTGTCTGGCCACCACTCTGGTGATCAAACGTTTGAGTCTGCCCATAGTAGCATAACTTCACTTTTGTCCCCGTTTAATTTTAAGCAGTTGCTCTGCATCCAAAGCCTGACTTGCGTCATGCAGAACCTGAATTTCTCAGCCGTCTCTTTAGCATCATTGGCAATAGACACCACAATTTGGGTGTCGTCGGCATATGAAACTGGAATAAAACCACTTTTCCTTATGATTGCCGCTAACGGCGCAACGTACAAGTTAAAAAGAGTAGGGCTTAGAGAGGACCCCTGAGGAACACCACACAGTGAGCTAAAAGGTTTCGATCTTGCCTCTCTGAGTTCCACTGTAAACGTTCTGCTACACAGATAGGATGCCAATAATGTACATGCTGAGCTCTGAACTCCAACTTCAGCCAGGCACGTCAGGAGTGTCTCGTGGTTGACCGTGTCGAAGTCCGCAAAAAGGTCTAAACAAACCAAGGCAGCCCTCCCCCCGGCATCGAGGACACTGCTGAGTTCCTCCCCTGCAGTAAGCAGAGCAGTTTCTGTGCCATGTCCCTCTCGGAAGCCAAACTGTGAGTGGTCTAGAGCGTTTCTGTCCGAGAGGAATTGGGCCAGCTGCTTGTTCAGTAGTTTCTCCAATACCTTAGCGGCGAAAGGGATCCTTGCATTGGTTCTATAGTTGCCGGGTTCTTCGGGGTCCAAGTTAGATTTTTTTAAGAGTGGCATTACTGAGGTATTTTTGAAGGCATCCTGAAAGATCCCTGACTTAAGCATTTGCGTGAACAGCTTTCCCAGTTGTTTACTAAGTAGGTCGGGAAAAAGCTGCATCACTTTGGGAGGGCATGGGTCTGACGGACAGCCTGATCTGGTGGTCATGACCACCTGTAAAATCTGTTCCTCTGAGGGAGCCCGAAATTTAAACCCTGAACCCTGCTGTATCAAAGTGGGTTCTTTATTGGAGTCAGGGTCTAATTGTGTGGGCATGGCTTTGTCCGACTTCTTGAAGGAGTCATATACTGAGGATACTTTATTAATAAAGAAATTACCCAGCATATTGCAAAAAGCTTGCAGAACACAGTACCTCAAATCCTGGTGCATGCCCTGAGCAGCATTGCTTTGCAAGACTTTGCGTTGTCGGCTCCGAGAATGACCACAAAAGGAAGAGCACCTTAGGGCATCTTCCAAGCGCCCAAAACTGGGGTGGGACCACTTGGTAGGGTAGACTTACAGTTCACAGAGCCCAGGTGCTGTAGCAGGTGAGTTGGAAGTATTTTGTGTCCCTGAGACTTCAGAAAACAGGAGTGAAGCCAACAAGCCCATGGAGTCACTGAAGTTCTTGAGGCTGTAGAGATGCAGGTCCAGTCCTTCTCACTCCCAGGCAAGGAAGACAGCAGACAGCAGGCAGCAGGGCAGGCACAGCAGAACAGGATTCCGGCCGAGTGACAGGTCTCTCAGAAGCACAGCAGTCCTTCCTGGCAGAATGTCCTCAGGCCTAGAAGGGTACTGAAGTGGTAGTGTCTGAGGTCCATTATTTAAACCTTGGTGCCTTGGTTCTGGAAGGTGGGAGAAGCTTCTAGATAGTAGCTTTGAAATGCAGGGAATCATTCCCCTTACTCCCTGTCTCCAAGCTGGCTGGAATGACAATACAGGGTCATTGAAACTATTGTGTGGAGACAGGGCACAGCCTATTTAGGTGCATGTGGGGCTGTGCTGAGCTCCACCCCCCATCAAGCCACCTAATTCCCCCATTAATACCCATCAAGTCTCACCTACGTTCCCATTGTGTGTGACTGTCTAAAGGGAATGCAAAAGGCCCAGCTGTTACCCCCCCCCCCCAGAGACAGGCAGAAGGCACAAAATGGTTAAAGTAAGAAAAAGCCAACTTTCTAAAAGTACAAAATAATCAAAACATCTAGCTGACCATTTGTTAGACTGCCAACTATTTGAGCAGACTCAGACCAAACTCGCGAATAAGTTGGTCTATTTCATTTAATTATTCGTTTTCATTAATTTCATTTTATGAATTCTCAAGACAGATATCAGATACATATAACAATTCACATAACATCAAGACCAAAACGATTGAAACAATAAATCCAGATAACAGATAACAATTACTTGAAATAGTTTCCAGTCCAAAAACAAAGAATAGGTAACCCACGAAGACCATTTTCAAGGAAACAAACTAAGGTTACCGACCATCGGGGAAAAAAAAAAAATTCTAGCGGCAGAGGATTTAAACATTCAGTACATTATTTCCCTCGGTCGCTACACATAATTCTATTGAAACTCTTCCCCTGACGGTAGAAATGTGCTAGCCCTGTCTAGCTGAGTGACGCAGGGCCCACCCCTTGTATTACTAATATTTGAGAGCAGGATCAACCCGTGAGGTTGTAGACATCACTGTTTCATCTAAAAAATAAAAATTGACAGTAGAGGTTTTAGTCTCCAGACCTAATTCCTCCTTAGCATGTCAGAGAAAGATACATCCAAATCTTAATTTCTGCCCTATCTTCCTTCTCCTTTATAACTTTGAGCACTGCAGCTCAACAGCAAAACAATTCTGGCCAATTTACCTGTTTGCGCAAGAAACGTATTCGCACTGAACTTCATGATTATTTCCTATTGGAACATCTAAAGGCAGGCAAAAAACCTAGGGGATTACAAGTTAAAAATACTCCAGTCATTTTTACTGAAGACCCGGATTATAAAAAAAGGTTTTAGCTTCATCAGTACAAAATGCAGCTGCAATCTGACGGTTCATACTATCGATACTGCCCAGAGGATTTGTGAGCAACAAGTGGATGAAAAACTCATACAGGTGATGAAAGATAACCACACAGTTGCTGAAGCAAAGATCCTGCTAGAAACAATTGACAAAGAATTGACGACATTCAAGGATAACACCATTAATTACAAAACTTCACAGTTCGAAAAGGATAAAAAGACTTTTAATATTGTAGAGGTATACCTGTACTTGAAGGAGGACTACTATACATGAGTGGAATTACGAAGAGCTCTATCTGACTATAGAGGAAGATCTAAGAATAGGTTTCTCTCTTTCTCCGAGACCTCCTCTTCAGACTCTACAGTGGACTCAGACCCTGGTGAGGGTTCATCAAACCGTAATCAACAAAGGTAGAACACTTTTTTAGTAAAAAACCAACAACAAAAAAAGGTGAGTTTCAAAACCCAGCCATGGGAAATGAGGACAAGACAACAATTCTACAAATCGTAGCCTCTTCCACAATTGTCAACCTTTCCAACAAAAGTCTGACTCCTGATGAAACCTCTGTTCTGGAACTTGTTTTGTCGTTTGTCCCTAAACACAAACTGGATGGAATCCACCTAAAAATTGAAGCAGTGGAATTTTTTCGAAAAATAAGGTTACAAGCCTTTTTCCACAATACGGAAAATACAACTCCGAATGAAACAACAGGCTTAGCAAATAAGTCTACGATTATCCCTTATGCTCATACTGTTCCAAAACAAATTCTGGCTTTTGAACAAGTCGTGCTCTCTGCCATTAAGCAAATTGAGAACAAACTGTACCGAATAACTTAAAATCACAACAAAGTAAGGCCTTGAAGGATCTCAGGCAGGATACCTCAATCGTGATGAAGCCGTCCGACAACGGGGCTGCATTAGTCCTTTGGCCAAAGGAGATGTACCTCAAAGAAGGACTCAAACAGGTCCAGAATAACGTCTGGTATCGGAACGTCAAAGATGACCCTACCAGAGAGATACAGGAAGCCATAAAGCCTATCCTCATCCAGGGCCTAGAAACTGGAATACTTGGCCCAAAGGAATATGATTATTTGAATTAAAAAGCATCCCAGAACACTGGTGATGTATTTTTTTTACCAAAGATTCACAAACAACTAGTGGATCCACCTGGAAGACCAATAGTTTCCAGGTGTGACTCTCTATTGAAGCCAATCTCCAAATATGTGAATATCTTCCTAAAACCTTTTCTCCAGCATCTGAGAGACACAATGGATTTCATTAACAAAATAGAGGGCCTCCATTTTGATTCTAACAATCAATTGCTTGTCTCAGTCGACGTGGTGTCATTGTAATCACAAATTCCCCAGGAAGAGGCACTTGAAGTACTTGAAACATATCTTGACACTCATGAACATCCCCAGCGGGGACCCACTGAGTTTATCATTCAGCCTGCGACAGTGGCATTAAATAAGAACTATTTCAAGTTTGGTGAAAAGTTTTACATCCAAACTAAGGGGACTGCCATGGGTTGTTTGCCCTGGAGATGGCAGTCCTTTACATGGCCAGGTTCAAGGAATTTTTTTTTAATGAAAATAATCCTTTCAAACAACATCTTTTGAAGTGGTATTGTTACACTGACGATATTTGGTGTCTCTGGAATGGCCCTGAACCAACTTTCATGCAATTTTTTGATTGGCTTAATACGAGACACTCAGACATTAATTTCACAGTGACTAAGAGTAAGACTTCTCTAAAGTTCCTTGATGTGGAGGTAAGACCTATAAATAATGAACTAATGACAACTCTCCATCGTAAATCAACTAATAGAAACACGATCCTTCATTATAAAAGTTTACATCCTCTGTCCCTGCGAGACAATTTGCAGTATGGCCAGCTGTTAAGGACCAAATGAAACTGCTCAAGGATGGAGGACTTCGAAGCCCACACTGTTAGAAATGGGGATTTTCTGGTTGGCTAAGGCTTGCGCCAAAGCCAGGCAGAAACCACCATTCTAAGTCAAAACCACAGGCCCCAGAGAAGAAAAGGACCCCTACAGCAAGAAGGGTCCAAAGAAGTCCTGGAGCAGCAAGATAGAGCGCAGCAGCTCCCAGTAAAGGAAAGTCCTCCAGGAGTCCAGGGGCAGGGCAGGGCCCAGGGAGGCAAGCCTTCCCCTGGGTTCAAGCAGCAGCACGCCCCTGGTAGATTCAAGTTGGCAAACAAGAACATTTTACAAGAGGCCACAGCCTCTTTTTATACACAAAAATCCCTTTGTCTAAAGGTGCAGGGTGGGGGCAAAACCAGGCGCAGCTGGTTTGGAGCTCTCTTGATGGGCTCAGCCCCTCTCACTATTCACTGGCCAGGCTAGGGTCATTAGACGCAGCACATGGGGCGGAGCCAGCATTGTGTGGGGAAAGCCCAGCCCTATTCAGGTCCCAGGTGTACTCCTCCCTCACATCACTCATGCTAATCTCAACACTCACCACCGGGGCAGACCCATCCTGACTCCTGGAGCCAGGCTCACCAGCCAGCTCCAGCCAATCACACGCCAGACACCAATTACACAGCCATGCCAACTTCTAGAAGTGGCACTTCCACACTAGACACAATGACGCCCCATACATCATTGCGCAGCATTTAATCACACGAGTCCGCACATACCCAACTCGCACCTTCACTCCCCACGCATCAGGAACTACCAGGGACACACACATTCCCCATGCATTCCTATGGGAGGGCTAGCAAATCTCACACACGCACTCGGAGCGCACGCACTTTACACTGAGCCACAGTGCTAAAGTGCGCCAAGACCAGAAATCATTATAATTATTTCTGAGTTCAAATGCAAAAAGTTCAGGGGTGAACCTGCCAGAAGGGCCAATTCCATCACAACCCCCTTCCAGCCAAAACGCAGGGCAGACCAATCACCACTGTGATGGACTTCCCGGCTTTATGCGATAGAACACAGATGCGGGCCCGCACTGCAGGGACACACCCCGGTTCTACGCCCTGTTGTTCCACAAGACAAGCACATATCTAAAAAAAACACAAAAAAAACAAGCCCAACCAGGCTACCCCACTGGTAATCCTAAGTTGTCCACGGCTAGGACCAGGCCCTAGGCCACCCAGATACCACTGGTCCATGCCCATCGACAGAGTGGGGGGTGGTAACCCCTGGCATACAATAGCCATTCTCCACTCCCTTTCTCAGTGTAGTTCCAAACTACCACTGATCCTCCAACCTAGGGTCCGCACCCTCAGGCTGACCAGAGGTCACGGGCAAGAATGCCCCATCCTACCTCTACTTCTGGGGTTGCGCACTCTCCCAGGAGAAGCACCCTCCAGAGCACAACTCTCCCACCAGTTCGGGGACGTTACTACCATAGCAGCAGTGACGGCTGTCAGGCCATGCCATAGAGGCGTAGTGAGGTGTTGCACAGTGCGGTACCTACAGAACACCAGGGTGGTCGATGACGGCGAGGTCACAGCTCCCTGAACTGGTCTACCATCTGGGATCCAAATTCACTGGAAGCACAGGGGTCAGACTTCCTCTGACCCCCTTCCAGCATTCTTCACCCTCCCAACTGGAGTGGTACCCCAGGAAGACAAACCGGCCAGGACACTGGCTACAGTCGCCCTGCCGTCCAGGACAGGCAAACACCTGAACCTGGCTCCCAAACTTAGGGACACTACCCGTTAGTTAGATGCCTGGCGCACCAGGACTTCTACAAGTTGAAAATAAAAATCTAAGACTTTCTCCTCTCCTTCAGCAGCAAGGCAACCACTGCAGGCCAATCCCCCAAGTCAGGGACAGCAATCCTCCATACAGCTTACCCGGTTCCTTCTCTTCAGGCCGAAGTTCCTTCTTGTAACTTCAGGACACTGCTTACAGTTGCCCTTACGTCCAGATCCGTAAACACCGGCTACTGGCTCCCCAACCGAGGGACGTACCCTTTGGTCAGATGCCTGGTGCACCTGGACTTCCTTGAGGGTGAAACATAACTAATGTGTCACGTAGCAAGTCTGCCTGTCACTCAGGACAGCAGTGGCATCACCATGGTCACTCCCTGGCAACACAACCCTTTTGGTTGGCCCCTGACCCACTGGTTCTTCCACTGGGGAGCCTATCCCCCTCGCACCCCTCCATCTGGACTTTTGCACCATCCCAACTGGAGCGGTACTGCCAGACAACAGAACTACTAGAGCCCTGCTTACAGGCGCTCCACGTTCTCTCCACACTGGGAGATCCCCCTCAAAGGACGCTCCATACGGACATGCTAGGCTCCCTCACCTGGTGTTCCCAAAAAAAAACACCCAAACTACGGAGACCGGGCTTGTGCTCCTCTGAGCCACTTCCACCACCGGGCTGGAAGACCAGAACTTTCCTTAGGGTCACTCCCTAACAAATAACAAAATGGCACAGGGGCAGGGGAAACTCCCTTCAGTTTCAGGACCACCCCTGAAATCCAACACACATCCATTTATTCAGCAAGCTCCCCATCCCAGAGAACTCACACCTCTTGTCCAGTGCAGCATACCATTCATCCACACACACCCTCCCCAGACCGGTAAGGCAGTTTCTACCACCCCTGATTTCTCAACCTGACCACACGTGACACAGGTACCATTACTCCAGGAACGGGACGAGGAACACATGCACTGGACACACTTATGCTGCCACCACTGGATCCCACCCTTACTGGTGAACCCAGAAAACTTCACTTAGGGGATGATCTACCCTCCCGAGCTAATGACTCACAGTGCACAAGAACCACATTTCCAAAGAAATTACATTTAGGACAAATTAAAAACAATAATCCCTTTCCATGTGACTATCTAAAATGCAGAGTTTTGTAGTGAGGCCAGTTGTCGCTGTGGTACTGCGCAAACACAATTCCATTTCCCACCGCTGGCCACCAATGTTAGAAATGGGGATTTTCTGGTTGGCTAAGGCTTGCGCCAAAGCCAGGCAGAAACCACCATTCTAAGTCAGGGCAAGGAAGTCACCCGCCAAGATAACCCCTGCTCACCCTCTTGGTAGCTTGACACGAGCAGTCAGGCTTATCTCAGAGGCGATGTGTAAGGCATTTGCGCATGCACCCACCAGCAACAACATCCCAGGCCCCCCACAAAAGGAACTCCACACAAGGTATATGCAAAAATAGCCTTTCTATTACCAAACACATTAGATAGTAAACACACACTTTACAATGTGCCATAGGCACAGGCAGAATTTACAAGGGATTATGTACATGGGACAGGGCCACCTGGACCACTGTCAGGAATAAGCACTTTTAGAACTAGCTGTTGGTAGAATTAGCACTTTGTAGAAGTAACACTTGTAGACCATAGAACATATAATAACTGCCGGCTGATACGGACCGTACCCTCCGTTCTGGTTGCGAAGGATAATGCAATTGATCTCCTCAGTAGGCCTGAGCGGGCGGCCGGCGTGCTACAAGCGTTTGGCTGGGGCGACCAAGGTGTGTGGCTCAGAGGAGGAGGGGGCAGGGTGCGGGCGGCCCAGCGAAGCGGTCGCGGCTCAGAGGAGAGCTGCGCGGCTCGAGGCATGAGGGCGGCCAGGCACGAGCTGCCGAGGTGCAGGATGCGGGCGGCCCAGGCGGAGAATAGCATAGCTTCACAAGGAGCGGTGCGGCTCTAGGCGGGGGCGGCCAGACACGAGCTGCAGAGGGGAGTGAGCGAGGCACACTTCAGGCGAGGCCCCAGCGGCCCAAGGAGATCAGACAAGTCCCAGCAATTTGTCAGGGAAGGCACAATAGAGTCCACTGGTCCTGGGACTCTGGTCAGAGGGCAAGCTCAGTACCAATGAAAAACACACGAGGGTCCCTGAAAATAAATGTAAGGGGGAGAAGGCAGGGAAAAAACTGTAATCAAAAACAAAAGGACCCCCCCTAGGACCAAATCTATTAAATGGCAAACACTCTAATCCATAAAAAATACCATTGTAGTCCCACACAAAGAGTATTTATTTGAAAAACATATATCTATTTATTATTCTTTTCTGAAGTTTTTCATTTAAAGATCCAACAGTAATAAAGGCACACATGTATATTTAAAATCTATTTACATATCAGAATGTATGCGACACATACCCTCTCACACCTTCATAGTAACCAACAATCACACCCATACAAGCCATCATCAGTCACACCAATCAGCAATATATACAGAAAGTACCAACAATTTACAAAAATGTACACCATAAAGAACAAAAATACACAGGCACAGCAAAACAAAACAAAGAAGGAGAAGCGCCGACGCGCGTTTCGGAACAGGACCGATATTCACCAATCCTTCGTCAGGGCACAAATAGTTACATATAGTCTCTTCTGTAACTTTTCAGAACAAATCCGTTGGTTCGAAGTATATATCAAAAGATACACAAAATTGTATGTAGAAAACTAGACTCAGGGCTGCCGCTTCAAATCACAATATTCAGTCATTAGACAATATCCCTATCCACAAGCAGGGAATTACGTGGATGATAAACAAGAGGGCAGAATACTTCACAACGAGATGAAAAGGACTTGAATCAGAATTGGAAGTTGAAGAAACGTGGGTCCGGCTATAATTGATGGAGGAATCGCGTCACGATATATAAGGTCCACTTTTCCCCTCTCAAAAGGTATCCCAGGTAGCGTCAACTCACGATCTACTGGGCGGGGCACAGTTCCCGAGCAGGCTTCTTCACACAGATGGCAAAACGTCCAACAGTGAAGCCGGGATGTCCCGGCTTCACTGTTGGATGTTTTGACACGACTCTACATACGAGGCATGCGCGATGCTCTGCCGCCCACATTATCGTGTAGAATTCAGGCAGTTTGAATTTTAAGTGCATCTGTGTGAAGAAGAAGAAAACTAAAATGGCGTGGGTTTTCAACTTCCAATTCTGATTCGAGTCCTTTTCATCTCGTTGTGAAGTATCTCTTATTTGTGTCTTACTACCATCGCAGGTTTGATGTGAACTGTGAGAAGTTGGCCTGGTATATGATGCTCACTAGTTCTAGTGATCACCTTGTACCATGCCAAGCAACCCTTATGATGATTGGTTGTAAGTCAACCTTATAGACCAGCTATCCTAGGGGTAGCATGGACAAAGCAGTCTTAGGGTAAACTCTGTAAAGGCATGTGAAGCAAGCTGTTTTACCATATACACTCTCCTTGAATACCAAATGAAAGGACACCACACAGATAGATATTGAAAATATATATATATTTATTTACTACAAGTCCCCCCTATACTCTTTATGAGCACAGAAGCAAATGCGTTAAAACAAAACAGTGGTTAAATATACAAAAGTTGCACAATATGGATAGGCCCTGGTAGCCACTCAAACCATATACTTAAATAGTGGTATAAGAACCACGTATCTAAAAGGAAGAAGGCCTAGGGCCTTGGGAATCGCTGGGACTACGAGGAGCTAACAATAGTTAGTGACCAGGAGGCCCACGGGATGCGTGTGCAATGCATGAAGTTACACGCGGGCGCCCATAGACTTTCAATGGGTGATTAAAAAGTACAAAGTTACTGCAACTTAAAACCTAGACACTAGAGATGTTTCTCTCAACAGGAGCACCGGAGTGCCAGTGTTACCTCACCCACAGGAAGCGGGTGCATAGGGTTCAAAGTGCGTCGGGTTTCGTCGGTGTAGTTCAATGGAGCCTGAAAATGAAGATGCTGCAGGCGGCCAGTCAAGAAGAGTTCCAGTGGATCCAAGGGTGGATCTGAAGATGTGAGGACCTGAAAGCAGAGGGGACTACGTTCAAAGTCACTAGCCAGTGACTACCGTGGAACCAGGAGGGAACTAGGCGATGTCGGGTGCCAACAGGTGAAGAAAAGAAGCTTGTCTCTGCAGCCACGTAGACAAGAAGAGGTCAGCGACATCCAGGAGTCGATCACGAGCTGTCCCAGGCAGGCTCTCGCTGATGGCGGTGTTGGCAACTTGATTGAAGCAAACAGGCCTTGGCAAAAGCAACTTGAGTCAAAGGAAAATCCCTGGACTATGTGCGTTTTACTCCACAACCACTATCTCATACACATCAATCATTCAAATGGCACAGTTGTAATTATATGTCACAAAAATATGACGTTTATAGTCTTTGTATTTTATTAAAATCTTGTATCTAAGGTTAAAAATCAGATCATTGTCTGCAATACATCAATAAAAAAGTTTTATACGCTTATATCAACTCTAATACAATAGTACATATGAATATACAATGTTACAAATGAAAATACAATAATAAAAATACAATAATAAAAAAAGGCAGAGGAAGGTCACATAGATTACACAGATTACAATCAATTAAGTTCCACAGTTTTAAATAAACATAATAACTCTCAAAAACAACCCCTGTAAATTGTAGGTAAGAGGTATTCCCTACTATTGTTTTGTCATGACCCAGTATCCTCTTGTAAATATGAGACACAAAATAGGAATGGTATTAGATATAACAGTATCCAAAATCCAGGTATATCTGCTATCTAGTTGGGATCTGGCTGAGTTCTATTATTTTGTGCGTCAACGCGTTTCGGTGTTGTCTCACTGATATGTAAACACCTTCTTCAGGACCGCAATATTCACGGGGTTCGTCAATAGTACATATCCTTTTATTGGAGGGAAGGATAAAGATGTTTGCTTCCTTCCTAGTGCCTTTTCTTGGTCAGTCTATCCCGTGGTGATAATACAGGTAGATCTTCCTTTCACTGTTCGGGGCAATATATATACCCAGTTCTAGAACAGGGATGAGAGTCCTATTGTGCTCCTCTCTCAGGTATAATATACTTATGATGCTCCTATATGTTTTGCAACATGGCTTTCCTACTTAATGAAGTGCCTTGTAATCTTCTTGTTGACACTTCGTTTGTGTAGTATCCTAATCTTGGTACCGGTAAAATTATTTCTTGTTTTGATTAAAAACCATCGCACCGAGGTATGACGTTTTTCCTTCTGCGTGGCAGTGAACCAGATATGTTCGGAGTATTGGATGATCCACACGTCTACCTCGTCTTTCCGCTTTCAAAAGCAAGTCACGCAGGAATTGAAGAAAGCTTGTTACTCTGACCAGCAAGGTCAGAGGGGCTGCTCCTTTTTACAGGAGCGAGGGCGAGTCTGGAGTAACCAGACCAGTGGTGTTGATTGTAGATTTCGTCACCAAGATGGCCACTAGCCAACGGGCCAGTAACCGGGATGACACGTCGAGTGGCAAGATGCAAAAGGGCCCCACGCAGATCGTGGAGAAGCTGGGGGGCTGATCTTCGGTGCAGATGCTGCTCAGCGGTGCGGCTTCTCAAACCCCCAAAACACTCATTGAGGATGCCACGGGTGCTGCGCAGTCAGCTTCTCGGGGGTCTTTCAAGATGGCCGGTCCCACGTCTCTCGATGCCTCCACGGGTCTCTTCTTTTCAGGAACTGTGGATCGGGCTTGGAGATGTCTGGGAATCCAGGTCTTGTCGAGCTCTGGGCTCGGGCTTCGGCGGGAGGCGGCGGCAAAGCAGACGTCGAGTTGCTGGATGGTGCCTGTGTTAACAGGGTTGTCACTCCTTTGCCACAAGGGAGATGCTCTTCAGTCTTCTGTGCAACAGGATGTCGAAGTCCAGTTTTCTTCTTAGTTTCAAGTCGAGTTCAGGATGATCTGAAGTCTTAGGACACAGCTCCTACTCTTATTCCAAATCTAGGGGCCAGATTACCTGCTAGGTCCCTCCTCTGGGTGGGACCAGGAAGGGGGGTGGTTACACCCCCTTTCCTTTGTCCAGTTTCGCACCAGGACTGGGGCTGGAGAGCCCCAGTACCGGTTTGAACTGGCATATGCACAGTGACACATTGTGTGCCCCAGGCATGTCTCATTCTATTCAGCCCTCCCTAACCCACTACACAAAATCCTGTCTGGGGTGGTGCAAGCACCTCCCCTGACAGGAAACCCTTTGTCCAAGCCTCCCAAGCTGGAAGGACTCCCAGCAGCAGGAGGTCAGACTTGTGTCTGTGGTGGCAGCATCCATTTTGTGATGCTGAGGCTCGTGTTTAACTTTACTCGGGTTTCAGGTTAGGTACATGTTGTGTCCCTCTAGAAGGGTGGAATGCTACCCCCGTCGCCAGAATTGGCGAGGGGGTAGTATTCCAATTCGTATGACACCTTACTCAACATGTTTTGATAAAGCCAAACCAAAGATAGCATTTAACCGCAAGGATCATAATGCACTTAAGAGTATATGGTATGGCAATATCATGAAACAGCTGAAGGACGTTGTTCCGAAAGCTGCAGACAGGCTCAGCTCATGCCAGAGCACCATCTCACATGAAACCAAGCACTCTGCCTCCAGGATTGTCGAGGCCTTCCATAGGAGTGACTCATAGGTTGACATGTGTCCATATAGGTTAGATATAGGTATACTATACCTAAGTAAGAGGTGGTTACACCAACTTACCCCAGCTGAGTGATCAGCCAGTTGTGTCAAAATAGCTAGGCCAGGCCAGGGGTGGCATAATACATGCTGCAGCCCCCGGTAGGCCTTGGATACACCTATGCCCTGGGTACCTAGAGTACACTTTTACAGGGGCCTATAAGGTGAACCAGTTCCAATTGGTAATGCACCTAGAGTGCATTTGTATTAATTTAGAGAGATAAAAGCAGGCTGTGGGTCTGATTAGCAGGCCCACAGCCACATTAAGTCAGAGACCAGTGAAGCAAAAAGCAAAAATTTGGGGTGACCATAGGATAGCAGACCCTACTCACCTACACAACCCCCCCCCAAACGCAGGGACATTAGACTAACCTTGACCAGTTGTGTCTTTATGTTCTAAGTGGAAGTACCTGGAGAGACCATCTGCATTACCATGGTCAGTCCCTGGGCGGTGCTCCACTGTAAAGTCCATCTCCTGTAGGGAAATGGACCACCTGAGTAGTTTAGGGTTTTCACCCTTCATCTGATTGAGCCATAAGAGGGGCATATGGTCGGACTGAATCTTGAAGTGAGTCCCAAATATGTATGGTCTCAACTTCTTCAGGGCCCACACCACAGCAAAGGCCTCTCTCTCAATGGCTGACCAACGTTTCTCTCTAGGGGTCAGCCTTCTGCTAATAAAAGCAAAGGGCTGGTCTTGACCATCTACATTAAGTTGTGAAAGCACAGCTCCCACTCCCAACTCAGAAACATCTGTTTGGACAATAAACTCTCTTGAGTAGTCAGGACTCTTCAGGATAGGTGAGGAGCACATGGCCTTCTTCAGGTCATCAAATGCCTTTTGACAGCTTACTGTCCACTGAACCTTTTTGGGCATCTTCTTGGATGTCAGGTCATTAGGAGGAGTCACAATGGACCCATAGTTCTTAACAAACTTCCAGTAGTACCCAGTCAGGCCCAAGAAAGCTCTGACCTGATTCTGGGGGGATGGAGGGGACCAGTCCTTGATGGTCTGGATCTTACTCTCCAGTGGTTGAACTTGGCCTCCACCTACAAGGTGGCCCAAGTACACAACCTTACTCTGCCCTATCTGGCACTTTGTGGCCTTGATAGTGAAGCCTGCCTTTTGCAGAGCCTCTAGCACTTCCTTCAGGTGGACCAGGTGATCCTCCCAGGTGGAGCTGAAGACAGCAATATCGTCAAGATAAGCTGCACAAAAGTCATCCAACCCAGTAAGGACTTGATTCACCAACCTTTGGAAGGTGGCAGGTGCATTTTTCAAATCAAAGGGCATCACCACAAACTGGTAATGACCTCCTGGGGTAGAAAAAGCAGTTTTGGCTTTGGATTCCTCAGCTAACCTGATTTGCCAATAGCCAGCTGTCAGATCAAATGTGCTCAAATATTTGGCAGAAGCCAACTTGTCTAAGAGCTCATATGCCCTTGGAATAGGATGTGCATCTGTCATGGTGACAGCATTGAGTCCTCTGTAGTCCACACAGAACCTCATTTCTCTCTTTCCATCTTTGGTATGAGGATTGGAGACCAGAACCACTGGGCTAGCCCAGGGGCTCTCTGAAGGCTCAATAACACCTAGTTCCAGCATCTTTTGCACCTCAGTCTTTATACAGTCCCTGACATGGTCAGGTTGCCTGTAAATCTTGTTCTTCACAGGAAGACTGTCACCAGTGTCCACCACATGGGTACACCAATTAGTCTGACTGGGTGTCAAGGAGAACATATGTCTATATGACTGTACAACTTGTCTGCAGTCATGTTGCTGATGTTCAGTGAGGCTGCCATCCAAGGCCACACCATCAACTGAGCCATCTTCAGGGTTCTGAGTCAACAGGTCTGAGAGAGGGTCACTCTCTTTCTGCCTCCTGCCCCTCATCTGCAGCCATGAGCAAGCCCATGTCTGCCCTGTCAACATATGCCGTCAATCTGGTAACATGGTGCACACTGTGGGGGCTCCTGGAAGTTCCTAGGTCCACCAAATAGGTAACCTCTCCCTTCTTTTCAACAATGGTATGGGGTCAAGACCATTTGTCCTGGAGTGCTGCTGGGGCCACTTGCTCCAACACCCATACGTTCTGTCCAGGCTGGTACTCAGTCAAGACAGCCTTTTGGTCATGCCAAGCTTTTTGTAATTCTTGGCTGGCCTCGAGGTTTTTGGATGCCTTCTCCATATACTCAGCCATCCTGGAGCGGAGACCAAGTACATAGTCCACTATGTCTTGCCTGGGGTTTCTGAAAGGTAACTCCCATCCTTCCCTCACTAGACATAGGGGTCCTCTTACAGGGTGCCCAAACAACAATTCAAAGGCGCTGAAGCCAGCCCCCTTTTGTGGGACCTCTCTGTAAGCAAACACAAGGCAGGGTAGAAGGATGTCCCATCTCCGCCTGAGCTTTTCAGGTAATCCTTTGATCATACCCTTTAGGGTCTTGTTGAATCTTTCAACAAGCCCATTACATTGTGGATGATAAGGAGTGGTGAATTTGTAGTTGACACCACATTCCTTCCACATAGCTGTTAAGTATCCTGACATGAAGTTTGTATCTCTATCAGATACTACCTCCTTAGGAAACCCCATTCTGGAGAAAACTCCAAGCAAGGCCCTGGCCACAACAGGAGCTGTTGTGGTCCTAAGGGGAATTGCCTCTGGGTACCTGGTGGCATGGTCCACCACCACCAGTATGAATCTGTGCCCAGATGCTGTAGGGGGATCCATTGGACCTATAATATCAATCCCCACTCTTTCAAAGGGAAGCCCCACCACAGGTAGTGGTATCAGGGGGGCCTTTGTTGTGCCACCTGCTTTGCCACTGGCTTAGCAGGTTACACAGGAGCGACAAAACTCCTTGGTATCTTCAGACATGTGAGGCCAGTGAAAGTGAGGGACAAGCCTGTCCCAAGCATTGTTCTAGCCTAGGTGTCCTGCAAAAGGAATATCATGGGCCAAGGTTAGAAGAAAGCCCCTAAATTGCAGAGGTATAACCAACCTCCTGGTTGTACCAGGCTTGGGGTCTCTACCCTCTGAATAAAGGAGCCCATCATCCCAATACACTTTATGGGTACCTTGAGCATTCCCAGCAGCCTCAGCAGCAGCCTGCTGTCTGAGGGGTTCAAGAGAAGGACAGGTTAACTGAGTTTGCCCCAAGTCTGCCCTAGAAGGTCCCCCTGTCACCAGAAACACAACCTGGTCAGGTTCAAGTTCTTCAGGGACAGTTCCCTCAGGTGTCTCAAGATCATCTTCCTGGGAAGACTGATCCTCACTTGTAGGCAGGTGGGAAGGCACAGCCTTAACCCTCCTGTTCTTCTTGGTAGGTGCTTGGTCCATTGTTCCAGGATCCAAGACCTGAGGTTTAGAGAGGCACCTTTTGGCTTGTGACCTGGTCACAGCAAGGACATGTGATGATATCCCTAACATCTCTGCATGAGTCCTGTACTCTACTTCTGACCATAGAGAGCTCTCCAGGTCATTGCCCAACAAACATTCAACTGGGAGATCTGCACTAACCACAACTCTTTTTAGGCCAGTTACCCCTCCCCAGGAGAAGTTAACAAGTGCCACACTATGTGTAGTAGTGATATTGCTGGCATTGGTCACCAGGTAATTATCACCTGGCATGTATTGTTCAGGGTCCACAAAGCTAGGTGTCACCATAGTGACACTGGCACATGTGTCCCTGTAAGCTTGAGCCACTTTTTCATTAATCAAAGGTGTCTGTCTGTACTTGCCCAGATTACTGGGACTTATGTCAGGGGTCAAATCTATGCCCACATCACAAATCAGAGCAGCCTGTGTAAGGGTTCTGACTAGGCCAGACTCTCCCTCAGTTTCCAAGGTGATACCTACTACCCCTTTAGTTTGTGGGCCAACACTGCTGACTGTACTAGTGGGTGCAGGTGCCTTCGGGTCTGCAGTGTTGGGGGCTCCACCCTTTTTACATTCACTGGTCCAGTGAGAGGTGTTTTCACAGTTACTACACCAGGGTTTCCTTTGACCTTCTTTCTTCTTCTTCTTGGAAGTTTGGGACCCACCCTCTGTCTCAGTTTGGGGCCCTGTTGAAGACTTCTGGTCTTTAGCTTTCTGCTCCCCACCCTTCTGGTCTGTTTTCTATTGGTCACCACCCTGGTTCTGGTTCTTTTGCTTAACTCTGGTTCTTACCCATTTATCTGCCCTCTTTCCCAATTCTTGGGGAGAGGTCAAATCTGAGTCAACCAAATGTTGATGCAACTGCTGGTTCTGACAATTATTTAAAATTTGTTCTCTCATCAGCAAATTATACAATCCTTCATAGTCTGTAACCTTGCTTCTCAGCAACCATCCCTCCAGAGCCTTAGTGGCACACTCAACAAATTCAGACCAGTCCTGAGTCTGTGTCTTCTGGGTGTCTGTTGGACTTGGCCCGCAGGGCAGGTTCACCCCTAGACTTTTTGCCTTATTTGTGACCCTGTGTTAGTGATTTTTGGGTCTCTGCGCACTTTCCCCTGAGTCCCAGAGTGAAAGTGCGTGCGTGTAGTATGGCTGGCCTGCCCTCCCATAGGAATGCATGGGGAATGTGTGTGTCCCTGGTAGTTCCTGATGCGTGGGGAGTGCAGGCTCGAGTTTGGTATGCCTGAACTCGTGAGAGTGAATGCTGCAAGATGGTGTCTGCGGCATGTATGTGTCTAGTTGGGAAGTGCTACTTCTGGACATTGAGATATGTGTACAGTGAGGGTGCTGGAGCGTGATTGGCTGGAGCTGGCTGGCATGCCAGGCTCCAGGAAGTCTGGATGGGTCTGCCTGGTGGTGAGTGGGAGATTATCATGAGTGATGTGTGGGAGGAGTGTACCTGTGTCCTGGATGGGCTGGGTTTTCCCCACACAATGCTGGCTCCGCCCCCCTGTGGTGTGTCTAATGACCCTAGCCTCCCCAGTGAAAGGAATGGGTGGTTGGGCCATCAAGAGTGCTCCAGAACCAGCTGCGACTGGTTTTCCCCCCACCCTGCACATTGTAACAAAGGATTTGTTGGTATAAGAAGGGGCTGTGTCCCCACTGAAAATGTTCTTCTTTTGGAATCCTGCCAGAGGGGGCTTGTGCCGCTGCTGGGGCCAGAAGGACCGCCACTTGGGGAGTCTCCCTGCCTGGAGACCCAGTGTGCTGGCTCTGGCCCAGCCTTGCCCCCCTGCCTGCCTCCAGCCCTGCTGGAGCCCTGTCCTGTCCTCCAGTGCTGGGGAGCACTGAGGACTTCGTTGTCTACAGCCTGAGAGCGCTGCTCTCTGCCCTTCAGCGCTAGGAGCGCTGAGATCGCCTGCCTAGCGCTTGGAAACGCTGGATTTCACCCCCAGCGCCTGGGAGCGCTTTGTGCTGCTGTTTAGCGCTTACGAGCGCTTATTTGTGCCTGCAGCGCTTGGGAGCGCTGTGGTCTGCAGAGGCCGGTGCCCACCCGGCCTCCGATCGCCCCGTGTGGTGGTTGGACGGCGCGGGTGCCACCCCGCTCATTGCCGTATTGTTTTACCCCGGGTCCGTGATTTATTGGATTCACGAGGGAGCCCACTCCTCGGATCCTGGGAAGCCGCCTGCCTGCCTAAAACGGGCCGCCGCGCTGCCCGCGACGACCCGGAAGTGCTCCGACCGGCCGGCCAATCAGAGCGCGGCCCCGGAAAGGCCGACCGGAAGTCCCGCCTCCCTCGCCGAGCCGAGAGAGAGCCTGCCGAGGCTCCCCGAGAGGGAAGGAGAGCCCCGGGACCAGCGGGAGAGACCCGCCTCCGTTGAAGACCAGCCGGTGAGTGCAGGTGCCTGCAGAGGAGGGGGGGAGCGTCGGGACACATTGCCGGTGTCCGCCCCGCCCCCTCTCTGTAGCGCGACCTCGCGCCCGCGTGTTGGGAGCCCAGAGAGGCTTGGTGGCATTTCGTGTAGAGCCCAGAGAGGCTCGGAAAGGCAGCATTTGGTTGTTGGAGCCCGAGAGGCTCATTGGGGGCAATTATTTCACGAGCCCTGAGAGGCTCTGAGCGCCCCACCTTCCCTTCGAGTCCCCAGAGGGGGGACTCCCCAAAGAGAAGCGCCGCACTTTTGTCGAGAGCCTGAGAGAGGCTCAGAGCGCCCTAAGTGTTCCTGGGTCCCCAGAGCGAGGGACCCCCCCAGCCCAGCGAGGCTGCACCTTTTCATTGCTGGAGCCCTGAGAGGCTCAGCAGCCCCCCTTACTGGTGAGAGAGCCTAAGAGAGGCTCACCAGTGCCACAGTGGTGGTTCTTTGAGCCCAGAGAGGCTCCAACTTTGTGCTAACTTTCCCTGCTCCAGTTGTCCAGCACTTAGTGGACAACTGCCACGTTTAGGCCCTGACATTGGGACACCGGGACAGTCACAGGTGGTGACTTGTGAGTATGGGGTAATGGTTATTGATTCTGCACCGCTGAATGTATTGCTTATGCGTCATGTGCCTTTACACCTCTGAATGTTGATACATCATGTGTTTTATCCTTGCACCCCTACAGGTAGTGTGACGTGTAGGTGGTTGTTTTCTCCCTAGTACAGGTGGTGCTAGAGAGGTCCTGTTACCAGTGATTACTGGTTGTATGCTCTACTGTTATATTTTTGTGCTACAGTAATTATTTCTAAAAGTGCTGATACCCTTGACAGTGGTCCAAGTGGCACTGTCCTGTACAAATATCCCTTGTAAATTCCGCCCGTGCCTGTGGGCACCGTGTAATAAGATGTGTGTTTTATCTGATGTATATTTTTATAATACAAAGGCTATTTTCAAATAACCTTGTGTGGAGTGTTTTCTTTGTGGTGGGCCTTGGGTGTTGTTGCTGGGGTGCGTGCGCAAATACTTAACTTACATCGCCTCCAAGTTTAGCCTTGACTGCTCGCGCCACGTTACCTAGAGGGCGAGTGAGGGGTTATCTTGGCGTGTAACTCCCTTGCCCTGACACTTAGAACTGGCGATCCCTGACTGACCTCGACGCGAGTCTTGGCCGGCCAGGGTCCCGGGTCTAACATTGGTGTCAGCGGTGGGATAAGAATTTGTGTTTGCGTTGTACCACAGTAGCAACTGGCCACTACAAAGCTCTACATTTTAGATGACCACATTTTCGGGGATTATTGTGTTTTTGGTGAAGTTCCATTATTGCTTCTCCTGAAGAGTGTCATTTGATAATTGTGTCCTGTACATTTGTCCCCCGCCCTGCTTCCAGAGTTTGGTACCTGTGTCACTTGTGGTCAGGTTGAGAAGTCAGGGGTGGTAGAAACTGCCTTACCGATCCGAGGGGAGGGTGGGTGTGGATGAATGGTGTGTTTTCCTGGACGCATGAGTGAGTTCTTTTTTGTAAGGAGAGTGGAAGTTTTGGAATTGTGTACTTTTACTTCAGATTGCTAGTTCCCTTGTGTTGCATGTGTCTGTGAGCATCCTGTCAAGATGGAATCCCCTTTTAACCTGTGTGGCCTGTCTAAGTACAGTGTGCATGAGTTGGTACGGTTATGTAAGGAGAGAGACATCCCAGTGAGTGAGTCAGACACCCAGTCCAAGCTTAGGGATAACATGATCCTGTGGCAGAAGAGTGACTGGGAGCGTGAGCACAGTGAGAGGGAGAGGGCCCGGACCGCACACCATGAGGGTGGTGGGTCTGAGGGGAACCCTGTAGAGTCTGATGTGGAGAGTGAGTTTGACAGTGGATGGGCACCAGCAGAGAGCGAGTACCCCCTAGATAGGGAGTCCCTTGCTGGGTCCCGTGTCAGATGTAGCCCCCCATCCCTTTCCCTGTCCCCAGAAGAGTGGGTGGATAGGAGAGAAGAGAGGGAGCACCAGCTGGCCATGGAGAAGCTCAGGTTAGAGCATGCCTGGAGGATGGCGCAGCTGGGTGTGAATGAGCGGATTGCAGAGGCTGAGAGGGCCTTGGCCAGGGAGAAGATAGCCCTAGAGTGTAGGTTATCCCCTGCCCGCAGTCTTAATTTTCTGGATCCCCCAGGGAGGGTGGAGTCCAATGGTGGCAGCTATGTAGAGCCCAGTGCGAGCAGTCCCACTCCCAGTTCCCCCAGTCTGGTACCTGTTTCCCCAGAGGAGGAGTTAAGGTTGAAATTCAGGGGCAGTAGGAAGCTGCCTCACCAGTCGTGGGAGGAGTTTGAGGATGAATGTTGTGGGACACTGTTTGATTGGGTAAAGGTTCACACGGAAGATGATTTTGATGTCTTGTTTGATCTGATTGTCAAGGAGCACCTGCTCAGTTGTTGTTCTCCAGGGTTGCGCACACACCTATTGGGGTGTGGATTGTCTGAGGCATGTGAGCTTGCTGACGAAGCGGACCGCTGGGAGAGTGCGAGAGGTTCTGTACAGTCACTAGAGAGTGAGTCCAACAGCAGTGGTACAGGGAGCTTCCAGCCCAGCGTGGTGGAAGAGGCTCAGTGTAGCCCAGCTAGGTCCCAGTATAGTGAGAAGGGTGAAGGGGCTGACTGCCTGGCTCAGTGGAGCAGGAGTCAGGGGGTGGCTGAGAGCACCCCGAGGCCCGAAGCCCTGTCTCAGAACTTGGGTGGTTTCCGGAGGGAACACCAGGTTGGGGACCTAGGCTGTCCTGGTAGTACACTTGAGGAGGATCTCCTAGTGTCTAGGGAACCTGGAGTGTCTGTAACTAGAACTCCAGGGGTTCCAGTGTCCGGCAGTGTCGCTCCAGTTGGGAGGGCACAGAAGTCCGAAGCGAGGAGTGATTGGGGGACGAGTTTCCCAGTGGATGCACCCGTGGACCAGAGACTAGCCAGTTGGGCTAGGTCTTGGGTGGACCCGGGTGGCGCCACTTCTGGTCTGGGGGATCTTTGCGCACTGTCAGGTGGACAGGAGGCGGGAGATCTGCGCCAGACAGACCGTCACACGACACATGGGTCATGTGTCAGCCTCAGGGGGATTGCGTGTGAGTCCCCAGAAGTCCTGGAGTGCCAGGCAATTATTCCACCAAAGGTTTTAGACCGGAGGTTGGGAGGCCAGGTTCAGGTTCGGCCTGACCTGAAGGGTAGGACGACTGTAAGCAGTGTCCTGACCGGTTCTTCCAGGGGAACTTCTCCAGTTGGGAGAGGGCAGACCTCTGGAAGGGGGTGCAGAGGGTGGGAAAGCCCACCTCTGACCCCGGTGCAACCTGAGGGGTTAAACCCTAGGTTGGAATGGCGTTCGGGGTGTCCCCCTCGCAGGAGGAGGAGGAACCCTGGAAGAAGAGGTAAGGGGAGGAAAGCCTTCTCTGAGACTCCTGGTCCGCCTGAGGTTGTAGGCCAAAGGTTGGTGAACCAGTGGCAGTCTAGTCCTGTCTTGCGGACAGGGAGAGTGGAGAATGGACACTATGTGCCAGGGGTTACTACCCCCGCTCTGCGAATTGGCAAGGACCGGTGGCACCTGGGTGGCCCAGGGCCTGGTCCGGGCCGCGGACAGCTGAGGAGTACCAGTGGGGTAGCCCAGTTGGTCCTTACAGTAGTTTTAGAAAGAACCCTAGGGGTTTACTGTGGCATAGAACAGGAGAGTGTCCCGGCAGTGGCGGGCCTGCGTCCGTGTTCTATCGCCCCAAGCAGGGAAGTCCATCACGGTGGTGATTGTTCTCCCCTGCGTTTTGGCTGGAAGGGGGTTGTGTTGGACTTGGCCCGCAGGGCAGGTTCACCCCTAGACTTTTTGCCTTATTTGTGACCCTGTGTTAGTGATTTTTGGGTCTCTGCGCACTTTCCCCTGAGTCCCAGAGTGAAAGTGCGTGCGTGTAGTTTGGCTGGCCTGCCCTCCCATAGGAATGCATGGGGAATGTGTGTGTCCCTGGTAGTTCCTGATGCGTGGGGAGTGCAGGCTCGAGTTTGGTATGCCTGAACTCGTGAGAGTGAATGCTGCAAGATGGTGTCTGCGGCATGTATGTGTCTAGTTGGGAAGTGCTACTTCTGGACATTGAGATATGTGTACAGTGAGGGTGCTGGAGCGTGATTGGCTGGAGCTGGCTGGCATGCCAGGCTCCAGGAAGTCTGGATGGGTCTGCCTGGTGGTGAGTGGGAGATTAGCATGAGTGATGTGTGGGAGGAGTGTACCTGTGTCCTGGATGGGCTGGGTTTTCCCCACACAATGCTGGCTCCGCCCCCCTGTGGTGTGTCTAATGACCCTAGCCTCCCCAGTGAAAGGAATGGGTGGTTGGGCCATCAAGAGTGCTCCAGAACCAGCTGCGACTGGTTTTCCCCCCACCCTGCATATTGTAACAAAGGATTTGTTGGTATAAGAAGGGGCTGTGTCCCCACTGAAAATGTTCTTCTTTTGGAATCCTGCCAGAGGGGGCTTGTGCCGCTGCTGGGGCCAGAAGGACCGCCACTTGGGGAGTCTCCCTGCCTGGAGACCCAGTGTGCTGGCTCTGGCCCAGCCTTGCCCCCCTGCCTGCCTCCAGCCCTGCTGGAGCCCTGTCCTGTCCTCCAGTGCTGGGGAGCACTGAGGACTTCGTTGTCTACAGCCTGAGAGCGCTGCTCTCTGCCCTTCAGCGCTAGGAGCGCTGAGATCGCCTGCCTAGCGCTTGGAAACGCTGGATTTCACCCCCAGCGCCTGGGAGCGCTTTGTGCTGCTGTTTAGCGCTTACGAGCGCTTATTTGTGCCTGCAGCGCTTGGGAGCGCTGTGGTCTGCAGAGGCCGGTGCCCACCCGGCCTCCGATCGCCCCGTGTGGTGGTTGGACGGCGCGGGTGCCACCCCGCTCATTGCCGTATTGTTTTACCCCGGGTCCGTGATTTATTGGATTCACGAGGGAGCCCACTCCTCGGATCCTGGGAAGCCGCCTGCCTGCCTAAAACGGGCCGCCGCGCTGCCCGCGACGACCCGGAAGTGCTCCGACCGGCCGGCCAATCAGAGCGCGGCCCCGGAAAGGCCGACCGGAAGTCCCGCCTCCCTCGCCGAGCCGAGAGAGAGCCTGCCGAGGCTCCCCGAGAGGGAAGGAGAGCCCCGGGACCAGCGGGAGAGACCCGCCTCCGTTGAAGACCAGCCGGTGAGTGCAGGTGCCTGCAGAGGAGGGGGGGAGCGTCGGGACACATTGCCGGTGTCCGCCCCGCCCCCTCTCTGTAGCGCGACCTCGCGCCCGCGTGTTGGGAGCCCAGAGAGGCTTGGTGGCATTTCGTGTAGAGCCCAGAGAGGCTCGGAAAGGCAGCATTTGGTTGTTGGAGCCCGAGAGGCTCATTGGGGGCAATTATTTCACGAGCCCTGAGAGGCTCTGAGCGCTCCACCTTCCCTTCGAGTCCCCAGAGGGGGGACTCCCCAAAGAGAAGCGCCGCACTTTTGTCGAGAGCCTGAGAGAGGCTCAGAGCGCCCTAAGTGTTCCTGGGTCCCCAGAGCGAGGGACCCCCCCAGCCCAGCGAGGCTGCACCTTTTCATTGCTGGAGCCCTGAGAGGCTCAGCAGCCCCCCTTACTGGTGAGAGAGCCTAAGAGAGGCTCACCAGTGCCACAGTGGTGGTTCTTTGAGCCCAGAGAGGCTCCAACTTTGTGCTAACTTTCCCTGCTCCAGTTGTCCAGCACTTAGTGGACAACTGCCACGTTTAGGCCCTGACATTGGGACACCGGGACAGTCACAGGTGGTGACTTGTGAGTATGGGGTAATGGTTATTGATTCTGCACCGCTGAATGTATTGCTTATGCGTCATGTGCCTTTACACCTCTGAATGTTGATACATCATGTGTTTTATCCTTGCACCCCTACAGGTAGTGTGACGTGTAGGTGGTTGTTTTCTCCCTAGTACAGGTGGTGCTAGAGAGGTCCTGTTACCAGTGATTACTGGTTGTATGCTCTACTGTTATATTTTTGTGCTACAGTAATTATTTCTAAAAGTGCTGATACCCTTGACAGTGGTCCAAGTGGCCCTGTCCTGTACAAATATCCCTTGTAAATTCCGCCCGTGCCTGTGGGCACCGTGTAATAAGATGTGTGTTTTATCTGATGTATATTTTTATAATACAAAGGCTATTTTCATATAACCTTGTGTGGAGTGTTTTCTTTGTGGTGGGCCTTGGGTGTTGTTGCTGGGGTGCGTGCGCAAATACTTAACTTACATCGCCTCCAAGTTTAGCCTTGACTGCTCGCGCCACGTTACCTAGAGGGCGAGTGAGGGGTTATCTTGGCGTGTAACTCCCTTGCCCTGACACTTAGAACTGGCGATCCCTGACTGACCTCGACGCGAGTCTTGGCCGGCCAGGGTCCCGGGTCTAACAGTGTCTCTGAACATTAACCTGTACTGTTCAGTGGTTAAGCCTAACCCATCAATCAGAGCACTCTTCAGGACCATGTAGTTTCTAGAATCCCCATCACTAACCATTTTGAGTCCACCGCGTGGGCTTGAATTTGCCAAGGCTTTGTTGCCCAATCCTGGGTCCAGCGACGCCGACAGCTTCAATCATCGTGGGACAGCTCGCTCCTCCATCCTGGTCGCCGACAACGCCTCCTGGTCCGTGAGATCTGCAGAGCACAGCGTCACCCACTCACCTAGTCGAGGTGACTACCATCCGGTGCCCTCCTGGTGCCACCTGACTACTGGCTAGTAGTCACGAACTTGGTCCCCTCTGCTTTCAGGTGTCATCCCTCTTCAAGATCCAGGCTTGGATCACTTCGAACTCTCCTCACTGGTCGCCTGCCAGCATCTTTCTTCCAGGCTCCTGGTCCGTCTACGAGGATTCCCGACGTCTTTTTAGACCTATGCAGCTGCAGCCCCTGGGCTAGGTAACTTCGGCATTTCGGTGCCCCAGCATAGCCTCACTATCCAAGGGTCAGGATCCACTTTCGTTTTTCTCCTACCAGGTCGGGTTCGCCCGAGAACACTAACTCTGTGAAATCTAGCTACCATAGACTTTGTCCCGCATCCTGCGTGAGAGTGCACACTCTGCACCCGAGTCCCCTGGGCCTCCTAGAAGTAATCTAAAGATTCTATAGTCAAGTCCTAGCGATTCCAAAGCTTATTAGTACTGTACTTACCTGCTAGTAATTTCGCATTCCACTTTCAGAGTATATGGTTTTCCGTGCCCCTCGGGCATTTGTATATACTGTGCTAACTTAAGTATTTTCGTAAGAGTTTTGTTTGGTGCTAAGTACCCTGTCCTCATAAAGAGTACAGGGCTGTTGTGATTTTAATAAATACACTGTTTATTTTCATAACACTTGTGTGGCGTCTTTTCACTGGGTGTTCAAGGGGTATATGTGTGGTATAACAGCTGGCTTAACACGCCCTCTCGAGTCTTTAGCCTTAGACTGCTCATTTCCACGCTACTAGGATAGCTGGTCTATAAGGTTGACTTACAACCAATCACCATAAGGGTTGCTGGACTGATACATAGTGATCACTAGAATAGTGAGCACTGCATATCAGGCCACCTTCTCACATTGGTGAGCAGCGGTTGGGATTTGAGCTTGCTGTTGTTTTACCACACGTATCCTAAGAATATCTTGTTGAAAGATCACATAAGTACTTCAGGTACATATAACTTAGCTTAGAATACTCTGAGTTCTACTGAACCAGCTGTTGTAGCTCCTCAAGGCTTAGCACACCTTGGCTGCAACTCTTAGCAAGGGATCAGTAGGCAAACAAATAGTGTAGGTAGGTGCATCACTTACACCACACTAGAATCAGCATGTCAGACAAAGGAGGAAACTCTGAGTCTCCCCTTGTGTCAGTGGACCTTCCACAGGTCACTTCCAGATATGCTGCTCTTAGCTTCCAGGAGATGAGGCAAATCTGCACATCCAGGAAGTTAAAACAGGGTTCTAACCCTACAATTCCTTTTCTGATTGGTCTCTTAGAGACTTATGATGCTAGGAGGGCTGGTAACACAGAACCTTCTCATCCAGATGGGACCATGCCTCCCCTAGAGGGAACCCCAGGTGACCCTGACCGTATCCATCTCTCTGCAGAAGATGAAGAGGAGGATGAGGATCAAGAGCCATCAGGGGATGAGGCAGACAAGGGACAGGTAGAAGTCAGCAGACTAACCAGGTCCAACTTAAGCAGGCATGAGAATGGTACCAGGGGAACCCTGGGACCCCTCTCAGGCCAGCTTAACATTGGGGGTGGACGAGTTAGGTCTCTATCAAGAGGTTCTAACAGATCCATTCAAACCAATGGCTCTCAGAACTCTGCTCTGAGGAGGATGGCCTCCCCTCAGAGGAGAATCTATGAAGCTAAGGAAAGGGAAGTCAATCTGAGGATTGAAAGGGAAGAACTTGCCCTGGCCAAAGAAAGACTTGCATTTGCTAGAGAGCAAGAATTGAGTGGGTCAAAACCCACTGGTGGCAGCATTGTACCTAGCAATAGGGAAAGGAGTTTTAATACAAAGCACCTGAATAAGATAGTGCCCCCCTTTAAACAAGGGGATGACATCCACAAGTGGATTACTGCTTTGGAGAGGGCCTGCACTGTACAGTGTGTCCCCCAGAGTCAGTGGGCAGCTATCTTGTGGCTCTCCTTTGAAGGTAAAGGTAGAGATAAGCTCCTCACTACTAGAGTAGAGGATGCTAACAATTACCAAGTCCTGAAAAATACACTGATTGATGGGTTTGGCCTAACCACTGAGCAATACAGGTTGCTGTTCAGGGATACCCAGAAAACTCAGCCTCAGGATTGGTCTGATTTTGTAGATTGTGCCACTAAGGCTTTGGAGGGCTGGTTGCTGGGCAGCAAGGTTACTGATTACACAGGATTGTGTAATTTGATCACGAGAGAACAAATTTTAAACAATTGTCAGAACCAGTTGTTGCATCAGCATCTTGTTGACTCAGATGTGACCTCTCCCCAAGAATTGGGAAAGAAGGCAGACAGATGGGTCAGAACAAGAGTTAAGCAGAACCAGGACCAGAATCAAGGTGGTCAGAAGAAAGCAGACCAGAAGGGTAAAGATTCTAAGGGGGAACAAAATGACCAGAAGTCTTCGACAGGTCCCCAACAACCCAAAGAGGGTGGGGGTCAGGCTCCCCAGAAAAAGAAGAATCCAGAAGGCCAATCTAAAAGGTGGTGCCAGTACTGTAAAAGTAAAACTCACTGGTTTAGTGAGTGCACCAAGAAAGGAGGAGGGCAGACTCCTGCCACTGCAGCCCCTAAGGCACCTGTGCCCCCTAGTACAGTCAGCAGTGGTAGTGCACCTCCCAAGGGTTTAG
Source organism: Lissotriton vulgaris (assembly GCF_964263255.1). Lineage (NCBI taxonomy): Eukaryota > Metazoa > Chordata > Amphibia > Caudata > Salamandridae > Lissotriton > Lissotriton vulgaris. Next base: position 1,924,139,890 of record NC_141694.1, read on the forward strand.
TTGGGTTAACCTTGGGTTCTGAGGGGTATGACAACTTAGTTGGCACACTCACTCAGGCTGTCCTTGTCTGTACAGGGGATGTGGATATATCCCCTGATGTCAGTCCCAATACTTTGGGCAAATACAGACAGACACCTTTCATTAATGGAAAAATGGCTCAGGCCTATAGGGACACTTGTGCCAGTGTCACAATGGTGACACCTAACTTTGTGGACCCTGGACAGATCATGCCAGGTACAGATTTCCTGGTGACCAATGCAAGCAATGTCACTACCAGTCATAGTATGGCAATTGTAGTTTTCTCCTGCGGAGGGGTAACTGGCCAAAAGAAGGTTGTAGTTAGTTCAGACCTCCCAGTGGATTGTTTGTTGGGCAATGATTTGGAGTCATCACAATGGTCAGAAGTGGAGCATAGGACTCACATGGAGATGTTAGGCTTGCCAGCACATGTGCTTGCTGTGACTAGGTCACAGGCCAGAAGATGCCCCACTGAACAGGTGCTGGATCCTGGAACAATGGACCAGACACCTTCCAAGAAGAAGAGCAGTAGGGTTAAGGCATTGCCTTCCCCCTTGCCCCAGGTTGTGGATCAAGTCTCAGAGGAGGCTGACCTACAGGAATTGAGGGAAACTGAGCCTAAAGAGTTTGAACTTGATCAAGTTGAATTTCTGGGTTCAGGTGGCCCCTCAAGGGAAGACCTGGGGAAGGACCAGTTAGACTGCCCTTCCCTTGAACCCCTCAGACAGCAGGCTGCTGCTGAGGCTGCTGGGAACGCCACAGGTACCCACAAGGTATACTGGGAAGATGGACTCCTGTACACTGAGGCAAGAGACCCCAAGCCTGGCATGGCCAGGAGGCTGGTTATCCCCTTGTCGCAGAGAGGTTTCCTCCTTACCTTGGCCCATGAGATTCCCTTAGCAGGTCACCTAGGCCAGACAAAGACTTGGGACAGGCTTGTCTCACACTTTCACTGGCCTCACATGAATGAGGATACCAAGGAGTTTTGTCGCTCCTGTGTCACTTGCCAAGCCAGTGGTAAGTCAGGTGGCACTACAAAGGCCCCCCTTATACCAATGCCTGTGGTGGGGGTGCCCTTTGAAAGAGTGGGGATTGACATTGTTGGTCCAATGGAACCCCAGACAGCATCAGGGCACAAGTTTATACTGGTGGTAGTGGATCATGCCACCAGGTATCCTGAAGCTATTCCACTTAGGACCACTACAGCACCTGTAGTGGCAAGGGCCCTAGTTGGAGTGTTCTCCAGAGTGGGCTTCCCTAAGGAGATTGTCTCTGACAGAGGTGCAAACTTCATGTCAAGCTACTTAACTGCTATGTGGAAGGAATGTGGTGTCAACTACAAGTTCACCACACCCTATCACCCACAGTGCAATGGGCTTGTTGAAAGATTCAACAGGACCCTCAAAGGGATGATTCACGGACTACCTGAAAAGCTCAGGCGAAGATGGGATGTCCTGATTCCCTGCCTTCTGTTTGCTTACAGAGAGGTCCCACAGAAGGGGTTGGCTTCAGCCCTTTTGAACTTTTGTATGGGCATCCTGTAAGAGGACCCCTGTGCTTGGTGAAGGAAGGATGGGAGAGACCTCTCAAAAAGCCTGCAACCAGCATAGTGGACTATGTACTTGGTCTCCGCTCCAGGATGGCTGAGTATATGGAGAAGGCATCTGAAAACCTTAAGGCCAGCCAAGAACTCCAAAAAGCTTGGCATGACCAAAAGGCTGTCCTGACTGTGTATCAGCCTGGACAGAAGGTGTGGGTGTTGGAGCCAGTGGCCCCAGAAGCACTCAAAGACAAATGGTCTGGGCCCCACACAATTCTTGAGCAAAAGGGAGAGGTCACCTACCTGGTGGACCTTGGAACTCCCAGGAGCCCCCACAGGGTGCTTCATGTTAACAGGCTCAAAGCATATGTTGACAGGAAGGACATGAGTTTGCTCATGGCCACAGATGAGGGGCAGGAGGAAGAGAGTGACCCTCTCCCAGACCTGCTTTCTCAGAATCCTGATGATGGGTCAGTGGATGGTGTTGTCTTTTGTGGCAGCCTCTCTGAACATCAACAAAAAGACTGTAAACAGGTTCTTCAGTCTTTTCGACATATGTTCTCTCTGACACCCAGTCAGACCAATTGGTGTACCCATGAGGTTGACACTGGTGACAGCTTGCCAGTAAAGAGTAAAATCTACAGGCAGCCTGATCATGTTAGAGACTGCATCAAAACTGAGGTGCAGAAAATGTTGGAGTTGGGAGTCATTGAACCCTCAGATAGCCCTTGGGCTAGTCCAGTAGTTCTAGTGCCAAAGCCTCACACCCAGGGTGGTAAGAAAGAGATGAGGTTTTTCGTAGACTACAGGGGTCTCAATGCCGTCACTAAGACTGATGCCCACCCAATACCAAGGGCAGATGAGCTTATAGATAGATTGGCTTCTGCCAACTACTTGAGTACATTTGACCTGACAGCTGGGTATTGGCAAATCAGGTTAGCTGAGGATGCCAAGCCCAAGACAGCATTTTCAACCCCTGGTGGGCATTATCAGTTTGTGGTGATGCCCTTTGGTCTGAAAAATGCACCTGCTACCTTCCAAAGGCTGGTGAATCAAGTTCTCACTGGGCTACATGACTTCTGTGCAGCATATCTTGATGATATTGCTGTTTTTAGCTCCACCTGGGAGGATCACCTGGTCCACCTGAGGAAAGTGTTAGAGGCTCTGCAAGCAGCAGGCCTTACTATCAAGGCCACCAAGTGCCAGATAGGGTAGACACAGGTTGTATACCTGGGCCACCTTGTAGGTGGAGGCCAGGTTCAGCCACTGGAGAGCAAAATACAGTCAATCAGGGACTGGGCTCCTCCAACCACCCAGACTCAGGTTCGAGCTTTCTTGGGCCTGACTGGTTACTACAGAAAGTTTGTCAGGAACTATGGTTCAATTCTGACACCATTAAATGAACTGACAAGTAAGAAAATGCCAAAAAAGGTTCAGTGGACAGCAGGCTGTCAAAAAGCATTGGACGACCTAAAGCAGGCCATGTGCCCAGCACCTATCCTCAAGAGTCCAGACTACTCCAAACCATTCATTGTCCAAACAGATGCTTCTGAGTTGGGTGTGGGAGCTGTTCTATTGAGGAAATATAAATGTTATGGTCAAGAAATGTTCCCTAACGTGTACCCCACCGTCTCCATGTACCAGCTTAAAGTGCATGTAACTTCCCTCCTGTGCCAGCTATGAAGACGCAAATACATTTGCGTCCAACGTTAACATGTCCTCTTTCAGATCCACCCTGAATGGGTTGAATATTCCGTTCCTAAGTATGCTATGCCAACGTCTTTTTGTGGTGTACTTTACACGTTTTTCAGCTCTGGCGAAGTAGGCCCTGAATTCTGCCATCGAGCCTTTCCTGCCTTCTGACTCTGAACGCCTCAGCCTAGGCTGCCTCTGTACCCGTGACCTCTGCCTTACTCCCTATGCGGCTAACGGCGCTTAGCTCAGCCTGCTGCCTGCCAAGACTGAATCCAACCTTCGAATTATCTGCTCCGCTTCTCAAAAATACATTCCTGCCTTCTAGTTCAAGTAAACATCCCCCCAGCTGCAGAGCAAAGGGCCCGGCCTCACTGTCTCCATGCAAGTAATTCATAGCCTCTGTTACCATGGTAGGCCCATGCCCCCTCGCCTCTCATGCAGACACGTAGACGCTTATACACGCACTCACAGTCAGTATAGAATAGCTTCTGCCCCAGAGACCTTTCCCTTTAGATAATATGGTTCCTAAACATCAGATATCAGATATGATATAGGTACGAGTTGATCTGACATGCCAGACTTCTGTCTCTTTCCGCTAGTGTAAATGTCAAGTCCCCTGCACCCTCCAGTTTCACGTCAATCACACGTCATGCAGCTGCGCGCGCATCCAGGCCTCAGATTTCTGCTGACATTGCAATATTCTGCTTTGTACCCACCTACTTGTGACACTTACATATGACGTTTCTAGCACACGCCTCTATGTTCACGCCTATTTCACGCCTTCTAATTACGTATCACTACCACGTGTATGCTCTTATCTAGTTTCTCTCAGCTGTTACGCCTACTGTATTGGTTTCTATTATATGATTTAAGTATATAAGCTATGTATTGTCAATAAAATATTGCTCTATCCCTTCCTGCACCCCAGTGGTGGCAGGAACCCGATATCCGATCTGGTACCATGACCATTCCTTTTTAAGGAATAAAACCCCTAAGAACTCTAACACCACGGACTCTGCCTCTTTCTTTCCGATTGAGTTATTTTTGTTTAAGCACTTACCTGCATAGAAATTAGGACGGTAAATCAAATATTTACCACATTATTTTGGCGCCCGAACAGGGACCCCTCCCCCACCTTACGCGCAACCTTTGCCCCCTGCCATAAGTCAAGACGGAACTACGCGTACCCGCAGGATTTCCTGTATCTCCCTCTGGCCCACGGAGGTGACGGAGACTGCGATCAGCACCCAGACGAGGCGGTGAGGAGTGCGGAGGATCCCGACCAGAGCCTAGCCGAAAGAAGCAAGGTCCGAGGTGTCAAGAGGCCCACCAGTTCCGAAGTATTCACGCATCGAGTCGAGTCGAGTCCAGTCCGGTCCAGTCCAGTCGAGTTTTCCGAGGCCTTCCGATTCCGTGCTTCCCGGTGAGTACCATTGCTGGGACGTATCTAGACGGGTGCATTATTATGTATCCGGTAAAGACGGGTTTGGGTACACAAACGCGGTCTGCACTGTTTTAGACAGTGTATCTGTACTGTTTAGCAGTATATCTAGCATTCAAGTTCTTGCACTGTTCTCAGCAGTGTATCTGTGCTGTTTAGCAGTACATCTAGTATCTAGGGTAGTCATATGTGTTCCAAATGTCTCATGTGATTAATGTTGTGGTATGAGTGATTGTTTAATGTGCATAATTGTGTTTTTGTGTAACTAGTTGTGTTCAGAGTTAAGTAGCAAGGATTGAGTATCCAGTACTAAGTAAACAAGATGCCGTTTTTCAATAAGTTAAAGCAGATAGGAACTAGGAAAGGGATACTAGAGGAAGAAATTCCTATCCCCCCTAGGGACACGCCTGGAAATTTCATGTACCATAAGCATGGCATAGACGCCATACTGTATCTAGATTTATGGGCCGATTATACTAAGCACCTAGAAGAAAAACACAGGTGGCCCGTTACAGGAACGTGGGATGCCGAGTGCATCCTGAAAATAGAAGAAGCACTATGGAGAAAGAAAGCCAGACAATCACAGAAAGATGCCATAGAATTATGGCGTAAAGAATCACATAAACGAGCCGAAAAAGAACTCCGAAAAGAAGACAGACATAGAGAGGCGTCGGATAAAGCCCGAGAAAACGAATTAGTTAATGAAGGGATCCGAGTAAAATCAGAACAAGTAGACCGCGCGCGAAACAATCTCGTAAATGGCATGTACTTAGTGGCCGAGGGTTTGCCTGAAGCCACTTCAGAAATACAGAAGAATCTGCCGCCACCATTGGTTCCGACTAAAGTAAATCACCGGACCACCAAAGATATATTTCTTGCATCCTATCTAGATGATGTAGCACCCGCTTACACCAATCCACGTGCCCGCGTCCCGCCTACTGACGGTGACGGAGGTGGCAACCCGCCTCAAGACCATATCCCGCCGTTACCACAACAAGGTTCCCCCGTTCGACAGCCCGCTACACTTGTTCCTCCACCTCCACCACCTCCCCCACCTAAGATTAATATACCGAACCCGACTATGCCTGACCCCAGTAAAAGACAAATTCAGATACACATACAAACTCCACAGAGAAGTAATGCTCAAGCCTCTGGCTCAGGAGGTGCGACAGGGGGTCTCCAGACCCCGCCAGCAACACACAGATTACACCTTAGAGACCTACTGAAGCACTGTTGGACCTGGGCCTCTTGGCAGGGTCATCCCTAAACTTTTTGCCTTCCTCCAATACTCTCTCTGACCTATTTTGTTTGGTGTAATGACTCTGGCCACTTTACCACTGCTGACCAGTGCTAAAGTGCATATGCTCTCCCTACTGAAAAGTGTACATGTGATTGATGTCCCTGATTGGTTCATTGGATTTACTGTTAGTCCCCAGTAAAGTGCACCAGGAGTGCCAGGGCTTGTAAATGCCAATACTGCTAGTGGGCCTGCAGCGCTGGTTGCGCCACCCACAGAAGCAGCCTTAAAATGCGTCTAGGGTCTGCCATTGCAGAACCTGCGTGCAGTCTGGTACTGTCATGCTGGCTGGGCAAGTGCACCCACTTGCCAGCCTCTAAACCTTCCCTTAACTTCATATCCGTCACCCCTATGGTAGGCCTGAGGGCAGGGTGCATTGTAAGTGTAAGGTAGGACAAGCCCTGATGTGTGTGGCATGTCCTAGTAGTGAATTACAACCAAATTCGTTTTTCACTATTGCAAGGCTACCTGCTCCCCTTAGGCCAGAATGGGCTGCTGGATTTATTACACTCTATAATCCCAGCAGGCTCAGGGAACATGGTAGAGAGTCATGTTTAGTATGCCTGAACTCAGAATAATAAAATACTTCTTTTTAGTAAAGTTTATTTTAATATCCTGGGTTTGCAAATGCTACTTTTAGAAAGTTAGCATTTGCTTGTCTAACCATTTCAGCCCGCCTCTGCTCTTGTGTGTATCTGACTGTCTGGGTGTGTGAGTGACAGGGCTGGGAGTTGACAGGTTGTGAATAGCAGGATGACACCTTAGTGGGTGGTGGGAGTTTCCCCTGAGTGATGCATCAGGCTGTGCTCTGCCTCCACAATGCTGGCTCCGCCCTCCTGGGGAGCGACTGATGACTCAGCCTGCACCTGGACCAGGAAGGTCCGAAGCTTGTCAACAAAGTGCTCAAGCTGCCCCTGTCTTCACAATGCCGGCTCCACCCCCTGGGGAGCGGCTGATGTGCCTGCCCTCACACTGACTGCAGAAGCAGAAGTACCCATCACAAGTGCTCAGGGACTGAGAACAGTTATGCAGAGGCCCCCCCTGGCCTGTAAGAACAAAAGAAACTGGGTATAAAAGTAGGAGCCCTGCTCCTTGTAAATCAGATCCAGTTTGCGCAAAGAAGAAGCTCTGCCTGAAGAGAAGGACCCTGGAAGCTGCAAGGAGAAGTACTGACTCTGACCCCAAGAGACTGGCCTGTGGTGGGTGCCTTGCTGCTGAAGGAGAGCAGGAGAAGAAAGACTGAAAGACTTTGCTTTTATCCACCTTGTGCCAAACTTTTACCAAGATCTCCAAGGGCTTGCTGCCGAACTTGCCCCCTGACCAGCGCCCCAGGAACAGTGGGCGCTACCCTGTCCCCCTGGAAGAAGGAGCTGCTGTGAGCCATCAATCCGATCGACACAGCTGCTGAAGGAAAGAGGAGCGCGCCGTGAAAGAATCCCTGCGCCCCTCCTAAGAGGCCCTTGGCACCCCGTCCCGCCGAGCACCGCATCTGCTAACTGGCCGGCACCAGGTGACACCGTAAGGCCCAGCCTCGCTGGCCTAATCACCGTCCCTACCGCCTGCCTAACTGCGAAGCATCGCAAGAACGGACTTGGCCAAGTATCTGCTGTGACCTGAGAGGCTTGTGTGCGCCTCACGCTGCTACCCGGGGCTCTGCCCCCCTTTTCCAGGACCTGAGGTGTGTCGCCGTCTGCCCGACCCGCGCCGCAACGCCAACCTCCGAGCCAGAGCCGAGCCGCCGCTCGCTCCAACCCCGGGAGGAAGACACCGCGACGTGGACCGCCGAGCCGGCCTACACCCGACCCCTTCAGAAAGACAAAGGTACTGTTTCCCGTCCCGCGGTGCGAGCCCCTGTCCCGCCTCGCTCGCACCGCCATCTGCCTCAGCCGAGCCCCCGGAGCCGCGCAGTGAGCACTCCCCGGGCCCCCGCTCTCTCCCCTGACAGCCGTGCAGCGCGCTCGTCAGGCTGACAGTGACTCCCCGGCCGCCGATCCCGCTAGAGGCGTGAGATTGGGCAGACCGGGTCCGATCGTTGGCGCAGAGAGGCCCTGGCTGATTGAAATTCTTGCTGGAGGAACGTACCAGGACTAGGGAAGAGTCCGCAACCCTTTTTAAAAAGCACAAGAACAATTCTTTTAACGCTGAACAAGAACTGTGGCCCATTTTCGAGAAAATAACTGGAACTGAATTTTGCCTACTTGAGACTGTATTCACCAACCTGCGTAAAGTTTATATAAAGAGATATATTTTTACAAAGAATCCAGTCTTGTGTCATTGTGTGGTGGGTTGTTGGTTTATTGTGTGTGATGCTGCAAATGTTTAACCCAATGTACTCCAGAGTTTAGCCTAGACTGCTTGCGCCACACTACCTAGAGGGTAAGCAGGGGTTAGTTCTTGAAGGTAACCCTCAGCCCTGACGAGGAAGAGAGAGTCCCTGCTTGTCGCCAGTGCTGCACTGCGCCAACTAGAGACTCCCCCTTCCAACAAGCACCATACACCCCAATCACCCCGTCTCGACATACTCAAAGAACCCCTTCCAGTTTGCAGATACGATCCAGTACCCGGTAAAGACGATAGAATGTTGATAGCATCACTACGTTTGCGACAAGCCACAGATTACCTAGTGTTATTCCCAGGGATGACTGATCACCTAGATAGAATATATCATTTTGTCCAGACTGGGGAAAATCCTGAAAGTATTAAGGAGGCCCTGGCACACCAGAAAGTTGACACTCAAGCATATGTATTACGTTTTTTCATAAATTGCTTAATAAGAGACCGAGACAGGCCTGGGGTAGACCAGGAAGAGATGGAAGCACTAAATAAGTGGGGTCAAAATATAGCCGAAGGAAAGCATGATAGACAGAATTGCATAGCAAGTATGTACAAGAAAATAAGAAAAGCAGTAATAGAAATACACGAAAAAGAAAAAGAAAATGACTCCTCCGAGGAGGAGGAAGGACCTGAAGAACCAGAAACGACTACAGATATGATAGCGTATGTAGGTAAGGGAAGTTACCTTAGGAAAGGCATTCGTCCGGAAAGCAAGAGAGTTTTTCTCTCTGGCATGTCAAAACCAAGTTCTCCCGAACATCTGTTTCAGGTTGCCGATAAAATGCTTCAAGAACAAATGGGGTACCATGTACTAAATTCTATGGATGAACAAGAACTAGCCCGGTCAGCAGTACTATCGGCTGACAATTCTAACACATACAATGATGACACAGTAGCACAGACATTTCTGAACCTTTCCCCAGACGAGCAGAAATTAGCTGGCATATACATGATTCAGCATCTCATCACGCTATACAGACAACAACATTCTGATCCAGGTCCCTTACCCGATACATTAGAAGCACTACTCATGAATAGATGGAGAGGCCTAAGTACCAGATTAATTCAAATAATTCTAGAACAATGACGTAAATATAACGCTTTCTTAGGCCCACAATATGTTTCAGCCCAGCCACCAGTAAGAAAAATGTGTCATTTTGAGCATTTTGACAGGCAGAACCCGTTACGAGAAGTACACCCAGTTATGGGTACCGATAATACCTTGAAACGTGTGTATGTATACACACCTCTGACCAAGTTAGAACTATTAGAAATGAAGAAACTAGTACCCTGTCACGATAAAGACCCTGCAGGTTTTCACAGAGAACTTAAAGACATGTTACTCATGGGAGATTACACATATACTGATATTATGAAATTGTTAAAGGTTCTGTTGCCCACCGGCATCTACGAGAAACTCAAGGAAAGAGAATGGGAGGTGGGAGATAAAAAGATTATATGGACTGAAATAGAAGACGAGGAAAAAATTCGTACTCCAGGGCTAGGCCTTGGGGAGAAAGCTAAAGCATTACCAGGTTTGATAGTACAGGTTCTGCCAAGATTATTGACCACTAAAAAGGAAGACTGGGACGCAATCTCAGCCTGTAAACAGAAACACGATGAAGATACTAGTGACTTCTATTCAAGATTCGAGAAATGTTTCATTATTAATAGTGGCCTAAAACCAGGTAGCGAGTCATACCCACATCTTTTTGTAACGAAATTAGTCGAGAATTCCCTGACATCAGTTAAGAACCGTGTATATAAGGTTGAAAGTACATGGCAAGCAAATACGCCATCCCAGATGTTACAGATGTTACAATACCACCAGAACAGAATCAGAGAAGAACCGGATCATGAACAGAGACGTATGAAAGACACGAAAATGAAAATGTTAGTGGCCCAGTCGGTTCCAGCCGACGGCCAGAGAAAGGGTACGACCCAGACAGGTAATGCAGCAGCTCCCGTTAAAGAGTCATGCAACTATTGCAAGCAGCCAGGTCACTACGTACATGAATGTCCAGTCCTGAAACATAATATAGCAACAGGTAAAACTAAAGAAAGACCGCATCCGCCTAGACAAGCCCAGGGCCAGCAACAGACTTCACAGAATTCACAACCTATGCATGCTCCACCACATACAGCACAGACCGCAGCGGTATCACAGCCACAGCCACAGCCCATTGCCGCGACACAGCAAGTTTCACGACAGATGAACCAGTATGCCCAATCTGATTATCCCGATTATCAGCGGTACACATGAAACAGCCTAGAGAGGGAGGTTGGCTTGCCTCTTATTGAGGTTCCTGTAGATCAAGAGGGTCCTTATGTACACAGTCAAGTATTGGGAAAAGACAGAAAGTTTTTAATTGATACAGGGGCAAGCCGCACAACAATCAGCCATAATGAAGTCCCAGGGGCACCCCTCTCAGAATGTTTCCCTTGGTTTTTCAGGACAGCCTATTGTAAATGAGGTATCGAAACCCGTCCCCCTGGCTGTGGGTCCATTATCACGTGTTACAGACTTGTTACTCACGAAATCATGTCCAGAAAACTTGTTAGGTATCAAAACATTGAAGGCTCTAGGAGCTGTGATATGTTGTTCTCCGGAAGGAGTTAGACTTCTTCTGCGTGACTTTAAGGGTCACTATGTATTACGAGAGTTTGATGTCAGATTGAAAAATGTACCAGAACACCTGTGGGCACAAGGTCCAACCGATGTAGGCTGCATGCACATTACACCATACCGTGTTACACTTAAACATGGAGTTGTTTTGCCGCGAATCAGACAATACAAGTTACCACCTGATGCTGTAGTGGCTTTACTGGAAATCATTGAAGAGCTCATTGCCCAAGGAGTGGTCGTAGAGACCGACTCCAATATCTGTAATTCCCCTATCATTCCGATTCATAAACGTACTGATCCCAATGCACCGCCAGTATATCGGCTGGTGATTGATTTACGAGAACTGAATAAATGCATTGTTCCACAGTATCCTGTGGTTCCCGACATCTCATCCTTATTGACTGCTATTGATTCAGAAGCAACGTTCTTTACTGTAATTGACCTCAAGAACGCCTTCTTCAGTGTGCCCATTGATCCAGAGAGCCAATATCTCTTCGGATTCAGTTTAAATGGACGAAGTTTCAAATTTTCACGCGCACCTCAAGGATTCACAGAAAGCCCCAGCATCTATAGTCAAGCACTGAAAAGACAACTTGATTGTATTCAAATGCCAGTTAACACCGCCTTACTGCAATACGTTGATGATCTGCTGATCACCGCACGGAGTGAACCCGAATGTGAACAAGCATCACTGACAGACTTACATTTTCTGGCCGACAAGGGACACAAGGTGTCTCCTTCGAAGCTACAATTCTGTGTTCAGCAAGTTGTGTACTTGGGTCACTTGCTGTCCAAAGTGGGGAGACAGCTCACTCCTGACCGCATCCAGTTAATTGTAAATATGCCACAACCCCAGACACAAAAGGAAGTGCGGGCCTTTATAGGCCTCACCTCGTACTGCAGACAATGGATTCCTCAGTATGCATTTCTAGCTAAACCACTCATTCAGTTGACAACACAGGAGGCAGCGACTTCGACTGCCCTCCCTTGGACTCAGGAACATACACAGGCCTTTGAGGAATTAAAGAAAGCTTTATGTCAAGCACCAGTTTTAGCGACACCGTGTTACAGCAAACCTTTTACACTTTTTGTTACAGAACGTGATGGTACAGCGTTGTCTGTCCTCACTCAAGATCAAGCAGGATCACATAAGCCTTGCGCTTATTTTTCAAGTACATTGGATTCAGTAGCCCAGGCCCTGCCTGCGTGTTTAAAGTCAGTAGCAGCAACAGCCCTAGCAATCAGACAGAGCGACTCAATTGTTTTAGGACATCCATTAACAGTACAAGTTCCACATTCTGTAGAGGTTCTTTTAAACAGAACACAGACTCAACACTTGACTATAGCACGACTGACAGGTTATGAATTGACGCTATTTCAGCCACACATAGAAATCAGACGCTGTAGCATTCTAAACCCCGCAACATTGTTACCTTCGATTATGACTAATTCAGCCCCGCATGATTGTATAGAGATCATTAATGCAGTAACAAAGCCTCGACGAGACTTAACAGATGTCCCACTGACAAATCCAGACCTGACACTTTACGTGGATGGTTCATGTATGAGAACAAACACAGGAGAATTAGTGGCCGCATATGCAGTGACCACTGAAACTGAAGTCAAAGAAACACATCGTATTGACACACTGTCTGCTCAAGCGGCGGAGCTCATTGCTCTGACCCGAGCCTGTATACTAGCCAAGAACAGAAATGTTAACATATACACTGATTCCCGTTATGCTTTCGGAGTCGTACACGACTTCGGAGTGTTATGGCAAGAACGAGGTTTTTTGACCTCTCACGGTGCCAAGATCCAACACGGTCCCCTCATTCAAGCACTATTAGAAGCAATACATCTGCCTTCAGGTGTATCCATCATGAAGTGTAAAGCACATACTAAAGTTACAGATTCCATTTCCCAGGGTAACGACCTGGCAGACCAAACAGCAAAACATACAGCATTGACTCACACCCAGACAACTGATGTGACAAAGACAATAGTACCGACACAGTGTATGTCAGTTAGGGATCCCACACTAGATGTAATCGATATTCAGACACATGCTACTTCAGATGAAATAAAGAAATGGACTGAACTAGGAGGGATTCAGACAGATCAAGGATGGATGACGAAGGGAAAATCTACATGGTTTCTCCCTGACTCTATGGTTCAAGTCATAATAAATACAGCACATAGTCCAGCACACCTAGGAGAAAAAGCTATGTTAGACAGTTTACAGAATCTCTGGTACAACAAACACTTACGAGCAGCAGCAAAACAGAAAGTGCGTACTTGCATGATCTGTTGTCAGTTCAATCCAGGTAAAAGCGTCCCTGTAGAGCAAGGTGGATTTCATCCTCCCGATCACCCTTTTGAAGTCCTCCAGATGGATTATATCCAGATGGACCGTTGTCGAGGATTCAAGTATGTCCTCGTAGTTGTTTGTGCACTTTCCCGTTGGACCGAAGCATATCCAGTCCCAGATTACACTGCCCCGACCACTGCCAGGCAGCTGGTTCGAGAATTCTTCCCACGGTACGGCTTGCCTCGTATCGTGTACTCAGATAACGGACAGCCATTCTCATCCGAGCTCATGAAACAGGTTTCCCTTCCGCTAGGATATCAGTGGAGATTCCATTGTGTCCGACATCCCGAGGCCGCTGGCCTTGTAGAAAGGCATAACCAGACACTGAAAACACGCCTTGCTAAAATCTGTAAAGAGAAAGGGGTCGACTGGATAGTCGCCCTGCCAGTTGCACTGTTCTATATGAGAATGGTCCCCTATTCGAGATCAGGACTATCCCCGTATGAAGTGGTCTTTGGCCGACCACCGAATATGTGGGGGACGCCCATGCCTAAGAAAATAACCGATGTTGATTGTAATATGCTGACAGATTACCTTGCCTCCTTGATGTCTGCACTCCAATCATGTCGTTCACAGGTTGCTGCAGCCTTTCCCGACAACACTGATGTAAAGCCACAGGATGTCCGTCCCGGGGATACTGTGTTGATTCGCAATTTCGACAGGAAAAGCCCGCTGGAGCCCCGCTGGAAGGAGCCGAAGATCGTCCTTCTTACCACGAGGACCGCGATTAAAGTGGAAGGCCGAAAGGGGTGGATCCACACGAGTCATATTAAGAAATGTAATGAACTGTTGCCAGAGACTGACTCGTCCACCCCCTCAAAGGACTGCCTCGAATCTAGTGACTTTAAAGTTCCCAAACGAGAGAAAACTCCCCAAGAGGAGTACAAAAAGAAACTACGATCTAGCAAGTCAGACAGTTTAATTGTTTAAGTCCTCCCCTAGGTGAATCGGTTAAATAGTTTCTGACATGTATCCCCTAGATCGAGATAGAGAGAGAGAGAGACAATTCAAGAAACATGCATACTGTAAATCACTCCGCAGTCACTGTATAGTGACATTATTGGTTATGTTTTTTCTAAGTCTTTTGATTATTGTTGCTAGTATACTACTGCCCATATACTACCCTATCTTCAAGCGTGAACAATCTGCTTACAATGTCACTGCCGAACATTCTTTTAGTGAATTACCCCCTCATGAATTATCTTACAGACTTGCGCTGCGCAACAATACATTCATTAGTATGTTACATCACTCCCATCAGACTAACAATGCTACAAACTGTTGGATATGTGGCCGACTCCCTCCCTATCAGAAATACAAGGGAGTTCTGCCTCTCTTTCCGTACCCGTTCACTCACAATGGCTCCTGTGGTGCATGGTTTAGATTAATTAATTCTTTAGATTCTGATATTGCTGTTTTCGAGGGGAATTGGATTTGGGGAAACCTGAACCTAGTTCTGCTTAACGCCTCTTATCCCGACAAAAAGGGACTTCCCACTAGAATAGGAACTGATCTAGAAAATGAAGTATATGGATTAGGTAATTATACAATTAACCTCATGATTCTTACTGTTGAATCTGAAGCTGCACCAGTTCTCCCCGCTATGTGAGTATTACCAGTCACAGGTGACTTATGTGTCAGAAAGAAGGGTTCAGTACACTTAGGTCATAGTAAATGTACTACTGTGGTCGAATTCAGTGATCAAGGCAAGTCTTCCTTTAGAGCTACTCGTCATTCCTATTTTGTTTGTGGCCATACCGCATACATACGCTTACCTCCAGATTGGGATGGTACCTGTTACATTGCATTCCTTCTGCCACCTGTTTTTCTAGCCCCTCCTGATTATCACAGAAATACAAATCTAGTAAAGAATAGACTCCGAAGAGATCTCCCGATTGTCGACTATACTGAAACGGCATGGGAGCAATACACAGATTTCAATAAAGGATTCTTTTTCTTCACAGGTCCCGTCCAAAACAGTAAACTAATACGTAGATTAACTAGAACACTCGAAGCAGTAGTGAATGAAACTACCTCCGCTCTAGGCAACTTAACAGAGGAGCAATCTGCCATGCAGGTTGTTGTTCTTCAAAACCGTCTCGTTATTGACGTCATCCTAGCAGATAGGGGCGGAGCTTGTAAGGTCATCGGGTCAAGTTGCTGTGTTTTCATTCCAGAAAACGCGCCAACGGTATACACAGCTATTACACGTCTTCATAAAATTGCAAGTTTGATACATCAGAATCCAGGCACCTGGACTTGGTCCGGTTGGTTCTGGGCAACGTTGACCGCTTGGGGATGGAAGATCCTATCCTTCCTAGGCATTGCTCTTGTCATAGTATTCAGTTGCTGCCTGTGCCTACAGTGTGGGCCAGCGATTTGTGGTCTGTGCGCCACATCGTGCATTGCACATTCCAGTTTTCACTCAAAACGCGAAAAGAAGAAAGAAGAGCAAATGATGTTACAAGAACAGACTGATCGGTTCATGAGGATCGATATATCATGAAGGGTCCGTAGGGAACAAGGAGGGAATGAGGAAATATAAATTTTATGGTCAAGAAATGTTCCCTAACGTGTACCCCACCGTCTCCATGTACCAGCTTAAAGTGCATGTAACTTCCCTCCTGTGCCAGCTATGAAGACGCAAATACATTTGCGTCCAACGTTAACATGTTCTCTTTCAGATCCACCCTGAATGGGTTGAATATTCCGTTCCTAAGTATGCTATGCCAACGTCTTTTTGTGGTGTACTTTACACGTTTTTCAGCTCTGGCGAAGTAGGCCCTGAATTCTGCCATCGAGCCTTTCCTGCCTTCTGACTCTGAACGCCTCAGCCTAGGCTGCCTCTGTACCCGTGACCTCTGCCTTACTCCCTATGAGGCTAACGGCGCTTAGCTCAGCCTGCTGCCTGCCAAGAGTGAATCCAACCTTCGAATTATCTGCTCCGCTCCTCAAAAATACATTCCTGCCTAGTAGTTCAAGTAAACATCCCCCCAGCTGCAGAGCAAAGGGCCCGGCCTCATTGTCTCCGTGCAAGTAATTCATAGCCTCTCTTACCATGGTAGGCCCATGCCCCCTCGCATCTCATGCAGACACGTAGACGCTTATACACGCACTCACAGTCAGTATAGAATAGCTTCTGCCCCAGAGACCTTTCCCTTTAGATAATATGGTTCCTAAACATCAGATATCAGATATGATATAGGTACGAGTTGATCTGACATGCCAGACTTCTGTCTCTTTCCGCTAGTGTAAATGTCAAGTCCCCTGCACCCTCCAGTTTCACGTCAATCACACGTCATGCAGCTGCGCGCGCATCCAGGCCTCAGATTTCTGCTGACATTGCAATATTCTGCTTTGTACCCACCTACTTGTGACACTTACATATGACGTTTCTAGCACACGCCTCTATGTTCACGCCTAGTTCACGCCTTCTAATTACGTATCACTACCACGTGTATGCTCTTATCTAGTTTCTCTCAGCTGTTACGCCTACTGTATTGGTTTCTATTATATGATTTAAGTATATAAGCTATGTATTGTCAATAAAATATTGCTCTATCCCTTCCTGCACCCCAGTGGTGGCAGGAACCCGATATCCGATCTGGTACCATGACCATTCCTTTTTAAGGAATAAAACCCCTAAGAACTCTAACACCACGGACTCTGCCTCTTTCTTTCCGATTGAGTTATTTTTGTTTAAGCACTTACCTGCATAGAAATTAGGACGGTAAATCAAATATTTACCACACTATCTCAACTGAATTTTGATGGTCAAGACCAGCCCATTGCTTTTATAAGCAGAAGGCTGAACCCCAGAGAGAAGAATTGGTCAGCTATTGAGAGGGAGGCCTTTGCTGTGGTTTGGGCCCTGAAGAAGCTGAGGCCATACTTGTTTGGCACTCACTTCAAGATTCAGACCGACCATAAGCCCCTCTTGTGGCTAAATCAGATGAAGGGTGAAAACCCCAAACTGCTTAGGTGGTCCATTTCCCTACAGGGGATGGACTTTACAGTGGAACATAGACCTGGTACTGATCATGGCAATGCCGATGGGCTCTCCAGATATTTCCACTTAGAACAAGAACACTCACCTGGTCAAGGTTAGCTTATTGTCCCAAAGTTTGGGGGGGGGGGGGTCATGTAGGAGAGTAGGGTCTGCAATCCTATGATCACCCAGATTTTTTGCTTTTGTTTTACTGGTTTACGACTTTCTCTGGCTGTGGGCCTGCCAATCAGACCCACAGCCTGGCTGTTCTCTCTCTAAATTACAACGTGTACCCTAGGTGCATTTACCAATTGGTACTGGGCCACCTTATCAGACCCTGTAACTCAGGGCATAGGTGTACCCAGGGCCTACCAGGGGCTGAAGCATGTATTATGCCACCCCTGGCTGGCCTCCTAAATTTGACACAACTGGCTGCATGACAGCTGGGGCAAAGTCGGGTAATCACCCTTTGCTGTAGATATAGTATACCTATATCTAACCCTAAAAATGGACACACAGATTCCTATCAGTCACTCCTATGGCAGGCCTTGACAATCCTGAAGGCAGAGTGCTTGGAATCGTGTGAGATGGTGCTCTGGCATGAGCTGAGCCCGTTTGCAGCTTGCGGAACCAAGTCCTAATAGCTGTTCCATGATAACGCATACCATATACTCTTAAGTGCATTATAATCCTCACGGTTAAATGCTATCTCTGGTATTGCTTTATCAAAACATGTTGAGTAAGGTGTCATACGAATTGGAATACTAACCCCTCGCCAATTCTGGCGACGGGGTTAGCATTCCACCCTTCTAGAGGGACACGACATGTATGTAACTGTGAACCCCGGTTAAAGTTAAGCGAAGCCTCAGCTCCACAAAATGGATGCTGCCACCACAGACACGAGTCTGACCTCCTGCTGCTGGGAGTCCTTCCAGCGAGGAGAGCTTGGACAAAGGGTTTCCTGTCCGGGGCGGTGCTAGCACCATCCCAGACAGGGTTTTGTGTATCCTGGGTAGGCAGGGCTTTACAGGAAGGTGACTGTAGAGTGGCACCCCGGTGCTCACTACGCATCTGCCGGCTAGAACCAGTTCCAGGGGCACACCAGCCCCTGGCCTGGGGAAAGTCCGGCATGGGAGAGGGGTGTAACCACCCCCCTCCTAGTCCCACCCATAGGCAGGACCTAGTTACCGGGTCAGCCCCTTTTCTTAGTATAAAGATAGGAGCGGGCCCCCTGTTCAAATTAGATCATCTTTGGAATCGAGACACGACTTTCTGCGAAAGGACTTCAAGATTTCTTCTTCAAGATTCTCCCTTGTGACTAAGGAGTAGTCACCCTGCATCCGCAGGCACCATCTAAAGAACACTGCGGTCTGCTGCAATCCCTTCCTCAGGAAACCGACAACACAGCTCGACGAGACCCGGCTTCCCTGGCACCTCTGACCTCTACTCACCTCTACAGCCAAGCTGAGAACAGTGAGTGCGACGAGACCTTGAGGGACCGACTATCGCCAAGACTGCACGACCTCTTTACAGCAAGCCCGCCGAGTAATCCACTGGTGAGTGCTTTGGGGTCCGAGAAGCCCCGACCCTGAGCAGCTCCAGCACCGAAGATCAGCCCTCCAGCATCTCCACGATCTGCGTGGGGCCCTTCTGCTTTTTGCTGCTCACCGCGTTGTTTGGCTACTAGCCCGCTGGCTTGTGGCCTTCTTAACGACGCCCGACAACATCACTGCTGCTGGTCTGGTTGCTCCAGACTGGCTCTTGCTCCCTTCCAAAAGAGGAGCACCCCGGACCCTCCTGGTCCACTCCAGACGCCATTTTGAGTCCACCGCGTGGGCTTGAATTTGCCAAGGCTTTGTTGCCCAATCCTGGGTCCAGCGACGCCGACAGCTTCATCCATCGTGGGACAGCTCGCTCCTCCATCCTCGTCGCCGACAACGCCTCCTGGTCTGTGAGATCTGCAGAGCACAGCGTCGCCCACTCACCTAGTCGAGGTGACTACCATCCGGTGCCCTCCTGGTGCCACCTGACTACTGGCTAGTAGTCACGAACTTGGTCCCCTCTGCTTTCAGGTGTCATCCCTCTTCAAGATCCAGGCTTGGATCACTTCGAACTCTCCTCACTGGTCGCCTGCCAGCATCTTTCTTCCAGGCTCCTGGTCCGTCTACGAGGATTCCCGACGTCTTTTCAGACCTATGCAGCTGCAGCCCCTGGGCTAGGTAACTTCGGCATTTCGGTGCCCCAGCATAGCCTCACTATCCAAGTGTCAGGATCCACTTTCGTTTTTCTCCTACCAGGTCGGGTTCGCCCGAGAACACTAACTCTGTGAAATCTAGCTACCATAGACTTTGTCCCGCATCCCGCGTGAGAGTGCACACTCTGCACCCGAGTCCCCTGGGCCTCCTAGAAGTAATCTAAAGATTCTATAGTCAAGTCCTAGCGATTCCAAAGCCTATTAGTACCGTACTTACCTGCTAGTAATTTCGCATTCCACTTTCAGAGTATATGGTTTTCCGTGCCCCTCGGGCATTTGTATATACTGTGCTAACTTAAGTATTTTCCTAAGAGTTTTGTTTGGTGCTAAGTACCCTGTCCTCATAAAGAGTACAGGGCTGTTGTGATTTTAATAAATACACTGTTTATTTTCATAACACTTGTGTGGTGTCCTTTCACTGGGTGTTCAAGGGGTATATGTGAGGTATAACAGCTGGCTTAACACGCCCTCTCGAGTTTTTAGCCTTAGACTGCTCGTCTCCACGCTACTAGGATAGCTGGTCTATAAGGTTGACTTACAACCAATCACCATAAGGGTTGCTGGACTGATACATAGTGATCACTAGAATCTTGTGGTCGCATGAGGTATGCTGCATCACATGATGCATTCATATGGATAAAGCTTCCTTATTTAATATGCTCATTTTCTAAATTAAATTCCTTGTTCCTTTCCCCCAAACAGTACCAACGGATAAATTCCATGCCCTGATGAGAATCCGATGATTCACACATTGGTATTCGAAACGCGTTGGCACTGAGCATCATTGTTTTCGCCTAGAATTATTGGCATGTCCTAATTGATGTTTGGTTTTTTCCTGTATTCACATAAATATAATTTCACAAATAGTGTTACAGGAGGTTGGGCAGGTACTGAATAAGACGTACCCCCAAATCTGTTCATTATCTCAGTATAATTCTTTGAAAGTTTGTGGCTTACTGTTTTGTGAGAATTGCTCAATCACTGCTCACAATGTATATGTACTATTTGTTGATATGTTCACTATAATTCACACAATTATTGTTTTACATGTTGTTTGTTAAGCTTTCTCCCTTGCAAAAAACATTTTTTTGTGTGTTCAATGTAAAGTTGACTATGTATTTTTCTCTTGTCGTAAATCATGGACAATGTATGAGTTTCGAAAAATAATTGACATAAATCAATTGTCTGAGTTAACTAACAGCGTGGTTTTCTCTTTGAGTTACATTAAATGTTGCAATCATGTACATAGAGGTAAATCGTACTTTTCTGGTAACTTCTAGAATTGGCACTTCCACACTAGACACAATCACGCCGCATGCATCATTGCGCAGCATTTAATCACACGAGTCCGCACATACCAAACTCGCACCTGCACTCCCCATGCATCAGGAACTACCAGGGACACACACATTCCCCATGCATTCCTATGGGAGGGCAGTCAAATCTGACACACGCACTCGGAGCGCACGCACTTTACACTGTGCCACAGTGCTAAAGTGCGCCAAGGCCAGAAATCATTATAATTATTTCAGAGTTCATATGCAAAAAGTTCAGGGGTGAACCTGCCAGAAGGGCCAAGTCCAACACACACAACATCATTTTGCGAGCAATTAAGGGAAAGAGGCTATCCTAAAAATTGCTTAAAATTGCCAAACGGAGTGCCTGGTATACCCCAAGAGAATGTCTTTTATCTAAGAAAGTCAAGGAGCCCATGACCAAAATGTTGTGTGTTTCGACCTTTGGTACACATGCAAATCAATTTTGCCAAATAATTAAAAAAATGGTCCCTCTCTCCAAAATCTGGAATGCACGTTTGAAAGACCACTTTTCGTCATGAGGAGCGAAATGAGCATTGGCCAAGAATTGGTGAGGGCTGATTGCACCTCAACAACAATAAAACAGGACCTACGTTCCCATTGGAATCTAAAACCTATCAAAGGCCACCACAAATGTGGTAACTGTGTATCGTGTGAAACAAATTGTGAAGAGTCGATATTCGAGCATAACACCATTAAATGGAGCCACCAGTCCTTTTCAAATTGTAAAACGAAGAATGTCATCTATGGGATTACATGCCCTTCTGGAAAACTATATATCAGCAAGACAAACCAAGAGATCTGATTGCGAATAGTTCAACATCGATCTAGAATTTGCACAAAAGTGACAAATGCTCCAGTGGTTAGCCACTTCATACAAGCTGACCATAGTGAAAAAGACATTAAATGGACAGTCTTCTGGGTAGTAAAACAAACGCCAAGAGGCAGAGATACAGAAATAATTTTGTTACAAAAAGAAGCTTACCTCAGCCTCAAGTTTAATGGTAAAATATCGGATCTGAATGAAATGTCAGAAATCTCAAGAACTTAGCATGAAGAAAGGACTACTTTTAAATATGCATCATAGTCACTGCCTAGCAACCACGATGAACTAAAGAACTTGGTTTAGGCAACAATGTTGGAGAAGTGCTTACACACTCTATGGAAAAACTACAAGAACCAGCATCCTTTGCTCAACACCGCCATCGACAAAGGACACGGAATAGGAAGTCCATTTAAGCGTAATGAACCCAGACAAATTGACAGCGTCCCAGAAAGCAGTCGGAAACCAGGAAGAAAGATTGTGGACCGGCTGTTGAAGCACAAGTGAGTTATCATGGTCGCAACAAAGCATTTAATTTAAAGCGTGAGAAGAAGACGCGCAACAGCTAACGCCTCTGTTTGTGCTTTAATTTTTCAGTTGATTAACTCGAAAGCCACCATCATGAATGGGAATAACCACAAACCCTTTTAAACTGCGAACATCAATTGGCAGCAGAAATCTAAACCAGAAAGTAAGTGTCAAATTGAAGAAATGATACAAACGCTTACTGCTTGAACACTCGTAAAGCCTAATTCTTTCTGTTTACAACAGACAATACTTTTGTGTCGGCAGGCAGGAGGAAACCATTACTGAAGTACTGTTTAGTATACAAATACACCGACAGAGTGGCGACTGTGTTAGAATTAAAGCTGTTTTCCCACAAGTGGAAGCTGCCATAACACTATTAACACAGAATTGACATATTATACAACAGTTGCCGGTAGTGATTTAATATCTTGTCCTTTTAGGAATACAAACCCACAACGATATGTTAGAAATGGGATTCCTGGCTGGCTGAGGTTGGCACCAAAGCCAGGCAGAAATCACCACTCTAATCAGGGCAAGGGAACTACTGCTCAGAATGATCCCTGCTCACCCTTTAGGTTGCGTGGCGCGAGCAGACAAGGCTAAACTTCGGGGCGCTAGAGTTAAGCATTTATGACCTTTCACAGTAAAACACACTGATTCCCCCCACAAATGGACACCAGGCTTAGGTTATGTAAAAATACGTTTCCTTTATGTAAAAAAATATATATATATGCAGCAATGACTTATCACGAGACCTTTTGTAACGTTTTAGCTTGGGCCACAAGATATGAGATATTGGAAAGTGTTCTTTTTGGTCCTTAGTATCTTGAAACAGTTCCAGTTACTCTCACAAGAAATGATGATGCCACAGTTCTTTGAATATACGAGTGATTTTGGAAAATCCTTCGAACCAGATTTACTTCCTTTGGCAATGGTCTTAGTCCTTAAGAATACTTCTTTTAGGGCTCTTAAGTTATATGAGGCCAGTTCTGGGCCGGTTGGATGCTTCGTAGCGCTTCTGCAGGCTTTAATCGGAGAAACACAAGAGACCCTACAGCAGCTCACGCATCCCGCGTGAGCAGGCGTACGCCGCATACAGCCTCTCCGTGTAATATGAGGTGTACAGGTACAGAAGGGCTGTAGGAGGTGTGCGGGTGCAGGCAAACGTTGCGCACGAGTTTAACTGGTGATATGGAGCGCACAATCTCAACTAAAAATCCTCAGCGCTTCAGTTTCTTTGAAGGCAATCCGACACGCACAGTTAGACTACGGGGAAATAAAACGTTGCGGGCCCGAGCCCGCTGTGCCAGCGATGTACCTTGAGACCTCAGTTCTCTTTCTGGGGACGAGTCGTACATGGTGAGTGCGACTCGTTTCTTGGCGGTGACTCCGGATCTTGACTTGGCAACGGGTGTGTGCACACAGGCAGGCGCGGCCCACGACCGTCAGTACGGGCTGTACTGGTGTCTCCTGAAGAGGGGGCGGCGCGGTCTGTAAAGTCTCTAGGGGGGTGAAGCAGGACAGCAGGGTACGCTCTAATGTACGGGAGGCTGTCTCGGCGTGGATCACCGGCCGCAGAGGAATTCCAGCGGGAGGGGGCGAGAGAGCACTTCAGCGCGCTCCTAATGGCAGGCGGGGGCAGAGGAGCAGGCGGCCTGACCCGGGGGCAGAGAGCGGCTCCAAAAGAGCTAGGCTCTCACGGGTGAAGGGCAGGCAAGCTCCCGAGTGCCAAAGCCCTAGGAGGGGGGCGCAGTCTCAGCTCCGGCAGGAGGCACACACGGCTCGAGCTTCAAGACGAGCGAAGACACAAGGAACCCACTAGTCCTGGGGTTCCGTTCAAGGGGCAAGCTCAGACGCCATTGGAGAAAGTCTCAAGCACAATTCTGCAAAGTCCTTTGTAGGTCTTCTCCTCTCCTTCCTCAGCAAGGCAGACAGCAGGCCGTCCTTCCAGCTTATTCTTGGCCCTTCTAGTTGGGCAGAGGTTCGTTGTGGGAAACAGGATCTAGTTTGTTAGAAGCAGGGCTCCTACTTTTATACAGCTTTTCTTTTGTTCTGGCAGGCCAGGGGGGCCTCTGCATAACTTCTTTCAGTCTCTGAGCACTGTGTTGGGTTAACTCGGGCCTCCCCTTTCAGGGAGCAGGGATGGCACATCAGACGCTCCACAGGGGGTGGAGCCAGCATTGTGTGGACAGAAGCAGCCAGGAGTACTTTGTTGACAGGCTTCCCCCTTCCTGGGCCAGGCGTCGAGCTGAGTCATCAGTCGCTCCCCAGGATGTGGAGCCAGCATTGTGGTGGCAGAGCACAGCCCTATTCAGAGTCCAGGGGCACTCCCACCACCCACCTAGGTGTAATCCTTGCATTCGCCACCTGTCATCCCCCAGTCCTGTCACTCACACAACCCAGACAGCAGATACACATCCTAGCAGAGGCGGGCGGAAATGGTTATGCAAGCAAATGCTAGCTTTCTAAAAGTAGCATTTGCAAACACAGGATATTAAAATAAACTTTACTAAAATAAGTATTTTATTATTCTGAGTTCAGGCATACTAAACTTGACCCTCTACCATGTTCCCTGAGCATGCTGGGATTACAGGGTGTAATAATTCCAGCAGCCCATCTTGGCCTATGAGAACAGGTAGCCTTACAATAGTGAAAAACGAAATTGGCTGTAATTCACTATTAGGACATGCCACACACATCAGGGCTTGTCCTACCTTACACTTACAATGCGCCCTGCCCTTGGGCCTACCATAGTGGTGACTAATATGAAGCAAAGGGAAGGTTTTGAGGATGGCAAGTGTGTGCACTTCTCCAGCCAGCATAACAGTACCAGACTGCACACAGGTTCTGTAATGGCAGACACTAGACATATTTTAACAGGCTGCTTCTGTGGGTGGTGCAACCAGCGCTGCATGCCCACTAGCAGTATTGGCATCTACAAGCCCTGGCACTCCTGGTGCACTTTACTGGGGACTGACAGTAAATCCAATGAGCCAATCATCGAAATCAATCACATATACATTTTGCAAAGGGAGAGCATATGCACTTTAGCACTGGTCAGCAGTGGTAAAGTGCCCAGAGTCATTAAACCAACAAAAACAGGTCAGAGAGAATATTGCAGGAAGGCAAAAAGTTCAGGGATGACCCTGCCAAGAGGGCCAAGTCCAACACGATACACACAACTTTGAAGAGATTCCGAAGATCTACATGAGGTAGATACAATCTTAATTTTTTATTAGTGAATAGAGGGGAATAAGAATGAGAAGACTTTGCCAAAACAAAATATATGTTTTTTATTGGTTTCACAGAATACAGTCACAGCCCTGAGGAGAGTCCTGCAGCGGGGGACATTGAGGATCAATCGGGCGGAGGCGTTTTGGATGCGTTGTAGTTGACGCAGGTGTTTGGCTGGGATGCCTGATTAGAGTGCATTGCCGTAGTCCAGCCTGCTGCTGACGAGGGCCTGTGTCACTGTTCTTCTGGTTTGGGTGGGGTTCCACTTGTAGATTCTGCGGAGCATGCGAAGGGTGTTGTAGCAGGAGGAGGAGACGGCGCTGACCGGCTTTGACATGGAGAGGGAGGAGTTGATGATGAATCCTAGGTTGCGTGCGTGGTCGGTGGGTGTTGTTGCTGTTCCCAGAGTGGTCGGCCACCAGGAGTCGTCCCAGGCTGAGGGGGTGGGTCCGAGGATGAGGACCTCCGTCTTGTCCGAGTTCAGCTTCAGACGGCTGCTCTTCATCCAGTCGGCGACGGCCTTCATTCCCTTGTGGAGGTTGGTTTTGGCTGTGTGCGGGTCCTTTGTGAGGGAGAGGATAAGCTGGGTGTCTTCAGCGTAGGAGATGATGTTGAGGTAGTGCTGTTGGGCCACTTGTGCGAGGGGGGCCATGTAGACATTGAACAGTTTCGGGCCGAGGGATGAGCCCTGGGGGACGCTGCAGATGATGTTGGTGGCTTTGGATTTGAAGGGTGGGAGGTGGACGCTCTGTGTTCTACCGGCAAGGAAGGTCGTGGTCCAGTCTAGGGCCTTCTCTTGGATACCGGCTTCATGGAGAAGTGTCTTTAGAGTGCAGTGACAGACCGTGCCGAAGGAGGCTGACAGGTCTAGGAGGATGAGGGCTTATGTTTCACCGTTGTCTAGTTGGCGCCTGATGTCGTCTGTGGCGGCAATGAGGGCTGTCTCTGTGTTGTGGTTTCGTCCGAATCCGGACTTGGATGGGTCTAGGATGTTGTTGTCTTTGAGGTGGCGGGTCAGTTGTATGTTGACCATTTTCTCGATTGCCTTCACCGGGAACGGGAGTAGAAAGATGGGCCGGACGTTCTTGAGGTCCTTGGGGTCCGCCCTGGGCTTCTCAAGGAGGGCATTGATTTTGGCGTGCTTCCAGCTGTCCAGGAATGATGCTGTTTCTAAGGAGATGTTGATGACCTTTCGTAGTTGGCGCGCAATGGCTGCGTTTGCTTTGTTGAATACGTGGTGTGGGCACGGGTCTGACAGAGATCCTGAGTGGATGGAGGTCATGACCGTGCGTGTCTCGTCATCATTGGCGTTGGCCCAGGAGGTCAGGCGGATGGTGTGGGAGGTGTTCGCGGGGTGGGTGGAGTCCAGCGTAGTTGTGGCAGTCGTAGTGTAGAAGCTGTTGTGGATGTCAGCGATCTTGCGGTGGAAGAAGGTGGCCAGTGAGTCGCACCGTTCTTATGAGGGCAGGACGTTATTGGTGTTGGCGCTGGGGTTAGATAGTTCCTTCACAATGCTGAAGAGCTCTTTGCTGTCGTTATGTTATGTTATGTTAATTTCGATTTATATAGCGCCAAATCACCGACAGGTCTCTTAGCACTTGCTTTTGGGAACCCGTCCTGGCTTTCCCTGCGAGATAATCCCTACTGGGCATCCCCAAGGTGAAGACCAGGCATCCCATCGCGGTGGGGCCGTAGTGGAGATTAAGCTAGCTATTGCCCAGAGTTGCAGAGTGTGGACCCATGATTCGAGTAGGCACCGAGGCGAGAATTATCAAGTCCGTGGACATTTTTTTAGCTCAAGACCCTGCCGCGTTGGGAATTGAACCCTGGTCCCGGGTCTGACCTCTGCATCAGGGTCTGCCTCCTCTAACCAGTGAGCCACACTTCTCCACTGGTTGTGATGTCTGTCGTGTGCGTTGTTATCCAGGCGGTCTTTGAAGGAGGATCTCTTGGCTAATCTGATGAGGTGGTGATGTCTGCGGGTGGCTTCCTTGTGGGAGTGGCTGGACGGTGTGCGTTTGTGGAGCCATTTCTTCTCCAGTTTCCGGCATGCGTGTTTGGAGTTCTGGAGCTCGGTGGTGAACACAGTGGTTTTCTTGCTGGTGTGACTGTTGGAGGGTTTCTTGAGCAGTGCGAGGGTGTTGGCGCAGTCGTTGATCCACTGTCTGAGGTTGCGTGCAGCGGCGTCTGGGTCCCTGGGGTCGGTGGGTGGGTTCTGGGCGAGGGTGGTGGTCAGCTGATCTTCGGTGACTTTGCTCCAGTAGTGGCGGGGCATCAGTTGAGTGCGGTGGTGCGTGGTTGGTTTATTGAAGGTGAAATGGATGCACCGGTGGTCGGTCTAGTGGAGCTCGGTGGTGTGGTGGTAGGTGACGTGGATGCTAGTGGAGAAGATGGGGTCCAGTGTGTGTCTGGCCAAGTGGGTGGGTGCAGTGACGAGTTGTCTGAGGCCGAGGTTGGCGAGTTTGTTGATCAGGGTGGCAGAGTTGGCATTGTTGTTGTTCTCGAGGGGGAAGTTCAAGTCCCCGAGGAGGATGTAATCATTGGAGGTGAGTGCATGGGTGCAGGTGAGTTCGGCGATGGAGTCGCTGAACTGTGCCCAGGGTCCAGGGGGTCTGTAGATGAGTGTTCCTCTGAGGGTGGTGTTGGGGTAAGTGGATCTGGAAGTGCAGGTGTTCAGCGGTGTTGAGGGTGTTGTTCGTATGGGTGGAGATCTTGAGCATGGACTTATGGGCGATGGCTACTCCTCCTCTGATTCCGTTGGCGCGATCCCTGCGGGTGATCCTGTAGCCATCCGGGATGACTATGGCGATGTCGGGCACCGAGGAGTCGTTCCACCAGGTCTCGGTCAGGAAGGCAACATCTGGGGCGGATGTGTCGAGCAGGACCCAGAGCTCGATGGCGTGTTTGCGTGCGGAGCGGGTGTTGAGAAGTATGCAGCAAATGTAGTTGGGTCCGGTCCTAGGAGGTTTGGTGGCTCTGTCGCTGGTGAAGCTGCAGTTGTGGCAGGAGAAAGGTCCGTGGGTGCATTTCAGGGCAGCCTGGAAGCAGCGGCGGACTCGGCTGGCATTGATAGCGTGGAGGGTGCTGGCGTCGTAGCGGAGTCTGGTGGCGTGGCAGTTGCGGGGTCCAGGGGTTCTGGCGCTGGGTGCGGTTCAGGCACGGACGGGTGCAGACGGGCTTGCCTCTGGTTCGTCTCTGGCACGCCAGCAGCGTGGCCGTGCAGCAGCCGCCATTTAAGGCGAGGTGGGAGGGAGGAGCAGCAGGGAGGCAGGAGCGGGCCGGCGAATAGCGTGAGAGCGGGACACAGAAGGCAAAAGTGGGCGGGCCACAGGGGAGCAGCGGCTGGAGTGGGGACAGCGCCAAGGGGTACAGAAGTCAAGAAGGGGGGAAGACTGGAAACAGGCACGCAAGAGGCACAAAAGAAATAAGGAAATAATACAGTTAAAGTACAATACAATTACTAAACACAACAATTGTGGCAGAAGACACGAACCAGCAGAGCCACAGCAGCAGCGAACTTATGAGGCAGGAAGCAGCAGGGAGAAAGACATGGGCACAACTGGTGGAGCTGTGCGGCGTGGGGAGCGACCTGGCCTGGTCGGTAACCTTAGTTTGTTTCGTGAAAATTTTCTTCGTGGGTTACCTATTCTTTGTTTTTGGACTGGAAACTATTTCAAGTAATTGTTATCTGTTATCTGGATTTATTGTTTCAATCGTTTTGGTCTTGATGTTATGTGAATTGTTATATGTATCTGATATCTGTCTTGAGAATTCATAAAATGAAATTAATGAAAACGAATAATTAAATGAAATAGACCAACTTATTCGCGAGTTTGGTCTGAGTCTGCTCAGATAGTTGGCAGTCTAACAAATGGTCAGCTAGATGTTTTGATTATTTTGTATTTACTGGCCCAATCTAGCTGAGTGACGCAGGGCCCACCCCTTTTTATTACTAACTTTCTTAAAGTGGCAAATTTCAGAGTTTTTCCCTACCAGGACATGTAAAACTTAAAAATACATGTCTGGCTTTCCATGGCCTACCTTAGGGGTGTTTTATATGTATAAAATAGGAAGGTTTGGTCCTGGAAAGAGGGTTAACTTGCCAGGTCGACATGGAAGTTTAACACTACACACACAGGCTCTGCATTGGCAGGCCTGAGACATGTTTAAAGGGCTACTTGAGTTGGTGGCACAATCAGTGCTGTAGGCCCTCAAAAGATGCCAACTATGTATAAGCCAAGTCTACCATATTTAAAGGAGAGACCACTAGACTCAGTAGCATCCGGCCATTAAAACTGAGGATACAAGAACATCGCCGGGCCATTAGACATCCTTTGACTGAACATTACAAATCTGATCATCAAGGTGATGATACATTTTGGTTTCATGCGATCCAATATATTCCCAATAACGAGAGAGGTGGTGACAGGGAATTACTCCTAAGGAGAGAGGAAGCTAAATGGATTTGTCGCTTTCGGGCTATCAATCAGGGACACAACACAGACAACGAATTGCACCACATTTTGTAATCTGCCTCTAGCATACTGATATGATAAAGGGTATGCAATTTTCCAACATAGAGTGTTACTTGTAGGATGTTCCGAATTTGTTTATATATTCTCAGACTGTTACCACTTCCGATATACGCTGAACCATGTACTTATGTCCCCTCTTTTTGGATGATATTTCTCTTTGAAATTTCTTTCAAATATTACATTTGGATACACCTGTTTTTTAATGATTAATGTATAATTTTGTCTATCCAGTGTTGCATACTTACATATGTTTATAAAACCCTGTCAGCCTAATCCTGGTGATTTACACAAATCTAGGATAGGTCATATACTCTGACGACCCCCTTTTTCTCTTCATATATTTTCCTCTTAAAAGAACTTCCCTTTTTCTACCACACACTTTTTTTCTTCCCTTTTCACTACCTCATTCCTTTTATCCCCTTGTTTTCTTTTTCCCCCCCTTATAATTTTTTTTTTTATCACCTGACTATTGCATATATTATTTTTGTTTTTAGGGTAAGACGCTTTTGTGACTTTGGAGCCTTACCTTTACCGGTTTGCATATCCAATATGCTCTAGTAAATAGCTTATGGGAATGTCTACTTTATAGTTTATCAGACACTATGATTCATTCATTGAGCAATTTCCCCTAGTTACTTTTCCACTTTTACGGAACACTGTAGCCTTTTTTTTTATTAATTGGAACTTGATACTCGGGACCTGGCTTTAACCAATCCATCATGGCGCCGTTTTCGTTTTCGCTAACATGAGTAGAGTGGTGAGCGGATCACATGTCTCTCCACAGGAACTTCGGCCCCCCATATCATGTGACCGGAGTTTTGGTTATATTACCTTGACATATAATTGACTTTATAAGTTTACTAAGTGTTTCTTGACACTTTTTTTTGACACCTTATATCAGTTTTCCATACTCTTCTGATAGGTAGAGACTGTTATCCTTTATGGTCTTCTCTTTACCAACGATCATCGGCACTTGCATTTCCAACATGGCGGACGATTTTCCCAAATTGGTATCTCTCTAGTAGCTGAATGTACTGCCAGGTGTGCCTTGTTTCATCGCATCACATGACTGGGTCCTTAAAAGATCGGTTTGTGAATACCACGGTGCTTGGCTCTTTTCGCGGGGGCCGGTTCGTCTGTCGTCATAACGTGAGGTAAGCCCTTCGTGTGGGATGTTGTTAACTCTGGACTGACTTTTCGGGTTCCGTGATTAGATTTAGACATTACCTTTTTTTAACATCAACGTTTTTTTTTTTTATCCTAACCTGGAGTGTGACTATCTACTTCCGAATTTACTTGTATTTAGACATATTGGTGTATTGGCCTGATTTAAATGGGACACTTTCAATACTGAAGTCGGGGCTCTTTCAAATACCCATATGTCTAGTAGTTTCAATGTGGAATGTCTTACCTGCTGACCTATTTGTTTTTCGTTATTTTTATTTTTTTCGAGCACTATGTTTTTAAATAAGGTTGAGGTTCCTGTTTGTGTACTTGAAACACAACTAGAAAGGAAGGGGTACGGGGTGATTTCACCCCCTTTTTAAAAAAATTTTTTAATCTTAAATTACCTCTGCACACATGCGGGGTTTTGGACATCTACCCCTGATTACATTTCGGGGATGGTATCTGTGTATGTTATTTCTTGTGGTGATTACCCACACCGAAGTATGGAGCTTTTTGCAAACATTGCCCCCTTTTCCCTTGTCATTTCTCATTTCTATTGAGCTTTCTGTTCAATTGACGGTTGAGATATGTCTCTTGCAGCTAACTGATGCATGTAGTATGTTAGTCTGTGACATTTTTCCAATGGTGTCTTCTGTTTCAGACCCACTAAACTGTGCAGCTTATCAAGGACTGCTTATCTCCGTGACATTCTGTCTATCAATCGATATGAATATGAAATATATGTAAGTTATAAAGATGTTCTGAAAACATATTCCTAAATTGATTTTGAATAATTCTTTATGAATTGTAGCATGTAACCCCCAAACTTAGTTTACTCTTACTTCTCTTCAACCGTGATTCTCTATTGTTTTTCTGGGATTTATTATTTTCTCAAATGACGTGAGATTTGCCTGTTCTTTCAAACTGTGATGTCCTGATAAGACTGTTATTTGAGAGACTACATCATGGGTTATGGGCACACTTTACATGTCCCTTTTGGGACAGCTGCATCATTCTTTTAATTCAGCCATGTTCTTCAATACCAAGGTGTGGGCCCTTAGCAAGTCTCCTTTATTTTTCAGGTGACATCTATAGGAACTTGCATACTATTGCATTTTGACTGTCATTTACTACGGCCCCCGTGACGTTTTTTGGACTTACCAGTGGAGAAATTAGTCATTTCTTCTTGTGTTTCCCTGGAGAGGTTCTGTAACTTATGGTTGATATTGTGTCTTTCATTAACTATTATGGAACAGTCCCTAATATCCGTATATGTCTTTTCTGTGTTTTTCAATTTTAAGAGCAATACCTCCTCACGGACTGAGTGGTCGCTCCCTGTGTCCCTGGCAGACACCTGGTATCGTAGCGCTGCTTTGCTTAAGTGTCATTTGTAAACCTGCATTTCATTTCGCCTGCTGTGTGCCTTGTTTAGCGCTTTATCTCATTAGCGCTCTAGGTATTTAATTTTGCTGTTTCCTAACATTGTTTGCGCGTTTGCCAATAGCGCACCGCTCTGCTCCTCCCCCCGCCTCCATTTTGCTTGTTGCTGTCGTCCTCGTGTGCCCGACCCGCCTCCCAGCTGAGCCGCCCTCGCCCCTCCCCCTCCACTCTCCATATATGACAGGAGTTCCCGCGCGCAGCATTTACGCGCAGCGACCGCGCCCAATCCGCGCCGAAGGTGCGCCAAAGGTAAGCCCGTCTACGCCCGTCCGCGCCTGGACCGCGCCCAGCGCCATTCCCCCTGCCCCTCGCGCTGCCCAGCCCCCCCGCATTACCTACGATGCCGCCACCCTCCTAGCCCTTAACCCCGGTCGCGCCCCCAACTGCGTCCAAGCCGCTCCTGGACACACTCATGGACCTTTCTCCTGCTACTCCTGCAAATTCAGCGGCACCGACAACATCTCCGCTACGACCACACCACAGATTCCCGACCCCAACCACCTACAATGCATCCTTCTCAACACCCGCTCGGTCCACAGACACGCCATTGACCTATGGAATCTACTAGTCACCATCTCTCCGGACGTCGCCTTCCTAACAGAAACCTGGATGAACGCTTCCTCCGCCCCAGACATCACCATTGCTATCCCTGAAAACTATAAGATCACTCGCAAGGACCGTACCGGCCACACAGGAGGAGGAATCGCTATCGTCCATAAGAAATCTATCCGCATCTCAACCAGCTCTGACGCCAACCTCGCCAACTCCGAACACCTACACTTCCAGATCCACATCGACCCCAAGACCACACTCAGAGGCACCCTCCTCTACAGACCACCAGGACCCTGCGCAAAATTTAGTCAAGACATCACGGACTTCATCACTCCTCACGCGCTCCCCTCCAAAGACTACATCCTCCTGGGAGACCTCAACTTTCACCTTGAAAAGATCAACGACCGCAACACCACCACCCTCTTGGACAACCTCGCCAACCTCGGACTTAAACAACTGGTCACTTCCCCCACCCACATCGTAGGTCACACACTCGACCCCATCTTCACCTCCTCTGGACTGACCACAGCTGCGTTCACTTCACCTACAACAAGCCAAAACCCATCAACCACCTCCAACCAACTCTGCAAAGAAACTGGAACAAAATCACCATCGACCAGATCTCCTCATCGCTCCTTCTAAACACCCCAGCCCACTCTTCTAACCCAGACCAAGCCGCCGCCAATTTCACCCTATGGTTATCCAACACCGCCGACACCTTAGCACCACTGAAAAAACGTCAAAGCAAACCTGGCAACAAGAAGGCCTCATGGTTCAACGATGATCTTAAGAAGTCCAAGAAACTCTGCCGCTCCCTTGAAAAGGCCTGGAAAAAAGACCCAACCACTAGCACCAAGGACGCCTTCAAAAACGCCACCCGCACTCACCACCAACTAATCCGAAAGGCCAAGAAAACAGCATTCAAGGATCGACTTGACAACAACGCCCACAACAGCAAGGAACTTTTCAACATCGTCAAGGAATTTTCCAACCCCTCGGCCAACTCCAACGACTTCACCCCCTCTCAAGCCCTCTGCGACTCCCTAGCCTCATTCTTCCACAACAAGATTGCAGACATCCACAACAGCTTCGACAACCAACCCGGAGACCAACCCACCCAACCATATGCTGAACACTCCCCCCCCGTGAACACCCTTAACGACTGGAACCCAATCTCCACTGAGGACACCATCCGCCTGATGAACTCCATCCACTCCGGATCCCCCACAGACCCATGCCCTCACCACATCTTCAACAAAGCAGACTCCGTCATAGCACCGCACCTCCGAGACGTCATCAACTGCTCCTTCAACTCCGCGACCTTCCCGGAAAACTGGAAACACGCTGAACTCACCGCCCTTCTGAAAAAACCCACAGCGGACCCCACCAAACTCAAAAATTACCGCCCCATTTCGCTCCTTCCATTCCCGGCCAAAGTAATCGAGAAAGCTGTCAACAACCAGCTCGCCGCTTTCCTCGAAACCAACAAATCCCTCAACTCATCACAATCTGGCTTCTGAGCAAAACACAGCACTGAGACCGCCCTCATCGCAGCAACAGACGACACTCGAACTCTACTGGACAATGGAGACACAGTCGCCCTCATCCTCCTCGACCTCTCTGCAGCATTCGACACAGTCTGCCACAGCACCCTTTTACAACGCCTCAGCAACATCGGAATACAAGGAAAAGCACTTGAATGGATCACCTCGTTCCTCACCGGAAGAACCCAGAGAGTCCGCCTTCCACCATTCAAGTCCGAGGCCACTGAAGTCATCTGTGGCGTACCACAAGGATCCTCACTCAGCCCCACCCTCTTCAACGTATACATGAGCCCCCTCGCGGCCATCGCCCGCCAACACAACCTCAACATCATCTCTTACGCGGACGACACTCAACTAATCCTTTCTCTCACCAATGACCCCAGCACCGCCAAAACTAACCTACACGAAGGAATGAAAGAAGTTGCCGAATGGATGAAACACAGCCGTCTGAAACTGAACTCAGATAAAACAGAAGTCCTCATCTTAGGTACATCCCCCTCTGCATGGGACGACTCTTGGTGGCCGGAAGCCCTTGGAAAAGCACCCATCCCGACAGACCACGCACGGAACCTAGGCGTCATCCTGGATTCTTCACTCTCAATGAACAGACAAGTCAGCGCCGTATCCTCATCCTGCTTCAACATTCTTCGCATGCTCAAAAAAACATTTCGATGGATCCCCACCGAAACCAGGAAAACAGTCACCCATGCTCTGGTCACGAGCCGACTGGACTACGGAAACACCCTCTACGCAGGCACTACCGCTAAACTCCAAAAGAAACTCCAACGAATCCAAAACGCCTCAGCCAGGATCATATTAGACATCCCGCGCAATGAACACATCTCTGGTCACCTGAAAGACCTCCACTGGCTACCCGTCAATAAGAGAATCACTTTCCGACTGTTAACCCACGCACACAAATCACTCTACGACATCGGACCAGAATGCCTCAACTCACGACTGTCCTTCTACACCCCCTCCCGCCAACTACGTTCTTCCAGCCAAGCCCTCGCCACTGTACCTCGCATCAACAAGACCACCATGGGAGGCAGATCCTTCTCATACCTGGCTGCTAGAACATGGAACTCACTCCCCACTTACCTTAGCCTCACCCAGAACCACCTAGCATTCAGAAAGCAACTTAAAACGTGGATATTTGATAAGTAATCCTCCTCCCCTTCCTAAGCGCCTTGAGACCCTCTGGGTATGTAGTGCGCTATATAAATTCTTTGACTTGACTTGACTTGTTCAACTGGATTCCGTTCAAGTCAAAATATCGATTTTGCGCCTATCAAGCCATACTATTTTACCTAAAAACCCACATAGGTTTTAGTTCACTTGACCTTGGTGAGACTTTTTTCTTTTTCGTCCTCTTTATGTCAATTGTTGTAATGTCTTGCCAAATTCTAATAGGATTTGTCTTTTTACCTGTTTCATCTCTCTTCTTTCACCTTGACTATCTCTTCTTGTCATTTTTTCTTTCCTTTTCTTTTTCTTTCTGGCCTACTTTTTCAAGATGTTTGACTTATGTA
Source organism: Lissotriton vulgaris (assembly GCF_964263255.1). Lineage (NCBI taxonomy): Eukaryota > Metazoa > Chordata > Amphibia > Caudata > Salamandridae > Lissotriton > Lissotriton vulgaris. The sequence goes on from NC_141694.1 coordinate 1,924,176,122, forward strand.
GTTATGTCATGTGAGAGTATGATGTCATTTTTTATGATTGTTCTATTCTTATATTTCCCCCACTGAAGTGATGATCTGTAACATTAGCGCCGAGACACCCGTATGGGTAATTGATGCGCTTTAAAAATTGCGATAAATAAAAAATATTTGTATGTAATTTTCTCTGATGTTTATCCCGAGTGCCATTTCTCTGTGCATTTGTTGCATTTTTAACGTTGTTTTTTATGTTTTGTAATTCTATATATGTTTTGTATGTATTATTAATGTTTTTATATGTTTCACATTGGTTTCAGCCCTGACGAAGCTCCCAAGTTTGGGGAGCGAAACGCGTTGGCTGTCTTGTGCACCTTCAAAAAGAAAAAATCAATAAAGAAAAATATATTTTTTATATGATTCATTGCCTTTGGAATTTACTTTGACTTTGGTGCTGCCTCTAGGTGTCTTCGATCTTTTCTCTGGGAACCGAGTGGGACCCAACCACAGCAGGTCTCGGGGGTTGAACAGCACAAGAGACTTAAGATTATATGGGATTTTGAAGTTTGAGGTGCTTCCCTTGCTGGTCCGCTGTGGAAAATTGTTACACTATCACTTTATCACTGGTTAGCAGTTGTAAAGTGCGCAGAGTCCTAAAAGCCAACAAAATTAAGTTCAGAACACACGAGGGTAAGGACTAAAACTTTGGGGATGAACCTGCAAAAAGGGCCAAGTCTAATACGCATGCTGGCTTCAGTTGGTTTCCATATTTTAAAATTGCCACATAGATTTCCTGTGACAGATTCATAATAAAGTTGAGTTGCAAGATACTGTTTCTGTGGCAGATATGTACCAAAGTGGCCCCTTGAGTTTTTTAGTTCATTTACTGATGGGATGGCTGACAATCTGAAAGAGCTTTTAATGAGGATTGTTCAGTGTCTTCTTAATTCAGGGCTGATAATATTACTTATGTAGATCCTGTCAATACATTTTTTAATTATAATTTTAGCCTGAGTGACATATTCCAGGAACCAAAATTACTCCTATACCACAGCAATTGGAACACAGGTAGATTTTTGCAACATATGCCAGGCCAACGTTTCACATCTAAGAACACTGCTCTGAGGCCAGGAGAGAGCTGAGCAGGTGGAGCTTAAGCCTCCACATGTGTCTAAGAACACTGCTCTGAACCTGGGAGAGAGCCGAGCAGGTGGCGTTTAACCCTCCACATGTGTCTAAGAACACTGCTCTAAGTCCGGGGAGAGCTGAGCAAGTGGAGCTTAAGCCTCCACATGTGTCTAAGAACACTGCTCTGAACCGGGAGAGAGCTGAGCAGGTGGAGCTTAAGCCTCAACATGTGTCTAAGAACACTGCTCTGAGCCCGAGAGAGAGACAAGCAGGTGGTGCTTAAGCCTCAACATGTGTCTAAGAACACTGCTCTGAGCCCAGGTGAGAGCTGAGCAGGTGGAGCCTTAGCCTCCACATGTGTCTAAGAATGCTGCTCTGAACTGGGAGAGAGCTGAGCAGGTGGAGCTTAAGCCTCAACATGTGTCTAAGAACACTGCTCTGAGCCCAGGAGAGAGCTGAGCAGGTGGAGTTAAAGCCTCCACATGTGTCTTAGAACACTGCGCTGAGCCCGGGAGAGAGACAAGCAGGTGGTGCTTAAGCCTCAACATGTGTGTAAGAACACTGCTCTGAACCCAGGAGAGAGCCTCAACATGTGTCTAAGAACACTGCTCTGAGCCCAGGAGAGATCTGAGCAGATGGTGCCTTAGCCTTCACATGTTTCTAAGAACACTGCTCTGAGACGAGTGATAGCTGAGCATGTGGTGCATAATCCTCAACATGTGTCTAAGAACACTGCTCTGAGCCCGGTTGAAAGCTGAGCAGGTGGTGCATAAGCCTCAACATGTATCTAAGAAAACTACTCTAAGTCTGGGAGAGAGCTGAGCAGGTGGTGCTTCAAATGTGCCTAGGAACGCTGCTCTGAGCCCGGGTGAGAGCTGAGGAGTTGGTGCTTAAGCCTCCACATGTGTCTGAGAACACTCCTCTGATCCGGGGAGTGAGCTGAGCAGGTGGTGCTTAAGCCTCAAAATATGTCTAAGAACACTGCTCTACGCCCGGGAGAGAACTGAGCAGGTGGTGCTTAAGCCTCAACATGTATCTAAGAACACTGTTCTGAGCCTGGGAGAGAGCTGAGCAGGTGGTGCTTAAGCCTCAACATGTGTCTAGGAACACTGCTCTAAGCCTGGGGAGAGTTGAGCGAGTGGCACTTAAGCCTCCACATGTGTCTAAGAACACTGCTCTGAACCAGGAGAGAGCCGAGCAGGTGGAGCTTAAGCCTCAACATGTGTCTAAGAACAATGCTCTGAGCCCAGGAGAGAGCTGAGCAGTTGGATTTTAAGCCTCCACATGTGTCTAAGAACACTGCTCTGAGCTCGGGAGAGAGCCAAGCAGGTAGTGCTTAAGCCTCAACATGTTTCTAAGAACACTGCTCTGAGCCCGGGAGAGAGCCGAGGAAGTTGAGCTTAAGCCTTCACATGTGTCTAAGAACACTGCTCTGAGTCTGGGAGATTGCTGAGCAGGTGGTGCTTAAGCCTCACATGTGTCTAAGAACACTGCTCTGAGCCCAGGAGAGAGCTGAGCAGGTGGTGCATAAGCCTCAACATGTGTCTAAGAACACTGCTCTGAGCCCGGGTGAGAGCTGAGCAGTTGGTGCTTAAGCTTCCACATGTGTCTAATAACACTGCTCTGAAATGGGAGAGAGCTGAGCAGGTGGTGCTTAAGCCTCAACATGTGTCTAAGAACACTCCTCTGATCCCGGCAGAGAGCTGAGTAGGTGGTGCTTAAGCCTCAAAATATGTCTAAGAACACTCCTCTACGCCCGGGAGAGAGCTGAGCAGGTGGTGCTTAAGCCTCAACATGTGTCTAAGAACATTGTTCTGAGCCCGAGAGAGAGCTGAGCAGGTGGTGCTTAAGCCCTCACATGTGTCTAAGAACACTGCTCTGAGCCCAGGAGAGATTTGAAGAGGTGGAGCTTAAGCCTCAACATGTGTCTAAGAACACTGCTCTGAGTCCGAGAGAGAGCTGAACAGGTGGTGCTTAAGCCTCACATGTGTCTACGACCACTGTTCTGAGCCCGGGAGAGAGCTGAGCAGGTGGTGCATAAGCCTCAACATGTGTCTAAGAACACTGCTCTGAGTCGGGGAGAGAGCGGAGCAGGAGGTGATTAAGGCTTAACTTGTGTCTAAGAACACTGTTCTGAGTCTGGGAGAGAGCTGAGCAGGTGGTGCTTAAGACTCCACATGTATCTAAGGACACTGCTCAGAGCCCAGGAGAGAGATGAGCAGGTGGAGCTTAAGCTTCAACATGTGTCTAAGAACAATGCTCTGAGCCCGGAAGAGAGCTGAGCAGGTGGAGTTTAAGCCTCCACATGTGTCTAAGAACACTGCTCTAAGCTCGGGAGAGAGCCAAGCAGGTGGTGCTTAAGCCTCAACATGTTTCTAAGATCACTGCTCTGAGCCCGGGAGAGAGCCGAGCAAGTGGAGCTTAAGCCTTCACATGTGTCTAAGAACACTGCTCCGAGCCCGGTTGAGAGCTGAGCAGGTGGTGCATAAGCCTCAACATGTGTCTAAGAACACTGCTCTGAGCCCGGGTGAGAGCTGAGCAGTTGGTGCTTAAGCTTCCACATGTGTCTAAGAACACTGCTCTGAAATGGGAGAGAGCTGAGCAGGTGGTGCTTAAGCCTCAACATGTGTCTAAGAACATTGTTCTGAGCCCGAGAGAGAGCTGAGCAGGTGGTGCTTAAGCCCTCACATGTGTCTTAGAACACTGCTCTGAGCCCAGGAGAGATTTTGAAGAGGTGGAGCTTAAGCCTCAACATGTGTCTAAGAACACTGCTCTAAGCCCGGGAGAGAGCTGAGCAGGTGGAGCTTAAGACTCCACATGTATCTAAGGACACTGCTCTGATCCCAGGAGAGAGATGAGCAGGTGGAGCTTAAGCTTCAACATGTGTCTAAGAACAATGCTCTGAGCCCAGAAGAGAGCTGAGCAGGTGGAGTTTAAGCCTCCACATGTGTCTAAGAACACTGCTCCGAGCTCGGGAGAGAGCCAAGCAGGTGGTGCTTAAGCCTCAACATGTTTCTAAGAACACTGCTCAGAGCCCGGGAGAGAGCCGAGCAAGTGGAGCTTAAGCCTTCACATGTGTCTACGAACACATCTTTGAGCCTGGGATTGAGCTGAGTAGGTGGCGCATAAGCCTCAACATGTCTCTAAAAACACTACTCCAAACCCAGGAGAGAGCTGAGCAGGTGGATTTTAAGCCTCCAGGTGTGTCTAAGAACACTGCTCTGAGCCTGGGAGAGAGCTGAGCAGGTGTTGTTGATGGAGCAAGGATTCGAACGTAAAGCAACTTGTTCATAATCAGCCCTCTCAAAATTACGTATAATACACTAACAAACATGTTTCATCTTATTAATTTTGCATCACACGAAATTTCTAGTATCTAGGGGAAGCTTGTATGTATAGGCATTTATATAGCGCACTACTTACCCGTAGGGTCCCAAGGCGCTTCGACCGCTGCGAAACCCTTCCTGGCTTCCCTGAGAGATGGTCCCTTAATGGGTATCTCCAGGGTGAGACCAGGCATCCCCGGCGGTCTGGTGGGGCCGTTAGTGAAGATGAGGCAAGCTAATGCCCAGAGTTGCCGAGTGTGATCGCTGATCAGAGTGGGCACCGAGGCGAGAGAATTATCGAGTCCACTGACCCTGGTCCAGAAACCTGCCGCGCCGGGAATCGAACCCTGGTCCCGGGCCGTCCTCTGCTCTCGGGTCTGCCGCCTCTAACCAGTGAGCCACACTACTTCACTATGCTTGTCTATGTGCTCTTACTAATCGTAATTTGCTTGCACTAAAATGGCCGCTGCTACGCAGATTTTCCATTGCGCATACGTCTGTCATTCTCACGTGACATGACGTATTTCTCTGCCTGAAGGGAAACTTTTGCTTCCGCGCACTAGGACTAAGATGGGTGTTTGTGTTATAACGTGTAAGAAGCTTGCATCGCTGCTTTTGCTAAGCTGTTCGTTCTGCCTAATCCTTAACGCAACAGTTAAAGTAAAGTAATGGGACTAGAGTAGAGATAAGTGGTATACAGAACTTACATTTATTCTTGGTTATAAAACTGTTTCTTTTCTATTTCTCATATGTATCAAATTTTGGGCCTGACATGTACTTGTGAACTCCATCTTTTGAGGAACTGCGTGTGAGAAGGTGGCCTGATATGCAGTGCTCACTATTCTAGTGAACACTATGTATCAGTCCAGCAACCCTTATTGATGATTGGTTGTAAGTCAACCTCATAGACCAGCTATCCTAGTAGCGTGGATACGAGCAGTCTAAGGCTAAAGACTCGAGAGGGCGTGTTAAGCCAGCTGTTTACCACACATGTACCCCTTGGACACCAAGTGAAAGGACACCACACAAGTGTTATGAAAATAAACAGTTATTTATTAAGAATCACAACAGCCCTGTACTCTTTATGAGGACAGGGTACTAAGCACAAACCAAAACTCTTACAAAAATACTTAAGTTAGCACAGTATATACAAATGCCCGAGGGGCACGGAAAACCATATACTTGAAAAGTGGAATGCGAAATTACTAGCAGGTAAGTACAGTACTAATAGCCTTTGGAATCGCTAGGACTTGACTATAGAATCGTTAGATTACTTCTAGGAGACCCAGGGGACTCGGGTGCAGTGTGTGCACTCTCACGCGAGATGCGGGACAAAGTCTATGGTAGCTAGGAATTGCAAAGTTAGTGTTCTCGGGCGAACCCGACCTGGTAGGGAGAAAACGAAAGCAGATTCTAACCCTTGGATAGTGAGGCTATGCCGGGGCACCGAAATGCCGAAGTTACCTAGCCCAGGGGCTGCAGCTGCATAGGACTCAAAAGACGTCGGGAATCCTCGTTGACGGACCAGGAGCCTGGAAGAAAGAAGTTGCTGGCAGGCGACCAGTGAAGAAAGTTCGGTGGATCCAAGCCTGGATCGATGGAGGATGACACCTGAAAGCAGAGGGGACCAAGTTCGAGACTACTAGCCAGTAGTCAGTGGGCACCAGGAGGGCACCGGATGGTAGCCACCTCGACAAGGCGTGTGGGTGACGCTGTGCTCAGAGATCACACGGACCAGGAGGCGTTGTCGGCGACCAGGAAGGAGGATCGAGCTGTCCCACAAAGATAGAAGCTGTCGGCGTCGCTGGACCCAGGATTGGGCAACAAAGCCTTGGCAAATTCAAGCCCACGCGGTGGACCTAAAATGGCGTCTGGAGTGGACCAGGAGGGTCTGGGGTGCCTCTCTTCAAGAAGGAAGCAAGGTCCAGTCTGGAGCAACCAGACCAGCAGCAGTGATGTCGTCGGGCGTCGTTCAGAAGGCCACAAGCCAGCCGGCTAGTAGCCAAACAACGCGGTGCACAGCAAACAGCAGAAGGGCCCCACGCAGATCGTGGAGATGCAGGGAGGCTGACCTTGGGTGCTGGAGCTGCGCAGGGTCGGGGCTTCTCGGACCCCAAAGCACTCACCCGTGGAGGACACGGTGGGCTTGTAGTAAAGATGTCGTGCAGTCTTGGCGATCGTCGGTCCCTCGGTCTCGTCGCACTCACGGTTCTCAGCTTTGCTGTAGAGGTGAGTAGAGGTCAGAGGTGCCAGGGAAGCCGGGTCTCGTCGAGCTGGGTCGTCGGATTCGTGATGAAGGACTTGCAGCAGACCGCAGTGTTCTTTAGGATGGTGCCCGCTTGATGCAGGGTCACTACTCCTTAGCCACAAGGGAGAATCTTGAAGAAGAAATCGTGAAGTCCTTTCGAAGAAAGTCGTGTCTTGATTCCAAAGATCTAATTTGAACAGGGGGCCCGCTCCTATCTTTATACTAAAAAAAGGGGGCTGACCCGGTGACTAGGTCCTGCCTATGGGTGGGACCAGGAGGGGGGTGGTTACACCCCTCTCCCCTGCCGGACTTCCCCAGGCCAGGTGCTGGTGTGCCCCTGGAACTGGTTCTGACTGGCCTATGCGTAGTGAGCACCGGGGTGCCACTCAGCAGTCACCTTCCTGAAAAGCCCTGCCTACCCAGGATACACAAAACCATGTCTGGAACGGTGCTAGCACCGCCCCGGACAGGAAACCCTTTGTCCAGGCCTCCCTCGCTGGAAGGACTCCCAGCAGCAGGAGGTCAGACTCGTGTCTGTGGTGGCAGCATCCATTTTGTGGAGCTGAGGCTTTAGTTAACTTTAACCGGGGTTCACAGTTACATACATGTCGTGTCCCTCTAGAAGGGTGGAATGCTAACCCCGTTGCCAGAAGTGGCGAGTGGTTAGTATTCCAATTCGTATGACACCTTACTCGACATGTTTTGATAAAGCAATACCAAAGTTAGCATTTAACCGCGAGGATTATAATGCACTTAAGAGTATATGGTATGCGTTATCATGGAACAGCTATTAGGACTTGGTTCCGCAAGCTGCAGACAGGCTCAGCTCATGCCAGAGCACCATCTCACACGATTCCAAGCACTCTGCCTTCAGGATTGTCAAGGCCTGCCATAGGAGTGACTGATAGGAATCTGTGTGTCCATTTTAGGGTTAGGTATAGGTATACTACACCTACAGCAAAGGGTGATTACACGACTTTGCCCCAGCTGTCATGCAGCCAGTTGTGTCAAATTTAGGAGGCCAGCCAGGGGTGGCATAATACATGCTGCAGCCCCTGGCAGCCCTGGGTACACCTATGCCCTGAGTTACAGGGTCTGATAAGGTGGCCCAGTACCAATTGGTAGATGCACCTAGGGTACATGTTCCATTTTAAAGAGAGAGCAGTAGGCCTGGGGTCCTGATTGGCAGGGTCCCAGGTCGACTATGTCCAAAACCAGCTAAAACACAGGGCAAAAAGTTGGGGGCAACCATAGTCAGGAGGTACCTTCCTACACAACCCCCCCCCCCCCCAAACGAAAGGAGATAAGGCTATCCTTGTCCAGGTAAGCCTCTATTACCTAAGTGGCCATATAAGGAAGGACCAGCTCTGGCTTGGTTTCCCCCTGTGTCATGGTCCACTAGGCAACCCCTCACCCTAAGGGTATCTGAGGGTCTCCACCATAGGGAATCTCTGTCTCTGGTGTGTCTTGGGAAAGAAGAAGGCTGATGCTGGGATGGAGTACTGAAGTGAGGCTTCTCTACCTTTGGGCTCAACTTCCTCCAATCACCATCCATCATGCGTGCCTTTCTTTCTTTAGCTGAGATGCACTGAGCTCTCAGGGTCAGCCTCTGGCTACCTAAAGCTGGAGGCTGAGTCCCTCTGTTTGGCTTACTGGGGGGACAGGTCAGGTCTGGGGTTTTAAGGCCCCATGTTTGGCTGTGCCCAACAGTGTCCAGCTGGGGGAGTTCCCTAACTACTTTTAAGGGGGATCCCTCAGGAGTCTGTTCTATTTTCACTTGGCTAAGTTTACCAGCTTCAGTGATCCTAATCTGCTGATTAAGGGGTTCTTTTGGACAGGGGGCCCTTTTGGGTCCACCACTGGCCTCCCTGACCTCTACAGCCCTGGGCTGACTGAGGCAGGGTAGAGAGGTGCAGGTTACCTGCTCCAGACTGGGTCCCACCTGGGAAGGGTCCACTGCCATCAGGGGCTCTGCCAGGCTAGGCCTGACTACCTCTGGGGCAGTTCCTTCAACAGGGGTAGAGTCAGTTCCCTGAGGAGGCTGGCTCTCACCTAGTGTCTGGGAGGGGGGAGACTTTTCTTCCTCCTCAATGCTCTCTGTTTGAGTGGAGTGATCCATTGTTTCAGGCTTCACAACCTCACTATCTGTTTGAGTAGAGGCTGAGACCATTTCAACCTTGCCAACCTTTTCAGGAGGGTACTCAGTTTGTGTTTGGGCTGTGACTGTCACAGCCCTCCTATCCTGCTCTGGAAAGTCTGTCTGAGCCTGGGCAGTGGCTACCACTGCCCTTCCAACCTTTTCAGGGAGGAATGGTGCTTAGACTGGGGCTGTAGCTATTACTGCCCCACTAACCTGTCTGGATAGGCCTATCATTCTGGAATGAGTTTCTTGTTCCACCTCAGCCCATGCTGAGAGTTCCAGGTCATTCCCTAGTAAGCAATCTACAGGTAGGTTATCTGTCACTGCCACTCTCATGGGCCCTGTGACATTACCCCAGCTGAGCTTGACTACTGCCATGGGATGCCTTCTCTTCATTCCATGAATGTCTGTCACCTGATAAGTAAAACCAGGGGTCAGTTGAGCAGAGGGGACCAGATGGTCACTCACCATGGTGAGGCTGGCCCCTGTGTCTCTGAATGCCTCAACTTTCTGACCATTCACTAGAACTTCTTGTCTATACTTTCCCAAAATGTGGGGTCCAGTAGTGAAGTTGGCAAACCCCATGCCAGTCTCACAGACAAGAGTGTGGTCAGGGAACCTGGCTAGGCCATAGTCCTCCTGATTGCCCAAAGTAATGCCCACCACATTCTTGGGGGCACTCCCACCACCTGGGGGATTACCACTAGTGGTAACAGGAGGTTTAGGAGTATTACCTGGGGGTATATTTCCCTTATTACCATTTTTAGGGCAACTGGCATCACCTTTGTAATGACCCACCTGTTTACAGGTATGGCAATAAGGTTTCTTCTGTTCTGAAGGAGTGTTCTGGGACCCACCACCCTTGTTGGAGTTTTGGGGCCCTTGGGAAGTCTTCTCTGTGGATTTATCCCCACCCTTCTCTTGAGGCTTGGTTGATTCCTTTTTCTGGTCACCACCCTGGTTTTTAGGCCTAACCCTGGTTCTGACCCATTTGTCTGCCCTCTTACCCAATTCCTGTGGAGAGGTCAACTCAGAGTCTACCAGGTGCTGATGTAATAGCTGGTTCTGACAATTATTTAAGATTTGCTCCCTCATAATTAGATTATACAATCCTTTAAAATCAGTAACCTTACTACCCAGTAGCCAGCCTTCAAAAAGCCTTAGTGGCACAATCAACAAAGTCAGTCCAATCTTGAGACTGAGTTTTCTGGGTGTCTCTGAACAGCATCCTGTATTGTTCAGTGGTTAAACCAAACCCATCAACCAGTGTATTCTTCAAGATTTTGTAATTGTTAGCATCCTCCACCCTTGTGGTGAGGAGCTTATCTCTACCTTTACCATCAAAGGAGAGCCACAAGATAGCTGCCCACTGACTTTGGGGAACACCCTGCACAGTGCAGGCTCTCTCCAAAGCAGTAATCCATTTGTGGATGTCATCCCCTTCTTTAAAGGGTGGCACTATCTTACCAAGGTGTTTTGTGTCAAAACTCCTTTCCCTATTGCTAGGTACAATGCTGCCACCAGTGGGGACTACCCCACTTAACTGGTGCTCTCTAGCAAAGGCAAGCCTTTCTTTGGCCAGGGCAAGTTCTTCCCTTTCAATCCTCAGATTAGCTGCCCTTTCTTTAGCTTCATACACTCTCCTCTGAGGGGATGTCATCCCTCTTTGAGAAGAGTTGTGAGAGCCATTGGTTTGAAGGGATCTGCCAGAGCCTCTTGACAGAGATCTGGCTCGTCCATTCCCAATGTTAAGCTGACCTGATAGTGGCCCCAGGGGTCCCCCAGTACCACTGTCATGTTTGCTTAAGTTGGACCTGGTTAGTCTACTGACTTCTACTTGTCCCTTGTCTGCCTCATCCCCAGAGGGATCCTCATCCTCATCCTCCTCCACATCTTCAGTCTCAGTTGAGAGGTGGATGAGGTCAGGATCGTCTCTGGTTCCCTCGAGGGGAGGCATGCCTCCATCTGGATTAGAAGGGCTAAGAAGTTTCTCAGCCTTTCTGGCATCATAAGTCTCTAGGAGACCAATCAGAAAGGAGGTGGTGGGGTTAGCCCCTTGCTTAATCTTCCTAGAGGTACATACTTGTCGTAACTCATGGAAGCTAAGCACAGTATATCTTGAAGGGATGACCTGTGGAGGGTCAACTGACACAAGAGGAGACTCAGAGTTTCCTCCTTTGTCCGACATACTGTTTCTAGTGTGGTGTAAGTGATGCACCTACCTACACTATGTGTTTACCTACTGATCCCTTGCTAAGAGTTGCAGCCAAGGTGTGCTAGGCCTTGAGGAGCTGCAACAGCTGGTTCAGTAGAACTCAGAGTATTCTAAGCTTAGTTATATGTACTAACAGTACTTATGTGATCTTTCAACAAGATATTCTTAGGATACGTGTGGTAAAACAACAGCAAGCTCAAATCCCAACCGCTGCTCACCAATGTGAGAAGGTGGCCTGATATGCAGTGCTCACTATTCTAGTGAACACTATGTATCAGTCCAGCAACCCTTATTGATGATTGGTTGTAAGTCAACCTCATAGACCAGCTATCCTAGTAGCGTGGATACGAGCAGTCTAAGGCTAAAGACTCGAGAGGGCGTGTTAAGCCAGCTGTTTACCACACATGTACCCCTTGGACACCAAGTGAAAGGACACCACACAAGTGTTATGAAAATAAACAGTTATTTATTAAGAATCACAACAGCCCTGTACTCTTTATGAGGACAGGGTACTAAGCACAAACCAAAACTCTTACAAAAATACTTAAGTTAGCACAGTATATACAAATGCCCGAGGGGCACGGAAAACCATATACTTGAAAAGTGGAATGCGAAATTACTAGCAGGTAAGTACAGTACTAATAGCCTTTGGAATCGCTAGGACTTGACTATAGAATCGTTAGATTACTTCTAGGAGACCCAGGGGACTCGGGTGCAGTGTGTGCACTCTCACGCGAGATGCGGGACAAAGTCTATGGTAGCTAGGAATTGCAAAGTTAGTGTTCTCGGGCGAACCCGACCTGGTAGGGAGAAAACGAAAGCAGATTCTAACCCTTGGATAGTGAGGCTATGCTGGGGCACCGAAATGCCGAAGTTACCTAGCCCAGGGGCTGCAGCTGCATAGGACTCAAAAGACGTCGGGAATCCTCGTTGACGGACCAGGAGCCTGGAAGAAAGAAGTTGCTGGCAGGCGACCAGTGAAGAAAGTTCGGTGGATCCAAGCCTGGATCGATGGAAGATGACACCTGAAAGCAGAGGGGACCAAGTTCGAGACTACTAGCCAGTAGTCGGTGGGCACCAGGAGGGCACCGGATGGTAGCCACCTCGACAAGGCGTGTGGGTGACGCTGTGCTCAGAGATCACACGGACCAGGAGGCGTTGTCGGCGACCAGGAAGGAGGATCGAGCTGTCCCACGAAGATAGAAGCTGTCGGCGTCGCTGGACCCAGGATTGGGCAACAAAGCCTTGGCAAATTCAAGCCCACGCGGTGGACCTAAAATGGCGTCTGGAGTGGACCAGGAGGGTCCGGGGTGCCTCTCTTCAAGAAGGAAGCAAGGGCCAGTCTGGAGCAACCAGACCAGCAGCAGTGATGTCGTCGGGCGTCGTTCAGAAGGCCACAAGCCAGCCGGCTAGTAGCCAAATAAGGCGGTGCACAGCAAACAGCAGAAGGGCCCCACGCAGATCGTGGAGATGCAGGGAGGCTGACCTTGGGTGCTGGAGCTGCGCAGGGTCGGGGCTTCTCGGACCCCAAAGCACTCACCCGTGGAGGACACGGTGGGCTTGTAGTAAAGATGTCGTGCAGTCTTGGCGATCGTCGGTCCCTCGAGGTCTCGTCGCACTCACGGTTCTCAGCTTTGCTGTAGAGGTGAGTAGAGGTCAGAGGTGCCAGGGAAGCCGGGTCTCGTCGAGCTGGGTCGTCGGATTCGTGATGAAGGACTTGCAGCAGACCGCAGTGTTCTTTAGGATGGTGCCCGCTTGATGCAGGGTGACTACTCCTTAGCCACAAGGGAGAATCTTGAAGAAGAAATCGTGAAGTCCTTTCGAAGAAAGTCGTGTCTTGATTCCAAAGATGATCTAATTTGAACAGGGGGCCCGCTCCTATCTTTATATTAAAAAAAGGGGGCTGACCCGGTGACTAGGTCCTGCCTATGGGTGGGACCAGGAGGGGGGTGGTTACACCCCTCTCCCCTGCCGGACTTCCCCAGGCCAGGGGCTGGTGTGCCCCTGGAACTGGTTCTGACTGGCCTATGCGTAGTGAGCACCGGGGTGCCACTCAGCAGTCACCTTCCTGAAAAGCCCTGCCTACCCAGATTACACAAAACCATGTCTGGAGCGGTGCTAGCACCGCCCCGGACAGGAAACCCTTTGTCCAGGCCTCCCTCGCTGGAAGGACTCCCAGCAGCAGGAGTTCAGACTCGTGTCTGTGGTGGCAGCATCCATTTTGTGGAGCTGAGGCTTTAGTTAACTTTAACCGGGGTTCACAGTTACATACATGTCGTGTCCCTCTAGAAGGGTGGAATGCTAACCCCGTCGCCAGAATTGGTGAGGGGTTAGTATTCCAATTCGTATGACACCTTACTCGACATGTTTTGATAAAGCAATACCAAAGTTAGCATTTAACCGCGAGGATTATAATGCACTTAAGAGTATATGGTATGCGTTATCATGGAACAGCTATTAGGACTTGGTTCCGCAAGCTGCAGACAGGCTCAGCTCATGCCAGAGCACCATCTCACACTATTCCAAGCACTCTGCCTTCAGGATTGTCAAGGCCTGCCATAGGAGTGACTGATAGGAATCTGTGTGTCCATTTTAGGGTTAGGTATAGGTATACTACACCTACAGCAAAGGGTGATTACACGACTTTGCCCCAGCTGTCATGCAGCCAGTTGTGTCAAATTTAGGAGGCCAGCCAGGGGTGGCATAATACATGCTTCAGCCCCTGGTAGGCCCTGGGTACACCTATGCCCTGAGTTACAGGGTCTGATAAGGTGGCCCAGTACCAATTGGTAGATGCACCTAGGGTACATGTTCCATTTTAAAGAGAGAGCAGTAGGCCTGGGGTCCTGATTGGCAGGGTCCCAGGTCGACTATGTCCAAAACCAGCTAAAACACAGGGCAAAAAGTTGGGGGCAACCATAGTCAGGAGGTACCTTCCTACACTGCGACTGCGCAGAAATAGCTCAAGTCCATGAAGCACTGACCATTGAAACCCGGCCAAGTCCTGACTTGCTAGAAGATGTTCTTGGGAACCTCAACTTTTAACCCTTATGGAGGCAGCTGAACTAAAATATGGACCACATTGTATTCATTATTGATACATTCTCTGTCGGGTGGAACAAAAAGTGCATGGAAAAATAAAAATGAACAGAGGGAACGTAAATTTAAATACAGAATAAAAGTTACCTCATATTAATATGGTATGATGACCTCTCCTCATCTTTTTGACCAATCAAATTGAGGAAATACACATTTTGCAACATTGGGGGGTGGTACACTGCCCTGGAAAATGGTATAACTAGAGTAGGCTTAGCTAGTTAATTTGTCCTACTTGTCCAAATAGCTGACCTGTCACTGACCCAACGCACTCAATAGGTGATCGAGAACAGAGGTGCTGGCAGAGCACTCTTCAGAAGATTCAGGAGCATAGGTGCTGGCGGAGCACTCTTTCAGAAGATTCGGTAACCCAGTTGGGGTTTCTGGGACAATAATCAATAACCCCACTGGGGTTCTTAAAGGAGAAGAATCGATAAACCAATCGGGTTTCCCAAGGGAGAAGATTTTTGCTAACCCAGTCGAGGTCCAACTGTCAGCCACAGAGAGGGAGAAAAGTGTGACGCAGGCGTTTCAGTTAGCTGAGGGTACCTGGATCAGTCTGCATCCATCCTAATTTGGCTTTCACCTGTCCTACACCTGTGCTGTCTACTGACACCTGAACCAATCGGGAGTCCTGTTCTTATTCCAGCACACGGCCAGGGTGGCTGTTTTACCATTCTAGGTGGATGTATGACATTACGACGCAGTGTTTACACCGCGCTACCATTACAACGCAGGTATCACAACGCAAGTCGTTACAGCAACTTGCACTGTACGTGCTGGACTTAGGAATAGTACGATTTACTATTCCAACTCCAGCCTACGCAACAGTAGGGAAGGTGTTGGAATAGTAAATCTACTATTCCTTAGTCTCTAACGCCATCCAGCGCAAATAGTCATAACGACTTGCGTTGTGATACCTGCGTTGTAATGGTAGCACGGTGTAAACACCGCGTCGTAATGGATGTTCCCCATTCTAGGTAACTATACTTCCATTTAGGTTCGTCATTGAATGTTTTCCCTTCTCTACCCTTCCTATGTTTCAAACACTTAATAACAGCTTTTATCAAAGTATTGCATATTTCGCTTTAATCATTGTTTTCTTAATTGAACAAGGTCTTACTAAACTGTTATGGTTTCTGTCATTAGACAATTTTCATAGATAAAAGGTTAAAACTTTTCCAGAGTCTGTGGTCATTTTATATAGGAAATGTTATTCACTACCTATTATTCTAACACCTTTGATCCCTTAGGTCTTTAGGTACCGGAGACAGGGATTGGTAAGTCAATGGTATAGGACCTAACAGACAAAATGTATAACTTGGAGGAGTATTTGGGGTAACTTGTTCAAGTGTGAGTGTTAATGTTTAGGGGCCCAGGTGAGTATGGTAAACGAGCAGGTTAACCCCCACGCTCTATCAGTTCTTTTGGTAGCAGAGGATGGTTAGGGTTTAGTTAAGATTGGTAGTTAGTCATAGTTAGTTGTTTTGAATTACATTTGCCTATTGATTATGTATTGATTTTATGTATTAACCAAAACCCGTTCGTATCTGTTATATGTTTTGTCTGGAATCCCCAGGGGCAGAATAGCGGGTGGTAAATGGAAGCCACAGTGCAGTGAGGTCACTTGCTTGTGGAAGTAAGTGCATGGTTATGTAAAATCGGAAGCACTAATTAGGGACTTTCTGTATAAATGTGTGAATAATTGATAGCAAAGAGTTTGCTGGTGAAACTTTGGTGTGATTTCACCTAGAAAGGGTCACACTGAAGAAGTAGCAGGTTCATCTGAGCTTGATTGACAGCAAAAGAGTTGGCTAGTGAAAGTTTGGCCTTATATCACCTAGAAAGGGTAAACCAGAGGGAGTAACAGGTTCTCTAATGCTTGCATGAAGGGTTGGCGGAAGGGATCTACTCGTAGTGTGTGAAGAGTAAGCGGAAGGGATTTACTCGTAGTGAGTGAAAATTACCTTTCCTTTGAATTAGTCACTGAGGCACAGTGGCAAATGTTTTTATGTTGTTAATTAATGAAATTTTGCATTGAAAAATGAAAAGAAATAAGTTCTCGTGTTACCTTGCAAAGTGGGGAGTCAGTTGTGGTGCTGCGCTGACGTCACCTAGAGCCGTGCTGGTATTGGTTGAGACAGCGGGTGTGTAGCTGAGGTAATAATTGTAAAGGAGGGAGCGTGAGAACTCATCTCACAGGAAAAGCTGCAAAACTATTGGCTGAATTTATGTGAAAGCTAAATTTTGATTGGTTATTGAAAAATAAGAAACGCGCTGGTACTGGAAGAGTATTTAAGTAAACAGCGGAATATCATCACAAACTGAAGTTTTGATTGAAGTCATATGTGACATTTAGATCCAGGTTTTATAGGAAATCGCCCTGATAGAAAATATTTAGGGTTCGCAAAAGAAGAACTGATTAGAGGAAGACCTTATATCATGTACGGAAGTAAAAGAAAAATTTCATTTTTCAAGAAACTTAAACATTTCTTTAAGAAAGATAAACCGATTAAAACCAGAGAAGGAATTGTTATTCCACCACTGAATACGCCCGAATCATACATGATGCTTGAAAGGGGCTATCACACATGTGTATGGTTGGAGAATTGAATGGAATACACTAAAGATGACAGAGTTTTGGCGTTTCCAGAAAATTGTACTTTTAATGGAAGAATTTTGTATAATTTGAGAACTCGAATTATTGAATTAGATCCCAGACCTAGATTAACACAGTACGAGGCAATAGAGGAATGGGAAGTTGAGGCTTTTGAGCGAGATCGACCCAGAAGTGACAGAAATCTAAGCAAGTTTTATCCTAAGTTTCCGCGAGAGACTAGAGACAAGCAAATGAAACAATGGAGACAATCAATGCTAGTGGAAGGATCATTTCCTGCCCGAATAATAGAAGGTAAATCAGGAAACATGAGTACAGAGAAAGCAGGAGATCTAATGACTAGTGGTGAACCAGAAGATGATTATTTGGAGGATTTATTAATGAAAATTCTGTCACCGTATAATGAGGAGCCAAGCACAGTTAATCCTAGTGCTCCGTTTTTGAAACCACCTTTGATTCCGCAGGTGATACATGAGACTTCATTAGAAAAGGTACTTCAAGAGAAAGAAAGAGAAGCATTAAATAAACAGCGAAGTGAGTTAATTCAGAAAATTTCCCAATTGAATACAAGTCCTGAAGCCCTAACGATTACGGTAACTATAGGTCCTGTTGTTCCCTTGTACGGAGATAAGCAGGTTAGTCCTAAAACTCCCTTTCTAACTACACCTGTAGTGCAGCCAAGAAAAGAGACATTAATAGTGGATGATCAAGCTCGTGAATGTGAGTCTGTAATTTCCCTAATGGATTTACCAATAAGAGAACCTGAAACAAGTTCAGTTAGAAAAAGTACTCCCGGAAGTTCTAGAGAAGTGCGAATGGAAACATCCTCAGGTACAATGAATGCCACTGTAGTTACCCCAGAAGAAATACAGAGGTGGTCCCGAGAGATAGATAAGCCAAAATCACAACCGAAAATATTGGATATATTCAAATTGAGAGTTGAATTAGAAGAAATGATTGCTGGAAATGTGGGGTTAGAAAGATTAAATTCATT
Organism: Lissotriton vulgaris; assembly: GCF_964263255.1. Classification (NCBI taxonomy): domain Eukaryota; kingdom Metazoa; phylum Chordata; class Amphibia; order Caudata; family Salamandridae; genus Lissotriton; species Lissotriton vulgaris. The sequence continues at coordinate 1,924,193,859 of NC_141694.1, forward strand.
AAGTGAAAATGAGTTGCTATTTATCTGTCGTAGTATCACTCGAAATACTAAAACATTTCATGAGAAATAATGAATATGGACTCTGAGATGGGAATTGACATTGGCAAGTCTAAAGTGTTACAAAAACGATATAGAGCTGAATTTCCGACAAAGATTTAGATAATATGAATGTGTCAGGAAGGAAAGTACAGATTAAAGAACTTTTGTCATTATTACAAAAATGGGGTGATTTTGACAGATGGAAAACTAGATGGACAAAGAAAAAGGAAGAAGCCCAAGAGAAAAGCACTGCATCTGAGTATGTTTTGAAAGAACCATAAAAAGTAGAAAGATTGTGCCCGATGAGAGAAGTGCCAGGAGGAGGTTATGTGAATGTTCAATGGTCCCAACAGGATATTTTGTCATTTACGAATGATTTCCAGAAGCTTCGAGAGAAACCTCTAGAATGGTACAGGCAGGTTGAAAGATTTGTAAAGGTTTCAAAAGTATTGTTAAAAGATTTATACAGGTTATTTGACATTGTTGTTCCAGTAGATCTATGGACAGAATGTAACATTGCTCTTGACTGGCCAAATGATGAGTACCCTAGAGACCCAAAAACTGGAGCTCCATCAGATGAAGTGATGAAGAAATATAATAAAGTAATACTGTTCTTGAAAGGAAAGGTACCTCCTAAGGAAACTGATTGGACTAGAATAGACAGAACCATTCAAAATAAAGATGAATCTGTACATGCCTATTATGAACGTCTTTTACAGGTATTCAAACAGTACACTTTCACTTACCACTGCACTATTTATTACTGGTCCTGAGGAAGCGCTAAGGATCGTTCTGATCGTCTGAGCGTGAAACATGTCAACCTTACCATTTCAGTTACCTCAGGCACCACACAGCCCAAAGACGTAACGCACAACTTTTTTGTTTTTTAGCATGGCAAAGGGACAAACACAGTCATAAAACATGTCATATTCAGTACCCTTTAGCCATTTTTACTTTTTATCACACACACAATCACTGAGCACATAGGACCCACTCCCCCAACACACACTAGCATTCATCAAACGGCTTTTCTCTTAAAAGATCTCAGCTAAAGCGACCCTTCGGGGGACCCGTTTGGCATTTCAGCGCTGGCCCCGCGAGGATCAAACGCCCGATGATGAAGCATGACATCTCTCGGGGTGTGTGATGGCAACAAGAGACAAAGTGTGTTCTCCTCCTTACATAGTGGATCCCAGACCTAGACTTAACCGTTTCTCTTTCAGTCCTAATGTCAGATATACCAAAAGGATACTTCTTTAGTAGCTGCACAGGAACAGATGCTGGCTCCCGAATCCTCCCCGAGCAACAAGCCAGAGCCCGTTGTATACAAGTCTCTGAATTGTTACCCCAGGGGGAAGGGGAAAATTGGATAAAATAATAAACAACAAGAGAAGAGACTTTCTTGGTTGGTTCCTCTCATCAGTCCGACCTGCAGACCGCTTGTAACTTAGGACCCTGAAGAAAAGAAACACAATTAACCTTGCTCTAGTCCTACTCTTCCTTATTCTAAAACTTCCCTCCTGAACTCTCACCTACCATTTATTTCCAAGAGTCTTGCCCTCTCTTCTAAGTTTCTTTTCTTGGCATGGATTGACAGAATTCTTTATAATTCTCCTGTAATACAGAAATGTGTTTTTTTTCCTTATTGATGTGTGATAGTCTTCAACTAAACCTTCTAACCTAATTCTCTTCTTTACTCACTTCTTTTTCTGTCCTTCTGCTCCTTATCCTAGATGCTTCTTATTTTTTCAGCTGTCTAGTTTATCTGTAAGATGCGACAATTATACAACTGTGGTTATTTATTCTGTACTCTTCTTCCTGGAACGTATCTATTATATGTTTGGTATCTCTGACTTACTGTATTATTTACACTGTGTTCTTTTCTGTACTTATTGTTGTCTTCTTATTTACTTTTGTCTAATTTCTTTTCTGTTCTACTTTTTTGGTGTACAGCTACTGACTCCTGTCCTGCAATACCTATGTGCCTCAGGTTCAATTATAACTATGTACAAGGTAAGTATCGCTTTAATATTCTGTTACTTCTACTTTTCTCTAAATATCATTTGCATGAACTGAATTTTTTCCACTTATCGTCTCCTTTTACCCGTAGCGGTGTCAAGACGTTTTTCCTGCAGTCACGCTAGCCGTTTCCGTCTCCTTCTGACGAGATGCAGCTGCATCGTCTTCCTTACTGTAAGTATCTCAGGTTTCGGGGTTTATTCTCTGCACTCCTCTGATGCGGAAATTCTTGGGAAGCGCTTAAATTCTTTGGGGGACTCGCAAAAGGGTTTTAACTGAAGGATGCGCCGCTTTTACTCTACACGTGCTAGTCTTTAATTTTACCGACTAAGTTCTACTTCGTTCACACGCTGTATTAAAGCGGCGTGAACGTTGATTGCTAAAACTAAGGCCTTTGAAGTTTTCCTCACGGATGTCGATGAATTCGTTCCTCGTCGGGTAAGCTCTCAGGTGAAGTGCGCAGATTTTCACCAGCGCGCGCTTCACCTGAACTCGGCTGATGATGTCAGCCCAAACACTAGACTGCGAGCCTCGACTCCAGCCTTGCGGCCATGTTGGAGTTCCGTGCCCGCACTCTTCCTGACCATGAACTCCCATTAACATCCCGAGTTGGGTAATGGTACCTCTGACGCGAGATTACCGCTACCTGTGGGTTTAGGATCCTGACAGTACCCCCCAACAAGGTAGATCCTCTCCGTCTTGGTTTTGAAGGGAATCGTTGATGAAAGGATTTGATTAATCTTGGAGCATGAACGTCCTCCTCTCGCTCCCAAGACCGTTCATCAGGACCATAGCCCTTCCAGTCCACTAAATAGAACAATTGTCCTTTTGAGCATTTTGAGTCTAATATCTCCTTAACTTCATACTCTGTTCCAGTTTCTAGGTAAAGAGGTTTTGGGGGTAGAGTCTTTCGCAAATTACTTGGAGCTTTCTTCAGCAATGAGATATGAAAAACTGGATGGATCTTTAGTCTAGACGGCAAGATGAGCCGATAAGTCACCTGGTTAATCTTTTTCTTTACTGGGTAAGGACCAATGAATCGGGGTTGGAACTTTCGATTTCCTTTCCGCCTGAGACTCTTAGCGCTTAACCAAACATTGTCCCCTTTTTCCAAAACGGGACCTTTTCGTCTTTTCTTGTCTGCGTAGTTCTTATACTTTTCCTTTGCCACCTTCAGACTTTCCGTTGCCTTTTGGTGAACCTGCTCTAGATGAGACACTACATCTTTTACAGCGGGGACTGTGACCTCAGTTTGTCTAAGTGTGGAATTCGGATGCCTCCCATGATTCATGTAGAAGGGGGAGAAACCCGTGGACACATTCTTGGCATCATTATAAGCAAACTCTGCTGCCCATAAATATTCTGACCAGTTCCCATCCTGTTTCAAAAGGAACAATCTTAAGTATTGTTCCAATTCTTGGTTCACTCTTTCTGTCTGACCATCGGTTTTTAGGATGGTAACTGGTAGAGAATCTCACCTCTGTCCCTAAGCTTTCCATAAAAGATTTCCAAAAATGAGAAATGAACTGCGGTCCTCTGTCAGAGATCACAATCTTGGGAATTTCATGAATTTTAACTATTTCCGTACTGAAGTGTGTAGCTAGCTGTTTAGCAGAAGGAAGCCCTCGTAACGCTGTAAAATGTGCCATCTTGGAGAAGGAATCCACTACTACTAGGATTGTGTTGTAGCCCTGACTAAGTGGTAAGTCAACAATGAGGTCTAAATTGATGGTGTGCCAAGGATAAGGTGGTGTGGGCAAGGGCTGTAATAATCTCTTCGGGGCTTGCCGGTCAGATTTTCCCTGTGCGCAAATCTCACAAGTCTTGACGTATTCCTCTATGTCCTTATCCATACCTGGCCACCAGTAGTGACGCGTTATTAGTTCTTTAGTCTTTGCTTCTCCTTTATGCCCCGCCAACTTTGCATCATGACATTCTTGCTTAACTTGTTGCTGCAAATCTTTAGTAGGAATGTACAAGTGGTCTTGAAAGTAAGGAAGTTGATGAATAACTTTTCTACCTTCTTTTTCCTTAATCCATTCCTGCATGATTTCCGGACTCATCACCTTTGAAATACTTGTTTCCAAACCAACTGAAAAGGTAACACCGATTATCTTCTCCTCAGGGATGATAGATTGGGTTTTTAATGGCGTCTTTTGGTTTTCAGTATCAATTCTAGATAAAGCATCCGCCTTTCCATTCTGTGTTCCCGGTCGATAGGTAATTACAAAATCATAATCAGCAAAATACAGGGACCATCGCAACTGTCTTGGAGTTAACGTTCTGGCTGTCTTTAGAAATTTTAAGTTTCGATGATCTGTAAATACTGTCACCTGATGCTGGGCTCCCATGAGATGATGCCTCCATTCCTTAAAGGTGTCTTTTATTGCCAACAGCTCCTTCTCTGTGATGGTATAGTTACATTCTGCCGGAGACAACTTCCTAGATCTGTAAGTTACAGGATGTAGCTGCCCAGTGACCTTGTTTTATTGGGATAGGACCCCTCCTACTGCTTGGTCTGAAGCATCGGTTTCTACATAAAAGGGTTCAGTCGGATCAGCATGTTGAAGAATTGGAGCCGATGTGAAGTCTTGTTTTAACAAACTGAAGGCCTTCTCCGATTCTTCAGTCCATTCAAATTGACTCCCTTTCTTTAGCAGTTTTGTGAGTGGCAAGATCTTGTGAGAGAATTCATTGATAAACCTTCGGTAAAAGTTCGCAAAACCAATAAAGCTTTGGACTTCCTTGACACTCACTGGAGATTTCCAATTAATCACAGCCTCAATCTTTCACTGATCCATCAGAATGCCAGTTGGAGAGATGATGAAGCCTAGAAATTCCACCTGTGTAACGTTGAATGCACACTTTTCCAACTTAACAAACAACTTGTTCTCTCTCAGTTTCTGTAAGACCCCTTGGACTTGATCCTGATGTCTCTCCTTATCTGTAGAATAAATAAGTATATCGTCTATGTACACAATGGCACACTGGTCGATCTATTCCTTAAGTACGTCATTAATGAAATGTTGAAAGGGTGCAGGGGCGTTGCAAAGACCGTAGGGCATAACCTGATATTCGAACAGTCCAAATCGGGTTCTGAAGGCCGTCTTCCATTCGTTGCCTTCTCGCATTCTGACCAGGTGGTAGGCCCCCCTCAGGTCAAGTTTTGTATATATCTGTGCCCCTTTTACTTGGTCTAATAACACTGATATAAGAGGCAACGGGTACCTGTTCTTTTTGGTCATTCGGTTGATTGCTCTATAGTCTATGGAGGTCCTCAGATCTCCCTCCTTCTTCGGCACAAAAAATAAGGGCGGCGAGACCGGGGATTGCGAGGGCCGGATGAAACCATTAGCAAGGTATTTGTCCAAATACTCTTTTAAGTGACTGTGTTCTTTTTCAGTTAGTGCGTACACTCGACTGCAGGGCAAATTTGAGCCAGGTTCTAGTTCGATTTTGCAGTCGTAGACTCTGTGTGGGGGTAGTCGCTCTGCTTCCGTCTCATTGAATATGTTCTGGAAATCAGCATACTCCTCTGGAATTTCTGGTGCATTTATTACACATATTGATCCTCCATTGTGGCACAGAGAGTGAGCCAGGTTGACTTCTTGCATCTTTTCTTTATTTCCAAAACAGTTTTCGATACAATACTTGGAATCCATTCTTATGGTTCTGTCACTCCAATTGATTGTTGGATTATACTCGGTGAGCCAAGGCAGACCAAGGATTAGCTCAAACTGAGGAGCGTCAATTAAGTTAAATTGGATCTTTTCTTCATGACCATTGTTTGAAATTAGATGAATGATTTCTGTATGGCTCACAATTGGACCCAAAGATAGATTTGTTCCATCCACTGCTCTTACTGGTTCACTTTTGTTCTTCATAATTGCTTGTATTCCTACCCTTCGTGCAAATTTCAGGTCACAAAAATTCCCTGTGGCTCCAGAATCAATCATTACAGAAACTCCAGTCAAGGTTGAGTGTCTGAACTTAACTTCCATGGATAAACTCAAATGAGGGGCCACTCTGCGTTCATCGGGAGTCTTTTCTAGGATCTCACCCACCTGTTCAACTCCTTCAACTGGTGGTGCAACTAGTTTTCCTTCGGTTTGTAACTTGTCTTGGGTTTCTTAGGGCAATTTCCGACAAAATGACCCCCCGCTCTACAATACATACACAGGTTACTACTTCGTCTCTTCTCCTTCTCTTCTTTCGATAGAGGTCCGCGTATTGTTCCAATTTGCATTGGTTCAATTCCCGGGGACCCTTCATTACCTCGGCTATTTTCTGATCTGACACGATCAAACCTTGGAACCGTTGGCCTGAATTCTTTTCTTTTTTCACCTTTCCTTTCACCCTGTCGAAAGTCTATTTCTAACACAAGATCTACCAATGCCGAAATTTCAGTGGGTCGGTTAGGAATTCCAGCCAAGGCATCTTTTAACTCGTCTTACAATCCGCGGTAGAACACTGCTGCTCGCTTACTTTCCGGCCAATTCGTTTCCACCACTAGTTTGTTAAATTGTGCCGAGTACGAAACTAGATCTCGATTTCCTTGCTTCAAATCCAGTAATTCGTTGTTGACCACTTGAGATATTCTCTTCCTATCAAAGATCCGCAGAAATTCTTGTTTAAAATCCTCATAATTCCTCAGGATTGGGTCATCTCTGGTTATGAGCGGCAGGGACCAAGCCGCAGCATCTCCGCTCAGATAGGACAAGGCGAAAGCGACTCTCGATTGCGCATTAGGGAAAATTGAAGGGCGACACATGTAATGTAATGAACATTGGGTTAAGGATATTTGCGCCTTTTGGGGATCCCCACTGAATCGCTCTGGGGCTGCTAAAGGGATAACCGGGGACAAGGAATGGATCACTTGAGTGGTCATTCTATTAGCACTTTCTGCTAGAGGATTTTGAGCATCCTGTCCTGAACCAAAAGGTTGCCTAAATCTCTGTACTAAATCTGCTGTTTCTTTTCTGGAATTAACTATCTCCAACTTAAGGTTTTGATTTTCCTCTCTTACTGCACTTAGCTCCTTCTGAATAGTGTCTAAGATTACTCTTAACCCTTGTAAGTCAATTCCTTCTGCCATTGCTGTTCGGGTGCAAGGTGCAACTTGGGCACTTCACTCTTTCAGATATACCAAAAGGATACTTCTTTAGTAGCTGCACAGGAACAGAGATGCTGGCTCCCGAATCCTCCCCGAGCAACAAGCCAGAGCCCGTTGTATACAAGTCTCCGAATTGTTACCCCAGGGGGAAGGGGGAAATTGGATAAAATAATAAACAACAAGAGAAGAGACTTTCTTGGTTGGTTCCTCTCATCAGTCCGACCTGCAGACCGCTTGTAACTTAGGACCCTGAAGAAAAGAAACACAATTAACCTTGCTCTAGTCCTACTCTTCCTTATTCTAAAACTTCCCTCCTGAACTCTCACCTACCATTTATTTCCAAGAGTCTTGCCCTCTCTTCTAAGTTTCTTTTCTTGGCATGGATTGACAGAATTCTTTATAATTCTCCTGTAATACAGAAATGTGTTTTTTTTTCCTTATTGATGTGTGATAGTCTTCAACTAAACCTTCTAACCTAATTCTCTTCTTTACTCACTTCTTTTTCTGTCCTTCTGCTCCTTATCCTAGATGCTTCTTATTTTTTCAGCTGTCTAGTTTATCTGTAAGATGCGACAATTATACAACTGTGGTTATTTATTCTGTACTCTTCTTCCTGGAACGTATCTATTATATGTTTGGTATCTCTGACTTACTGTATTATTTACACTGTGTTCTTTTCTGTACTTATTGTTGTCTTATTTACTTTTGTCTAATTTCTTTTCTGTCCTTCTACTTTTTAGTTGTACAGCTACTGACTCCTGTCCTGCAATAGCTATGTGCCTCAGGTTCAATTATAACTATGTACAAGGTAAGTATCGCTTTAATATTCTGTTACTTCTACTTTTCTCTAAATATCATTTGCATGAACTGAATTTTTTCCACTTATCGTCTCCTTTTACCCGTAGCGGTGTCAAGACGTTTTTCCTGAAGTCACGCTAGCCGTCTCCGTCTCCTTCTGACGAGATGCAGCTGCGTCGTCTTCCTTACTGTAAGTATCTCAGGTCTCGGGGTTTATTCTCTGCACTCCTCTGATGCGGAAATTCTTGGGAAGCGCTTAAATTCTTTGGGGGACTTGCAAAAGGGTTTTAACTGAAGGACGTGCTGCTTTTACTCTACACGCGGTCGTCTTTAATTTTACCGACTAAGTTCTACTTCGTTCACACGCTGTATTAAAGCGGCGTGAACGTTGATTGCTAAAACTAAGGCCTTTGAAGTTTTCCTCACGGATGTCGATGAATTAGTTCCTCGTCGGGTAAGCTCTCAGGTGAAGTGCGCAGATTTTCACCAGCATGCGCTTCACCTGAACTCAGCTGATGATGTCAGCCCAAACACTAGACTGCGAGCCTCGACTCCAGCCTTGCGGCCATGTTGGAGTTCCGTGCTCGCACTCTTCCTGACCATGAGCTCCCATTAACATCCCGAGTTGGGTAATGGTACCTCTGATGCGAGATTACCGCTACCTGTGGGTTTAGAATCCTGACACCTAACACGTTTTCCTCTTCTTTGTGTGAGGGTGACTCATTAGCACCCACACCAATGGAACGGTGATCCCCCTCCATGGACTGGAAACAAGCATCCTAGCCCTCATTAGCCAGGATAGCTTGACTCTAGTGGAATGGAGAGCACGGGAACCACGTCTTGGCATGCCTGTACCACTTGGGGCGACAAATGCAAAAACAACAATTGATGGAAAGAATGCAGAGTAATGTCATACATTCAGGTATAGCTACCTTGTGGCAAAATAATCAGCACTTCCCTTATATAGATAGATTACCCTGTCGCTGGCTAAGAAGGGAAGTACTAAAGCTGAGAATAGGTGTTAACCCTTGCTAAGTTTCCATGCTTTACACAGTTCTTTGAGTTGCTGAACTCTCAGATGTGCATAGGGGTCAGGTTGAACTCCTGGGAGGTCCCTGCATTATCAGTCATGGTTTTTGAAATAATTAAGGTCTTATTAGAGACTTACAAAAATGCTATGGACAACTAAGACCTAGCTACTTTACAGATTTTTAGTGTGTGTTGGGCTTAACCCAGGCCCTAAAATGGATTTAAAGAAATTTGGAAAAAATCAAAAATATTAAACATTTTTTTTTACGGAAGACAATTTTGGATTCTGTCAGGACCGGAGGCATGGATAATGCTCAACTTCCTTCATTTTCTACATCCAGCGGACTTCAACATCAATCAATCAATCAATTAATCAATCAGTGAACTTGTAAAGCGCGCTACTTACCCGTGAGAGTCCCAAGGCGCTGAGGGGAGGGCGGTGCTGCTATTGCTCGAAGAGCCAGGTCTTGAGGAACCTTCTGAAAGTGAGAAGGTCTTGGGTCTGCCGCAGATGGGTGGGGAGGGTGTTCGAGGTCTTGGCGGCGAGGTAGGAGAAAGATCTGCCACCTGAGGTCTTTCGTTGGATGCGGGGGACAGCGGCAAGGGCGAGGCTGGCGGGCGGAGCTGGCAGGCTGGGGTGTAAAAGCTGACTCTGTTGTTCAGGTCGGCTGGTCCGTTGTGATGGAGTGCTTTGTGTGCGTGATTGAGCAGCTTGAAGGTGATACTCTTGTTGACGGGGAGCCAGTGCAGGTCTTTTAGGTTGGGGTGATTTGGCTGCGGCGGGGGATGTTGAGGATCAGTCGGGCGGATGCATTTTGGATGCGCTGAAGTCGCTGCAGGTGTTTGGCCGGGATTCCAACTTCATAAAACTACTTTACCCAGAACACGTGGGAGATAGGATTACAAACAAAGTTCAACCAATAGCAGTCCACATCCATGTATAACAGTCCACCTCTTTTGATGAACCCCCTCTTTCTTTCCTGCTTCCAGTGAGATAAGTACCATTCCCTTTCATCTCATGAAATGTGAAATTATTTAATCTGTATTTGATTTAGATATTTCTTTAATTCTGTGTTCGTCTTGAGCTTTACAGTTCCCGCAAAAGTGCAGTGAGTTGGTGTAGTACTCCCACTGCAACACGCATGACTTGTCTTATTGCTCCCCGGGGGATGCATGCGTATTTCGGTCAGAGTCACTGACTTGTCGGCGTCCCCGTGGAGCAACTGCCTCACCGGTGCTGCCTTGGAAGCCGAAATGCCCTCCCACGGGTCCGTAATCACACAATCAAGTGGCGGACACCCATCTTTCACAGGTCTGTAAAAAAGGTGCAGGTTGCTGCAAGTTCGGGGCTGGGTGTCAATGCGGTAATTGTTTTTATTAATATTCATAGTGCCTGAAACAAATTAAATCAGGAAAAAGAGGAGTTAGGTCAAAGGGGGCAAGGCACAAGCAGGGCCATATTAAAACTTGTAAAAGAGAAATGAGCCTGTGCCTTGCGTTTTTTGAAAGCTGAATGTCTTTGCTAAATAGCCAAACCCATTGATTTCAGTTTGAACCGGTGTATTTATATTCACCTTTTTATTTTCATTATTTTTTATTCTTTGGTATTTCTTTCAATTTGAAAACGACATATGTTGTGTCATATAAATACATCCTTGTTCTCAAAACAATTTAACAAACATACTTAAATAAGACATAAATGTGCAGAACAACATATATCACAAACACATTTTACATGCAAAATATTTTAACAAAAAGACATCCAATACATATATCGCTATTGGTAATGTGCTTTTGATTATGATCCTTAAGACTCTTTAATGTCTATATTCGGTATCCAATCTTATACAGAGCAAGTTGTTTTTTTGTGAAATACTGGAGATTTTTTTCTCTAATCACACATTTAAATTATTCAGTAGTCCTCGATATATTTATCTGCCGGCGCGTTTCTGTTCCTGGGCGCAAAGTACCAGGAATCTCATCAGGGCAATTGTATTTAAACAGCAATGGCGACTTCTGTAAGGGTATGTGACATAAAACAATTATTACAAGGGGCTCCTTTCTATTTGCCTTTTATTCACTAATCCCATTGTTTTTGGTTGGATCATTCACCTTAGGCTTCTTATTTATTTTTCTCTTCTTTGCATATTTTAAACCAGCAGGTACTTATTTGCAGTCGGCGGTAGTTCTGTGTGAAACGGAAAAAAACGTCATTATTGAGCATTTGTGTTACTTTATTTAAATGTTTGTGCTGTTAGCAGCTGTCTCCTACCTTTATGTTTGTCTTTAAGTCCGTTTATCAAAGTTGTGTGGTGGCAGTTGAAGCCCTGTGAACAATAGACAGGCTTAGTGGTGCGTTTGAAGTAGAGGAACAGAGTTTAAATAATTCTATTTGTGCTCTGTATAGGCTCATTGTTTATTGTACCTTTTAGCCGGGTGTTCACGACCTTCTGTACGTTCAGCGTTTCAAACGCTTGTTGCAGCATCTCCTTACAGTTAAAGGGCTTGCTTTTTTAATTGACTCGCGTGCTCTGCAAAAAAGATATTGCAGAACGCGGTTACTGGTTGTCGTTCTATGTCTATTTAACAGTCAGTGGCTGCCATATCTTTTTGTGCTTACCTCATTTTTTAATCTCTATTCTGCAATTGCTTTCTATTCCTTGTTTGTTTGGCCAGCAATGAAGTTCATCCTCGGTGTTCCAACTAACATGGTGTTAGTATACTTGGGAGTTGTAGTTCCTAAATGTTGTCCAACAGGCCCCTATTGCTTTGAAAAACCATTGCGATGCATTCTGGGTGTAGTAGTTTCTAAGTTTTTGATAGCTCTGACATGCTGTTAAGACCTGTCAGTGTACAGTTATACTATAGAATAAGGTCAGCCTCTTTTCTAAGTAACGCATCATCAATATTGGTTTGATGTTTCGAAGTCTTAATGACGGGGGCGTGGCTAAGCGGGCCAACATGGCGGACGCTGCCTAGTGGAGGTCCGTCCCGCCCTTGCATTATCCGCCGAATATCCTGGTTTCCCTGAACTGCCCCGCTGCCCAGAGGTGCGGTACGGTGCACCGGACTTGGTAGTGACGATCCGGCGCTAATCGCGGCGTGCGGAGGTGCCCGAGGATGCAGGGGAGAGGCGCGGCGATCTGCGGCCTGGTCCCGGCGGCAGAGCCTGGGCCTTGAGTTTTGTGATCCCCTGGACCGGGTGCACTGGCGGCGGCTGCGGGACAAGGAGTGTGGCCTGGCCTGCTCCGGTGGACATACGGCGGACATCCGAGGCCCACGAGAGACTCTGGCTTGTGGCGGCTGCTACTGTGAGGGGCCCGACCCCCCCTCTGTGGCGACAGGGGGGTCTCAGCCTTCCAGGGCCTGAAGGTAGGCAGTGGAGCCCGGGGCAAAAGTTGTGCATCGCCCGAGGAGGCAATAATTGCGGCTGAGCTGGTCGGTGGGAACTCGGGGGGCAGGTCAGCCCTCGGAGGCGGCGATCCGTGTGGGCCAGAGTTGTGCACAGCCCGAAAGGGGGGTCTAACAGTGCCAGGAGCAAAGTGGCAGTGGACTGTGGCCTGGCGGCATAGCGGCACCCGGGCACTTTGAAGCCCAGACAGTGATGGCGGCACATGCGGAGGAGTGAGGGGCTGGTGGCTGAAAGACTCTTGACCGGTGCACGCGACAAGTGGCCTGACAGAGGGGTGGCTGCCCTCTTGCTTGCACCCCGGAAGGGTGGAGGAGTGGCAAGGATCCTGTCGACTTACCTACCTGACCGGTGCCTGGTTTGGGTACGTGAGCTCGGGGCCTGGATGAGCGACCGAAGTAACTTACTTGGAGACGCTGGGATCCTGCAGGAAGACTGGGGGTGCGGCTGTCGCTCTCTCCGCTGATGATCTCGACGGAGGGGGGCAATCACTGGAATTCAACAACTAGATACATTGAGGGGCCCGGCGTGCAGTAGGGGACGGACTACAATGCACGTCCGCGATCCAGGAGAGGCGGACGACGGGTGCTGGTTGGCGACACGGCTGGACTGCCGGTGGGTGTCCCTGATCGCAGCCCACGATGACGAGAGGCGGGAGTGGTAGTGGATCCGCGAAACATGGCCCCATTGACAAGTTCACAGAGCCCGGTGGAGGGTCCGGGGCGGCAGGGGGCCATCCAAACCCGGGGCCAGACAACGCGGCGCTGATGGCATCCATAACCCAATCCAGGGATATGTTGGATGCGAAGATAGGGGCTGTGGGAGCGGACGTTACCCTACTGCATCAGGACTTGCGCATCGATGTGGCCTGCATCACGAAGGCAGAAACTAGAATCTCGGGAGTGGAAGACGATGTGGCGACCCTGAAGCGCAAGGTCGCTAGCATGGAGAGTATTCAGAAGAGCCTAGCACTCCGAGCGGAGGATGCGGAAGGGTGGCCCCGGCGGAACAACCTGCGCTTTGTTGGGTTCCCGGAGGGCTGTGAGAAGGGCAGCATTGGCCCAGTTGCTGGAGAGTTGGCTCCCCCCTGACTCCCTCTCGCGCTGCTTTGTGATAGAACGGGCGCACAGGGCCCCTGTCCAGAAGCCACCAGTGGAGGCCCGGCCTCGGCCTGTAATTGCGAAACTGTTGAACTATCATTACCGCGACACCATCTTGCGGCAGGCTCGGGCGAAGGAACCCCTCATGTATGAAAATCAGCGGATTCTTTTTTTTATTTTTTTTTTTAACTTTATTTTGGATTTTTCATCGCGAACCAACATCATAGAGTGCATTATAGTTACACATTACAGGGTTCGTTCATAGTATATGCGTATAATTGGATCACCGGTACATACATCACAATATGGCAACATACCATCAACATTAGACATTTAAGTAGTGCAATCAATGATATCTTGTATCATGGTAAAGTCTCAAATCATCGAATTATATCCTACGAGAGACGTGGTCATCACGTTTTCAATACATTGAAATAGAAAGTGTCTTCCATGTATATGTTCGGACAATAAGGTCTTGTAGGATGAAGGTCTAGTGTCTGCTTGTAAAAACAACCTCCATCTCCTCGAGAGCAAGAGCAAAGTAGTTTCCATAACATCTTAGACTACATGATGACAACTCACAGCTGTTCCTATGGTGTAGAGTGTCAAGAGGAGATAGTAAGGGGGGGTTCCTAGACTGGTGTCGGTATTATCTTGGGAAAGGTAACCTCGCAAAGGGACCCATATATCGCCGGGCCTTGAAGTTGAATGTCGATTATTATTAGTTCAGAGTATGTGTTTAACTGTTCTTGGCAATATGTTAGATCATGTAGCCAGTCCTTGAACTTAGGGGCCCTGCCCCTGCCCCATCGACACGCAACTCTTCTCTTTGCCACTAGGAGAGACAGCGCCATAAACTTGCGGTGTGCCGCCTGTAGGGGCTCTATGTACCCCAATAGTGCCAGAACTGAGGAGGGAGTTTTTTCAGTGTGAATCATTTCGGACAGCGAAGCCAGTACCTGAACCCAGTAGAGTTGAACTGCTTTGCATGTCCACGCAAGGTGTAAGAAGTCCGCTCCTGGAGCATGGCATCTACCACAGTTGTCAGTGTTGCGAAGTTGAAGTCTACACATACGGGCCGGGGTGTAATACAGGCGATGTAAGAACTTATAATGTATAATTCTATGCCTACTGCTAGCAGAGATGCGTTCTGTTTGCTGGAGGCAAAATTCCCATTGCTTGTCAGTGAGGGGCCTGTCTAGCTCTAGGTCCCATTTCAGTTTGGCTGCCAAAGGCGGATAATCTATGTGTGTATGCACTGTCCTGTATATTGTCGACACCAGTCTGCAAGGGATGTCAATTTGGAGTATAAGCTGCAAAGGGACTAAGGCCATAGGTTCATTTGGAAAGTCAGGTGTAATTGCTTTCAATCCTTGACGGAGTCTAATGTATAGAAAAATGTCAAGCGGAGATGATTGTATTCCTTCATACAAATGCTCCATGGAGCAAAACGTACCATTGTGATAGAGGACCCCCCAGGTTACTACACAAATCTTGTGGAGCAGTTCGTGGAATCCCGTTTCCTGCAATAAGGGCATATTTGGGTGGTAGACCAGTGGCAATAAGGGGGCATAGAGCATTGCCATTTCGAGCCTAGTAGCCAGTCGGGTCCATGCGGTGACCGTGCTTAGTACCGTCGTGGGTGTTTTGTCTCTGCCGGGTACCACAGCGTAGAGTGCACCTTCTATTGGGATAGGGTGGGCCAGCCAGTGCTCGGCGGCAAATTGGGGCATATATCTAGGTTGTTGAACCCAGAAATAGGCATAATGAGCCTGAGCTGCCTGATAATATAATTCAAAATATGGTACACCAAAACCGCCTTGGGTATAGGGCCGAATCAGGTTGTCCCATTTTAGACGAGGGGACTTACCGCCCCATACAAGTTTAATGAGCTCTGAGCGGAGCTGTTGGAAAAAGGATCTGCCTGGGAAGAACGGAATGTTCAAAAAAAGGTAAAGTAGTTGCGGGAGGATCACCATTTTGATCAAGGATGTTCTACCTGCCATAGAAAGAGGCAAGGTAATCCAACGTGTAACATTATCGATAATGCGATTCATAGTAGTGCCATAATTGGCGTGCAGTAGCTCATACCTGTCCTTTTCTTTGTGTATCCCTAAGTAATGAGGTAATTAAAATTTTGTATGGTCAAATATGTCCCCTATCGTGTTCCCCAACGCTCCATGTATGTGCCTAAAGTACATGTAATTTCCCTCCATGACCAGATATGAAGACGCAAATACATTTGCGTCCAACGTTAACATGTTACCTACCAGATCCACCATGAATGGATTGATAATTCAGTCTTTAAATATGCCATGCCAACGTCTTTACATGGTATACTTTCCTGTTTTCTGGCTCAATTGAGCTAGTCCCTGAATCCGAAGCTCCGAGTCTCTTTTCAAGTCATTCCCGCCTCTGAAAGCTGCAGCATGGATCTGCATCCCTGACCTTTACCTTACTCCCTGCTCGGTGAGTGGTGCCCGGCTCGGCCTGCCTGCCTGCCAAAACCGTATTTTGCCTTCAAGTTATCTGTTCAGCTCCTCGAAAACACATTCCAGTCTAGTGAAATAGGTAAACATATCTCCGGCTGCAGAGCAAAGGGCCCGGCCTTCCTGTCTCCATGCAAGTAATTCATTGCTCCCGTTACCATGGTAGGCCCATGGCCCCTCGCATTGCACGTAGACACATATGCACGCACTAGCAGTCAGTATAGAATAGCCTCTGCCCGAGAGACCTTTTCCTTTAGATAATACATTCTCCAAACACAAGATATCAGATATGATTTGGGTTTAGGTTGTTCTGACATGCCAGACTTCTGTCTCCTCTACTAGTGCTAAAGTCAAGCCCCCAGCTCCCTCCAGTTCCACGTCAATCACACGTCATGTCGACTGCACACGCATCTGTGTTAGAATTACTGCTGACACTGCAAGATTGCTCTATGCATCCATCCACTTGTGACACTTTTATGTGACGTTTCTAGCACACACCTCCGTGTACGCCCTTGTGCACGCCTTCTATTACGCACATATGTTCTTATCTCTTTCCTTTCAGCTGTTACGCCTACTGTATCCATTACCATTGTATGCTTTTACTATATATATTGTACTCTGTTAAGAAAACGTTGAATTCATTCTGACATTATTAGAGATGTCCCTTCCTGAACCTTAGTGGTGATGGAACATGATTTCCATGGTTCGAACCATTCCATTAAAGCCCGTATGACTCAGATACCACGGACTCTGCCTCTCATTTGATTGAGCTATTTTTATTGTCATTATATGGAAAAAGAGGATCCGGTAAAATTAATTTACCACATAATTTGGCGCCCGAATAGGGACCCCTCCCCCACCTTACACGCCGGCGATGCGTCGCAGGCCTTGACCCCTTCTGCAGCCGTGACGGAACACCGTGCGCACGTTGCGGGTATTCCTGCTATCTTCCCTCAGGCCCACGGAGGAGACGGAGACTGCGGTTCAGCATCCAGACGAGGCGGTGAGGAGTGCGGAGGATCCCGACCAGAGCCCAGCCGAGAGAGCGAGGTCCGAGGTGTCTAGAGGCCCACCAGTTCCGAAGTATCTGCGTCGCGGTCCAGTAGAAGTCCAGTCCAGTCCGGTCCAGTCCAGTGTCGAGTTTCCGAGGCCTTCCAGTTCTGCTTCCCGGTGAGTACCGTTGCTGGGGATGCATCTAGACGGGTTCATTAATTTGGGTCCGGTCAAGACGGGCCTGGGTACACAGGTCCGGTCTGTACTGTTTTAGCAGTGCATCTGTACTGTTTTAGCAGTGCATCTAGTGATTCAGTTTCTCTAGTTTTGTCTCTTTTCGAGCATTTCCAGAATTGTTTTTTCCAGGTAGTATCAGTCTAACATGTTTTAATGTGTTTTCAATGTCGTGGTATGAGTGACTGTTTGATCTTCATTACTGTGTTTACTGTATTTATTGTGTTCAAGTTCAAGTGAGTATCAAGTATCAAGTAGCAAAATGCCGTTATTCTCTAAACTACGTCAAGTAGGAACCAGGAAAGGGATACTAGAAGAAGCAGTTCCTGTCCCGCCTAGGGACACTCCAGGACATTTTATGTACCACAAGCATGGCTTAGACGCCATACTGTATTCAGACTTGTGGGTCGATTATACCAAGCACCTAGATGAGAAATATAGATGGCCTGTTACAGGGACATGGGATGCTGAATGCATCATGAGAGTAGAAGAAGCGCTCTGGAAAAAGAAAGCCAGACAATCTCAGAAAGATGCCATAGAATTATGGCGTAAAGAAGCGCATAGAAGAACAGAAAAGGAACTCAGAAGAGTAGGAAAACATAGAGAAGATTCAGAAAAAGCCAGAGAAAAAACTAGTTGAAGAAGGTGAACGAGGTAGAACAGAACAAATAGACCGACAACGAAATGCCCTTATGAATGGCATGTATCCTCTTTTAGCCGAGGGCCTACCTAAGGCCACCCCGGAAGTGCCAAGTAATCTACCGCCACCATTCGTTCCAATTAAAGCACGTCATAATAAGACCGCAGCTGATATTTTCCTTTCTTCCTACTTAGATGACACCGTCCCCGAATACGCAAATACACATCCTGCTCGAAATGTTACTCCTCCTAACCCTGCTCATGTCACGATTCCCCCTACTGTTCCTCCTGCAACTGGTCCTGTCACTGGGCCTGGGAATCCTTTTGGTACGTCAGTCACCCAGGGCCCACCTATAGTGTCCGCATTGACTTCTACTACATCTACTGCACATACTTTACCAGATACATTACCGCCAGTAATAGCACAGCCAGGAATGGCTGATGGTCACACTCCAGGAGGTGCAGCAGGAGGTCATTTTCGCACCCCGCCACAAGTAAAACGAATGACAATCAGAGAATTAGCAATGCAACGTACTCCGAAAACAGACACATATGAAAGCCTTAGACAGTACATTACCGATTGTAGATATGACCCAGTGCCCGGCAAGGAAGGAGACATGATGTTAGCATCGTTACGTCTATGACGTGTTACAGACTATTTGATGTTATTACCAGAAATGACAAACCATCTAGACAAAATATATCATTTTATTAAAACGGGGGAGAAACCTGAATGTATCCGCGAGGCCTTGGCATATCAGAAAGCTCAGACACAAGGTTTTATATTACGGTTCTTGATAAATTGTTTGATTCGGGAACGAGATCGACCAGGTGTTGCCAAAGAAGAGATGAATGTACTGACAAAATGGAGTCAGAATATTGCAGATTGTAAACATGACAAACAGAATTGTATAGATGCCATGTCCAGAAAGATCCGTAAAGAAATAGTAATAATGCATCAAAGAGAGAAAGCTGAAAGGGAAGCCGAGGCAGACAAGAATGAATCCTCAGAGGAGGAAGAAATAGATAATGCAGTAGAGAATACGGATACAATAGCATATGTAGGTAGAGGAAGACCCTTTGATAAAACAATACGTCCAGAAAGCAAGAGACTTTTTCTCTCTGCAATCTCAAACCCGAGTTCTCCAGAACATCTGTTTCAAGCCACTGATAAAATACTCAGAGAAAGAATAGGGTACCATGTACTCAGTTCTATGGATGAACAAGAACTAGCCCGATCAGCAGTACAATGGGCTGACAATTCCAGCACATATAATGATGACGCAGTAGCGCAAACATTTTTGAACCTTTCCCCAGATGAACAGCGATTAGCTGGTATGTACATGATTCAACATCTCATTACGTTATACAAAAGTCAGCATTCTGATCCAGGTCCCCTACCTGATGTATTAGTAGAGCTACTCCTGAATAAATGGAGAGGCCTAGGTACCGATTTATTAAAAGTGATTCTAGAACAACGACACAGATATAGTACTTTCCTGACTCCACAGTTTGTTTCAGCTCCACCCCCAGTAAGGAAAACATTTTACATAGACAGACAGAATCCCTTACGAGAAGTTCATCCAATCCGGAAGCCGGATGACACACTAGAACGTGTATTCGTATACACACCCCTAACTAAAATGGAATTACTAGAAATGAAAAAATTAGTACCTTGTCACGATAAAGACCCTGCAGGATTTCACCTTGAAATAAAAGACATGTTACTCATGGGAGATTACACATATCCCGATATTATGAAAATGTTAAAAGTACTGTTACCGACAGGTATTTACGAGAAACTCAAAGAAAAAGAATGGGAGGTGGGAGATAAAAAGATTAATTGGGCTGAATTAGAGGACGAGGAAAAAGGACTGACCCCAGGTTTAGGTCTGGGGGACAAAGCTAAAGCATTGCCAGGATTATTAGTACAGGTTTTACCAAGGTTACTGACAACTAAAAAGGAAGACTGGGACGCAATCTCAGCCTGCAAACAGAAACAAGATGAAGACACTAGTGATTTTTATTCTAGATTCGAAAAATGTTTTATTATAAATAGTGGTTTGAAAACAAGTAGCGAATCATATCCACATCTGTTTGTGACCAAATTAGTGGAGAATTCCTTACCACAAGTTAAAAATAGAGTATTAAAAGTCGAGAGTACCTGGCAAGCTAATACACCTTCACAAATGTTACAAATGTTACAGTACCACCAGAACCGAATTAGAGAAGAACACGAACATGAACAGAAACGCATGAAGGATACTTAAATGAAAGTATTAGTGGCTCAGACAGTTCCAACAGATGGTCAGAGAAGGGGTACGTCAGTCCAATCATCCTGCGGCTCCTGTTAAAGGGAACTGCAACTATTGTAAACAGCCAGGTCACTGCATAAGTGAATGCGCTGTCCTGAAACACAATATAGCTACTGGTAAAACGAAAGAAAGACCACGTCCACCTAGACAGGATCAAGTTCAGCAAAATACTGCACAGAACACACAACATCCACAGAATCAAAATCCACAACAGACAGTACAGACCGTGGCAGTACCTCAGCCACAACCCATTGCTGCTACACAACATGTCATGCAACAAATGTACCAGTATGCTCAGTCAGATTACCCAGATTATCAACAGTACTCATGAAACAGCCTAGGGAGGTTGGCTTGCCTCTTATCGAGGTTCCTGTAGATCAGGAGGGTCCTTATGTACATAGTCAGGTATTAGGAAAGGACCGAAAGTTTTTGATTGACACAGGGGCGAGCAGAACTACCATTAGTCATGACGAGGTTCCAGGGGCACCCCTATCAGGCTCACAGAATGTTTCCCTTGGATTTTCAGGAAAGCCTATTGTAAATGAAGTGTCAAAACCAGTTCCCCTAGCAGTTGGTCCATTATCACGAACTACAGACTTGTTGCTTACAAAATCATGCCCTGAAAATTTGCTTGGTATTAAAACGTTGAAAGCTCTAGGAGCAGTTATTTGTTGTTCTCCGGAAGGAGTTAGATTGTTTTTACGTGACTTCAAAGGACATTATGTGTTACGAGATTTTGATCCAAGATTAAAGAATGTACCAGAGCATTTATGGGCGCAAGGTCCAACTGATGTAGGTTGTATGCACATTACACCATACCGTGTTACACTCAAGCAAGGAGTTGTATTACCCCGAATCCAACAATACAAGTTACCACCTGATGCTGTAGAGGCTTTACTGAAAATCGTTGACGAGCTCATTGCTCAAGGAGTGGTTGTAGAAACTGACTCCAATGTTTGTAATTCTCCTATCATTCCGATTCTTAAACGTACTGACCCAAATGCACCTCCAGTCTATTAATTGGTGATTGATCTTCGCGAATTAAATAAGTGCATAATACCACAGTACCCAGTGGTCCCAGACATTTCGTCATTATTGACAGCAATTGATTCAGAAGCAACGTTCTTTACTGTAATCGATCTCAAGAACGCCTTCTTTAGTGTTCCCATTCACCCGGAAAGCCAATACCTCTTCGGATTCTCTTTAAATGGCCGAAGCTTCAAATTTGCACGTGCTCCTCAAGGATTCACAGAAAGCCCCAGTATCTACAGCCAAGCATTAAAACGCCAACTAGACAGTATTCACATGCCTACTGACACTGCCCTACTCCAGTATGTCGATGATCTATTAATAACAGCACGAACAGAACAGGATTGTGAACGTGCTTCACTGACAGTCCTGTATTTTCTGGCAGACAAGGGACACAAAGTGTCCCCCTCGAAGCTGCTATTCTGTGCCCAGCAAGTGGTATACCTTGGGCACTTGCTGTCCAAGTGGGGTAGGCAGCTAACACCTGATCGTATTCAGTTAATTGCACATCTTCCCCAACCCAAGACACAAAAGGAAGTGCGGGCCTTCATTGGCCTCACCTCTTACTGCAGACAATGGATTCCCCAGTATGCATATCTAGCTAAGCCACTTATACAGTTGACAACACAGGAGGCAGCGACTTCGACTGTCCTCCCTTGGACTCAGGAACATACACAAGCTTTTGACGAATTAAAGAAAGCTTTATGTCAAGCACCAGTTTTAGCGACACCATGTTACAGCAAACCTTTTACACTCTTTGTCACTGAACGCGATGGCACAGCGTTATCGGTTCTCACTCAGACTCAGGCAGACAAACACAAGCCGTGTGCTTATTTTTCCAGTACTTTAGATCCAGTAGCCCAGGTTCTGCCTGCGTGCTTAAAATCAGTTGCAGCGACAGTTCTAGCAATCAGACAAAGCGACTCAATAGTGTTAGGACATCCCCTGACAGTACAGGTTCCACACTCTGTGGAAGTTCTCCTCAACAGAACACAGACTCAGCACTTGACAATAGCACGACTGACAGGATATGAATTGACATTGTTTCAGCCACACATAGAAATCAGACGCTGCAATACTTTAAATCCGGCTATGCTGTTACCGTCAAACACGACAGACCCTCCACCACATGACTGTGTGGAAGTCATTAATACAATTACGAAACCAAGACAAGACTTGACAGACATTGCCTTACCCGATCCGGACCTGACACTTTATGTGGATGGTTCATGCATGAGAACTAGTACAGGAGAGTTGGTGGCCGCATATGCAGTGACCACCGAAACTGAAGTTATTGAAACACATCGCATTGACACCTTGTCAGCTCAAGCAGCAGAGCTCATTGCTCTGACCCAAGCCTGTATACGAGCCAAGAACCTGAAAGTAAACATATATACTGATTCACATTATGCATTTGGAGTCGTTCACGACTTCGGCGTGCTCTGGCAAGAGAGAGGTTATCTGACCTCCCACGGAGCCAAGATCCAGCATGGTCCCCTCATTCAAGCTCTGTTAGAAGCAATACACTTACCTTCAGCCATAGCTATCATGAAGTGCAAAGCACATACTAAAGTCACCGACACCACTTCCCAGGGTAACGACCTGGCAGATCGGACAGCAAAACTTACAGCTCAGACTCAACCTGACTTATCGACTGACATGACAAAGACTGAAGTCACTTCACTGACACATTGCATGACCGTTAGGGATCCCACACAAGATGTACTCGACATACAGACACATGCTACTCCAGATGAAATCAAGAAATGGATTGAACAAGGAGGGGTCCAGACAGATCAAGGATGGGTGACGAAGGGAAAAGCCACATGGTTTCTCCCTGACTCTATGGTTCAAGTTATCATTAATACAGCACATAGTCCCGCACACCTAGGAGAAAAAGCTATGCTAGACAGCATCCAGAATATATGGTTCAACAAGCACTTGCGAGCAGCAGCCAAACAGAAAGTGCGTACCTGTATGATCTGTTGCCAGTTCAATCCAGGCAAAGGCATTCCCGTGGAACAGGGTGGATTCCATCCTCCTGACCATCCTTTTGAAGTCCTCCAGATGGATTATATCCAGATGGATCGATGCCGAGGATTCAAGTATGTCCTCGTAGTCGTATGTGCACTATCCCGATGGACAGAAGCATATCCAGTCCCAGATTACACAGCTGGAACCACGGCCAAGCAGTTGGTGAGTGAGTTTTTCCCACGATATGGTTTGCCCCGTGTCGTGTATTCAGATAATGGTCAGCCATTCTCGTCCGAACTCATGAAGCAAGTCTCCCTCCTGTTAGGTTATCAATGGAGATTCCACTGTGTTCGACACCCCGAAGCAGCCGGTCTCATCGAGAGACACAATCAGACCCTGAAAACACGCTTAGCCAAAATATGTGCAGAGAAAGGTGTAGATTGGATGGTAGCTTTGCCGGTTGCCCTCTTTTACATGCGAATGGTCACACATTCAAGGACAGGGCTATCCCCGTATGAGGTGGTCTTTGGGAGACCTCAGAATATGAGGGGGACGCCTATGCCCCGAAAAATTACCGATGTTGATAGTTTTATGCTGACAGATTACCTAGCTTCCTTGATGTCTGCACTACAATCTTGTCGTTCACAGGTCGCGGCAGCCTTCCCAGACAACACCGAGGTGAAACCGCATGAGGTCGTTCCAGGAGAATATGTTTTCGTCCGTAACTTCGACAGGACAAGCCCTCTGGAGCCGAGGTGGAAACAGCCCAAGTTGGTTCTGATGACGACGAGGACCGCGGTGAAGTTGGAAGGAAGAAAAGGCTGGCTACACTCGAGCCACGTTAAAAAAGTTCATGGACTGTGTCCAGAAATTCCGATTAAGGACTGCCCAGATTCCAGTGACTCTAAACTTCCCCTGTTAGAGAAAACTCCGCAGCAAGAGTACCGTTCAAAATTGAGGTCTAGTAAGTCAGACAGTTTAATTGTTTAAGTCCCCCTCGGGTGAAGCGGTTAGACAGGCTCCTGACATGTATAAGATAGACCCCAATAGTCAGAGAGATAGACAGGAAATCAAGAAACAGAAATATTGTAAATCTCTCCGCAGCCGATGCATTGTTACATTATTGATTATGTTTTTTCTGAGTCTTACGATTATTGGCATAAGTTGGTTGTTACATATTCTTTTTCCTATTGTTTCACGTGCACATTCTTCTTCCAATGACACTATCGAGCATACTTTCAGTGACCTGCCCCCACACGAGTTGTCTTATCGCCTTGCACTGCGTAACAATACTTTTATTCGTATGTTACACCATTCTCACCAGACCAGCAATGCCACTCATTGCTGGATATGTGGCCGACTCCCTCCCTATCAGAAATACAAGGGAGTTCTGCCCCTCTTTCCTTATCCATTTACACACAATGGTTCCTGTGGTGCATGGTTTAGTTTAATATCCTCTGTAGATAGTGATTCCAAAGTTTCCCAGGGAAATTGGATATGGGGAAATCTGAACACAGTTATGAATAAAGCATGTTTCCCAGACGATGAAGGTCTTCCACAAAGGCCAGGGACTGATCTAGAAAATGAAGTGTATGGATTAGGTAATTTTACACTTAACCTCATGATTCTGAATGTTCAGTCTGAAACCAAACCAGACTTGCCATCTATATCAGTCTTACCAGTGAAAGGTGAATTATGTGTCAGAAAGAATGGTTCAGTACACCTAGGTCATAGTGAATGTAATACTGTGATAGAATTCAGTGATAAAGGCAAGTCTACATTCAAAGCTTCCCGCCATTCCTACTTCATTTGTGGTCAGACAGCCTATATACGTTTGCCACTAGATTGGGATGGAACATGTTACATTGCATTTCTTCTGCCACCTGTTTTTCTAGCTCCATCTGATTATCATAGGAACTCTCATCTCATACATATTAGACACAAGAGAGATCTCCCAATTGTCGATCAGACTGAAACTGCATGGGAACAATACACAGATTTCAATAAAGGATTCTTTCCCTATTTAGGTACTGTCTCCAATAGTAAACTAATACGTAAATTGACAAGAACCCTTGAAGCTGTAGTAAACGAGACTACTTCCGCCCTAGGCAACTTAACAGAGGAACAGTCTGCTATGAGACTTGTCGTTCTTCAGAATCGTCTCGTCCTTGACGTCATCCTGGCCGGTAGGGGCGGAGCTTGTAGAGTGATCGGATCGAGTTGCTGTGTGTTTATTCCTAATAACGCACCGTCAGTATATAGAGCCATTACCCGGCTTCATAAGATAGCTAACCAGATACATCAGAATCCAGGCACCTGGACTTGGTCCGGCTGGCTCTGGAGTGCAATATCAGCCTGGGGATGGAGTACTGTCATTCCTAGGAATCATACTGCTCATAGTATTCAGTTGTTGTCTCTGCTTACAATGTGGGCCAGCGATTTGCGGCTTGTGTGCCACAGCCTGCATCCCACATCCAAGTTCACGTTCCATATCCTGTTTAAAGAAGGATGAGCAGATGATGTTATATGAACAGATAGATGGACTCATGAAAATAGACATATCCTGAAGGGAACGTAGGGGACAAGGAGGGAATGAGGTAATTAAAATTTTGTATGGTCAAATATGTCCCCTATCGTGTTCCCCAACGCTCCATGTATGTGCCTAAAGTACATGTAATTTCCCTCCATGACCAGATATGAAGACGCAAATACATTTGCGTCCAACGTTAACATGTTACCTACCAGATCCACCATGAATGGATCGATAATTCAGTCTTTAAATATGCCATGCCAACGTCTTTACATGGTATACTTTCATGTTTTCTGGCTCAATTGAGCTAGGCCCTGAATCCGAAGCTCCGAGTCTCTTTTCAAGTCATCACTGCCTCTGAAAGCTGCAGCATGGATCTGCCTCCCTGACCTTTACCTTACTCCCTGCTCGGCGAGCGGTGCCCGGCTCGGCCTGCCTGCCTGTCAAAACCGTATTTTGCCTTCAAGTTATCTGTTCAGCTCCTCGAAAACACATTCCAGTCTAGTGAAATAGGTAAACATATCTCCGGCTGCAGAGCAAAGGGCCCGGCCTTCCTGTCTCCATGCAAGTAATTCATTGCTCCCGTTACCATGGTAGGCCCATGGCCCCTCGCATTGCACGTAGACACATATGCACGCACTAGCAGTCAGTATAGAATAGCCTCTGCCCGAGAGACCTTTTCCTTTAGATAATACATTCTCCAAACACAAGATATCAGATATGATTTGGGTTTAGGTTGTTCTGACATGCCAGATTTCTGTCTCCTCTACTAGTGCTAAAGTCAAGCCCCCAGCTCCCTCCAGTTCCACGTCAATCACACGTCATGTCGACTGCGCACGCATCTGTGTTAGAATTCCTGCTGACACTGCAAGATTGCTCTATTCATCCATCCACTTGTGACACTTTTATGTGACGTTTCTAGCACACACCTCCGTGTACGCCCTTGTGCACGCCTTCTATTACGCACATATGTTCTTATCTCTTTCCTTTCAGCTGTTATGCCTACTGTATCTATTACCATTGTATGCTTTTACTATATATATTGTACTCTGTTAAGAAAACGTTGAATTCATTCTGACATTATTAGAGATGTCCCTTCCTGAACCTTAGTGGTGATGGAACATGATTTCCATGGTTCGAACCATTCCATTAAAGCCCGTATGACTCAGATACCACGGACTCTGCCTCTCATTTGATTGAGCTATTTTTATTGTAATTATATGGAAAAAGAGGATCCGGTAAAATTAATTTACCACAGTATTTAAAGTCTCCGTCGCTCCAGGCAATAGGATAATCCAAATGAAAGCGTGTTGTGGAAGGCGTAAGCGGAAATATGCAAGATTTACCCCAATTAATTTGAACATCTGAGAGTCTACCAAATTGTATAAATTCTTTAAGATTGGGGTTCATGTTTGTCGCTCGGGTCACGTATGTACAAAGTGATGTCATCAGCATATATCGATATTAGTATTTGCCGTTGAAAGCAACGTAGTGCACTATCTCTATGATGTTGTCGCAGTTTGGCGGCCGAAAGGTTCCGTAGCTATCGTGAATAGGAGAGGCTAAAGGGGACACCCCTGCCTGGTCCCTCTGGTGATGGGGAATGCCTCAGACATTCTACCATTAATAAGTACTCTGGCCATCGGGCGTTCATAAAGGAGCCGGATCCAGGAGATGAAAATCGCTGGAAAGCCCATCCTCTCCAAGACACGAAACACATAATCCCACTCTAGGGAATCAAATGCCTTAGTGGCATCGAGGAAGATGGCCGCCATTGGTTGGTCCTCGTGCACTGAGTTGAGGACTGAGAAAAAAGTACGCAAATTATGAGAGGTGGCCCTGCCAGGCACAAATCCGGATTGATCAGGTAGTATCAGGTAGTATCAGGGTAGGGAGCAGAAGGCTGATACGGTTAGCAGTAAGTTTGGCAAGTACCTTAACGTCGCAATTCAGCAATGAGAGCGGGCGGTAAGAGTCACATTGCTTGCAGGTTTGCCGGGTTTAAGTAATGATGTAATAAGTGCAACCCTCATAGATGGTGGCAGATGGCCCACCTCAAGGGCGTCCTCATAAACCTCACGTAACACTGGGGCCATAAAGTCAATGTAATTGCTTCTCTCACTTCATCTAATTCAAAGGGCGCACTAAGAAAGGCCCTTTGGGCATCGCTAAGCCAGCCCAAGGAAACGTCAGCTAAGTAATCCTGCAGCTGTAATTCTCCCACTCTAGAGGAAGTGTATAGTGTGCTGTAATGGGACATAAAGGAGTTGAGGATTTGCGTAGTGTCTCGAATCACCACACCGTCTGGGCCTTAGAGCTCTATGATTATGTTGGGTGTGCGTTCCAGTTTAATTGTGGAGGCCAAGGCTTTTCCTGGTCGCACGCCTTCGCCATAACGGCGAGTGGTCCAGTATTTGCCTCTAAATTTCGATTCCCTTGTGGCTTCGGCAGTATACTCGGAGACTTTTTCTCGTACTCTCAGGAGGACGGAGTCAGAGGGAGCAGTAGCCAATAATGTTTCTAGGCTTTTAAGATCATTTTCTAAGGACAATATTCGGGCAACAATGGTCTTTAAGATTCCAGCCCCTTTAGCAATGCAAATCCCTCTTAGCGTCCCAAATAGTTTCAACATCTCTGACTGAATCTTTATTTCGCCTGAAAAAATCTAGACATTCATCTCGAAGTTCCTCTTGAAAGGTGATGTCTATTAACAATGTGGGTTGTATCCGCCAAGCGGTTGTGGGGGGGCCTAGGTCCGCTGAGCGCAGTGTGACTATTACAGGGGAGTGATCCGAATATGTTCTCGGGAGGTGCTGTGCATGAGCAAGCGAGGTATAGAGCTGTGGCGTTAGGAATATATAGTCAAGTCTGGCCCATGAGCGTGCTTGTGCGGTAAAATGTGTGCCCTCCTTCACATCGACGTGGCGGCGTCTCCAGGCGTCTACCAGACTGTAGTCCGTAACTACAGCACGCAGTTCCGCACTTGCTTTAGTGTAATGGTGTGGGGCTGGGTGTGACCTGTCCAGTGTAGGATCCAGTGTTGTATTAAAGTCTCCTCCCCAAATAAGGTGGTGTGGTCCCGTCCCCACAATCGCCGCCCATAGTTCAGCAAAGAACCCCGGATCATCAACGTTGGGACCGGAGCAGCATACCAATGTGACCGCTATGTGCCCTAGTCTACCCCACATCATGCAGTAACGCCCTTGAGAGTCCATCTTGGACCCGGCCATAACAAAGGGTGTGCCTCTTATTACCAAGATGGCCGTTCCTCTAGCGTATGTAGAGAAAGACGAGAGCACAGTGTGGGCCGCCCATCTGTTAGCAAAGGTGTGAGTAGTTTGCATCCTGAAGTGGGTTTCTTGTAGAAAGGCTATGTGTACTGAGTGGCAATCCATGTACGATAGAACCTGACGCCGTTTCCTGGGATCCCCAAGTCCTCTTACATTCCAAGTTAAGATATTTAGGTCAGTGTCCCCCATGAGCAGTATATAGCCTTATCTCCCAAAACGTCAGTTACCAATGGCACGTGACCAATTACTTTGAATTTTAGCATGGTATGTGTATCGGTGTCCATAAGTAGCCTGGTGCTTGTGTGTGTAACCTGCACTGCGAGAATGACTTCTCGCGTATAACCACAAAATCCTGTCCTATCAATATTTAGCAACTCGTCGGTAGGTGTCGTGAATAACATTAGTACGTAACATTGTAAGCAAACAGTCCCCCATTTTCCGCTATGCAACAACCCCAACAATCTGGCTCTAGAAGCTGTTAAAAAATAAATTACAATCAGTGCAATATGTGCCATCGAACCCTGTGCGACGTGCCACCCTCCCTCCATCCCACATCACAGGACCTCAGAAAACAATATTATAAGCAGTACAATGAGTCTGACACAGTATTGTGCAGGATACCACTTCCCAACCTCCCAGCATCGCCACGCCTCATAGTGTAGTCGGACAGATATCAAAATGCAAGGCGTGACAGCAAACAAGGTGAAAGTAAAGCATACAATAGTTGCTGCGGTATGAAAGTGCCAGAGCATGCACCGCCAACAGACAGCTGCAGGTATTGTAATAAGTAGACCAAGAAAGCAAAGGAAGTTAGCACCAAGGTTCCAGTTCACTCCAATCCGAGCGCTACCACCCCCCACCCACTGAAGCAGCCCCAACTTGCCAGTAGCCCCATCCCACCCCCACCCATAACAATTCCCAAACAACCCAACATTTGCATCAGTGTCAACAAGTGCAATGGGGTACACCCTTCGGGGTGCAATCTAGTCGCGCACATAGCCACCCCCCACACCTCGTGTGAAAAACGACAGCAACACCACCACCCTTCTGGACAACCTGGCCAATCTCGGACTCAAACAACTTGTTGACACCCCCACCCACCTAGCCGGACACACGCTCGACCCTATCTTCACCTCCAGCAAACACATCTCCTTCGATCACACCACAGCTCTCCATTGGACGGACCACAGCTGCGTCCACTTCAGCTACAAAAAGACCTCGACTCACAACCCCCCATAACCTATTCCTCGAAGAAACTGGAACAAAATCACCACCGACCAACTCTTCACATCGCTTAACCAAAACCCTCCTGCCATATCATCGAACCCAAACCAAGCTGCCACCAAACTCACACAATGGATCACCCACAGCGCTGACAAATTAGCACCCTTGAAAAACCACCAAATCAAACATGGTAGCAAAAATGCCCCCTGGTTCAACGATGACCTTAATAAATCCAAAAAGGTATGTCGTACCCTCGAGAAAACCTGGAGAAAAAACCCAACCACTGACAACCTGACCACCTTCAAGGACGCCACCCGCAAACACCACCAATCCTCCAAGAAATCCTCCAAGAAATCCGAATTCAAGGATCGACTCGACAACAACGCCCACAACAGCAAGGAACTGTTCAACATCGTCAAAGAATTTACCAACCCCATCGCCGGCACCAACGACATCACTCCCTCCCAAGACCTCTGCGACTCTTTATCCTCTTTCTTCCACAACAAAATCGCCGACATACATAACAGCTTCGAAAACTAGACGCCTGGAACCCAATCACTACTGAAGACACCATCCGCCTGATGAACTCCATCCACTCAGGTTCACCAACCGACCCATGTCCCTACCACATTTTCAACAAAGCAGACTCCATCATCGCACCCCATCTCCGCGATGTCATCAACTGCTCCCTCAACTCCGCAACCTTCCCGGAAAGCTGGAAACATGCCGAACTCAGCGCCCTCCTGAAGAAACCCACAGCAGACCCCTCGGAACTTAAGAACTACCGCCCCATCTCACTCCTACCTTTCCCGGCCAAAGTCATTGAGAAAGCCGTCAATAGTCAGCTTGCCGCCTTCCTCGAATCCAACAAATCGCTCGCCCCTTCACAATCCGGCTTCCGAGCCAAACACAGCACCAAAACCGCCCTCATCGCAGCTACAGACGACATCCGAACACTACTGGACAACAGAGAAACAGTTGTTCTCATCTTACTTGACCTCTCCGTAGCCTTCGACACAGTCTGTCATAGCACCCTCATACAATGCCTCAGCAACGTCGGAATACAAGGAAAAGCTCTGAACTGGATCATCTCGTTCCTCGCCGGAAGAACCCAGAGAGTCCGTCTCCCCCCATTCAAATCAGAGGCCACCGAAGTCATCTGCGGCTTACCACAAGGATCATCACTCAGTCCCACCCTCTTCAACGTGTACATGAGTCCCATCGCGTGACAACACAACCTCAACATCATCTCCTACGCAGACGACACCCAGCTGATCCTCTCCCTCACCAAAGACCCAAACACCGCCAAAGCCAATTGGAGTACCGGGTTTTTGTGGACCCGGCGGTGCCAGGGAGAACACCTGAAAACTCTGAGTTCTACCTGTTTCGTCCCACAGAAACACCGAGTCTTCTAGGTCAAGTCAAAGATCGTATTTATTGGCTGCAACCAGTAACAGGTATCCTAGAAGTACATCGACATGTATGTTCTCAGGAGACTGCTCAAACTTACAAAGCCAGCCTTCGTCTTTTTTATACAAAATGATCTGCTTCGGGCATAAATTCCTTATTTTACAGTTTAGAACATACACATATTTTTACAACATAGGAAAAGCAGAGTCATGATGACAAGCACATATTTGGTTCGTCCAACCCATAATTGATTACCCGGCAAGATCCAGTATTTCCATCAGATATCGGCAGACCCCCAATAAAATCGGGCACCTCCTCATCGTTAAGCAAGCCATAAACCAAAAGAAAGGGACAGGTGTATGTGCGATTAGGCATGGTTTGTATGCGATGAAAGGTTTATGATATGTTGCGCCTTGATACTGATCTCGCTCGGCCACTGGGAAAGGACCTGGCTGAACAGGTTTGGCTGTAGGCAGTGGAGTTAGCTCGCCCAGGTCATGGTGGAGTCAGCGAAGGTGTACGTGTCCTTCGGACTCGCCTTGGCTCTAGTCATTGCCTTATGTAAGGGCAATCACAAAATGGATGCCGTTCACAAAATGGAACCCAAGGGTTCAGACCTAAATGCCGATTTCAGGGTGATCCTAATACTCAATTGTGACGAGAATGCACATGTATACCGCATTCGCCATTTGCGGTTCGCTGATACCAAAATCGTCATGTATCGACGATGTTTGTGACACGGGTCCAGAATTTTCAGTACCACAGACCTCCTTTTGCCCTTATACAGGCAAAACAACCGATACTCATGCTAATCTGAGTCTAGGTCGATGTTCACGAAGTCATTGAGATGTTGCTGTAGCATCATCCTATTACTTAGCTCGTTTCTTGATACATGCTTCCTTACACATGATGTAGCGCAGAGGCCACATATTGTAGGAGCGCACTGTACACATAGGCAGAGAAGGAAAAGAATGGGCAAGGCCATCCCAATGACTATTAGAAGTTTCCATCCCCAGGCCGCTATCAGGTCCCAGAACCACCCCATTAATGACAAGTCTCCTTTGTCCACATGAATTGATTAAGAGATTTTATGTAGTTTGGAGATGGCCTGGTATACTGTCGGGGCGTTATCTGGGATGAAAAATGCAGCAACTGGGCTGGATCACTTTACACACCCCACCTCGGTCTGCAAGTATGACGTCTAATGCGACCCTGTTCTGAAGGGTCATAAGGCGGTCTTGAGGAAAATGAAATTTTATATGGCCTATATGTCCCCTATCGTGTACCCCAACGTATAGTATATATGCATGACATCCATGCATTTTCCCTCTATGGCCGAAATGATGATGCCTCTGCATTTACGTCCTACTCCAGGATGTCAGTTATCAAGTCCCCCATGAAAGAAACGTTAATTCTGCATTGAGGCCTATGTTGCCAATGTAATTGCATTGTGCACGTTTTTAAGTCAAGATGGACCCATTCTGTGGCTCAGCTCGAGACAGGACCCGAATTAAGGTTTTTCATGCCTCCAGACACTCTGAGAGAAAACTACAAAAAATAATTTGATGGACAGAATGTAGATCAATGTCTTACATTCACCCCTGTACAAGGATCTGGGCCTAAATCCATCGTTTTTGCACTCCACACCACCCTGGGTTAGATAATGGCTTTATGCAAATCAGCTCTGACCCTGTGCCCCATGGGAACAGTCCAGTCCGAACTACACAGCCAAATCTTTCCCAGACCGGAATCAAGCATCCGAGGACCGGACCGGTTTCGAGGTAACACCTCTCATCAGCCCGGCTAGCTTGACTCCAGTGGTGGGAGGCTCTGGGACCCACGTCTGAGCTACCCCAGTACACTCAGGGAGAAAATTACAAAAAACAATTTGATATACAGAATGTAGATCAATGTCTTACATTCACCCCAGTACAAGGATCTGGGCCTAAATCCATCGTTTTTTGCACTCCACACCACCCTGGGTTAGATAATGGCTTTATGCAAATCAGCTCTGACCCTGTGCCCCATGGGAACAGTCCAGTCCGAACTACACAGCCATATCTTTCCCAGACCGGAATCAAGCATCCGAGGACCGGACCAGTTTCGAGGTAACACCTCTCATCAGCCCGGCTAGCTTGACTCGAGTGGTGTGGAGGCTCTGGGACCCACGTCTGAGCTATCCCAGTACACTCAGGGAGAAAATTACAAAAAACAATTTGATGGACAGAATGTAGATCAATGTCTTACATTCACCCCAGTACAAGGATCTGGGCCTAAATCCATCGTTTTTTGCACTCCACACCACCCTGGGTTAGATAATGGCTTTATGCAAATCAGCTCTGACCCTGTGCCCCATGGGAACAGTCCAGTCCGAACTACACAGCCATATCTTTCCCAGACCGGAATCAAGCATCCGAGGACCGGACCGGTTTCGAGGTAACACCTCATCAGCCCGGCTAGCTTGACTCCAGTGGTGTGGAGGCTCTGGGACCCACGTCTGAGCTATTGTCTAACCCAGGGTGGTGTGGAGTGCAAAAAAACAATGGATTTGGGCCCAGATCTTTTGACTGGGGTGAATGTGTGACATTGATCCGCATTCGGTCCATCACCTGTTTTGTTTGCAATTGCCGCCCTAAGTGCGCTGGGGATGCCCAGACCGGGGTCCCAGGCACTCCACACCACTTGGAGTCAAGCTAGCCGGGCTGATGAGAGGTGTTACCTCGAAACCGGTCCGGTCCTCGGATGCTTGATTCCGTTCTGGGAAGGACATGGCTTTTGTAGTTCGGACTGGACTGTTCCCATGGGGCAACAGGGTCAGAGCTGATTTGCATATCGCCATTGTCTAACCCAGGGTGGTGTGGAGTGCAAAAAAACGATGGATTTGGGCCCAGATCTTTTGACTGGGGTGAATTTGTGACATTGATCCACATTCGGTCCATCACCTGTTTTGTTTGCAATTGCCGCCCTAAGTGCGCTGGGGATGCCCAGACGTGGGTCCCAGGCACTCCACACCACTTGGAGTCAAGCAAGCCGGGCTGATGAGAGGTGTTACCTCGAAACCGGTCCGGTCCTCGGATGCTTGATTCCGTTCTGGGAAGGACATGGCTTTTGTAGTTCGGACTGGACTGTTCCCATGGGGCAACAGGGTCAGAGCTGATTTGCAAATCGCCATTGTCTAACCCAGGGAGGTGTGGAGTGCAAAAAAACGATGGATTTGGGCCCAGATCTTTTGACTGGGGTGAATGTGTGACATTGATCCACATTCGGTCCATCACCTGTTTTGTTTGCAATTGCCGCCCTAAGTGCGCTGGGGATGCCCAGACGTGGGTCCCAGGCACTCCGCACCACTTGGAGTCAAGCTAGCCGGGCTGATGAGAGGTGTTACCTCGAAACCGGTCCGGTCCTCGGATGCTTGATTCCGTTCTGGGAAGGACATGGCTTTTGTAGTTCGGACTGGACTGTTCCCATGGGGCAACAGGGTCAGAGCTGATTTGCATATCGCCATTGTCTAACCCAGGGTGGTGTGGAGTGCAAAAAAAAAAGGATGGATTTGGGCCCAGATCTTTTGACTGGGGTGAATGTGTGACATTGATCCACATTCGGTCCATCACCTGTTTTGTTTCCAGACACTCTGAGGGCTGCACCTTCGCCTCCCTGACCTCTTGCACACTTTCAGCCAGCCAAGGAGGCCCTGCATGGGGAGCCCAGACAGTATTGACGAAAAGTGGAAAATGACTCACTCTCCCCACCAGGGATCTATCCAGCAGTTTGCATAATAAAGCAGCAAAGGAAATTGACAGCCAATCTGTAAAATTAAAAGACATCTTTATTATAATTAATTATGAGGCTTCGTCGTCCAACCGTAGTTTTACAATTGAAAGAGGGAGCCTGCCTGAGCTTTCTCAGACAGGCCTTTTATACAAAAAGTTTGGCCCTAGGCTCACATTCTTGCTGAAAAACACATCATTGTAGGTCGCTCCCATGGTACCATAACAAAGCAGGCTATAATTATGAATTCCATTCTACTTGCCCAAACTGACCAACCCATCTTCCATCATGAACATATGTCAAACTTCACATATTTTCCTGTGCAGGCCAAAGAAGCTTACAATAGAACTGGTTTCCTCCCCATCATATAAACAGTCACCTCCCCATTGTAAAAGCCCAGAAGCAGAGAAACAGAGCCAGGTGTGGAAGATAGAAATGTAGGATAAGGGATGCTTGTGGGTCATAAACAGGCATGGCTACTGTATTCGGCCTTCTAATCTTGCTCAGGCCAATGTACACAACAAGTTGCTCAGATCTTTAATATAGATTGACTAGAGGGCATGGACTGGTTTGGTGAGGCCAACATCACGTAGGCAGATTCAGCCTGTTCAGGTCAAATGGGAGTCAGGAAGAACTCAAGCTAAGGAATACGTGTCCTTTAAGAATCATTGGCTCATGTATATGCCTATGTAAAGGGCAACAACTAAAATGGACGCTTGTTCACAACCTAGAGCCTGTGGGCTCAGAATGAATTTGCCAATAACTCCTGCATGCATCATTGTATCGTGATGAAAATACACAGGCATAATGTCCTGATCATTACCGGTCTATTGATACCAAATTCGTCGTGGTATGATGATATTTTCTGCACGAGTGTTTAGGCCTTGGTACACCATTATGGCAGGGTCCGGAATTTTCAGAACCACAGACGCCCCTTTTGCCCTTATATAGGCAATAACCTAAACCCATGTCAGTCTGAATCTAGGTCTATACTTATCAGATCATCAAAGGGGTTGCTGTAGTATTATCTTACTACTTAGCAACTCTCTCGGGACAAGTCTTCTTACACACGTAGTGGTACAAAGGCCATATATGGCAGGACCAAATAGTGAACACCTCTATCTGTAGTACGTGGTATAAGATCACCCACCCAACAATTATTGATGTTCTAGTGTTGATGTAGAAGCTGTACAGAAGGGTCTATCAGTAAACTCTGGCCTAACCAATGTATGTTCAGGTAAAATATGAAAGTCATGTGAAGAAACAGTAAAGAAAGAGTAGGTTGAGAAGTTGGTGCAG
This sequence comes from Lissotriton vulgaris, assembly GCF_964263255.1. Classification (NCBI taxonomy): domain Eukaryota; kingdom Metazoa; phylum Chordata; class Amphibia; order Caudata; family Salamandridae; genus Lissotriton; species Lissotriton vulgaris. The sequence goes on from NC_141694.1 coordinate 1,924,230,560, forward strand.
ACGTAATATAATAACTAATAGAATACATAAAAGTATTAAAATAGATAAAGTTATACCACACTTAGAGAACAACATTCTATAATTTCGGTTTTTCATCTCTTGCTTTTCATCGCCATTCCTCAATACAATCTCCATTTTCTAATGTCGCTCACGCGATCTTGATAGAGTACTTCAGCTGTGATTATTAGCAGGTCATAGGGACACTGCAAGTCCTGCAGGCCTACTGCCACTACTCAGGTCACAAACTGAACCGTTGGTACTCCTACGTGACCCTGCAACTGGCAAATGGTAACCAATCAAAAATTTAACAAAAAAAACCATAATACAATTTCAGAAAAAGCAAGAGAAAAGGAAAAGCAAAAGTCAAATGCAAAGAAGTAATAGTAGGAAGAGACATAGGTTGGAAGGTGGGTACAGATGTCAATTTGGGTAGCACCAAGAACAATCCCACCCACAAAAGACAATGTCATTTTAGAATGACACTAGTAAACACGTTGTTGAGAACATATAGACCACGGGAGGATGTAGTGACCATTATTACGAATGAAATCATAATTTTCCACAATCCTAAACAGAAGGCAAATCCTAGAATTATCTAATAACATTCTATATAGCTTCCTATGCATTTCAGTAATCTATTATATGTTCAAGTGAAACAGTGGCGTTCCTGATCAATGCTCTCAGATGAAAAAGGGATACACTTCCACAGAGAGACTTCATTCTGCTTTTACTAAACAGAATAGTACTTTAAAACAAATGCCAGCAAAGCAGCAAAAATTAGTTTCCAAACTCCAATTCTATGCAAGCTCACAGAAAATACCCAGAGTCCGTCAAAGCCTCTCCTGGCAGGCTTCTATTATCCATCAAATCCGCTTCCAGTGTCTTCTTCGCGTTGGGCCTCTTGATCCAGGCCTTTTCATGCTCAGTAGGAGTGCCCTCCTGGAACACCCACAGTTCATTCAAAGTCTCAATGTCTTAAAACAAATGCACCAGTGTCTCTTCTCTGTGACACCTCAGGAAATGTGCTCTTCATTGATCAAGGGCACAAAACATCTTGTGCAGAAACAAGCACCACTGAGAATCAACCTCTCAAGATCAGTAGCTCCTTTCAGACTCCAACACTCATCATTTAGTGTCAGAGGACGATCAAGCTGCTCTTCTCATGGGCACCGGAATGTAGTGCCTTTTCCAAACTTGGATTCTCAGGTGCACTGCCTTTCTGCTGGAGCAAAGGGAAAAGAGGTGTGTGTGGGGAAAGGCCAAAAACTCAGGCCAAGGGGGTCAGGGGACCGCGCGCTGCCAGAGGTTCAAGCACATGACAGTTTGAACAAATTGCACAAAGTGGATGACAGTCCTGCCATCAAAAGCAGGGATCCTTCGCATCTTTGCACTGAACTTCTGAGGCAAAACAGAAAATCAGCTCCTTTTTTCTTTTCTTTTCACAACGCCTTCTGATGAAACAAATGGCTTGCTTAGGAGGTACCACTGGAGGCACGCTGATGATCGCTGTCCATGCTGATGACCGCTGCCCACGCTGCTGATTGCTGTTCACGCTGCTGATTGCTGTTCACGCTGCTGATTGCTGTCACGCTGCTGATTGCTGTTCATGCTGCTGATTGCTGTCAGGAATTGCAAGGCCAAGAAGTCTGTAGTCGTCTGCCATGTTTACTGATGGGGACCAGGCTTTTTTGATTACCGGTCTGCAGGGTAACATTCTTCCTTTTTGACTCTGGAAGATTCCCGCAGAACCTAGTGGTATAGGAAGTGTAACACAATTGTTAGTTTCCTTCAAGTCAGATATAAAAACAGTTCATGGGTTGGCTTTTTGACAAGAGGGCTGCAAGCAAGTGGCCTGCAATCTGCAAAGGAGTGGCAATTCGTCATGGCAACCTAAATGGATGCCCTCATACAGTGGCATTATCTAATAGGATACATTATTTAATGGGGTAAATACATATTCTCCTTAATGATGAAGCCTAGGTGTTCCTAAACTCCTTATCTAGAACATCTCAAATAGAGCAATGGCATAATACACATTATCAAGGACATGAAGAAAAGTCCCTTTTTAAAACAATGTGCATCAAGTGCGCTATGTAATACAAAGGCTAATGATCAACTGTGCAGACAAGAGGACAAGAACTAGAGAGTCCTGGTATCTGCATGATTAGAACACATCTTATTAAAAAATTGAAACAGCAGAAACAGAAGGGAACTGAAAAATTAAAAATAGACATAAAAATATGCCGTACTAAAAAGAATGTAAACTTGAGATATCTCCTATTGAGATGGAAAACTTGTATTGGGTCATTTAACCAGGCTATCACTATCCTGACAGTCAGTCTGAAAAAGACATTTGAAGTGGGCCTAAGGTAAATTCTTGAAAATTAGTCTCATCAATCAAAAGGGAATGTATGTGGAACATGAACAATACACCCATAATAATAAATGGGCTGACTGGTGAAAGGAAGATGGAGAAGGGAAAAAAAATGGAAGTAGGACACAACTAAAATCTTCAATAACTAAACATGATGCAACATTGGTCAGGGAAAAAGCAAAAAGAAAAATCTATAGGAAGGACAAGAGTTTGCTTGGGTGGCCTAAGGCATGTGACACAGCACCAAGAGCACGGGGATACATGAAAAGACCAATGTTACAGAATTTTAACTCTACCGCTGACAATCTATACCCTACACGATAATTCTAACTAATGTTCAGTTGTCTCTTCAGCGAAAAAAAAATGAATCCATAGGCTTATTCAGGAATCAAAAAATGCGATCAAAAAAATGCGATATCAAAATTAGGCCACCTTTAGTCACGGATCTATAATTCCATCCTTAGGCCCAATCAAGGATACATAAATGCAGAGCTGCCTGTCCTTAAGCAAAAAGGCAGTTAAGTGACTAACAACGGATGGCAATCTATGATCCAGTATATCATTTTAGTTTTCTTAAAAAAATTATTACAGCCAAATTTAGGCGTGCACTGGAAAAACTGCTGCCTTACTGCTCACAGTATGAGATCCATATCTGTGAAAATTTATCTTAATACAAATTCATCCAAATTATTGTGAAACAATGCATATCGTCATATGTTCTTTCACAACACAGGGGAACTTGTAATTCAAAGTAGCACCATAGAACAGAACATACACACAAAAAATTTAAAAAAATACACATATCAAGCTATCAGATATACTTGCTGTATATAAAACACAAAGAAAAACAGCCCAGACATAATTCCATGGCACATGCCCTTCTTTTGACAGCAGGGCATCAGGTAATTGATACTCTGCTGTAAAATATAGTGTCGCTGTGTCAAATAACGCGTTTCAGTGGACCAAATGTATAAATGAAACATAAACACACACATTTTTTCTTAAAGAGGTTACGCAAAAAAAAAAAACATTTCTCTTCACCCAGCCAACTCACGTGTCTTGTGAATTAATCCATGAATTATCTGTAGGAAGAAGCAGAAAAGATACACAACACACACATTTTGCATAACAACATCAATTATAACCCTTTTTATCAGACTACAAAACATGACACAACGTGACATACAAAAACTTTTCATTACTTACCTGTAACCTATTTTCCATGTACCTTGCAAAAACGCGCATTCTCACTCAGGCCTAAGGCCTTTAAGTTGCAGAATTTTGGGGAAGGGCTTCTACTTATTGCCTATCTAAAACTCAATGTAACACTTCGTTTTTCTTTTTGTCAAATAAACTTAACTAAAAAAAATTCGTTCCTAGCATGGAGACACACATATACCAGTTCTACAGATCATTTAGCAGAATGTTTGATATTTGTCTTCTCAAAGAAATCACTTTTGCATTTGCCCTTTTTAAATCATGTTCCTTCATTTTACACAGTGCTTAATTTGTAAGACATGAAGTGCAGGTGCTACAATTTTGCATGAGGAATACCTTTCCTATTTGTTTATTATCTCAGATGTGCGCTTTTAACGCAGATGTAATGTGAATGCGGCAAATGAGAACAAGCCAGCCTGCAATGAAATGAAGGTTACAGATTTAAATCATATACAATCAACTACATCTCATATAAAGCGCTTGTGTGCAGCATTTTGAAAGCAACTGGGAGCTATGCAAACCACGTGTGGTGTTCCTTTTATTATTATTAGCGGGATGCAATGCTGTGTCAGCACATATCTAATTGAAAATGAATGTGTTGGTGACATAATTTACCAAACAACAAGCGTTTTGTGGGAACATGCTGGAACTATTATTTATTCTTTGGCTAAAATGCAATCATCATTGCTGTACATGGCCCTGCATCCTCTGCTCATTTTAGTTCAAAAAAACAAAAACCCCATCCCAGCTAATGTCAAATTTGTAACACTTTAAGAAGACACTTTTAAACAAGTCAGGCTATTCAAGTGACCTCAGGTCAGGACCGTGGCATGGGCAGGGATTTAACTACAAAGAGGCAGCTGATGCATGCTTAACCATGTCATGCTGCATTCCACAGGCGAGGCCCTAATTAAAAGGTCACAAATGTCAACAAGACAGCCTTACAAGATAACATCTCGGCTGGCCGCTACTGCTGGAACACGTTATACAGGTTCTGCCAGTCCCCTGCTCCTGGTAACTGAAGCTGACAAGGCCAGTAGGTTTAACCACTTCCACATAACCTGCAATATTTCACTATATTTAAAACAATAATTTCTCTCTTTTTTTTCTTGTAATTCTATGACACATTGACTTGCTGAATCATAAGAAGGCACAACCTGCAAACATATATATTAAGGTCTAAATGTATGCATTTACTAAAGAGACGCTTTAAAAAGGGCCCTGAAACCATTCAAAACAGTCTATTCATGTGAAAATCGACTTTTGTATTCTGGATACTAAGAAATAAATATTTTATAATTTTATTGGTTAATGGGTATTACTAGAATGTCTACTACCCAATTTACGAGAAATGCTTTTGAAAATACTAAGTTATACCTTATAGAAATGAGCTTGTTTGCGCCTGGGGTAAGGGAAATTGCGCACAGAAGTGTTTGGTCATTTTCGTGGTACAACATAACTTAAATCAAACATTTTAATGCTAGGGGGTCATAGCATGAGTGTTAAGCTTCACAAATATTAAAAAACGATTTTTGTAGCACTTTGTTTTTAATAATTATTTTTCATAATTAATAAAAAAATTCTAATGAAGCCTAATTATTGCTATTTGTGACTGTTCTACATATAAAATGCTCACTACATCCCTTGCCTATTATTTAGATACATATTAACACACAAGCCTAGGCGCAGCTGCCTAACTGGGAATGCGTGAGATGATTGCGCCACATTTATTTAAAAAGGACTGTTTGCAAAATTCCACCACCCGTGTTTAACTAGAGAGGTGCTGGCTGAATGATTAGATATACTGCAGCTGAAAAGACTTGGCTGTGAACATCTAACACTGTGCGTCTAAAGAACAGGCAATTTCGTTTTTTCATTTTTTTCTTTGGAGCCTTATTTACATCTATTGAAGGTGACCCATACACATACATACATTGAGCTCATTCCAGACACAAAACAGAAGGGGGGTCAAACACTCAGGACACACAAAGCAGCGCGCTCTAAACATTTCTTGTAAATCGCGCAGTCGCAATTTACAACAAAACCCACAAACAAAATAGACATTTAAACACACATTTTAACCCATAGGTCAACACTTAGGACAGGAACAAGGAACAGCCTACGGACTGTCTTCAAAAATAACCTGCCAAAACTAGTTGTAAACCATATTTACAACAAAAACGTTTTAGTTCCTATTTTTTTTTAATTCTTCAACAGATTTCCAGAAGGCTGCAAAAGAGACAGCCTCACAGACCTTTAAAGAGAGCTCATAAATTGGAGTTCCAACTGGAGGTATCAGACGCGAATCCTCCAACCGGGAATCCTTTGTTGCAACCTAGTCAATACTAATACCAAACAAAATACCGCGACCAGGCATCTGCGCTCACTAGTCGGGTTTCAAACTTCATGGGGCTATCTCCAACGATATACACGCAAATGTACGTGACCCACGGTTTTTGAATACTGCAGTGTTCAAATAAAACCAAGGAACCAATACTGAGGAAGATTATCCAACGATAATCTGAACCACAGCAACCAAAAGGCCTACCAACTGAACCAAATGTACCGGTACCCAAACCAAAACGTCACATTTCTGCGACCAATAAATAACCAAGGACTGCGTCACATTTCTGCGACCAATAAATAACCAAGGACTGCGTCACATTTCTGCGACCAATAAATAACCAAGGACTGGGAGCGACCCATTTTTATTCTTCAACTAAAACAGATGGAGAAAATATCTCTTCAACTGCCTATACAAATTGCAATTTGCATATACACAAATATTTGTCCAAATTATATAACTGTCAATTCCCCACTGCACTAACAGTCTGTTAAAAAATACTTACAGCAAAAAAGAATGGGTTCCTTAGTCAGGAGTGACATCTTTAGGAGAGTTTTAAGTCAGAAAAATCAAAAAAACGTACTGTGCCACAGAGACAGATAATCCCCCAGAAAACCCTGTGCCCAGAGTACCTCTTTTTGGTAGAATTCTGTCCTGCCTCCAGTAGTTTTTCCATCCTTTGACAAAACACTCCTGCAGATAACCACTCCATGATAAGGCCCCACGTTGGGCGCCAACTGACGAAAAGTGGAAAATGACTCACTCTCCCCACCAGGGATCTATCCAGCAGTTTGCATAATAAAGCAGCAAAGGAAATTGACAGCCAATCTGTAAAATTAAAAGACATCTTTATTATAATTAATTATGAGGCTTCGTCGTCCAACCGTAGTTTTACAATTGAAAGAGGGAGCCTGCCTGAGCTTTCTCAGACAGGCCTTTTATACAAAAAGTTTGGCCCTAGGCTCACATTCTTGCTGAAAAACACATCATTGTAGGTCGCTCCCATGGTACCATAACAAAGCAGGCTATAATTATGAATTCCATTCTACTTGCCCAAACTGACCAACCCATCTTCCATCATGAACATATGTCAAACTTCACATATTTTCCTGTGCAGGCCAAAGAAGCTTACAATAGAACTGGTTTCCTCCCCATCATATAAACAGTCACCTCCCCATTGTAAAAGCCCAGAAGCAGAGAAACAGAGCCAGGTGTGGAAGATAGAAATGTAGGATAAGGGATGCTTGTGGGTCATAAACAGGCATGGCTACTGTATTCGGCCTTCTAATCTTGCTCAGGCCAATGTACACAACAAGTTGCTCAGATCTTTAATATAGATTGACTAGAGGGCATGGACTGGTTTGGTGAGGCCAACATCACGTAGGCAGATTCAGCCTGTTCAGGTCAAATGGGAGTCAGGAAGAACTCAAGCTAAGGAATACGTGTCCTTTAAGAATCATTGGCTCATGTATATGCCTATGTAAAGGGCAACAACTAAAATGGACGCTTGTTCACAACCTAGAGCCTGTGGGCTCAGAATGAATTTGCCAATAACTCCTGCATGCATCATTGTATCGTGATGAAAATACACAGGCATAATGTCCTGATCATTACCGGTCTATTGATACCAAATTCGTCGTGGTATGATGATATTTTCTGCACGAGTGTTTAGGCCTTGGTACACCATTATGGCAGGGTCCGGAATTTTCAGAACCACAGAATTCTGCACAGTTATCTGCCTGCCCTACAGAATCACATTCCTGCTTAGTGAAGAAAGGTATTATAACAAAGAACAACGGTTCCTGTGGTATGATAATCGGATAAATAATTCAAATATTTGCTTAATAGCACTTTAGCGTAACTTCGAAAGGTAAGAGGAGATGTCGAAAAGAGGTGCAAAGACAAGTTTCAATCAGTCTCAGTAATGTTTATATTTCAAAACATACGTTGTTTAATTATACAATCGATATCTTAGTTTGTCACATAATCGTGTGAAAAGCACAACAAAAAACTGTACGGGTGCACAGTGTCCCAAGTGTATACATATGAAACCAAAAAGAATAATTACAACAACACACAAATAAACATAAACATGAAGGTTTCTTATAGGGTGACTAATTAAGGAAAATGACCCAAATATTAATAAATGATTCTAACTAGTGACCATATCCAGTCATAGGCACTAGTTGTAGGTTCAATTCCTTATAGCGTCGACGGCGTTTCAACCCTTCAGAATATGGGTCTCATCAGGACAGGACATATGGGGACATCTACAATTAAAACGGAGTGAAAATTAAGTGTTGGAAGTGACAATTTCGTAATCTGATCGATATTTGCTTAAGGGATCAATGTACCTGTATAGAGACTTGTAATCACCCATGCGTGATGAAAAAGATAAAATTGACTTACAGGTAGCCCAGCCGGGTACTGTTGTCATATGTGGGACAAAAATTAGGGATTAGCGTCCAAGAAACAAGACGATATTCATTCATTTGCATATTCAGTAAGTTGTTAAGGAAAAGACCAGTACTCACCACTGTAGTGGTCAGCGACTCAGAGTGATGAATTACTCTCTCCAGGGAGTTTGGTAAAACTACAGGACAGTGCCTGAGAATTATGCGCAGGCACCTAATAGTGCTGGAATTAGTAACGACGTGGTACATCAATATTCCTGTACAGGACGGTGCCTGGTGGAAAAACGGACATCTTATAAGTGCCAGGGTGTACCCAAAATGAAGAGGTACAGTTAAAGGGCAGGCACGGGAAAATTATCCTACCTGTAAGGATCTTCACACGCTCGATGGCGTCTCCGTGAGTCGATAGTGCGGAAGCGGTCTGCACTTCCGGGTATTGACGCTGACAGACCTGACGGGGAGAGTTACGAGAACTCGATCCGCCGCAGGATCTGTAATGGAAAGTCGAGTTGGATAAAAGTATATGTGGGCTGGCCCGACATAAATGGGACATCTCCTACAATTAGCGGACAATAACTGTGAGGCACGTTTTTACTGTGGAATTGGCACATAAAGACAGTATTATGGTTCCTGCCTCCATGTGTTCAAATTATTTACATCGCTTTATATTCAATCTTGTAACACACATTAGTTTTCAACATCTAGCAATTTACAAATAATGATGTGCAATACAGGTTAACTTATTACTGCTAATGTACAATATACAATAATGTACAAAAACGCAAGTGAGGAGGAACAACTTATGTGTATACAGTATACAGAAGACATATGGCTACAGTGAAAAAGACCATCTGAATGGTCTAAACAGAGAGACAAAGGATACTGGTGTATTGACATGGAGTCAGGGATGTAAACAATTTAGTTTCTAATACTGGATACATATCCTCTCCATTCATCCGCTGAGTTCAACCCATGATTGATGGAGTCAATTCTCTCAATCCAGTGACATTCCCTGCGCTGTAAGATTTGTGCGATGTCACCTCCTCTGTCTGGTACAGTTATGGTATCGATCACTTGCCATTTAATTTGATCTGCAGTGTGATTATGATCTTTGAAATGTGTTACTAGTGGTGCTGTCAGAACTTGTTTCCTAATGCGGCTTCGATGTTGGCCTACCCTTGCTTTGATTGGCTGTTGTGTCTGTCCAACATAGGGAAGGCCGCAGGGACACCATATACAGTACACAACGTTGCGTGTGTTACAATTTGAGAATGTTCCCAATGTGTGTGTTATATCTCCATGTTGAAACGTAGTGGTTTTGGACGTAAAGGGACATACCACACAGCTACCACAGGGGTAGTGTCCAACCACTGGTGGTAGATGCCAAGCTGTCTCCAATGTGGCTGATGCTGCTTTTATTTTTTCACTAGAGGAATTTACTAAATGATCTTTTAAATTCCTTGCTCGTTTGTAGGCAAAGAGAGGAACCTCTAGTGATGTATCAATGCTCTTTAGAATATGCCAGTTTTTTGTTATTAGACTGCGAATTTTGTTGGTATGTGTACCAAAGGTGGTTACGCAGACAATTTTCTGCATGTCTTTTTTTGGGCGTTTAAACAAAAGTTCTTCCCGCGGGCAATACCACGCACGTTTTAGTGATCTCTTTACCAACTTGTTGGGATATCCTCTGTTTAGTAACTTTAGTTTCAAAATTTCTGATTCTCTTTTATAATCGTCCCTGCGGGCACAATTGCGACGAATGCGCAAAAACTGCCCGAAGGGAAGGCCGTCTCTTAGGGCTCTGGGGTGATGACTTTTGTACGACAATAGTGTGTTCCTTTCTGTATCTTTTCTATGTAGTGATGTGATCAGCTTGTTACCCTCATTTATAATATTTAAGTCTAGAAAAGCAATGTGGTCTTTTAAGATCGTGGATGTGAATGTAAGATGTTTCTGAATGTTGTTTAGATGGATCACAAAGGCATGAAAGTTTTCTGTTGTGCCACTCCAAACTAAAAAAATGTCATCTATATATCGGTACCAACATTTGATGTTGGTACGATATGGGTTGGAGTCATGGATGGCAAAGGTGCGTTCAAGCTGGTCCATGTAGATATTCGCCAGGTTGGGAGCAAAAATTGCTCCCATGCTGGTCCCGCAACACTGTTGATAATATACACCATTATGCACGAAATAATTCTTTTGGAGGGCAATACTCAATAAAGAAATTATAAATGAGGTAGGTACAGTCATAGGCCTGGGTCTGGTATCAAGAAGACATTCAATAACCTTGATACTGTCCTCCTGAGGTATGTTCGTATATAATGATGAGATGTCTAGAGTAGCCAAAAAATCAGTCTCTACATTAAATGTCACACTGTCCAACAGATTAATCATATGCATTGTGTCTCGGACGTAACTAGGTTGAGTGGGTACATAGTCTCGGATGAAAAAGTCTATATATTTTCCTATTGGCTCTAGGATCGAGCCACAACCTGATAGAATTGGTCTGCCTGGGGGATGTGTAATGCTTTTATGGATTTTCGGTAGCGTGTATAGGACCGGAGTCCTAGGGTTCTCCGAGTTCAAAAATTCAAATTCTTGCTTGCTTAAGAAGCCAAGGTCTAACCCATTTCTAGTGACATTAAGGATTTCTTCTTTGATGTCACCAAGAGGATTGTGAGTCAATTTACGGTAGTGTTTTTGATCAGAAATTTGCGTGTTTATAGTTGTCTCATAATCAGACCGATTTTGGACCACGATTCCTCCGCCCTTATCGGCTGGTTTCAGTATTATCGAAGAATCACGTTTGAGATTGTTTAAAGCCTGACGTTCCATGAGTGTAATGTTATACGGGGTGAACTGTCTACTGTTCTTCATAGTCTCTACATTTTGTAAGATTACTTTTTCAAATGTAATCATTTCTGGCGGCATCATGCTATTATTTGGGTAAAAAATTGATGGGGGTCTGAGCCCTGTTACTGATTCTTTTGCAGAGTACGCCCTGTCTTTGAAGAATATTTTTAACCGAATTTTTCTGAAGAACTGGAATAACTCAGACTTCAGATTGAAAAAATTGGTTTTCTCTGTTACCACAAATGATAAACCTTTACTAAGTAAAGATATTTCAGCCGTAGACAAAATGTGATCCGATAAATTGAAAATAGGTATGGTGTCGGTGTTCTGTGGGCATAGAGATTGATCTAGTAAGGTTGGGGTCCCCACTGATAGTGTTTGTTGCGAGTCTGCCGCTCTCCGGCATATTGATGCCATATTCTCCTCTTGGGTCTGCCTCCCCTCCCTAAAAAAGGTTGACCCTGATGAATGTTTGGGTTACTGGGGCCTGCTGAGCTGTTAGAGTCACTTGAATCACCAGATGATTCAGAAAATGTTACGGCTTGATTGCGTTTAAACCGGCCCCACGTTTGTTGTCTATTTTGTGTCAGGAAATCTGAGTAATAGTCTTCCTTTAAGTAGGGGAATGCTCGTTCTTTACTGTAATTTTTTATGTCTTTGGACACCTTATCTGCTTTCTTTTTGAGCTCAAAGGAATTGAAGTCTTCAATCGTTTTGTTTAATTTATCTAATAGGACCTTGGCTTCAGTGACCCCATCACCGCCTAGTAATTCTTTTTCCAACTCCTCAATTTCTTTCAATTCAGCTATTGAATGTTCTAAGGCGGTTTCCACGCCTAAGACCATCCAATGTCTGGAACAAGTTACCGAGATATTGCAAAAGCCGCCCTTAAATTTAGGATCCTCACGGAAGATACCTGGTACGTTTTTAATCTGTAGCCCTTGAGGTATTATACCAGCTCTGAGATAGTCAGTGAGCATGCGTGCGTGAAGGTCTGTTCTTACATGTTTCTTTTTAGCCTTGTCTAATTTGTCAAGTAGTACTTGTCTTGGGCTACTTGTATTTGTCGGTAGGTTCGAAAATAACGAAGGTCCACTTGTCAATTTTGTTATATATTCCTCAGTATATAGAGGTGCATCTCTTTCCGTCATCCCAACCTTTCGTAGCAAAAATACCCTGTTATTGTACAGGGAGGGAACAATCCGATTACGGATACAAACCCTTGCGGTGCAGACACCGCGCAAAAAGTCTCAGGAAAGAACAAGGAAAACCCTACTCACATCGGAACCAGGGCATCATATTATAACAAAGAACAACGGTTCCTGTGGTATGATAATCGGATAAATAATTCAAATATTTGCTTAATAGCACTTTAGCGTAACTTCGAAAGGTAAGAGGAGATGTCGAAAAGAGGTGCAAAGACAAGTTTCAATCAGTCTCAGTAATGTTTATATTTCAAAACATACGTTGTTTAATTATACAATCGATATCTTAGTTTGTCACATAATCGTGTGAAAAGCACAACAAAAAACTGTACGGGTGCACAGTGTCCCAAGTGTATACATATGAAACCAAAAAGAATAATTACAACAACACACAAATAAACATAAACATGAAGGTTTCTTATAGGATAACTAATTAAGGAAAATGACCCAAATATTAATAAATGATTCTAACTAGTGACCATATCCAGTCATAGGCACTAGTTGTAGGTTCAATTCCTTATAGCGTCGACGGCGTTTCAACCCTTCAGAATATGGGTCTCATCAGGACAGGACATATGGGGACATCTACAATTAAAACGGAGTGAAAATTAAGTGTTGGAAGTGACAATTTCGTAATCTGATCGATATTTGCTTAAGGGATCAATGTACCTGTATAGAGACTTGTAATCACCCATGCGTGATGAAAAAGATAAAATTGACTTACAGGTAGCCCAGTCTTTCTGTCTCCGTTACAGTGATTTACAGAGCTCGCATCCATAGAAAGCCCATGGCCCCCATGTAATGTACGAAGAAATGTATGCCCGCACTGGCTCTTGGAGATGAGCAACCTTTGTTTAGGTGACCTTTTTATTTCAGATAAAACATCCCCGGACCCAAGATATCAGATAATACACGACGTGCAGGTCGTCCTCACAACGAAGGCCTCTCTACTAGCACGAAAGTCAGCTTCCCCCCAGTCCCCCCCAGTTGCACATCAATTACACGTCATGACCAAGTGCGCACACAAGTAGGGTAAAGTTCCAGCTGACCATGCAAACTCCCCCTTCATGTATCCACCCACCTATGACTCACTTATGACTCCTCAAGTGTACGCCCAGATACACACCCAAATGTTTCTTATCTCTCTCTTCCTATTGCTCTGCCTAGAGCACTCCTCCTCTCTATGCAATCTATTGTATAAATATTGTACTCTGTGAATAAAGTTCAGAAGACCCTTCCTGAACCTTAGTGGTGATGGAACCGATTCTCCGCTAACCCGGGTTATTGTAAATAAAGCCCTTTTGAATCGGACACCACGGACTCTGCCTCTCATTTAATGCATGAACTTTCATTTAAGTATAGAAATTATGACAGGGTAATATTTTAGTTACCACATTAATCTGGCGCCAGAACAGGACGAGTCCCTTTCCCCACGCGCCGGAGATGTAGGTCCAGCCCTTGCCCCCCTTCTACAGCCGTGACGGACTTCAGAGTGCACGCAGCGGGGGTTTCCTGCTTACTCCCTCAGGCCCACGAGGAGGACGGACTGCGACCAGGCATCCACACGAGGCGGTGAGGATTGCGGACCATCCCAACCAGAGCCCAAGCCGTGATAGAGCAAGGTCCGAGGTCTCCAGAGGTCCACCTGTTCCCCGGCGCATGCGCAGTATCAAGTTTCCGAGGCCTTCAAGTTCAAGTTCTGCTTCCAGGTGAGTACCATTGTTGGGAATGCATAGAGACGGGTTCATTTATTTGAGCCCGGTAAAGACGTGTCTGGGTACACAGACGTGGTAAAGACGTGTCCCCTTGTGTGGGCACGGTAAAGACGGGTCCATTTCGGTGGGCACGGTAAAGACGTGTCTCTTTCTGAGACCGGTATGGTTGCACTGTATTCCAGTGCATAAAGTTAACTGTTTTCAAGTACATGTTTTTCAAGTCTATGTATCAGTTAAAATGTATCTGTTTTAGTGTCTTAGCGTGTTGTAGTGTGAATGATTGTTTCAGTCAGTCTATTCTAGTGTGTATTGTGTTTTCATTACGTTGGTTTCATCATGCCACTGTTTTCAAAGTTATGTCAGATAGGGACCAGGAAAGGAATATTAGAAGAGTCCGTTAACATCCCGCCTAGAGACACACCTGGTCATTAAATATATAATGAACACGGGCTAGATGCCATATTGTATTTAGACCTATGGGCTTGAACAGTTGCAGTGAGAGGAGATTGCAGTACATCATGGCATCTGACTTATGCAGGGTGGAAGAAATGCTTTCCATCTTGGTGTTTGAACTGTAAGGCTTGAAGGGTAACTGTCTGAAAGGGAGCCAATTACATCTTGGTCTTGGGGAAATTGTACTTGTGTGTGAAAAAAGGTTTTTAAATTGCTCATTAAATGGCTTGCTGCATTTGCTTCTGCTATGCAATGGGAAAGTATTCAGTGTAATATGATTTGTGGAGTTTCTTGTACATAGCTCCTTGTAAATATGGCTTGTGAGGAGCATATTCTCATTTAGACTTGTTGTGTTTCTTGTGCATTGCGCCTTGTAAATATGCCTTGTGAATAGCGTGTCATTTTTGGACTTGTTGACTTTCTTGTACATATGGCTTGTGAATAGCGCCATGTGGATATGGCTTGTACAGAGCATGATATTGTTGCGTTAGTCAGGAGAGAGCTGGATCTCGTTCAACTGCTCGGAGAAAATGTTTTGAAGATGTGCGTACGTGTTATTTGAAAACGTGGAGTGATAAGTTCTTGACTTTCCCATGTATCTGCAGTCATTGGGGAATTATTGTGTTTGAGCTGCCAAAGGGTTAATATCTTGGATTGAGACGGCGGTATTTGTTTTAACATGCTGTTTTAACATGCATGGTTATGTGAGCTGACACTAAAAGTCAGTGAGTGTTTAGATGAATGGTGGTTTGATTTCATTTTCATTGGTTGCTGGGTTCTGCCTATGTGCTTTGACAGTATGGTAACATCATACAGCAGTGTTCATTTAACTTTCTATTTGAAATGCGTCCACGAATTTGTGTGGGTTTGCCTTGGAACACATGCTTTTAATGTGTCTGTCTCGGAGGTCGGAATGTTAATAAATCAACCAGTCGGATTGTGATAAGAGTTTTCAGCTGTGGATGGCACACGAACCAGTGTTTTAGAATTAGTGCATTCGGTTGTGAAAAGAAGAATTTATAAAACAGACCCATCATAGAATGTGCTTTTAATTAGTGAAATGCAACCGTGTGTTTTTTAAAAAAAAGAAAATGTGTGTGTTCTAGAAAAAAGTACATGATTATTTTTTCCAATGCAAGCTGAACCTTTTTCAAATGCAAATGTTTCTGATATGTAGCAGACCATTGTGAAAGTTAACCCACTCAGTTAGGAAAAATGACTATTTGAAAATTAATGAATCTGGCCCTTTTGATAGGTAGAATAGAAAGGCTTGCACACTAAATTTTGACTTCTTTGTTATGCAATGTGCAGAGAAATATTAAACCCAACAGTCCATGATAATTCGTTTTTCAAATGCAAATGCATAAGCCTTGTGTGCAGAAGCAAATTGCCCCCTTTTTGTGTGTTAATCTGCATGCTAAATAAATGCCCATGTTTCTAGCTGCATTAGTTAGACAAAAGTGTTTCTTAGAAAGTGGAGCTTTTAAGTAGCAGTACTTTGTAACAGAATTATTTTAAAATGCTAGCATGTGACTGTGTTACAGATTAATTAGCTTTTTATCACGTTTTAAATGTGCTCTAGTTTGTTAGAGAATACTGATTCTGACGTGGGAACAGTTATTTTTAGAGTTCCAAGGAATGTGTTTTTCGACCTTGGATTTAGCCTGACTCCCAGCGAAAGATTTTTTGTAAAGGGAGGGCTTTTCCCTCTTGGAGCGCCGAACAGTGCCTGTCTTGTTATTATTGGCTATGTTCCAATTTCTCTCCGCGGAGAGAAATGCTTATGTAAAGGGGGGGTCAAGTCACTCTTCCTTGCTGTCGGCGCAGACAGCTTCATTGACTTCAGATAAGGGATCCTTGCACATGCAGAATAAATTGGCAGACGCTTGGCCCTTGGAGTTAGATAGATACAGTAGGCGTAAGTGAGCTTCCCTGACTAGAGATTAGAGATGCTTAGACAGAATGGTTGGCAGGAAGCTTTGCTCCTGCAATGAGCTCAGTGTTGGCAGTGATTCAATTTTACATCACAGTGTAGCTCGGCTCCTGCTTGGATCAGATTCAAGACTCTGAGCGCGAACATCTTTCTGGAGGTGGGGGCTGCTTCTCAGAGGAGTGAGGCAGTACACGCAGTCAGACTACCCGGAATACCAATCTTTCTCATGAAACAGCCTAGAGAGGGTAGATAGCTTGTCCCTTATTGAGGTTCCTGTACTACCACGTATCAGACAATACAAGTTACCACCTGATGCCATAGTGGCCTCATTAAAGATTGTTGACGAACTCATTGCACATGGGGGGTGGTGGAGACTGACTCAAATGTATGTAACTCACCTGTCCTTCCTATCTTTAAACGATCAGACCCTAATGCACCACCAGTTTACAGACTAGTAATTGAACAAATGTGTAGTACCACAATACCTAGTGGTCCCAGACATTTCTTCATTACTGACTGCTATTGATTCTGAAGCATCATTCTTTACAGTAACTGACTTGAAAAATGCCTTTTTCAGTGTTCCAATTCATCCAGACAGCCAGTATCTCTTCGGATTCAGTTTAAGTGGACGTAGCTTTAAATTTTTAAAGGTTTTACAGAGAGCCCTAGCATTTACAGTCAAGCATTAAAAAAAACAGCTGGACAGTATTAACATGCCTACCGACACAGTACTGATCAGTATCCTGATCACAGCACGATCAGAGACAGACTAGACTGCGAACATGCATCACTGACAGTTTTACACTTTCTGGCAGACAAGGGGCACAAAGTGTCCCCTTCAAAGTTACAATTCTGTGCCCAGCAAGTGATTTACCTTGTACACTTGCTGTCCAAGAGGGGTAGGCAGCTGACACAAGAACACACCTTGGCATTTGAAGAATTAAAAAGAGCCTTATGTCAAGCGCCAGTTTTAGCGACTCCCTGTTACAGCAAGTCTTTTACGCTTTTTGTCACTGAGCGAGATGGAACAGCATTATCTGTCCTTACACAAGATCAAGCAGGAAAACACAAGCCTTGTGCTTATTTTTCTAGTACACTAGACCCAGTGGCCCAGGCACTGCCTGCGTGCCTGAAATCAGTTGCAGCAACAGCTCTAGCCATAAGACAAAGCGACTTGATTGTGTTGGGCCACCCCCTGACAGTCCAGGTACCACATGCAGTAGAAGTTCTCTTGAACAGGACACAGACACAGCACCTGACCATAGCGAGACTGACAGGATATGAACTGACACTATTTCAGCCTCACATAGAGATCAGACGATGCAATGTCCTTAACCCGGCTACACTTTTGCCTCCAGTGACTGTAGACACTGCATCACATGACTGTGTGGAAGTAATAAATACAGTAACGAAACCAAGACAAGACCTGACAGATATGGCACTTCCAGATCCTGACCTGACACTTTATGTTGATGGTTCATGCATGAGAACAAGCACAGGAGAGTTAGTGGCCGCATATGCCGTGACCACTGCTACTAAAGTCATAGAGACCCACAGAATAGACACACTGTCAGCACAAGCAGCAGAGCTCATCGCTCTGACACAAGCCTGCATACGAGCCAAGAACTTGAAAGTGAACATATATACAGACTCACAGTACGCTTTTGGCGTAGTCCATGACTTCGAAGTTCTCTGGAGGGAGAGAGGTTACTTGACCTCTCATGGGGCCAAAATTCAGCATGGCCCACTTATTCAAGCCCTGTTAGAAGCAATACATTTGCCTACAGCCATAGCTATTATGAAATGCAAAGCACACACCAAAGTTACAGACACCATTTCCCAGGGTAATGACCTGGCAGATTGAACTGCTAAATTGACAGCTCAGATACCAACAGACACGACAAAGACAGAGATACCATTACTGACCAAAAGCATGACAGTCAGGGATCCTTCACAAGATGTACTTGACATACAGACACATGCCACTCCAGACGAAATAAAGAAATGGACTGAACAAGGAGGGGTCCAGACTGACCAAGGTTGGATGACTAAGGGTAAAGCAACATGGTTCCTCCCAGATTCCATGGTACAAGTGATCATAAACACAGCACATAGTCCAGCACACCTAGGAGAAAAGGCAATGCTAGACAGTTTACAGAACATATGGTTTAACAAGCACCTGCGTGCAGCAGCGAAACAGAAAGTACGCACCTGTATGATCTGTTGCCAGTTCAATCCAGGTAAAGGCATCCCGGTGGAACAAGGCGGATTTCATCCTCCTGACCATCCTTTTGAGGTCCTCCAGATGGATTATATCCAAATGGACAGATGTAAAGGTTACAAGTATGTTCTGGTAGTTGTATGTGCACTATCCAGATGGACAGAAGCGTATCCAGTCCCAGAGTATACTGCTGTGACCACCGCCAGGCAATTGGTGCGTGAGTTTTTCCCGAGATATGGATTGCCCCGTGTCGTGTACTCAGACAACGGTCAGCCATTCTCTTCTGAATTGGTGAAACAGGTGTCCCTTCTGTTAGGATATAATTGGAAGTTTCATTGTGTACGACACCCTGAAGCAGCAGGACTTGTAGAGCGCCATAATCAGACACTTAAGACAAGATTAGCGAAAATCTATGCAGAAAAAGGCGTGGATTGGATGGTAGCCTTGCCGGTTGCCCTCTTTTACATGCGTATGGTAGCTCATTCCAGAACAGGAATATGTGGGGTACGCCTATGCCAAAGAGAATCACTGTTGTTGACAGTAAAATGCTGACAGATTACCTGGCTTCCTTGATGTCTGCACTCCTCTCTTGTCGTTCACAGGTTGCCGCCGCCTTCCCTGACAACACCCAGGTCAAGGAGCCTGCCATAGTCCCTGGAGATGTCGTCTATGAGCGGAATTTTGATCGTTCAAAACACCGAAGTTGGTATTACTAACCACGAGGACAGCCATCAAGGTCAAAGGACGAAAAGGATGGATTCCCGCACAGCACTGCAGAAAATTCTACGGACACCCTGGAACTTTGCTAAAGAACAATGATAATAACAATGACATTCCCGATATTAAGCCCCCTTTGCTAGAAAAGACTCCGCAACAGGAGTATCGGTCTAAATTACGGTCTAGTAAGTCAGACAGCGTTTAATTGTTTAAGTCCCTCTCGGGTGAATCGGTTAGACAGGTTCCTGACATGTATCAGATCTTAGACCCAAATAGTAGACAGAGAGATAAGAGAGAGACATACTGTAAAACTCTACGCAGTAGATGTATAATAACTCTGATTATTATGTTCCTTTTAAGGATATCGATTATATGTATCAGCTTGACACTACATGTTTTTTTCCTCCTATTTCTTCACATATACATTCTGCCTTCAATGACACCACAGAGCATACATTTAGTGATCTGCCACCCCATGAACTGTCATATTGACTAGCACTGCGCAACAATACTTTTATTCGAATGTTGCACCATTCTCATCAGACCAGCAATGCAACAGATTGCTGGGTATGTGGCCAACTTCCACCTTTTCAAAAGACGAAGGGAGTTCTGCCCTTCTTCCCTTTTCCGTTCTCCCACAATGGTTCGTGCAGAGCATGGTTTGCCTTAATGACATCACTAGACAGAAAGTCCACAGTTTCCCAGAGTGACTGGATATATGGAAACCTGAATAAAGTAATGAATGAGGCATGTTTTCCAAATGAAGAAGGACTTCCCCAAAGAAAGGGAACAGATCTAGAAAATGAAGAGTACGAGCAAGGAAATGCATCCCTTAACTTCATGATCTTGAATGTCCAGCCCAAGCAAAATGTAGGTCCCCCATTTATTACAGTCCTACCAGCAAAAGGTGATTTGTGTGTCAGAAAGAAGGGATCAGTACATATGAGACACAGTGAATGTAATACTGTAGTCGAGTTTATTGATCAAGGAAAGTCTTCTTTCAAAGCATCACGCCATACCTATTTTATTTGTGGTCAGACAGCCTATGTACATCTGCCCTTAGACTGGGGTGGAACATGTTATATATCGTTCCTGCTGCCCCCGTCTTTCTAGCCCCATCCAATTATCATCGAGATTCACGACTAGAGCGTGTTAGACACCGGAGAGAGAGCGATTCCTCCGAGATTGATCAGACTGAGACAGCTTGGGAGCAATGTACAGATTTCAACAAAGGATTCTTTTTCTTCATAGGTCCCGTCCAAAACAGTAAACTCATTCGCAGCAATAACAAGGCTCCACAAGATTGCTCACGAGATACATCAAGACCCAGGCACATGGACTTGGTCCAGTTGGCTCTGGAGTGTAATATCAGCATGGGGATGGACAATGTTGTCGTTCCTAGGAATACCCCATCCACGTATCCAGAAGAGAAAAGAAGAGCAAATGATGCTGTATGACCATATACAAGGTCTTATGCAAATAGATGTGACTTGAAGGGAATGTAGGGGACAAGGAGGGAATGAGGAAAATGAAATTTTATATGGCCTATATGTCCCCTATCGTGTACCCCAACGTATAGTATATATGCATGACATCCATGCATTTTCCCTCTATGGCCGAAATGATGATGCCTCTGCATTTACGTCCTACTCCAGGATGTCAGTTATCAAGTCCCCCATGAAAGAAACGTTAATTCTGCATTGAGGCCTATGTTGCCAATGTAATTGCATTGTGCACGTTTTTAAGCCAAGATGGACCCATTCTGTGGCTCAGCTCGAGCCAGGACCCGAATTAAGGTTTTTCATGCCTCCAGACACTCTGAGGGCTGCACCTTCGCCTCCCTGACCTCTTGCACACTTTCAGCCAGCCAAGGAGGCCCTGCATGGGGAGCCCAGACAGTATTCTGCACACAGTTATCTGCCTGCCCTACAGAATCACATTCCTGCTTAGTGAAGAAAGGTAAACAGAGCCCGTTTGCAGAGATAGAGCCCAGAGTTTCTGTCTCCGTTACAGTGATTTACAGAGCTCGCATCCATAGAAAGCCCATGGCCCCCATGTAATGTACGAAGAAATGTATGCCCGCACTGGCTCTTGGAGATGAGCAACCTTTGTTTAAGTGACCTTTTTATTTCAGATAAAACATCCCCAGACCCAAGATATCAGATAATACACGACGTGCAGGTCGTCCTGACACCGAAGGCCTCTCTACTAGCACGAAAGTCAGCTTCCCCCAGTCCCCCCCCCCAGTTGCACGTCAATTACACGTCATGACCAAGTGCGCACACAAGTAGGGTAAAGTTCCAGCTGACCATGCAAACTCCCCCTCCATGTATCCACCCACCTATGACTCACTTATGACTCCTCAAGTGCACGCCCAGATACACACCCACATGTTTCTTATCTCTCTCTTCCTATTGCTCTGCCTAGAGCACTCCTCCTCTCTATGCAATCTAATGTATAAATATTGCACTCTGTGAATAAAGTTCAGAAGACCCTTCCTGAACCTTAGTGGTGATGGAACCGATTCTCCGCTAACCCGAGTTATTGTAAATAAAGCCCTTTTGAATCGGACACCACGGACTCTGCTTCTCATTTAATGCATGAACTTTCATTTAAGTATAGAAATTATGACAGGGTAATATTTTAGTTACCACAGTCTGACTGGAGCTCCGCAGTCAAGTTACTAAGGGCACCGGTGGTTTCAACTATGGTAGATTCGACTACCCTTGTCAATTGGCGGATGTCCCTGCTGTTCGCCATAGGCCCCCAAAACGGCAGAAAACCCTTCATGAAGTCACCAAACTCCTGACCCGTAGTGTCGTCTTTACTCATGACACCTCTAACTGTCCTTGTCCTATGGTAATCTGCCGCGGCCGTATAGGTGGGAGGCAACAGGAATGAAATGAAACATGTGCCCGAGAAGTCAGGGGGCAACCGTGTATATGCTCTATCGTGGCAAATGAAGTACGTACCCTTAGTTGCTAAGAACGGGGGAGAGGTCTGAGACGAAAAGACATAAGTTTCAGTACAGACACTCTTCCCTATTTGAGCTCTTGGGTTTTTGCCATTTCCTTGCAAACATAGGTGACCCTGATGGGGTACAGTGCAGATTGGGGAGGATTCCTTTGCTAGAATATTTTCGCTCAAGGCAACTTCATACCCCGTTGTGTTCCATCTACTGTAAGCCTTCAACTCATCTCTCGGAATCGTTCTATACGTGTCGATTTCTCTGCTCATGTTTGTGATTCCCACCACTAAGGCTTTGTTGCTTATGTTACTTCTCGTGGAACGTGGTGGATATGGTTCGATGGCAAACAGAAACATTGTTTGAAATGCCCATAAGGAACCATAGTAGCTGAACGGCAAGAGAAAATATGGGATACCTTTATCTGTTGTGTGTGGCATAAGTCCACACACCCAACAATTAGTCGTGTTCATTACTAACTGGTGTTGGTGCAAAAGCTGAACAAATGAATTGTTTACAAACTCCAGCCTTCTGGCAGACTCGTGTTCAGGCAGAGGGTGAAAAGAATGTGGGGAAACAAGAGGAGGAGGTGGGTGGTGGGTGCAAATGTCACTCGAAATGTGAATAAAGCATAGCTTAAGAAACGTCATTATACTCAATAACATAAAAATGCATGTTATCATAAATCGTTTTCTTGCCATCACTGTACACATTCTGGTTTCAAAGTTCGTAGATTTGGCAGGTCTCTCCGTCTCAGAAAACTCCATCCTCTAAAATTGCTGCCCACGGTGGTAGGTTGATTCTGCTAAGGAATGCTTCTGTCAGTCCAGGGTAACTCCCTTAGACCAGCCAGAACCGTCGACCTAACGTCTTCGGCTGCACCCCCAAGACTTGGACAACCGCGACCCTAGCAGCAGAACCCGGATGGCGGTTCGAAAAAACAAAAATAAGCAAGTTTCTCAGAGGGGAGAGAGAGCTGCACTTTCAAAAATAGGAAAAAAACAAGCATTTATTTGTCCATAGTCATAGTTCCTGGCCTCAAATTGTAACGTGTTCTTCCAGGGGTTGTCTGATCATGGAACAAGGGTTCAGGCTCGGTAGTGTCCATCACATTGATGGTGACACAGATCCTTGCAGAATGTCATCACTTTCGCGTTCACAGTTTGTTCCTTTCACCTGTGCATCACTAAAGAGTAAGAAGCGAGGCAAAGTTTCGGTCTCAGAGTCAGCTATTCCCTCCTGGACCCACCGGTCGTGAGGCAGAGGTAACGGGACCCTTTTGCAGTGGGTCCCGTGGATCCAATGTTTCTTTCCCTCCACTCGTACGGCTGATCTCATGGACAGAAGAACTAGATGGGGGCCGGTCCAGCGGGGCTCATCATTCTTTGTCCGCTGGAAATTCTTTACGAGGACGTAGGTTCCAGGATTGATGGGGTGTCCTGGAGCTTCGGCAGCTTGAGGTAGAGTGTCATGTACCTGTTGGTGTAAAACACGCAATTTAGCTGTCAATTCGTAAAGATAATCAAGCAGTATGGGGTGCTCTAACTCGCTGAATTTCGTGGGCCTTGTCACTCCCCAGATGTTGGCCGGACGGCCGAACACTATTTCATGAGGGCTAAGCCCCACTCTGGAGTGTACAGTCATTGTCGTTGACAGGAGTGCCAAGGGTAGAGCGTCGGGCCATTTAAGACCAGTGCTCGCTTGGATTTTGGCCAGTTTCAATTTAAGGGTGCCGTTATAGCATTCTACTAATCCAGCTGATTGGGGGTGATTTGCAGCGTGGAACTTCTGATCAATGCCTAGCCCTTCACACACTCTCTTCATCACTCGTCCCACAAATTCACTCCCATTATCACTCCAGGCCATTCTCGGCATTCCGAATCTGGGGAAGAATTCTTTGACAAGGGCTTTTGCTGTCGATAAGGCACTATTGTCTTTTAATGGGTATGCTTCTATCCATCTTGAGAAAGCGCAAACAACGAGTACGTATTTTAGGTTGTTGCACCTCTCCATGTGGATGAAATCTAGCTGCAAAACCTCGAACGGATACGTAGGAGGGGCAAAATGACCAGCTGGAGTTGGGGTTCCCCTACCAGGGTTGTACTTCAGACACACCATACAGTTCTTGACTACGTTCTCTGCATACTTAGGGATCCTAGTGTTCTGCCATACTGGGGCCAACAACTTGCAAATCCCTTTCACACTGATGTGTGCCATACCATGTGCCATTGTAACCACTGCAGGCACGTACGCATTGGGTAACAACCATCGCTGATGTTCTGACAAATCGACCCGACAACCATTCGCATCCAATTTACCCGTGCTTTCTCTCCACACCTTTAGTTCTTTCTCTGTCGCTTCAGCCTGGATGGATTTCACGCTTTCAATCGAATCTTCACACATTTCTCTATCCGAAACCCATCTCGCCGGACCCACAACATACATTCGACTCGCCACATTCCTTGCAGTTTCTTTCGCGACTTCATCTGCGAACGCATTTCCGCGACTGACATCATTTGTCACCTTTTTGTGTGCACTGCATTTCACAATCGCAACTTGTAACGGCAAAGTCAGTGACTCAAGAAGCTCACTCACCAACTGACCATGCTGGGTCTTGGCACCATCCGAAGTCAAGAAACCACGTTCACGCCACAAACGTCCAAAACTATGGGCAACACCAAAGGCGTACTGACTATCAGTGTACACATTCACTCGTTTACCTTTCGCCAACACACACGCTCTCGTAAGTGCAATCAGCTCTGCAGCTTGCGCTGAGTTATGTGGGATACGTGCAGTTTCAACAATCGCATGCAAAGTCGTAACGGCATATGCTGCAGTCGTGTCACCATTCGGAAGCTTGAAACATGAACCATCAACCCACAAAGTACCATCGCACTCAGTACGAGGAGTGTCCCTAAGGTCTACTCTCCCTTTCGTTTCTTCCTCTGTCCTAAAGAGACAGTCGTGCTGCTTTTCAGCATCTTCCGTCTCAACTGGAATTGGCAACAACGTGGCTGGGTTTAGTGTATTACACCTTTTAATGTGGACATGGCTTGCTAACAAGGTTAACTCATAACCTGACAATCGAGCACTAGTTAAATATTGTGTCCTGGTTCTGTTCAACAAAATGTCTTCCGCATGCGGGACCATTGCAATCAGGGTATTATCCATCACCAAACCAGCAGACTGTTGAATAGAAACGGCTGCTGCGGCTGTGGCTCTTAAACAACTTGGCAATGCCCTAGCTACCGGATCCAAAGTCGACGAGAAATACACGCATGGTAGTTGCTTGTCCCCAAAAGATTGTGTCAGAACTGATAATGCACATCCTTCTTTCTCATGGACATATAGTGTAAAAGGCTTGCTGTAGTCGGGGGTACCCAACACAGGAGCCGAACACAACGCATCACGCAACTCGGAAAAACTTCTCTGACACTCTTCAGACCATTGAATGGGCTCTGGTGCATCCTTACAGATCAATGCCACCAAGGGTTTGGCCAACAGGGAAAAATTCGGTATCCATTGCCTGCAATATGATGTAATGCCCAAGAAGGCACGCACTTCTCTCTGTGTCTTAGGCACACTCAGTTCTGCAATCGCCTGGATTCTTTCTGGTGTCAGTTTCCTTCCCTCCTTCGATAAGAGGTGACCTAAGTAGGTCACTTCTTGTCAACAATATTGTAATTTCGATAGAGACACTTTGTGATGCAATCTAGACAGATGATGCAATAAGGACAAGGTGGCCTCTTTACAAATCTCCTCAGCATCTGCAGCGATTAACAAATCGTCGACATACTGAACAAGTGTAGCGCCATCAGGTAAAACAATCATGTCAAGCTGTGCTTTCAAAGCCTGACTGTATATCGATGGACTTTCACAGTAGCCCTGAGGAGCGCGCTTAAAGCGGAAACTTCGTCCTCGTAAACTGAAGCCGAAAACATCTCTGCTTTCCTCGGCAATCGGGATGCTGAAGAAGGCATTCTTCAAGTCAATCACCGAAAACCAAGTTGCGGAAGCTGGGATCATAGTCAATAAGGCAGTGATATCAGGGACAACCGGAAACTGTGGCACAACAACTTTATTCACCTCTCTAAGATCGATCACAAACCTGTAAACAGGTGGCTGAGAAGGATCGGTACGCTTCAAAACAGGCAGAACAGGACTGTTACAAACATTGCCTCTCGTCTCTTCAATCACATCTTTTTCGATCAAATCATAAATGATCTCTAACAACGCTTGTTCACCTTCGTTAGATATCTTGTATTGGGGAATGCGCGGCATTTTAACATTGGCTTTCAATGTCACAACATATGGCGATATTTCCAAAGGGCCCACATCATTAGGACCTTTAGCCCAAAGAATATCCGGGAGACAAGACAATTCTGTCTGGAGCGTGTCTTTCGATAAATACATTGGAGAAACCACTTCCTTGCCTAGTGTAAGTCGTACTCCCGAAGGAGAACAGTACAAAGTCGCATATAACCTTTTCAATAGGTCCAATCCTAACAAGTTCTCGCCGCAACCTGTTGTAAGAATAAGGGGTGCTTCGAATTCACAAGGTCCAACAGAAAGAGACATAGGACTAGAAATCTGGTTCCTAACTGGGGCGCCAGAAAAACCTACTGAAACATTCATTTCGCCATACAAAGGTGCGCCAGGGAGTTTTGAGTGCATAATAGAACTCTTTGTAGCACCAGTATCCAACAGAAAAGGCTCTGACACACCTGATGCAATTACCTCAACATAAGGTCCATTCTGATCTACCGGAACTGAAACAACTCCCTCTCTTTGTCCATGGCTGTCCTAGCAATCATTACCTATCGTATTTTCATCCTCTGCATAGTAGTCATCAGCATAGTACTGAGTTGTCCTACCAGACGCGTTATTCTGTTGGTCAAAACTGTTGATTGAATTCTGTGGTGGAAACGGTCGTGCGTTTTGCGGGAATGCACCGCGTCCCCTACCTCTAGGCACTTGTTGAACACCGCGACCTCGCACACCTGAAGCGCCATTCGTACGTTGTAACAAAACCGGACAACTATTCTTAAAATGGCCTTCCTCTTTACAATACGCACACTGATTGGGACCTTACGGTAAACGCTGTTGAGAAGACTCATTCCTTTGCGAGTTTCTCGAATATTGTTGTGGCTGCTGATAATCGCGCTGGTTATTAGTGCGGGGTGGATAAGCTTGTTGCAGAAGAACTTTAGTTTTTAAGTCTTTAGTCTTTTTATCGGCTTTCTCTAGCTCGTCTTTGTGCCTATTTTCATAGTACTGGGCTGTAGCTAGAATCTGTGCTGACGTGGAGACAGCCCAAGCACTCTCAGAATCCTTCAACTTACTACACAATTCAGGGAGCAAATTATGTACGAATTTGTCGACGAACAATCTCTGGCCACCCTCGGTAGCCATATCCTGACCACTATGATCTGCAAAAGTCTCTTCAAACCGCGTGAAGAAGTCAGACACAGTCTCATCTTTCTTCTGCTTACATGCAGACAACTTGTCCCAATTAACACGCAATTCGGGCATTAGAGTTTTCATGTACGTTATTATTCTACCAGGAAGTTCTGCAATTAAAGGCTCTGGTTTAGCGCCACCAACTTGTCTGTTATCTACGGCTGCAATATTAACCCATGTATCGCCTAACTCCTGATCGTGATCCGTATGGCGAATCTTACCTGATAAAGGCTGTGGAACAACATTTCCAAACAACATGTCTATATCAGCTAAATTCATAATGCATGAGCTTTCTGTTTGTGACAATTCCTTATAATACCCTGCAGGGTTTTTACGAGGATCAGGTAACGTCTGTTTGAGGGCCAAAACTTCAGATCTCTTCCAAGGAACATGTACCCATACACGCTGAAAATGCGGGGGAATGGCTGGATTAGCATTCGCATCCCCTTCCCTCCAAACCGGTGGAACCTCTCTCATGGGATACTGTCGCGCCTTTTTCCTACCTGGTGCATCACATTCAGATAGTGATTGAGAAGTACTCCCTTTACTCCGATATGACAACAATGTCTCAACCGCTCTTTCAACATCAGCGCCTACAATCATACCCTCAGAGAACTTAAACAGTACACGGCACAACTCAGACAGATCGTGTTCCGGATTGTTTCCTCTCAGATCTTCACGAAGAAGTACACACATTTGCTCAAAAACATATCTCTGTTTCGATGCTTCCCATTGACGGAAGACTTCTATAATAGACTCGTCATCATATCTTTCAGTATCGACAATCCATTTACGCGCTAATTTATTCAATGATTCTCTCTCTTGGTAGTCAGGCAGCTGACTCCGTAACTGTCTTCGTTCTGTGCTAGGGGTCGTATTAGGTGACCCAAAGAAAGGTGAGAAAAGGCCACTAACAGTGTTGGCCATTCTCTGGCGAACAGAAGGAGAAGCTGACGGAAGGACAGGAGAAAAGACAGGGTGAGGTAATGCAGAAGTGGAGACAGACGTAGAAGAGGTATCAGGATAGACAGTCGGAGCAGTAGGTGAAGTCGTATGGAGCACAGATGGAGTAGGTAGCAAAAGCGGCGGCCCTTGAGGGGGCTGCGCCAGAGGAGTCGGAACCAGCTGAAGAAGAGCTGGCGGTTGCGGTGGAACCTGTGGCCCAACATTCGGGTGTTGCACAACCAAAGGTTGCTGAGGTGCTGTAGCACTCTGTGCATAAGGAGGTGGTGAACTCAGTAGGTGAGACATTAAAGGGTCTTGATCAAGTTTCTCCTTTGACTCTTGTCCTTTACATGGTAAAACTGGGTAGCACTTATCTACCGCTAACTTCCTACTTCTAAGCATTTGTTCACTTTCTCGCTCTTCCTCATTATCCCTAAACGCAACGGCAGTTTGTACCATTGACATACTTCGTTTATTTTTCTTTGCTAATTTTATTTCTTTCTGTTTGGCTTCTTTGCGCCATATGAGAAAAGAGTCAAACATTGCCGGCCGGGCTTTCTTCTTAAAGAGTTTAACCTCTAAATTATCTAAGATCTCTGTGTCGAAACTACCGTATTGAGGCCATTTTAAAACACCATCCCTCCTGGTGTATCGGATCCATACCTCGTTATATGTGATTGGGCCTACGCCATGTTTCACATAGAGTTCATACGTTGGAGTTCCAATCGGAGGAACCGGACACGAGTCCTCCAATCGGGAGTCCCTATTACAACCAAGACAAAACAAATTTCCAAGTCTGCTAAGACCAGGCATCTTCGCTCTCTAGTCTAGCTTCAAACTTCAAAGGATTATCGAATACGATAGTCTCGTGAAAACACAAGTCCTTTGGTTTTGGCACTTGCAAGTTCCAATGCAAAATATTCCCAAAGGATACCAAGAACTAAGAATCAAACTAAGGACTGGGAGACGATCCACTTATACTTAACTGAGGTATCGCTGACGTCACCAGAAGACTTGTCTATTGTTTCGCTCTACCAATCATCAAGGGACCAAAACAGGGCGATAGTCAGGGCAGCAGTCCTTCGTAGCCGTCGGGATGCGGGGAACCTCGCAGCAAAGACCTTCGGAACCACATCGACATACAGGGGTCGCTGAAGTGGCTGGCCGTCCTCTGGAATTTTCACACGAAGCTCCTCACGAACCTCTGGCTTGGACCGGTACCGCTGAAATCGCCACCGCGTTGGGCGCCAACTGGAGTACCGGGTTTTTGTGGACCCGGCGGTGCCAGGGAGAACACCTGAAAACTCCGAGTTCTACCTGTTTCGGGCCACAGAAACACCGAGTCTTCTAGGTGAAGTCAAAGATCGTATTTATTGGCTGCAACCAGTAACAGGTATCCTAGAAGTACATTTACATGTATGTTCTCAGGAGACTGCTCAAACTTACAAAGCCAGACTTCGTCTTTTAAACAAAATTATCTGCTTCGGGCATAAATTCCTTATTTTACAGTTTAGACCATACACATATTTTTACTACAAAGGAAAAGCAGAGTCATGATGACAAGCACATATTTGGTTCGTCCAACCCATAATTGATTACCCGGCAAGATCCAGTATTTCCATAAGTTATCGGTAGACCCCCAATAAAATTGGGCACCTCCTCATCGTAAAGCAAGTCATAAACCAAAAGAAAGGGACAGGTGTATGTGAGATTAGGCATGGTTTGCATGCGATGAAAGGTTTATGATATGTTGTGCCTTGATACTGATCTCGCTCGGCCACTGGGAAAGGACCTGGCTGAACAGGTTTGGCTGTAGGCAGTGGAGTTAGCTCGCCCAAGTCATGGCGGAGTCAGCGAAGGTGTACGTGTCCTTCGGACTTGCCTTGGCTCTAGTCGTTGCCTTATGTAAAGGCAATCACAAAATGGATGCCGTTCACAAAATGGAACCCAAGGGTTCGTGACGTAAATGCCGATTTCAGGGTGATCCTAATACTCAATCGTGAAGAGAATGCACATGTATACCGCATTCGCCATTTGCGGTTCGCTGATACCAAAATCGTCATGTATCGACGATGTTTGTGACACAGGTCCAGAATTTTCAGTCCCACACAATCTACATGAAGGAATGAAAGAAGTAGCCGATTGGATGAAGAACAGCCGCTTAAAACTAAACTCGGACAAAATGGAAGTCCTCATCTTAGGATCATCCCCCTCTGCCTGGGACGACTCATGGTGGCCACCGGCCCTGGGTACAGCACCCATACCTACAGATCACGCACGTAACCTGGGCTTCATCCTAGATTCCTCCCTCTCGATGACCAGACAAGTCAACGCCGTCTCATCTTCATGCTTCAACATCCTACGCATGCTCCAAGAAATATTCCGTTGGATCCCCACCGAAACAAGAAAGACAGTCACACACGCACTGGTCACTAGTCGACTGGATTATGGAAATACCCTTTACGCCGGAACCACAGCCAAACTACAGAAAAACTCCAACGTATCCAAAACTTCTCAGCCAGACTCATACTGGACATCCCTCGTCATGCTCACATTTCCGGTCACCTGAAAGACCTCCACTGGCTTCCCGTAAACAAGAGAATCACATTCCGTCTCCTCACCCACGCACACAAAGCCCTCTACGACCTAGGACCAGAATGCCTCAACACACGACTATCCTTCTACACACCCACCCGCCAACTACGATCATCCAATCAAGCCCTCGCCGCTATTCCGCGCATCCATAGATCCACCATGGGAGGAAGATCCTTCTCCTACTTAGCGGCCAAGACTTGGAATTCTCTCCCCAATCACCTCCGTCTTACACAGAACCACCTCTCCTTCAGAAAACAGCAATGATAAGTAATGCACCGATCATTCCCTCAAGTGCCTTGAGACCCTCTGGGTGAGTAGTGCGCTATACAAATTCCTGAACTTGAACTTGAACCTCGTCCATCGTCCTGTACGGCCACATTAGGGCGCAGTCAATGTAGTGGGGGGGCCTGCCTGGAATACTTTACCACCATAGTCCAGTGCTCATCCGGTGACCTCCAGCAGCAAGCGAAATGTCCACCATGTAGGTCCTGCAAGGGGACCCGAAGTGGTCACTTAAGCGATATAGCAGTACTCAGGCATGCAGTGTCCAGTATTACTCATCTTCATTTGCCGAGTGGAAATCTTCTTGTCTGTCCTCACTGTTGCGCCCGCTCCCTGCGCGTTCTCGTTTTAGTTTCTTCACAAAGTCTTCCACCTGTTGCGGATTTGTAAAGAAGTGTTGTTTAGCTTGATGTGTCCCTCTCAATTTAGCTGGGTACAGCAGTGCATAGTCGACTTGTAGTGCTCGAAGCTTCTTCTTGACGTCTAGAAATTTACGACGCTGCTCCTGTACCACCGGGGTGAAGTCCGGATAAATGGAGAAGCTGACCCCCTCACACGTAAGTGTGCGGTTGGTGCATGCCGCCCTCAAAGCTGCATCGCGATCTCGATAATTCAGGAGTCTCGCAATGATGGGTCGTGGTGGGGCTCCAGTATTGAGCCTAGGTCCCAGTGACCGGTGCGCCCTTTCAACAATAAATTGCTTGGAGAATGCCTCAGGGCCAATCGACGTATCAAGTATCTTCTCCACATATTCCTCCATGCGCCCCGTGTTGGTCGATTCCGGCACTCCTATCACGCAAATGTTATTGCGATGACTTCGGGCTTCCAACTCCTCATTCTTAGCAGCTATGATCCTGAGAACATTGTCCATTCTCGCATGTTGCGTCGTGTGGGTTGCCGTTGTGTCATCATTCTCGGATATGCGTCGTTCCGTTGCTGTGATGCGCTCTTCATGCACATCTATTTTTTGCACCATGGCGTCCATTCTCGATGACATCCTGTCAACTTTGTCAACTATAGTGGCGAACCCCTGCCTCATTTCTTGCATCATCTGTTGCAGTTCGGACGCGACGGGGTTGGAGCCAGTTTCCGTCGCCGAGAGGGTCTGAGAGCGTCCCCCTTCTTGGGTGTTTCGCAGTCCCTTCTTGGTCGTGACGGAGTCAAGCGATAGTTTGGGTTGCCTAGTGTCTGGTTTACCCATGGCCTACCTCTTGTAGGGACTTGAAGCAGACGGTAAGATACGTTTGTCACGGTTGGCGCGGAGTGAGCTGGAGTCCGTATTCATCAGCAAGCGCCCCTCGCCATGAAGCTCCCCTCTGCTTAAAGACGTTAAGGGTCGTGAGAAGCTAGAGTAATCCTGTGCCAGTAGTGGGCACACAGTCAATAGTCTAAATCAGAAGAGTAGCCACAGCACAGGTAGTGGTAGCGGGGAGTAGGGTGATCAAGGTCAGGGGACGCTTCCCTTATTATTATTTCCTCTAGTCAAGGAGGTAGGAGTGCAGAGTGAGCGGCTTACGTTGCAAGTCTCTACCATGTGTCAGCAAGCACCTCCCATGGCACCTGCCGGGGATAGTAGGAACGAGGGGGCCCAAAAACGGTAGATTACTGCCATATAGCACGTGATTCGGCCACAAGAATGCCGCAGGAAGGCAGGCGATCCCTCAGGTCCCAGCAGGCAAATCCGATATTTACAGCTCCTCCAGTTGCAGCTCTACCGGCGCGGGGTAATGGCGATTGCCCAAAAGCCTGTAAGCATTCGTAGTACCCGCTGCAGGGGCGGGGGGTCGACAGTCAATCCCACTGCAGCAGGATGTCATCTCCACCAGCCAAGAGCCTCACGATGTTCACTAGTCACTCCGGGGTGCCATGAGGCCTCAGTGTGGGCTTGAAGGGGGGCAGTCCAGCAGCCAGGGTCTGTGCCCCTATCTGCAGCGACCGGGTGTAGAGCGGGTCAGTGCTGAATACCAGTGGCCAAAGACAGGTTAGGCAGGTGCACTTGCATGGCAGTATCACGCATTAATGTCCGCGCAATATGGGCCGTTACTCTCCTAGGCCGTCGGCTCTCGCTATGTATAGCGCCTCCGCGCCGGCAGCAGTAGCGGCGGGTCCGGGCAACAGGTGCGCAGTTCTCGACGGTAGTATCGCCACAGGTCACTCCCGAAGCTCCCAGAGGGTTTTACTTGTACTTGGCGCTGTAGAGAAGATCGTTCCACAGGAGTGCTCACTATGGGGCCCACTCGCCTCGTGGTGCGCCACGGTCTCTCGTAGGCTGCCGAGTCCACCAGTATCTCCAGCCGATCCCGCCGTCTGCTCCGGTCGAAACTTCCGGCTGTCGTAACTTTAACCCGGCAGCACGTAGGGCGCTGAAAGTCTCACTGAGGCTGCATAGGTGTAGTCTCCTTGTATGAGAGTGGTCGGGACGAGCAAAGGTGGTGGATATGGAGGATAAATACCGGATTTCTTATCCAGGCTGCAGGAGCCTCACATCGGTGCGGCCATACTGCTAGTGCGCCCTCTAGCGCCCCCCAAATCAGCGGATTCTTATCTTTCCGGATAGTTCAATGTACCTTAGGATGCGTAACACTATACACACAAAAGTATTGCAGGGAAGGTGATGCGTTGGTTCCTTACACGCAAGAATGGTGATGCGTCGGGTCCCTACTGATGTGTAGGGGATGCGTCGGTTCTTCTCGGCGTGGGGAGGTTATGCGTTGGATTCTTACGGCGCTTCCGTGGCGAAGCGACCAGCAACGCCGTGATGCGATGAAGATCCGGTGCAATGAACAAAAATGTCGTCTTCTCCTTGATGCGACACGATGCGTGCATGCCCGATGGCCGTGCGGCAACTCAACAATTCTTCTGAGCCATAACAGGCCCTGCGACACGCTTCTCCGATGATGCGGCAGCGTCTGGTGCGACGTCGATCCTCTTCCCCTGCAATGCGAGGAGCTTTGCATTGTGAATCAACAGCGGCAGTTCAGCGACATGCTTCTTCTTCGTGAGTTGCGCTTCCAGCTCCTTGCGACACTCAGTCCCTCAGAAAGCCCAACACAACTGCAGGCACTTGCAAAGCATTTTGGAGAGCTGGTGGATAAAGTCTGTTGTCCCTGAGACTTCATCAGGAGTTAAGCTCTATCTCAAGCCCTTGGAGTTACTTTACAAGTTGAATGAAAGTAGCACAAATCCCTTTCACCTCTCTTTGGCAGTCGGGCAACCACTGCAGGCCAATCCCTCACGCTTAGAGATTGTCTCTCCTCAGTCTCTCTGGTTCCTCTCCTCAGCAAAGGTTTCTTCTTGTTTCCCAAAAGTGATCTAAAGTTCTGGGGTCTGGGGCCCCTCTTCTATACTCATTTTCTCTTTTTTCTCTGAAGGCAGAGGGGCCTTTGCCTTGTCCAAACCAGGTCTGGTCATTCCTGGAGCACTTTGTTGACAGGACTCCTTCTTTCCTTTCACAGTGTAGGCCAGGGACATCAGACGCACCACAGGAGGTGGAGCCAGCATTGTGGAGGGAAGGCACAGCCCTTTTCAGGTCCCAGGTGCAACTCCTCCCACCCATCTACATGCAGATCTCTCTATTCATCCCTGTGCTGACTCACCCGGTCTCCTGGAATCTCCCAGCCCCTGTCACTCAAACTCCAGACAAGGAATACACAGCCTAGCAGAGGCAGGCTTGGATAGTTAGACAAGAAAATACCTACTTTCTAAAAGTGGTATTTTCAAACACAGAATGTTAAAACCAACTTCACTAAAAGATGTATTTTATCATTCTGAGTTCAGGCATACTAAACTCGAATTTCCACCTAGTTCCCTGAGTCATTTAGGATTATAAGCTGTAATAATCAAACTGCCCATTCTGGCCTATGGGGAACAGGTAGGCTTGCAATGGGGAAAAACAAACATGGCTGTAATTCACTATGCCACACACACCAGGGCATGTCCTACCTTTTACCTACAATGCACTCTGCCCTTGGGCCTACCATCTGGCTGACTAATATGCAGAAAAGGGAATGTTCAGGGAATGGCAAGTGGGTGCACTTGCCCAGTCAACATGGCAGTTCCAGACTGCACACAGGCTCTGCAATGGCAGACCTGAGACACACTTTTACAGGCTGCTTCTGTGGGTTGCACAACCAGTGCTGCAAGCCCACCAGCAGCATTTGGTTTACAATGCCTGGGCAATCTCAGTGCACTGTACTAGGGTATGACAAGTAAACCAAACCAACCAATCATGGAATCACTAATCTATACATCAATGTACAATAGGGAGAGCATATGCACTTTAGCACTGATCAGCAATGAAAAAGTGCCCAGAGTCATAAAACCAATACAAACAGGTCAGATGAAATACAGGAGGAAGGCAACAAGTTCAGGGATGACCCAGCAAAAAGGGCCAAGTCCAACACAACCCCCTTCTAGCCAAAACGCAGGGTAGACAAATCACTACCTTGATGGGAATCCCTGCTTTGGGCGACAGAACATGGACCCTGGCCCCCAACAGCAGGGGCATATTCCAGTTCTACGCCAATCTGAAGCTTTTTGGATCCCTCAGTCCATACTCTCAGGGCCCACCATGCTAACCCATGGAGAACCCTTCCCCCACCTGTCGACACCATCTGTGCAGCACCTAACCTTAGCTTGCTCACAGGTGTGTCCCAACAGACAGACATCAAGCCACAGTGGCGACTGACAGTAGTCAGTGATGAGACCCCGGCCCTATACCTCTCAGGGCTCTCAAACCTCTGTGGCGTCAGAGAGTGGGGGCAGTAACCCCAGGTGCTTGGCACCCTTTGTCCACTCTCCCTCC
This sequence comes from Lissotriton vulgaris, assembly GCF_964263255.1. Classification (NCBI taxonomy): domain Eukaryota; kingdom Metazoa; phylum Chordata; class Amphibia; order Caudata; family Salamandridae; genus Lissotriton; species Lissotriton vulgaris. Next base: position 1,924,267,061 of record NC_141694.1, read on the forward strand.
TGTCAGGTCAGGTATGACATACGGACACTGACCCACCAGTGCACCCCCCACTGCACCCCCTTCCAGAGTACTGTACTCTCCCCTCAGGGGTGGTGCCCCTAGAAGACAAATCGGTGAGGACACTGTTTACCGTTGTCCTACCCTCCAGGTCAGACAACACCTGAACCTGTCTTCCAAACCCAGGGACCAACACCTGCGGTTGAACACTTGCCCGGCACACCAGGACTTCATAGGGAGCATATATGCCTCCCCCCAGGGGTGACACACAACTCATGTGTCGTGTGACAGTCTGCCTGGCGCAGATCTCCCGACTCCTGTCCATCTGACAGTGCATTAATATCCCCCAGGACAGAAGTGGTGTTACCATGGTCGCTCCTTAGTGACTCAGCCCTTCTGGCTGGCCCCTGACCCACTAGTGCTTCGACTGCGGACTCTATCCCCTTCTCATCCCCCACTCTGAACTTCTGCGCCCTCCACTGAGGAGTGGTACTTCCAAACACTAGAACTGATGGAGGTCCACTTACAGACACTCCCAGCTCACCTGACACGGGGAGAGCCCCCTCAATGGACGGTCCATCAGGACAGACTTGGCTCCCCACCTGGTGATCCCTTAAAGAGCCATCCATGCCCTGAGACTGGGTTACAGGTACTTTGGGACACGCAGTCCCACACTCACTCCGTCTCCACTGAGATAGGACGTGAGCCCCTACACCCCTCCCACTACACCGTGACCTAGCTGGGCTACTCTGAACCACTGCCACCACTCTAGGTTGGAAGATACCACTCCTCTTAGGATCACTCCCCAATGCCTCTCCAGACCCAGTATCTGACTGTTTCTGTCACACAACCTACACTCTTCTGTGTGGTCTTCATACTCACATACCAGGACTTCAACCTTGGGGGAACCCCTCTCCCTGCACCTCTCATCTAGAGTCAGTAGAGTGTACCTCCCACCACTATGACCATGAACCCCTGCATCAGTTTCCCCTTTTACCTCAGAGATACTGCAGACTACTGGAGCTACCTCATGTCCTTGAACCTCCTGGTGTATGCTAACCCCCTCCTTTAAGTCAGGCGCCAAATCTCTGGGGGGTTTACGACTCCCTCCGCACTAAACAAAAGATTTTGCTGCCACCATCTGATTTGGACTCCATCTCCGACTCAGCAGAGCTCACTTCTTGAGTTACCCAAATTTCTTATTCTCGGGCTAAGGCCCTTTTGGCCTCATCAAGCTGTCTCAGCTCCTCATGAATCTCTCTCAGCTTCAAGTCACAGGCCAGAAACCAGTCATCTTCTTCTTTTTCCTCCTCATTTTTAGAGAACTCTTCCTCCTTAGACTGAACTGGCAGTGTTGCCTTCCAGCGGGGTAACTCATACTGAAATAGGGATGCCTCTAGATCCTCCCTGGACCTTCTCTTCACAGGCAGCCCTCTTTCCTTGTAAAACACATGTAGCTCCTTCATTGTGTAGACAAACATGTGCCAGAAGTCGAGTTCCATTTTGCAACAACTAACCAGAGTCATAGTATCAAAAAACCGTCCAGGAGGACACAAGAAAACAGAAAAACAGTATGTGGTTGCGGTTGGTCTGCATTCACTAGTAGTGTACACACATCACTGTATATGAGTCACAAATGCAAGTACAGAATCCTTACCGCTGACCACCAATGTTAGATTTGGGGGTCTCTAGCTGGCAGAGGTAGGTACCTTTGTCAAAATAGGGACCCTAGTCAGGTTGAGGGGGTGCACTCCTAAATTAACCCCTGCTCCCCCCCTTAGTTGCTTGGCACGAGCAGACAGGCTTATCTCAGAGCCAGTGTGTAAAGCATTTGTGAACACAAACAGTAACCCAGTGACAACACTACAAATGGACGCCACACAAGTTGTAGTATAAAAATAAGTATTTTCATATAGACTTACCACAAGACCACAAATGACAAAAAATCCACAATTCTGTACTTTAAAACTGTTAGAATTAGCTTAGTTCTCTTTAGATGTAAAATGCAACACTTTGAGTTCAACGTACCTTAGGATGCGTAACATTATACAATGAAAGTGTTGCAGGGAAGGTGATGCGTCGGTTCCTTACACGCAAGAACGGTGATGCATCAGGTCCCTACTGATGCGTAGGGGATGCATCGGTTCTTCTCAGCGTGGGGAGGGGAGGCGTCGGATTCTTACTGCGCTTCCGTGGCGATGCGACCAGCAGCGCCGTGATGCGATGAAGATACGGTGCAATGACCAAAAATGGCATCTTCTCCTTGATGCAACACAATGCGTGCACGCCCAATGGCTGTGCGGCGACTCAACAATTCTTCTGAACCGCAACAGGTCCTGCGAAGCACTTCCTGGTGATGCGGCAGCGTCTGATGCGACGTGGATCCTTTTCTCTGGCAATGCGAGGTGCTTCGGCAATGATGCGACAACTGCTGCGGCGACGCGCTCTCTCAGCAATGCGACAGTGGCAACGGCTGCGACACGCTTCTCCGTCGATGCGGCGGCATCTGGTGCGACATTGATCCTCTTCTCCGGCAATGCAAGGTGCTTTTGCGTTGTGAAGCGACAACAGCAGTTCGGCGACACACTTCTTCTTCGTGAGTCGCACTTACAGCTCCTTGCGACACTCAGTCCCTTAGAAAGCCCAAAACAACTGCAAGCACTTCCAATGAACTCTTGGGGAGCTGGTGGGTGACGTCTGTTGTCCCTGAGACTTCAGCAGGAGGCAAGCTTCATCTCAAGCCCTTGGAGATATTTCATAAGTTAAATAAAAGTAGCACAAAGTCCTTTCTCCTCTCTTTGGCAGTAAGGCAACCACTGCAGGTCAATCCCTCATGCTTAGGGATACTCTCTCCCCAGTCTCTCTGGTTCCTCTCCTCAGCAAAGGTTTTTTTCTTCTTGTTTCCCAAAAGTGATCTAAAGTTCTGGGGTCTGGGTCCTATCTTTTATACTCATTTTCTCTTTGTTCTCTGAAGGCAGAGGGGCCTTTGCCTAGTCCAAACCAAGTCTGGTCATTCCTGGAGCACTTTGCTGACAAGACTCATTCTTTCCTTTTACATTGTAGGCCAGGGACATCAGACACACCACAGGAGGTGAGCCAGCATTGTGGAGGGAAGGCACAGCCCTATTCAGGTCCCAGGTGCAACTCCTCCCTCACATCTACATGCAGATCTCTCTATTCAGCCCTGTGCTGACTCACCCTGTCTCCCCTGTCACTCAAACTCCAGACAAGGAATAAACAACCTAGCAGAGGCAGGCTTGGATACTTAGACAAGAAAATACCTATTTTCTAAATGTGCTATGTTCAAACACAGAATGTTAAAACTAACTTCACTAAAAGATGTATTTTATCATTCTGAGTTCAGGCATACTACACTCGAATTTCTACCTAGTTCCCTGAGTCAGTTAGGATTATAAGCTGTAATAACCAAACTGTCCATTTTGGCCGACGGGGAACAGGTAGCCTTGCAATAGGGAAAAACATAAATGGTTGTAATTCACTATTAGGACATGCCACAGACACCAGGGCATTTCCTACCTTTTACCTACAATGCAGCCTGCCCTTGGGCCTACTGTCGGGGTTACTAATATGTAGAAAGGGAAAGTTTAGGGACTGGCAAGTGCGTGCACTTGCCCAGTCAACATGGCAGTACCAGACTGCACACAGGCTCTGCAATGGCAAACCTGAGACACACTTTTACAGGCTGCTTCTGTGGGTGGCACAATCAGTGCTGCAAGCCCACTAGCAGCATTTGGTTTACAAGCCCTGGGCACACTCAGTGAACTGTACAAGGTTCTGACAAGTAAACCAAACCAACCAATCATGAAATCACTAATCCATACATCAATTTATAATAGGGAGAGCATATGCACTTTAGCTCTGATCAGCAGTGAAAAAGTGCCTAGAGTCATGAAACCAACAAAAACAGGTCAGACAAAATACAGGAGGAAGGCAAAAAGTTCAGGGATGACCCTGTATAAAGGGTCAAGTCCAACACTGATACATGCCCAAATATGCACATATTTGCATTTTCCCTAATATGATCATATTCGTACTTAGCCATTTATGCCCTATTACAGTCATAACTGTACATATCCTTTTATACTCATGACTTCTTATATAGGCATGATCTTTCACCCACATTAGTACCCACCAGCACATAATGAGCTCTGAGGGCTGAACGTTATCTTGCCTTTGGTTTCGATTCCAGCAGGGTTTTCCCCAAACACAGGCCCACACTGTATTCATAAATTATGCATGACTTTCTAGGAAAATTACACCTGCATAATATATCTGTACAAAGTTCACCCCTTACATCTTCCTTAGAGGCTAACTAGACCCAATTCATCTAATACGAGTCCCCAGGGTATAAATATACCACTTCTTGCCCCCGTAAACCAGAGGGAACCGAGACTTCCATGCTGAGAGACTGTCCAGAGACGCTGAGGCTCCAGCATGCAGTCGCTCCAGCCGACATTGGTCTGAGACAGCCCGGACAGGATGTCCAACTCAGGACCTGGACGGGGTCCCACACTCTCTCTGTAGGTATGAGGGGTTTGACTAAATCCTAGAGGGATTCTTGGTTTATACGTATACACATATGCTAGGTACACTTACGTACATCTAGTTAGGCATCGTAGGAGTACGAGCGCACCGCATATGGTGTAACCCTTTTTATATTCATGCACGTATTCATGACTTAAAATATGTTAGAATTGTTCTATCCATTTACTCTCGTAGTACTGCTAATCATATATCTCTGCTGTTGCTTGATGATTTCTGAAATACTAAACAGGGGGAGGTAGAGGGAAAGATCAACCAGGTTCGCCCTCCACGGCAATACTTATACAAAAAAAGATCTGAAAAATTCAGATCCAGAGAACCTGGCTAACTTCTGGAACACGACGCTTTAAAGTCTGTTTCAGAAACAAGGAAGGAAAGAAAACTTTTTCTTTATGGTCCCCTCACTCACCGGAGTTTCCTCACGGTGACATGCTTCATCATTGGGGCTTCTCAAACCAGCTGCGGGTTGAGGCGTGCTGCGACAATCGCGATTGCGAAGGAGCACTTTTATCTGAAGACTATGTGTCGTGTAGTGTGAGAGAAAGGGGAAGATGAAGTGGAGTGAAGGAATTAAAAATATCCTACTAGTGGGTTAAACTAACTTTATTCCGGCCCCTAGTGGATATATTAAAAATGGGGTGATTTACTAGGGAAACTGGCTCTATTATGGAACACAGTGTCTAGTAAGCGTGTCAACTAGTTTCGAGCTGTACCCCACAGCTCTTCTTCAGGACTACAACAGGGTCCAGCCCTGTGAGTGCCACTCCAAAAACAAAAAGTGAAAGGTATGCCTACATTAATATTAGAATATACATACTCTTATCTTTGCAATTCTTTGGTGAAAAAATACTTCCAATGTTAATTGTACAACATCCATTTATCCAATAATGTTATCATATCCCAATCAGCATTTTCCGTTATATTGGTGTCTCAATGAACTCCTTAGTGATAGTGTATATACACCTTCACCCATTTCACACACTCATTTTTCAAAAACCGAGTGATCTCCATATATGAAGGAGCACCCTGCGTGCATTATCTGTGGCTATGTTTAAAATAACCAACACACTTGTGGCATGGTCTGTGGGTCCACACACATAACAAAACAGACGAAACAAACATGCAGAGGAATAATTCATACTTTTTAAAAGGTTGCACTGGACCTCATGGTCAATCGCGGGAAGGACATATATCCCCGTAATCACCTAGTGGTAGAATAATTAGAGACTGTTTTAGCTTCCAAATTGTTTCAATAATGAAGCCTCACGCGCTTCGAAAAACGCGTTCTGAAAAGCACTTTTCTATTCTAATAGTTAGGGTAGATCTTACTTGTTACAAGGTGTCATCTCATCGGTAAACCTACTCGGCTCCCCTTCGAGACCGGCGATCGCTTTCTCACGCCGGGAGAAGTGGGTATTATACTTCCCGGTGTTCGTCTCGTTTCCTGGTGAGAAACTAGACCGCGTATGTGATTCGAAGATGGCCGCTCGTATTGGAATACGACGGCGGCCATCTTCGAATTTTCGGGCTGAATATCCCATCATTATAAACATTAGGAGATTAATCTTATATACACATGGGGTTATAAGGCTAATTTACCTAAGTAGGTACACTTCCTGATATTTTTACATAGTTAGGGTGGCAAAACCGGGTAATATCATTATTGCCAGTGAGTGAGGGGACCATAAAGAAAAAGTTTTCTTTCCTTCCTTGTTTCTGAAACAGACTTTAAAGCTTGATGATTTCTGCAATACATATATTTTACACCAGAATGACAAATGTTCAATAAATACTTATTGAAACGCCACGTCTCTTTATTCTGTGTATTTCTCTGAGAGGTGATAAGTTGGCACGACGTGACTGAGTGAAAAGTAGTATATTGTTTCCACGATTCTGAGGGATCAAAGTGTTCATGTTCCCAGGTTACCAGAAACTATTCTCTCCACGATAAGAGGAGACTCTAGTGGCACTGTGAGCTAGCTAATGCAAAAACAAACCTGACATAAACGGTGGGGGTGCTCGGAGTCCTTCTGCCACCAAACCCACAGTATATGCCAACCATACGCACAGGTCCTACATATAGGGTACTATAGGAATTACACGACATGGTGCAGCCAATGATGGTAAGGCACTAACTTAACAGTAGAATCTGAGTAGTTCAGTTGTGCTATTCCTCAGAGATCCTGCTCACAAAACCCAGAGACGTCTGGAGTGGGTGGGTACAAACTCTGGCACAGCTGAGTAGTATGAAAAGACTATTTATTGGCTGTTGGTAATTCAAGCTTGAGAGGACATATCGTTCCAATAATTGTGCACTAACACCATATCCCTACTTCTCTATTACAAATGACTACAGAAGATGACAAATTCAATTAAAGAAGACAATCCTGATGATGCAGTACAAATTCCACCAAACTTCAGATGGAAGGTCACCATGAGCCTATTAGAAAATGGTCTAGGAGCAGTTGGTGGCCAAGTAGTTTTCGTGATTGAGGCACACAAATCTAACAAAACAGAGGTATTCTATTCTTGGGTTACATTCCCAGCAGAAAATGCAACTCCAATATTATTTCACTACTATTTAGAAGCAAATGCACCAGTGGAATATATACCATGTGAGGACTTAGAGGTCCCGCTTAATTATCAAGAACACAGATGCTGATTTCAAGGTGCCCTACCCCATGTGCGAAGAAGAGCAAGATTAGGTCCCCTAGGAGAAGACAGGGCCACATGCCAATACTTGCAGCTTACCCCCCTGCATCCCGACATTCACACAATGCCACAGCCAGACTTGTTCATACAACACAGAGAGTTAATAAAAATTTACAGAAACCTAACACAGTTCGTCATGAGGACTTTAACAGTCCAACATGCACCTGCAGGAGCAACCGCAACTCCATTCCAGAATACAGGAAATAAACATTACACGCAGTAATGGACAAATTGCCAACAAAACGCAAACAGATTCCATTCTGGGTCGCACAAAAAAAAACACAGCTTGAGAAAATATTCCTGAATACTACCACATATGAAAAACACAGAATTCCTACAATGTGCTTGCCCATGGGGATCACCCCACAATTGGAGGATTGTACCTCTTGGGGTGCAGTCTTTGCTGCAATCTATACCAGAACTCATGGTATCCCATCCTTAGCAGTAGTTCCAGATGTTTTAAGACAAATACAAAATGAGTACGGAGCAGAACCTGCCCAAATCCTAGAGATGAAGTTATTAGATAACTACGAACAGGTCTCAGCCGTAATACTTGCTAACATTAAAGGGGAAGCAGCTTCAGTGGTGATCCTCCAATGCCTGATGGAGGTCAATCAAGTGGATCGGCCTCTTGAACTACCCAAAATAATTGAAACTGCATATGCAGAATTAGGCAGGGATAGTTTGGATGGTAAAGCCGTAAAACCACAGCTAGTGGGCAGTTCTGAGAAAGACACTACAAAGCAGACCCTAGCTTCTCCTAAAAAGAAGTGGGATAATAAAAAACAACACATCTCAAAAGACAGTAGATCTCAATCCAGATGTGGATCTCCCCAATGGGAGCACTCCGAAAAGAGGTATAACCTCCGGAATAGGGATAATATTAGGAAACCTGACAAGTATCAGGATACTGCTACACGCTCTTCTGGTTCCTTTCAGGGTTAATCCAAAAACTCAGAGAGGGAAGGATGGTCAAAACACAGACAAGAGGAGCGTACGAAGTCTAGAGACAAGCAACACACTCAAAACTATACTTCTAAAAAGAAGAAAAGCCAAAATCCAAACCTCAATTCAAAAAGAAGAAGGTAGCAGGTCTTAAAATCAGACATGCTCAGAATTTTGAGGACGCAGCTTCTGAACGGGAGATGGGCTCTGATGATGCTAGACAGCTCAGCAGAAGTAACAATAGCTAGCCTGATCTTGAAGAAGTTTCTGGTGACAGTGGACTTGAGTGATTTAAAAGGTGGCACAATTAAGCATAAAATGCTAGGGGAACAGGTAATTGAGTTGAGAAACGATCTGTCATGGACTCACGTGATACACACATTTAGTCACCAGCGTGATGGCAGTCATGTTGAAGTGAATACATTGGCTGATGAAAGGGGATGTTCGCACAGCCGCAGTAGCAGCAGTTACTCGTTCAAAGACAAGAACAGATGGCGAGATTATGGTAGCTGTCAATGCGTCAAGCAAAGGCAGTACAGCAGTACCAAAGAGATTTCCACTCAAGTACTCCTACAAATTAGATGCACAAAACATTCCATATGCTCAGAATCCTGGAGTAGGGGATAGAGTAATACCAAATATGGATCGTAGGTTGGGGTTGATTCTGGCTGCACACAAGGGTTTGGGCTCTGCGCATAAAGGCATCAGAGCTTCTAAAACAACGTTACTGGTGGCCAGGGTTAACAAAGCAGATCAAAGACTATGTCTTGAAGTGCAATATCTGTCAGCAGATAAAAGGCTCCACCGTAGCACGCCCTGCGCAGACTCCACTGTTAAAATCAGATAAACCTCTTGTTTGTGTATATTTGGACCACTGCAGACCCCTACAATCTGACGGGCCAAGAAATATATTATGGTAACAGCAGATTCATGCTCAAGGTTCCTCTGGGTCTGGCCTCAAAGCCGTCCTGACGCTCGGACTATCTTATAAAATTCTATAAAAGATGTGCGAGTCTTTATCGGGACATACACAGTTGGCACGTTACATTCTGACCGTGGTCCGATGTTTAGCTCTCAGGCTTACAAAGAGGCCATGGAAGGAATGGGCGTAGCATTGCAGTACTCCTCTCCGTACCACCCTGATGGGAATTTGGTTGTGGAGAGGAAAAAACGACACTTAAAGAAATCTTTAACAGCTAGGGTATTAGGCAAGGATGGTAGATGGGTCGATCATTTATATGGGGTACAAAGGGCACTCAAAAACATGCCAAGAAGCTCTTCAGTGGGTGTCACTCCTTACAAAGTCCTATTTGGGACTAAAATGTGGGTACCTGATCTTGATTGTGGAGGCAGTGGCGGAAGAAAACCTATTTGACATCAATGATCGTTTGGCTGTTTTACAGGATGTGAATGAATCCCGGACAAAACACAGCACTGTCCACCAAAAACAGCCTGTCACTGAGGAAGTCAAGGTAGTAACTGCAAGGCCTGTCTGGACCCCAAAAGTCGTGTATCTGGTCAGAGAGAAGATGGCTGACAAGAAGAATTCGGACCATCGTATAGAACAGCAGTACCAGTCCTAGCAATCCATGGCACAAGAACAGTACTTCTGCCACCTCTTGCCCGAAAAAGGAGAAAAGATTTGTGTCAGTCGACCACATCAATCCATACTATGTGGCCAATAATAAACAGTAGGCCCTGTGGACTCCACAGTAGCCGATGCCCTCCTCTTGCTACCATCCAAGAAGTGAAAACAAAAAGACTCATCACTTTTAAAGAGAAACCCATAATGAATGATGGACTAAGCAACAATGCTATGGAACTTGTTCCACTTCAACAAGACAATCAACATCAAGAACAAAGGCAACCAGACAATCAAGTTGCAATAAGACCAAATTCCGATGTTTACATCAACATGCCTAGAGAAGAGAAGACACCAATATCAACCAATCCCGATGCAATTCTAACAATTGATCGAACTGCTTCTGGATATTTCATGAACTTTGATACGTTCCTTGGACCCAAGCGAGCCAGAGACAAAGCCAGTCCAAAAACCTATCAAACAAGAACGTATTGAATTCTGGAACTTTTACAGAAAGACTTACCTGGTATCACCATGGATCAAACGTTGGTATTTACTGGGATTTTATTTTTTATTTTCTGGCTAGGATTAATTATAACATTTAGCAGGCTTATTAATTGTAGATTCCTTCAGGAAAACTCCAAAGCCAAAGAAGTAAATTTGATTTTAAAACCACATTCTTCATCACACCATGAAACAAGAGACTTGTCTTCAGTGAAAATCACAGCAGTTCCTATACCAGACGGTATAGTATGGGACAAAATTGATTTAGATGTATTCGGTCCGACTGAACTTTTAAATCTAAAACATGTATTTAAAATTTCATTAAGTGATATCGTTACCTCCAGTATATTTTCTGATGATTGTGATTCTGAAACTGTAAATAATTTGATGTCTGCTTTGGAAAAAACAGCACCATTTCCAAATAATGAAATGTTAGATAATATTTCAGACTATAATTCATTAAACTGTTATCAGCAATATGATCACCATTTCCTACACAAATCCACAACACTTAGAAATGTATTTGAATACCCCCAGTGGGAACATTGCCCAACACCACCAAAAGGCAGACATTTGCTCTGTAATTCACCTACTTTGCAGGGGTTAACACATCTGACCCGAAGTTGGTTTATCAAATACCAAACATATTTATTCTGCATCCTTTTCGAACCAGTTGTCTAGACAGGGTTTCAACCTATGGAAAGACACAATAGATATAACATCAATCTGGGGTTCAAGGGACTGGCAAGTCCAGGGGACAGAAGCGCTATTCAGAGCATGCCTAATCCCACAGAAGATTATTTTTTTGAATGATACAGTGTAGCAAACATCCTGTCTTGGTCTAGCCAAGAACAAGGACTTGAACATATCTGGTTTTCCAACACCATCACAGATGGGTGGGGGTCAAAATTCAACAACGCATGGGGTAGGAATAGATGATATAGTGAGGTACAACAGGTCAGATCCTGATTGGACAGAATGGTTAATTTGGCCTATTGACACAAACAATTGTCAGCAAAGATTCCTGAATATTACACCAGGATATACTATCCACAGGCCTGATCCACGATACGTACAGTGAAAACACATGGGGGTAGTGACATCATATAGTTTTGGGAAGTTGTGCCTAGATTGGCTAGAAACCTCAACACTCTCAGAAGTGAAACACCACTTAGCCTTACTCACACCTGACAGGGATCTTAGGGAGTTTTTACTAGGGCCAAGGAAACACCGTCGCAAACGGTTCATATTTACCGGCATTTATGCCTATTATAATGAGAACTGGAAAATATCCCAAAAGGAAGCTGCAGAAAGAATACGGGAAATAGACCTTATGAACTTAGAGAAAGCTTTAGCTGCAGTAGATAATGGGTTAACAACTTTGACCTCCAGATTATACTCCTTAGGCAACATTGTGTCTTCGGCTACTGACATATTACAACAGGATCTGGCCTTGCTACAACATGGGCAATCACAACTTCGTTCTATTATGATGTTAAGTTGGACACTGCAATCTCTGCGTGCAGGCTGTGTGCCATGGCATTATATAAACACAACCTCACTGTTTTCTGAATATAATCCCACTGATTAACAGACGAAAATGGCACAAAGGGGCTCCAAATACACCATGCTGTGGATCAAGAAACTGGAAAGGTTACCATTCTCTGAAGCCGAGTCAATCAATCAATCAATCAATCAAAGCATTTATATAGCGCACTACTCACCCGGAGGGTCTCAAGGTGCTAGGGGAGGGGGGGTCCGCTACTGCTCGAACAGCCAGGTCTTGAGCTGCTTCCTGAAGGCGAGGTGGTCCTGGGTCAGGCGGAGGTGGGTCGGTAGGGAGTTCCAAGTCTTGGCGGCGAGGTAGGAGAAGGACCTTCCCCCTGTGGTGGCTCTTCGGATGCGGGGGACGGCGGCCAGGGCGTGGCCGGTCGATCGAAGCTGGCGTTTGGGAGCGTAGAAGTTGAGGCGGCTGTTGAGGTATCCTGGGCCTTGGTTGTGTAGGGCTTTGTGTGTGTGGGTGAGGAGACGGAAGGTGATTCTCTTGTTGACAGGAAGCCAGTGCAGGTCTCTCAGGTGTTCGGAGATGTGGTTGCGGCGGGGGATGTCCAGGATGAGTCGTGCTGAGGCGTTCTGGATCCGCTGGAGTCTCTTCTGCAGTTTGGTGGTGGTTCCGGCGTAGAGGGAGTTGCCGTAGTCCAGACGGCTGGTGACGAGGGCCTGGGTGACCGTCTTCCTGGTCTCGGTGGGGATCCACTGGAAGATCTTCCGTAGCATGCGCAGGATGTTGAAGCACGACGCGGAGACGGCGTTGACTTGTCTGGTCATGGAGAGGGAGGAGTCCAGGATGAAGCCCAGGTTGCGTGCGTGGTCTGATGGTTTGGGTGCGCTGCCTAAGGCGGGGGGGCACCAGGAGTCGTCCCAGGCGGAGGGTGAAGATCCCAGGATGAGGACTTCCGTCTTGTCTGAGTTCAGTTTCAGGCGGCTGTTCTTCATCCATTCGGCTACCTCTTTCATCCTTTCGTGTAGGTTGGCTCTGGCGGTGGCGGGGTCGTTGGTGAGGGAGAGGATCAGCTGGGTGTCGTCGGCGTAGGAGATGATGTTGAGGTTGTGCTGGCGTGCGATGGCTGCGAGGGGGCTCATGTAGACGTTGAAGAGTGTTGGGCTGAGCGAGGAGCCTTGAGGAACGCCGCAGATGACTTCGTGGCTTCTGATCTGAACGGGAGGAGGCGGACTCTCTGTGTCCTTCCGGCGAGGAAGGAGATGATCCACTCCAGTGCCTTCTCTTGGATGCCGACGTCGCTGAGGCGCTGCACTAGGGTACGGTGTCAGACAGTGTCGAAGGCCGCGGAGAGGTCCAGGAGGATGAGGGCCGCTGATAGAGTCACCATCCATAGAACGGCTAGTACATTGCCAAATAACACTGCCGATCACTACTTTTCAGTTCCAGTATTGCCTTGAACAAAAGCAGACAGGCAAATATGACAAAATGGGTAAGGAGTACTTTAAGCAAACTTGGGAGTTACCTTATAAATACTGATGCTGGAGCGGAGATTGTGAAGTGTTTATAAGTGGTAAAAACTGCAGAAACGCACTAAGCGGTTCACTCATGTGCCAGGACATTTCTCTGCACGGAGCCTGTAGTGGCTCAATAGCAAATTTGTCTTGAGGCTGAATGATCAAGGTTGCTGTGGCATGCTTCCAGGCGCCACCTATCTAGTCACCGTTAACTCCAGGGTTACTTGTTGAATGCAAGTATTGGTTTCACCACTGAACATAGTCAGGGAGGCGCCGCTTTGGCCTTCACTGAATGTTTCTTTTATAAAATGTGATACTTTGAGCAGATTGATAGCCATGCTTTTACAGCAACTGGTGCCTTTGACCTCCGCTCGAGAAACCTATGAACTGCAGCTTGCAAGGACCTCGACTGAGATACAGGCACTCATATGTACAAACTGGCCCATTCATTTTGCAGAAATGGTGGGTCGTGTCTTTAACATGTCTGATACAAGTGGTATTGTACACCTATTTAAAACCGTAGGGTCAGGACTGTTAAGTACCTTACAGACTGGATTCAAGATAGCCTGGCTGACGAGGGTTAAGACCCGAAGCCGGTCCCAGAATGCTTGTTTCCGGTCCAGGGAAGCCATGGCTTGGCAGTTCGGGCTGGACAGTTCCAATGAGGCACAGCGTCAGACTGATTTGCATATGGCCATTTCTGATCTGGGGTGGCGGATTGAGCTAAAGAATGGTGATGGATTAAACCCAGATCAGTTGACTGGGGGTGAGTGCTTGATTTGCTCAAGTGCTCCGTCCATCATCCCCTTTTGTATCGCTAAGTACCTTTCAGACTGTCATTGGAGTAATCCCAAATTTTATACACCCCATATTCGGAGGACTCCCGCTAATTCTATTCCTGATTGCAGGAGTCCTGGTTAAGCATGGGCGGAAAATCTGTTCCGCTCGTGGATTTTGCGGATTTTCTGTAACTTCGCAATCCGCGAGATTCGTGAATTTCCCGCAAAATCCGCAAATTCGCACGCAGCGGATTTTTTTTTCTTGGTGATACAATTTTGCGGCGTGCGGCGTTCACTTACCGTCATTCAGCGTTTGCGAGTTGTTTTTCTCGATATTTTGCGAGTGCTGCACCATTTTGGATCTTGCTGCGGGATCCCGCAGGACTTTGGCGACGCATCGCAAGAGTTCGCAATTGCGAACATGTAGGCAGCAACAATCTCGCACTCGCGAAATTACAAAATTTGCAATTCTGCACAAGAAATCCACTAGCAAGCAGCATAGACCTTCTGAAAATGATGATTTTTATCAGAATAACTCCTCAGGTTGACATTTGCCTGCACTTTTTTGGATTTTAGGCCTTTTGACTTTCTTGGGATCACTTTTGGATTAGAAATCAACTTTCACAAGTAAGTTTGTTTGGGGCATTACAGTTGCTGTTCTGCAGAAAAACGAGTTTTGCAAAAGTGAAAGCATTCAGCAGGTGCAAAAGTTCAAACTCATCATTAGTAACCATTCCCTGTAGTGCTTCCTGACTGGGGCCCCTCCAGAGTTCAGTTGCTAGTTGCAACAATTGTATGACCCTGCTCTGACCCTCACAGCAGGCTCATAGAATGGCTACAAGTAGGCCACAAAGGCCCTGGAAAAAAAATTGCACTGCAACAGAAAGCAAATTACAGATAAGGAAGCAGGTGCCAGACTGGAATTTTAAAACAGTGACACATTAATAAATCAACCCCAAATTAATTCATGTCAGTTGAAGCAGGGCAGGCGTGCTTGCTTTTCCCCCCCATAATCTACAGTGATGATGAACCAGAGGGTGGCATTGATATACCAGAGGGTGGCATGGGTGAAACAGAGGGTGCTGGGAACCTGTGATGATGAACCAGACGTAGAAACAACATAATCGCGACCGTTGCGAGCCGACATGTAAGTTCGCAATTGCAAACTGGTACAAAACCCTCGCGAACTGGCAGAAATCCTTGCGAACACAAAAAAAAAAAATCTGCAAATTCGCGAGAATTCGCGGATTTTGCGGATTGCGAGTTCGCAAATCCGCAAATTCGTGAACGCCAGATTCGCAAAATTCGCCCATGCTTAGTCCTGGTCCTAATACGTCTACTACGCAATGGATGGTCCAGTTCCAGAAGGAATGGCTAACATACTACTGGAGCAGAAGTACCGTGAACGCATGGTACAGCTTCTGGGCCTCCCATGCCAAAGAGAACTAAATGCATCATGGTTCCTGTCATTTAGACTAGTCTGGGTAGACTGCATCCTACCTGTGCTTCGATGCCTGTTCTGTGGAGAAGAATGCATGGTAGATCCATGCGCCGCCAGAAACAAATGCAATGCTGGACCCCATAAAGGCCCATGCCCTGCGCTGTTCCCAGCCACTTCCAATCTTGATGAACGAATTCCTTGAGAATCCACAGGTGCCATTTGCTCCTGGTGGATTAGGTGTCTCTTGTCAGGTGACCAGGTAACATCTGCCACTCAAGCTGCAGCAGCACAGAGTGTTGGAAGCACTATCTTTCACCTATGTGCTATTGATGTTCTCTGTGAGGCACTGGATTTATCATCAACTGCGGCCGACATCGAAGATGTTGTGCTTTCCAGCCAGGACACTTAATCTGAAATTGGCTCATCGCGTCCTGGGAAAGAATTCGGCTCCATAAAGTAAAGCATGGCCTTCTCCCGCTTGGAGTTACACAACTTCTATAGAGAAACAAAGACCCTTCTTTTTTGAGTGACAATTGAAAATAACCAAATTTGAAAATTTTCTGTTTTTTAGAAAAAAAACATTTTTAATACGAGATTTTAAGGCAGATTTTAAACCCATGTTTTTATATGCTTTTAGAAATATTTTTAAATCACCGAGATTTTATATGGTTAGAGTTATCCTATGCAGAAGAGGAGTGGGTGTTATATGTTGTATACAGGCCCTAAAATAGATTCGCTGATACATACCCAAATATGCACATATTCGTATTTTCCATAATGTGATCATATTCGTACTTAGCCGTTTATGGTTATAGCTGCATATGCCCTATTACGGTCATACCTGTACATATCCTTTTATAGTCATGACTCCTTATATAGGCATGATATTTCACCCCCATTAGTACCCGCCACACATAACGAGCTCTGAGGGCTGAACGTTATCTCGCCTTTGGTCTCGATTCCAGCAGGGTTTTTCCCAAACACAGGCCCACACTGTACTCATAAAGTATGCATGACTTTCTAGGAATATTCCACCTGCATAATATATCTGTACAAAGTTCACCCCTTACGTCTTCCTTAGAGGCTAACTAGACCCAATTCATCTCATACGAGTCCCCAGGGTATAAATATACCACTTCTTGCCCTTGTAAACCAGAGGGAACTGAGACTTCCATGCTGACACACTGTCCAGAGATGCTGAGGCTCCTGCATGCAGTCGCTTTAGTCGACATTGGTCTGAGACAGCCCGGGCGGGGTGTCTAACTCGGGACCTGAACGGGGTCCCACACTCTCTCTGCAGGTATGAGGGTTTCAGCTAAATCCTAGAGGGATTCCTGGCTTATACCTACACACATATGCTAGGTACACTTAGGTACATTTACTTAGGCATCGTAGGAGTATGAGCGTACGGCATAGGGCGTAAAACTTTTGGCTATGGATTTTTTATTCATGTATGTATTCATGACTATTGCAATATGGTAGAATTGTTCTATCCATTTACTCTCGTAGTACTGCTAATCATATATCTCTGCTGTTGCTTGATGATTTCTGCAATACATATATTTTACAACAGAATGACAAATGTTCAATAAATACTTATTGAAACACCACGTCTCTTTATTCTGTGTATCTCTCTGAGAAGTGATAAGATGGCACAACGTGACTGAGCGAAAAGTAGTTTATTGTTTCCACAATTCCGAGGGATCAGAGAGTTCATGTTCCAAGGTTGCCAGAAACTATTCTCTTCCCGATAAGAGGAGACTCTAGTGGCACTGTGAGCTAGCTAATGCGAAAACAAACCTGACATATACGGTGGGGGTGCTCAGAGTCCTTCTGCCACCAAACCCACAGTATATGCCCACCAAACCAGCAGGCCCTTCATATAGGGTACTATAGGAACTACACAACATAAATATTAAAAAGAGTCAGGCTTATAGACAACCCCTGTGGGACACCAGAAGGCAGTGAAAATGGTTTGGCAGAGAAGTTGCCTAGCGAAACAGTTTGTATTCTGTCTGACAGAAAGGATTAAAATAGTAGTTTCCAGGTGCTGCCCTGGACTCTACTCTCTCACAGATGGTCCATCGGTAGGTCATGATGGACCGTATGAAAGGCCGCTGAATTATCTATTTTCTATTTCTATTTCAGGATTTGGTGAAGCGCAACAGCTACCCCGGCAAAGGGGTGTCCCGGCGCTAAGAACAGGCGCGCAAACTGAGGATAGAGGGAGAGGGGGAAACGTAATCTAACGTAATCAATGCGGCTCTACCTCCCCGGTCTAGGTTTGCCCTGATCTCTTCCGTGGATTTAAGAAGCACAGACTCCGTGCTTAGCACCACCCTCTGATAAGCTTAACTGCTTGCCCAAACTACCACAAATAGAACGTTAGTATTATCTACTTTTGCCTCTGTATACCAATCTAGAGACCCACAGGACTCTCTGCACAGTGGTCTTCATTTTAATGCACTATATAGAGAGCCAAACAAACACATCGTTTTCAACAGGTTCTTTGAGCAAACCTTATAAAGTCTCTTGTATGTGGCCATAGGTTAGAGAAGAGCTTTGTACGATGGATATCAGACAAGAGAAGTGCAGCTTCAGCAATGACTCCCGTCGATGGATACTGTGTGTCGAGAGACCTTCACAGGCGACTCTAGGTTTATCCACAGTTTTTCACTAAGATCCATGAAGAACAATAAGGACTTATTGAAAACAGATATGTGAAGGTGTTCCACCTGTGAAACCCAAAATTAGGCAGTATATTTACTAATCTGCTAGAACTAGCACAGCGCCTAGAAAAAGCACAAAGAGAGTGTTAGGACTACAAAATGCAATAAGCATGTTAGGATGTTTTCTGTAGTTCTCATTAGTGGGGTTAAGATTCATATTCGCTACCTTAGGATTTTGGAGTAAACATTTTAAATGTGTATTCTGTGTCCTAGCCTTTGAGTGTGTTATTCCTTTTTCAAAAAAGGATTTGGGTGTCCACTAATTGTCTCCAATCCATTTGATGGGACTGATTGCTACCAGAAACACTGTCTACACAATCATTGCTCAGTAGGTTGTGTATTGTTGCAGTCCAATAGGATTTCTGATTCGAATGACACACTGACTGAGTCCTGACTGAGTCCTTGGAGCCAGGGGGTCAGAAAATTGAACCCTGTGACTCAAGTGAACCTAGAGAACATATCACTGCAGAAGACCTTGACGTTTTATTTGTTTCCCTCTCTCTATATGTATCCTATCCTCCTTTCCCTATGGCACTGAGTTATGCCTGCAGCTTTCCTTCTGGTTAGGCAGGTCTAGATTCTGGGGATTGTCATCAGCAGAAACTTGTTGGACATCATTTGGAGTTCCTGACAAGATCATGCTTGCATTTTTGTAATCCTGTTCTTGATTGGGAAGAATTTTATAGATAACATTCGGTACAGATTTAGCTAGTGTTGAGGGAGTAGAGACTGTTTTTCGAGAGTCAACATGAGCAGAAACTCTTTGGGCGCTAATCTTGCTAAATTATCTGTTAGTTTCACTGGTTCTACAATGTCTATCGGGCAATAAACAGTCCAATGTTAAACCTTAGGGTCTGATGATAGAACAGAAATCTCCACATCAGTTGACTTTCCCACAGAGCATCTGAAACACCAGAGACACAGCTGCGACCCCAAGACTGTCGGTGGGTGATATGATCATAACTATTGATTAAGGAGAACCATCGATGCTTACAAGATAGTACGAATATAAGACTTTATCAACCTTTTCAGACCAAGTAAAAGTAATTCCCTTATGACGTTGTTTGGTAATAGGTCTGACTATAGCTCAAACAATTGATTAATAAATCTCTTATGAATTTTAGCAACAGATACAAAGCACCATCTGACTTTTACAGAATCAGGTGTTGGCCAATGAATAATTTCTGACGCTTTCTAGTCATCTCGATGTGTCAACTGAGACTGGGACTGCTGGCCAATATTGAAATAGGTCAGTTGTGAAAGACTTTTGAAGTGAGATATTATTAGAGTCCATACAAGGAGCACAAGGCAGCAGATGCCATGCCTTTGCTGCTGCAGTGCTAAAGGCTTTGTCCCCAACACGAGTTAGACTCATTCTTTCTGGCGGTCGTTAAAAAACATGACAAAGAAGACAAAAGACTTCTGGAAGGAAGATGAATAAAGAATTTATCAGACAGGAGATATTGTACATTTGCTAATAATTCTATATACAACCACAATTGCTTCAAATAAAACACATTTTTTTATGGGGAACCAATGCAGCTGGGCTAATATCAGTGTAAGATGTACTTTTATCGGTGTGCCAGTAATTAGCACAGCAGCTGCATTTTGGTCCAGCCCTAGATGGTTAAACATGGCGGCAGGGGCTGCGATATAAATGGCATTTCAGTAATCATTCTTCTGAGTTAGGGTACCAACTATGGTTATGTGATGGACCAGCTTGATATAAGGGGGCAAAGATCATGCCATTTTTCTGACACTTAAAGCACATCTTCAGACCATGGTTTGCCAGCACTTTTAATGATAACTTGTCATCTAGCAGAACACTTAAATTTTAGGCTGGGTTTGTGGTTTAAGACACAGGCCCAAAGTCTCTGACCAGGTGTTAGAATCGGGGGTCTCCGGTTGGCACAGGTAAGCACCAGTGAAAAACAGGGACTCTCTCCTCTACGTAGGGCAAGGAAATTACCCCTTCAGAATAACCCCTGCTCACCCTATGGGTTGCGTGGTGCGAGCAGCCAAGGCTAATCTTCAGGGCGCTAAGACAGTTAAGCATTTATGACCACATACAGTAAATACAATGACCCACCACAAACGGACAGCAGTCGTAGAAGTTGTATCAAAAATACGTAGCTTCATATAAAAATACTTAGTTGCAGAATTATCACAAGACCAATATAACGTTTAGCGAATGAGGCCACCAGATTAAAATAGGCAATTGTTCTCTTTAGTGTTCTTTACCAGCAAGGTACGCTGTAGGTCGATGAACGAAGGATGACAGGGAAAACAGGACGTTGCGGACCCTGTACCTTGTGTCGAATGTCAGAGGCGTTTCAGGGGCGACCTTGTTGAGGGCGGACCCGGGACGAGGCCGACGGTTCTCCGGGGAGGTATCCGGCTCGAAGTCCCCTCGAGGTGCGAGGCGGGTGAGCGGGACGATGGAGGGTTGCGGCGATCCGGGGTCGAAGCACCTCACTGGGCGAGACGCCGTTCAGGCCTGCGGGGCGTACTACTTCTTAGTGCGCCGGGTCGTACCTGTGGATCTGGATGGGACATCGCATTCTCGGGCAGACAGGTGCAGCACGGGCCTCCGGTACCACTGTACGGAAGGCCTTTCTTGAGGTGCGGCACAAGCCTTGGTGCAAAGCGAGACAGTCGGGTACGTACGGACCGTCCGAGGCGATGAAATGCTCTCTGTGCAGAGTCCGGCGGGAGAAGATGAGAGGCGCACAATGCGCTCCGTAGCAGGCGAGGTGTCAGGAGAGTGGGCGGCCAGGCTCTGAAGCGGAGAGCGACTCAAGCTTGAGCGGGGCTCTCTGCGGCGGGGCGGCCTGGCTCCGAGCTGTCACGACCTTGGAGGGCAAAGGCACCCGAGTCACAACTCCGGCGAGGGAATAAGAACTTGAGGGCCCAACAGCAGACGGGCACAGGCAGAATAGAACCCAATGGTCCTGGGGTTCAGGTCAGGGGGCAAGCTCAGATCAAGCCCTTGGAGATAGTTTCGAGCACAATAAAGCAAAGTCCTCTTTGGTCTTTTCCTCTCCTTCCTCAGCAAGGCACCACCGCTTCTAGTTGGGCAGAGGTTCGTTGCGGAAAACTGGATCTAATTTCTTAGGAGCAGGGCTCCTACCTTTATACTCGGTTTCTTTTGTCTTGGCAGGCCAGGGGGACCTTTGCATAGCTCATCTCAGTTCATGAGCACTCTGTTTTGCAAAGTCTGGCTTTTCCTTTCAGTTGGCAGGGCAGGCCCTGCAGACGCTCCACAGGAGGTGGAGCCAGCATTGTGGAGACAAGTACAGTCCAGGAGTACTCTGTTGACGGTCTACACGGTGAAGGTCAGAGTCGTCAGCCGCGCCCCAGGAGGCGGAGCCGGCATTCAGGTGGCAGAGTACAGGCCTATCTAGAGTCAAGGGGAACTCCCCCCACCCATCCTGGTGTAATCGTCCTATTCACCACCTGTCGTCTCCCAGCCCTGTCACTCACACAACCAGACAGTAAAATACAGATACGAGCAGAAGCAGCTGAAATGGTTAGGCAAGCAAATGCTAACTTTCTAAAAGTAGCATTTGCAAACACAGGATATTAAAATAAACTTTACTAAAATAAGTATTTTATTATTCTGAGTTCAGGCATACTA
The DNA here is from genome assembly GCF_964263255.1 of Lissotriton vulgaris. Taxonomy (NCBI): domain Eukaryota; kingdom Metazoa; phylum Chordata; class Amphibia; order Caudata; family Salamandridae; genus Lissotriton; species Lissotriton vulgaris. Next base: position 1,924,288,968 of record NC_141694.1, read on the forward strand.
AACTTGACTCTCTACCGTGCTCTCTGGGTCTGTCGGGATTATAGGGTGTAATAATTCCGGCAGCCCATTCTGGCCTACGGAGAGCAGGTAGCCTTGCAATAGTGAAGAACGAAAATGGTGGTACTTCACTATTAGGACATGCCACGCACCTGGCTTGTCCTACCTTATGCTTACAATGCACCCTGCCCGAGGGCCTACCATAGGAGTGACTCATATGAAGTAAAGGGAAGGTTTCAGGGCTGGCAAGTGTGTGGAGAAGTGTGGCTCAATGGTTAGAGGTGGAGAAGTGTGGCTCAATTGTTAGAGCGGCAGACCCTGATGCGGAGGTCTAGCCCGGGACCAGGGTTCAATTCCCCGCCTCGGTGGGTCTTGGGCTCAAAAATTCCACGGACCTGATAATTCTCGCCTCGGTGCCTATTCCAATCATGGAGTCCCACTCTGCAACTCTGGGCAATAGCTTGCTTAATCTCCACAACGGCCGCCACAATGCTAAGGATGCCTGGCCTCCACCTTGGGGGTGCCCAGGAGTGGACACCTCACAGGGAAAGACAGGATGGGTTCCACAGCGGTATTCGTACAAGCGCCTTGAGACCCTTGCGGGTGAGTAGTGCGCTATACAAGTATCAATTTACATTTTACATTTACAATTTACATTTACATCAATTTACACTTGCCCAGCTAGCATGACAGTACGAGACGCACGCAGGTTCTGCGATGGGAGACCTAGACACATCTTACGGGCTGCTTCTGTGGGTGGCACAACCAGTGCTGCAGGCCCACTAGCAGTATTTGTACTTACAAGCCCTGGCACTCCTAGTGCACGCTACTGGGGACTGACAGTAAGTCAAATGAGCCAATCATGGAAATCAATCACATATACACTTTACATTGGGAGCACTTGATCTGCCGCACTTATTGGCCATGGCGCAGTGCCCTGAGCATCGAATACCAGAAAAACATCGGAGGCACATCAGCAAAAAGAGGAAGGGAGACTCACGCCAAGGTGCCAAGTCTAACACCAGGGAATTAAAGTTGTACAAGATGACTGAAGAGAAGATAAAGTAACCTGGTCTTATCTGGATCCAATATCACGTGGTTTATGGCCATAAACAGTCAAATAACTAGTAATGGGATGTTGGTCATGAAAGCTTGGAGGAGCAGTTGTTGATGGCTTGAGGTTCAGCTGTGTATGTTTCTCCTTCTGCGTACTTGTAGAAGGAGGAATAATATTCTACAACTAACCTCGCTAATGGTAACATAGAGAAGTTAAATAGTTATGGTGAGAGTTTGGAATATTTAGAACACCATAGAAAAGGCTCCTGGCATCTGTCTTATCTGGTGAAAAGGCTACAATCTACTTTTCATCTTTAAAGAATGCAGAGAGACGTTGCAGAGCTTTACCACAGACCCCAATGTTGGACAATCAAGACAGCATGATGGTCTCATCCGTGGTAACAAAAGCAAAGGATAAATCGACTAACACCATTGCTCCAACTCCACCTTTGTCCACAATCAAGCAAAGGTAATCCACTGATGAGAGAACAACAAGCTCAGCGCTTTAACACTCATGGAATCTAGCCTGAAAATGACTTAGGATGCCACAACATTCACTCATCTGAGATCAGAGACTCTTCTCTAAGACTTTACTGAAACAAGGGAGCCAAGAAATGGGATGATAGTCCGATCATATTTCAGAGTTTAGATTTGTTTTGTTTAATAGCTGTTTCACAATCACTGTCTTCCAGCTCTGAGGTGAACCTCCCTGATCTAAGGAGGTACTAAATGTATCCAGATTTAGATGTAGGTTTGCTACCACAATCTTTCTCAACCAGTTGACTGCATACACGTCCTGAGGGGAACCTAAGGCATCAACAGAGTGGCCAACCAAGAGAAGTTGAAGATCAGTGACCAATTTAAAATGTGTGAATAATTTTAAAGGAGAAGTAGGTAACTCCAAATTCGATAAATTAACAAGTTAAATACTTTCAGGAAATCCTTTTCTGGTGGACATTCTACCTAACCATGGTTTCCTCACCTTAGATTTCTCTGACGATACCAACCTGGATCAGCAAACTTATCTTCAGCAGTGCTCCCGCACACTGCTAGGGGTGCAGTGCAGCTCTCACTGGCTTCCATACTGCCCCAGATGTGAAGCAACAGCCGGATGTAAGTGCCATACCTGTGCTGTGATGTCAGTTTCCAACCTCGCTTTTCTCATCCTCAGGAGTGCAGTGTGAATAACAGATGGTACCAGTGTATTGATTAATAACTTGGAACCTTTTTAGATGTTCAAATCTCAATTTCTATTTCAATTAGTCTTTATTCGATTATGGACAATCATAAAAGACACATATACAAACAACATTAAAAACAAGATTTGTCATAATAAAACATATAAAATACCAGAAGATAAAAACTCAATAAAATCCATTTACATATCTACCTTCAAATGCCCATAGGAAGACTTTTGCCATCAATGATTAGAAAAAGTTATGACGAAAGAGTAAAACCATATTTTAGATGTACCAAGGAATTCACAAACATATAAGCACATATTAACGTGTTTAACCCCTTCGCTGCGGGGGTTATTTTCCCGCTGTGCTGGGGGGGAGGGGGCGCGCACAGCGCTCCTGTGCTCATGACGAGCTCAGCTCGTCATGACCACACCTGTTCCCTTGGAACGCTCAGCACAGCCCTGGAATTATCCCCACATGCGAGCGTTCCACGGCTCATGACGAGCTGAGTTCGTCATGAGCACCGAAGCGTCGTGGCTCATGACGAGCTCAGCTCGTCATGAGCATGGAAAGAGTTAAGTTAGAGAATACTAAAGCACCAAAACTCCAAAACACCTATTACCGGATGGCAAATGATATTAAAAATATGCCACTTCACAGAACAAAAGAAAGGTAAGTAAGTTGTTCTTCTGATAGAAACTACTAACAGATGATTCCTTATCTTGGAATAGACACCAATGCAGGACATCGCCAGGTGGAGGGTCTGTAGAGTGGACAGACCAAAAATCTACAGATGCGAGTGGGCCGATTTCATGGAAGGGCACCTGGCCACAAGGGTGACATCTACCACTTCAGGTTGAGGATCACTTACAATCAGAAGTCGCCACTCAGTTCACCCGCATGTAGTTGGAGAGTGTGTAAATTCCTGTGGAGGACCCTGCCCTACTGCTGCGACTGAAGATCCTCACAATGGGTAGTCTGAGCGGAGGACAGATGGTCATGCACAGACATTTTGGGTATTAAATAAGTGATGAATGGGATGCTTAAATTAATCTCAGCCACTGGTAATTAGTAGGTCCACATCCTATACATCGTTATTTTGCCACCTTGCCACCTCAGTCACAGACCAGGCACTAGGTTAAACATTTGCTCTGGATCCCGCAGTGATGCCTGATGGTAACACCATGGGGTCGAATAGGATGGCGGACCGATTGCCCCTGCCGGGTTGGCGGTAGCCACCGCCGGCCCGGCGGAGGCAATCCGTCCACCATCCTCACAGAAAAGACCCCCCACAACATTAGGATGGCTGGGGGGTCCGCGGCGGATGGGAAGACCGTCTGCCACTTTTCCGCCGCGGTCGCCTTGCGACCGTGGCGGAAAAGGTCTAATATGGTGGCAGTGTCTATCAGACACCGCCAGCCATATTAGGATGTGCTTTGGGAAATGCCTTTCCGTGGTGGGAATGCCGCCAAGAAAAGGCATATGGTCTTTGCTTTGGGAGCCCGTCGCGGGCTCCCATAGTGAAAGGGGGGTAGGGGGTGCACATGGGGGGTACCTATGGTACCCCCTGCGTTTCAAAGTACAACATGGCAGGCACCGCGCGGTGCCTGTCATCTTGTGCTATGAAACACACAACATGCATTTTTGGCATTGCAGCAGACGGTGCTTTTAGCACCGCCCGCCGCATTGTTAAAAATGCGGGATGCACCCGCCACTGTGGCGGGTGCATCCTAATTCGACGCCTGGGACCTCCGCCCCTGTAGCGGACGGTCCCTTCCTACAACAGGATGGCGGACGGACTTTGTCTGTCCGCCATCCTAATTGACCGCCATGTTAGGTATTGTTGGGATGAGAATGCCCCCTAGATGGTGTACAGCCATTTTTCTCTGCTCTGAGTGTCCGACTTTGAGTATCTAGCATCCTGGCTTTTGATTTTGGCATCAGCCTCCAACTAACTTTGTGTGTAAGTAGCGGGCTAGATCTGCCCCTGCCTCTTCACATGATTGAGGTGCTGACCTGCCCTGTGACCTTGGGGGTGCACCAAGCATCCCTTCTTTTTATGCACAGTTAACTACTGTCTTGGTCATGGGCTTAGCATGTAGAATGGTGGTGACAGTGTACCATGTTTTATCAACTCATAACTATGATGAAACCTTTTTATCTGTGTCACTGGTGTGAATGCCTAGTCACCCACTGGCATAAATGTCTGCTTGTCTGTGCTAACCCAGATTCTAGTGCTAACATTCCAAATGTATGTGCCGTGTTTTTGCATATGTGGCCAGTGCGGTACATGCATTATTTACACAAGTGGGCCACAGTAATGGAGGCCTTTGGGTTCTATTTTCAAAGCCCCTTGCATGTTTATATGTGGAAGATGGAGGTGAGGTTATTTTCCCACTTAGTGCAGTGTATTCCTGACATTCCTGAAGCTGGAGGAAGGAGAACTCTACACTGGAGTGGGGACACAGGACACAAAGCTCCTCTAGAAATCCAATTAGGCTTTTAGCTTAGAGGATCTATTGATCAGTTTCCTGTAGCACTGCTATTTGGAATAAGGTGGAGTGTAACCGGTGGGTCTGCAGTTTGTTGTTTAGGGTGTGAGGTATCTTTTGTTTAAAGCCTGCCTTTTGTCTCTTCTGTGATCAGTGTTGAGTGTGGCTGTTTAGAGGTCGGGTGAAGAAAGCTCACACCGCCTTGTAACTCTGCTTTGGGTACTCCAGGATGGAGCTTGCCCTGCTGTGCAGAGCATCACTGTGCACAGAAACTATCCATGGAGAACAGCCTGGCGAGGACACCTGAAAAAAGAACTGCCTCAAACCGGTTCTGAAAGTGCAGGCAAATAATCCCCAGTCTGATTTGATTGAATAAAAGTGGGAGCAACTGACCCAATTGTTGTTCTAGTTCCAAGGAGGGAGTATTCCACAGAGTACTCTGAGGCCTGCCGTGCAGCTAGAACTGATGTATTCCTGAGGTGAAGTGACATCGCCCGAAGCCTTGCCGTGCTGGGAGAAATGGTTACTATAACCTGAAATGCCTTTTTAACCCAGGTACATAGCAGCTGCGTGTCGTCAGCATAGGCCATCACCTTAGCCCCAAGCTCCTCTACCAGATATATCAGTGGCGTAACATAAATGTTAAAGAGGAGCGCACTAAGGGAGGAACCCTGCGAAACTCCAGTGGTGACCAGCTGAGGGGAGGAAGAAAAAGGTGGGAGCCAAATCTTCTCGACCCGCTCCTCCAGAAAATACCTAAGCCAACCCCAAACCGCTCCCAATACCCCAATCTTAGCAAGCTGGGCCAAAAGGAGAGCATGGGGGACCGTGTCGAACGCCGCCGAGAGGTACAGCAAAATTAATGCTGCCCTTCCACCGGCGTCGAGGCACTCCCGAATAGCCTCCACCACCTCGACTAAAACAGTCTCAGTGCTGTGAGAGGCTGGAAACCCTGATTGTGCAGGATGCAGGAGTCCCTCAGTCTCCACATAATCTGTGAGTTGATTATTGACAACCTTCTCACAGACCTTGGCAATGGCTGGAAGGAGGGAGATGGGACGATAATTCACTGGGATAAGGGGATCCAGAGAGGGATTTTGGAGAAGAGGCAAGATCTTAGCCTGCTTCCACCCCTGAGGGACCACTGCTGTCTGAAGAGACATATTGACAATACAATTCACCACAGTATGCACACTCTCTGCCACTGCTGCCAGAAGCCTAGCCAGGTAGGAGTCCGAAGGAGAGCCGGACTTGATCCCCCTGAGGATTTTGAGAGATTCCAGGGGATCGACTGCCCTGAATGCTGGCAGAGAGCAGGTGAGGAGAGCAGATTGAACAGCCAAAGGTCCCACGCGGCAGCCATTACCAGAGGGAAATGTAGCCTGGATGGCCTGATTTTTTTTCTCTGAAGCAGCAGGAGAGCGTATTACACCAGGCGAGGGAAGATGGAGTAACACTCGCTTGGACCCGCAGTGACGTGAAATTCTGCACTATGGAGAACATTTCCTTGGCATTGTTCCTGGCAGAATCAATGCGAGCTGCAAAGAATTGCCCTTTAGCCAAGGCAATGGCCTTGTAATAGATTTTTTGCGTATCTCTGAGTTTCCTCTTGGCTATGGGGTAGTATCCACTCTGGCGCCAGGCTCGCTCCAAGATCTTGCAATCATGCTTAGCAGCTTTTAGAGTCGAGTTAAACCAGGGTTTAGACGGCGTTTCTCTAGCAGATACAACCGCCTTCGCAACCCAAGCAGTGAACCCCCGACAAACACTCCTCCAGTTCTCCTAGCAAAACAGGCCTAGAATGATCAAGAGCCTGTTTGAGTTCCAGAGGATCAATTTTCCCAAAAGCAGGCTTCTGGTAGGAACAAACATGTGTCACTGCACTAGATATCATCCAAGAGAAATAAGATATGACATGGTCAGACCAGGACACCGGGCATGGATCCCTTATGGAAATAGGGAAGTTGGAGCAGATTGGATCAAATATATGACCGGCCTGGTGAGTCGGAAGGCGGACATGCTGGGTAAGTTGAGCCATTTGAAAAATAACAAAGAACACAACGTGGAAAGAGGGTCTACAGGGGAAGATAGTTTAATAACCTAGATGCACCCTATCCCCTAATCTTTCCCTCAGCTTAGTAGGGGTCTGAGGTACCGACGGACAGAGCGGGGCCTCATTACCTGAGCGAGTGCCAGGCGAGGTGAGGCCACTCCCAAGCAAATTTTGGGAGAGGATTTTTTACAACCATGACTTCAGATCCTACCACTAAGTATTTCATCAGATGGTAGGTTAACTGTTCTTGCATTGTATTTAGTTTTCACTATTTTCTGTCACAGTTGCAGTAGTGTTGTAGTAATAGGTCCTGAAGAAAGCCATTATTGACTGAAACATGTCGACCAGTTAATTCACCAATGGATAGCAGTATTTGTTGAAACACTATCCAAACTCTGCTTTTAACCTTGTCATCATGGTGACCGCCTTAATAAAATGTGTTCTTAGGCACCATGCTAGCCAATTTTAAATATCACTCTTTTATCACTCTTCATTAGCACATTCTCTTTGAGCACTGAAACTTTTCACTACCCACAGCTCATAACACATTTGCTGCCTGGCTTTCCATCACTGACGGATCCGTTACTAGAGTTTCCCACAATACTTGTAAGTGAGGAACCTAGTGGATACCAGTCTGCATCCAAAAATCCCAGATGATGAAGTTCCGCCAATAGGTGGTCTGATGGCTTTTCTTTTCTTTTTCCTTTCCTTTCTTCTCATCCTTTGTTACATTTATCAGTTTATACACACACTTTCTCATTAGAAAACAGACACCATCCAGCCCTATCAGACCAGTAGCACCCCATTTGAAAAATATCCAGCAGGTCGATCGGCTCCATGGCGTCAGGTCGATCCAAATGAATAATAAAGTCCCCCAGGACCATATATTGCGAGGACCTTAGCGCCCTAAAGACAATGGCATCCCCACAGTTCAGGAGAAATGGGCCTGCAGGGCCAGGGGGCCTATAGATCAAAGAGGCTCCCAGGGTAAAGTGGGATAAGAAACGAATACTGAAATCAAGCACCTCACAGCCTGCCCAAGCGGAAGAATCCCCCAAGCGGAGTTCCCAGATGTCTTTATATATGATGGCCACACCGCCACCTCTCCCCCCTTGATGGTCGGCTCTAGAGATCTTATAACCTGCTGGAATGGCAAAGGAAACAATAAGGTCAGAAGAAGAATTGAGCCATGTCTCCATTAGGAACAGCATGTCTAATGAATTATCCTCCAAAAGATCATGAACATCAGCATGATGTTTCCTAAGGGACCGGGCATTGATCATAGCTGCCCTAATGTGAAGATCCTTCGCCCACAGAGCCGAAAAGCGGCCCTCGATAGCCAGGGAAGCAAGCCCCCCCAAATGGAAGCCGCAAACTGAACAGGCGGCTAATGGGGTCATCGCCACAGCAATCCAAGGAATCCAATGCTCTAAGAGTCGCTCCAAAATAGCTTCTCCTCAACTCAGCTGTATCCTCAATATAAGTGACAGAGGTGATCCTGCTGCACTCTCAATATAGGTGACAGAGGTGGACCTGCTGCTTCCTCAATATAAGTGTCAGAGGTGGTCCTGCTGCATCTTTCAGCAGCATTCCGTACCGGGCTGTGGTACCAGGTAGTTCATTCATTTGGGTTCATTCCTTCCTGTCTGACACCAATCCTGTGTAGCGATAGGGCAGGTGTGGCCAAGGCACTGAACGTTACTTGTGGATGTCCACAGGGATTATCACCCTCCCTATTCTTTCCAACAGATACTTTCACAAGTCTTGGTTGAAACCATGACTTCGCTTTCAGAGCTGAGCTGGTGACTCCCAAGCACTAGAGGTGAAGGCAGGGCAAGGATGGAGGGGAGAGGGTGGCCGAAGTCTTCTTCAATATTCAGGGATGGATGAATAGAAGCTGGTTGAGTTGTATTCATTCTTTCTGACACTCATTTTATCACTCATCAAATGGTAACCTTTCATTACACTGTGAGGGTTGTTTTTTCACCCTCCTGCCTGTTCAACCATGCTCTAATTATTCTAAATTTCCATTTGTGTTTTGTTTTACTGTTTACTCTGTTTTTCATCCAGTGTGAATGTTGCTTATTTTTATTCCCTCCGTGTGTCTACCATAAGTCATCTTTATGTGAATTCTAGCTCTTCCTATAAACGGGTGATGAATACAGTCTTTTTAAAATCTGCATCCTTTTGGGGACATTCTTTTACTCTCTTGACTCGGGGTGCTGATACTGCCTCAAACCCGCCTGTAAGACAAACATATGGAGGAGAGATTCTGTACTCATATTCAATAAATATTGAGAAAACATTTAAACTGCAGATGAGAAAAATAAATAAACCCCACCCTGATCCTTACGTGTTCTTCTGCAGCCGGGTGTCGGGGTGCTTCAGGGCATCACAGAGCAGGGATGTACCAGCGTCACCCAGTGCATTTCCTCTCAAGTCCAGGTCCAGCAAAGAGCGGTTGGAGCGAAGGGCGGCGACCAGAGCTGCACAAGAAGCACCGGTTATCTCACAGTGACTGAGGCTAAGAAGGTGCGAGAAAGGGATTTGTTACTCCAAGCTTTAAAAACAAGATAAAAATAACCAGAACAGCAGATGTCATGGCCCAGTACTCTCTGATCTGAGGTGCACAAGAAACACTTTAACCCTCCCACTGTCACCTGGTTTCAGTCCTGATGTTGTTGCAACGCAGTGTATACAAATGAAGGTATTGGATCCTACAGCTCACCAGCCCGGATCTCAACAATTGATAAACAGAACAAGGTGGCTGATCAGGATTATTTCAGGACCCACACAGCCCATATGTACTGCGTGGCCAACAGTTTTATATTACAAAATAATTTATTTTCATTTGTAATCAAATTTCATTAGTTCATCCAAAAATGACATCAAAGGAAAAATTCTGTCAAGACAGTCAGTTCAAAAACATACAATTGTGTTTACAATATATACAAGTGTACAGACATTTACGGTGAATACTCAAAATTTCACAACACCAAAAAGAAACTTAATACAAAATAGTTATATTCCCAACCAATTGCAACATAAACAACATTTACACGAAGCACAGTATTTACACATGGGAAGGAACCCATAAATTTGTGACCTAACAATGGAGGGTTCCCTCTTCACTGACAGCAATAAATTCTGGCGTCATGATGAACACACCAACTGTAAAACCAAATATACTGTGTACGCCATTCAATGTCCCTGCAAAAAGCTGTACATTGGCAAGACCACGCAGGAGGTGCGCCATAGAATAATCCAACACCGCTCCAGAATAAACAATAAGAACATAACGGCACCACTGGTCTCTCATTTTCTACAACACAAACACTCCGCAAATGATATGAGATGGACTGTGCTTGCAGTCATCAGAGGTGGCAGCGGGGACCCAGACGCACGCCTTTCGCAAAAAGAGGCGTACCTTATCTTGAAATTCGATACATCTAACTCTGGCCTCAATGAAATGTCTGAACTTGCAAATTTATGATCCTGGCCCCTACGAAATGTCTGAACTTGGAAACTACACTTTCCTTGCCTTGTCGAGCTGAGCTGTGTAGGAGCCGTGCTGCTTCCTTGCTTTCTTGTAAATTGTGCCTCTTTCCCACAATTGTACACCCACTATGGCTTTTCTTTTTCACTACTGTCATTTTCTATTAATTAGTAATGGTGGTGCCAGGCTATCTGTGATTCAACAACAATCATGAAGACAATGTTCAAATTTTGTGTATAAATGTGGCGCTTTGACTTCTGACTAGCAGCGGTGGTGTCAGATTATTTTCGAAATTATGAATGTTGAAAATATTGCTCGATCTATGGGTAACACCGTTGCACAAAACAACATCCTGTGGTGGGGTAAACAATCATGGGGCTCGTAGACACTGTCCGATTTATGTAAACAAACGATGTGCTTCTCAGTAAGCAAAAAAACCCACTGTGGCCAAAAACTTCCTTCACTCCGCTCTATGGAACCACAAGTACCAGCAGCCCCAGGACTAGTAGTATGTCCTTTCTTGATTTTAATGCTCCGAATTCCACTGCTTTTAAGAAGTACCGGCACGGGCCCGCGTTTGGTACATTGTTTACGGGCGCGGCATTGGAAAGGAATCCTTCCTTCTCCGGCACAAGTAAGTTTCTCTCCCCGTTGCCCTGAGCCATTTGCTTTTGGTGACTACACGATAACTCTTCTAGCCGTTAACGTGTATGTTTCCCTTTTCCACAGCGGTATGCGGTAGAACAATACCCGCCTCATTTCCCGGACTTGTCTCGTGGAACAGTCGTCCCCCTGTAATGGTAATCGCGTGCAGGTAGGAGACGTGTTTGTAATCACTGCACGAACCCGCGGTTGCATGTTTTGTTTGCCACGAGTCCATTGCTCACCACAGTGTTCTCTCTCTCCCCCTTTGCCACATTTAGTTGACACAAGAAAAAGTATGTGAGCCGCCCATTCAATCGATCGCGCACCGATATGCGGGCGCCCTGATTTATGACACCTCTTCAACTCACTACAGGTACGACACAGGTTCAATCCCCTACAACCTGTTCGTTGTGTCTGTGTCTGCACGCCGTTTGTGAACTTACTAGTCCTGACTGCCTCCGTTTTTGCTTTTTCAGAATACTTCCTTTGATTTGCAGTCCACCTCCACTCCTGCAGCCTTTATGCTCGTTGTGCAGGTAAATTGCTGTCACCACTTTGTGCAGAGATAGAGAGGGCTCTTACAGTGTGACAATATAAGTTTGACACCATCCCTTAATTCTTTTTACAGATAAGCTCTTACCCAGTCCCTGTCCTGAGGAGAACCTACAATATCTACGGTTCGAAACGCGTTGACCCCCAGCCTGTGACAAGAAAGAAGGGTGCAGCTAGGGACTAACTAATACCACTTCGGTGGGCCCTTGCTGGCAATCTTATAAACATTCCATCACAGGTGTTGTGAGATAGGCAGGCAACCTGTATTCCACCTTTAGCTCCGCCTGTCCACTGGTATTCTAGTTAAAGGACTGGTTCCTTCCCATGTGTAAATACTGTGCTTCGTGTAAATGTTGTTTATGTTGCAATTGGTTTGGAATATAACTATTTTGTATTAAGTTTCTTTTTGGTGTTGTGAAATTTTGAGTATTCACCGTAAATGTCTGTACACTTGTATATATTGTAAACACAATTGTATGTTTTTGAACTGACTGTCTTGACAGAATTTTTCCTTTGATGTCATTTTTGGATGAACTAATGAAATTTGATTACAAATGAAAATAAATTCTTTTGTAATATAAAACTGTTGGCCACGCAGTACATATGGGCTGTGTGGGTCCTGATTTTTCATAAAATAATCCTGATCAGCCACCTTGTTCTGTTTATCAGTTGTTGGAACATAGGGCAGCACTCACTCCTAGTTTTACACTGAAATGCTTGGTACATACAGAAAAGCCCTCCACCCCTCAGCTCCTTACCAGATCTTCTGCAGCCGGGAGTCTGGTTCCTTCAGGGCGTCACAGATCAGGGACACACCAGCGTCACCTAGGTTATTGCCACCCAAGTCCAGTTCCAGCAAGGAGCGGTTGGAGCGAAGGATAGCGGCCAGAGCTGCACAGGAAGCACTGGTTAGCCCACAGCCCCTGAGGCTAAGAAGGTGCGATAAAGAGAAGGTGACAGAATTAAAACATTAACAATTCTAATGATTTATTATTCAAATTATTAAAACCAGGGTATAAATAACCTGAACAGCAGCTGTCATGGCCCAGTACTCTCTGATCTGAGATGCACAAGAAACACTTTAACTCCTCCCACTGTCACCTGGCTGGTCAGTCAGGGGCTCTCAAACATTCTCCTTTAGTAGTTAGAAAAGTAGGTGAATGAGGGCCATTGCAAAGAGATCCTCTTTGTTACACAGCCGGGTACAGTACGCATCCTTGGTGTATACATACTGGATCACAGAGGGTAGCCCACCCAGAGACAGTGAAACATAATGGAGCAAAGTACCCACAATAAAAAACAAGAACTGAAGGGCATCACTACATGAACTTCCTTGAATGTAGTTGTGAACTCAGTGCTCTTACACATGCATGACTTATCTCTTTCCTACTCCTAAAAGGGTCCTTTCCAATTCCAAAGATGGGCGATGCTTCCTTGCTGTACCTGGCCTTGCAGAGAGTCATCCTCATGGAGTCGGTTCATGGAGCCGACTCCAGCACTGCAAACACTGCTGAATATTCAGACTCGGAAGAGGAAGGCAAAGCCTGCCAGTAACTTCTTTACCCGAAATTAGTTGCCTGCTCATGTTTTCCCTGGGGGGTTTGTTCTGTGTCCCCCATTACAATCCTCTTGGGTCTCCCCATGAAGTGCAGAGATGAGGAGTTGAGGGGACAGCACCAGGGCATGGTGAGCCATGGAGAGAAACCCCCACTGCTGATGACAACATAAGGATTGTTATTCTTACTGTTAATGCCAGATTGATTCTTATTCTATACACGTGTCTGTGGCCCTAGGGTGGTGAAGGGTCTCTAAGGAGAAAGGAGCTTATGTTTTCACATTTGTGTGATTATTTGACCGCGGACCAGGTCACCCCCTGTGTTCTAGAACAAGATTTGATTTGATTGGATTTCATTTATATATTTGTAAAGCACGACGAATTCCCATGGGCATCTTGGCACTGGAAAACAGTAGATTGCAAGGTACTGGTGGGAATCCAGGAAGATTAGTTGTTAAAGAGGCAGGTTTTTAATGCCTTTCTGACGGCCAGAGTTATGGACTGCTTTTGATGGAAATGGGAAGCTCGTTCCAGATCTTAACTGTCACTAACAGCAAACCTCTGCCACCCCAGCAGGTCTTCTTCAATTTAGGTGTCTGCAAAAATTTTGTATGGGCTGACCTCAGGCTTCTGGCCGGTTCATACCATTTCAGGTGCGTCCTCAGAAAGTACGGCCCTAGACCCTGTAAAGCTTTGTAGGCCAGACATTGAGATTTAAACTCAATCCTTTTTTTCATCGGGATCCAATGAAGGGCTCTTAACCCCTTGGCCGCGGGGGTCATTCCCCTGCTGTGCTGGGGGGCGGTGCGGTACGCATAGCGCCCCCGTGCTCGTGACGAGCTCAGCTCATCATGAGCCACGGTGGCCGTGTGCTCCTGACGAGCTGAGGTCATCATGAGCATGGAAGGGGTTAAACCATGAGAGACTGACTTAAACCTAGGAATGTCTCGTACCAATCTGGCTGTAGCATTCTGCAAACACTGTAGTCTTAGTAGATGCTGGGATTGAATTCCCATGTATAGTGCATTCCCATAGTCCAATCTCGAAAGTGCCAATGCTGTGACCAGAGTTTTAATTGCATTAGGAGAATGAATGGGCGCATTTTACTAATCATTTTTAGAATAAAACAGAAGGCGGAGGAGAGCTTGTTAATCTGATTACTAAATGTTAGTTTGTCATCAAAGATGACTCCAAGGTTTATGACACAGGGCGCTGGGGTAGGGCAGTCTCCCAAATTGGCAGGCCACCACCTGGGCGAACAAAAGGTTGTGTCGGCGACCAGCAGCAAGACCTCGGTCTTTCCACCATTCCATTTCAAGCAGTTAGACTACATCCATTGGTTGACCTGTGACATACAGCTCTTAAACCGGTCGGCGATTTCCTCCACGTTGCTGCTTGAAAGTGACACCACCAACTGTGTGTCGTCTGCGTAAGAGATGACTGAAAACCCAAACTGCTGTATAATCAAGGCAAGAGGTGCCACATATACATTAAATATCGCAGGGCTCAGAGACGAACCTTGAGGCACCCCACAAGACAGTATGAAAGGCTTGGATGAGAAGGCTCCCAATCCGATGGAGAAGGTTCTGTCCGAAAGATAGGACAATAACAGGGAGAGGGCAGAATCTCGGATCCCCAACTCTGCTAGTCTACCGGCCAGAATTTCATGGTTCACTGTGTCAAAGGCTGCTGATAGGTCTAACAAAATTAAGGCAGCCTTGCCCCTTGACTCCAGTATTGTCATGAGTTCTGCTGCTGCCATAACCAACGCTGCCTCCGTTCCATGTCCTTCCCGGAACCCACAATGTGAGAGGTCCAAAAGGGCCCTTGAGGAAATATGTGCTGTAAGTTCTGCATTGAGAAGTTTCTCAAGTACTTTTGCGGGGAAAGGGATCCTAGAAACAGGACGATAGCTTCTGGGGTCCTTTTGATCAAGATTAGATTTTTTTTAAAAGAGGAAGAAGTGAAGCTATCTTCCAAGAGTCTGGAAAGATGCCTGCCTGAATTATCTTATTGAACAACAAACTTAGGGATTTGCTTAATATTTCCAGAAACACATGAAATACGTTTGGTGGGCGGGGGTCTGTTGGGGCTCCTAATTTAGAAGTTTTTACCACCTGAGTGATTTGTTCTAGTGTGGGGTAGGAAAAGGAGAAAACTAGAATGGTGGGCTTGGGATTGAAAGCTTTCGGAGCAATCTTAGAAACTAAGCTAACACTGTCTCTAGAGGAATTATACACAGTCTCAACGTGACTGACCCAGTAGATTGCAAAATTTGGCACTACTTTCTGTCTGAGCCATTATTGGTATTTTAGCTAAGTTCTTAGCTATGGAAAATAGCTCCCTGCAGGAATACCCTGCCTCACGGATCTTTGTCGTAAAGTATTTACAATTTTCCTCGACAATCATTTTCTTGTAGGCTGCCAAAGCTCGTGAATACTTGGCTTTCTCCACCAGACCATACTTTACTCTAAATTTTCTTTCTAGCCTCCTACATACTTGTTTTTGTGCTCTAAGATTAAGCGAGAACCATGGTTAAGAAGGACTTTTACGGCGAGAAAGGCAACTCTTTGTGCGGGCTAGTGTATCCACTGCTGATAGAATCCTAAAGGATAACCTATGGCCAGAGGTGTTAATATCTGCTGAAAGGTTTGTGGTGGTGCTTGACAGTAAAGATTGAAGGGTCGATATTGGCCCAGTGACGACGGGTAACCGAGACATATGTATTTACGACTGTCGAGGAATTCTGGTCTGCATTTAAAGTAAACAATATCGCTTTATGGTCTAACCAAGGAAAAAGGATCACTTCTAATACTTTAAACAACAAGTTTGAAGTGAAAATCCCATTTAGGGTATGTCCAGCAGCATGAGTGTTGTGCCTGACGATTTGCGTTAATGAGAAATTGGCCATTGAGTCAACTAATAAGACTGTGTCATAATCGGCCAACTTTTCTAGTTCAGAATTAAAATCTCCGAGTATCATGAAATCAGATGCCTCTAAGCTGTCTTAGAGGAAGGTGCTGATAGTATTCAAGAAAGAAGTCTGTGCTCCTGGTGGCCTATGTAGGAGAAGGGCTTTCAGTGTTTAATCGTTATTCAATGAGATCTGGAATGTAAAGGTTTCAACAGTCTTCTCTAAGGATGATAGCTAATCCATCCCCCCTGTTTCTTAGCTCTATCTGCTCTGATGATAGTATATCCCACTGGTAGTGCTAATGCCAGATCACGATCTGACGATTCATCCGCCCAAGTTTCTGTAATGAAGGCTAGGTCTGGGTTGTGTACACTTATCAATTCAGCAACCTCTGTAATATGTTTCAGCCCAGACCATGTGTTGATCAACATAGCCTGAAAGGTTTTGCATACTTTTTTGTGTGCTGGTTTTTTGTATGGGTGCAAGAGCCTTAACTTTGCAGAAACTCATCTGTAAATTATAATGCAGGCACTGATTGGGCTCCTTTTGAAAATCAATTTGTGGGCATCTAGTGTTACTAAAGTTTGTATTCAGCCCAAGTATTTCCTCCCTTGTGTAGGCGATAAACTTTGTTTCAAAGGGAAAATGAACAGGGGTTCTGGCTCTAGGCGCGGTCAAGGTGCGGAAAAGCACGAATTGGCTTGCCTTTGGCATGCTCGCGGCGTGTGTGCGCTTCATCATCGTGCTTTACAGAGTGTGCGACGGCGAAGACAAGCCCGCACACTGCCCGGAAGTGTCTGATCAGCCCGGAAGTAAGAAAAAAAAAGTCAAAAGCCTAGAGAGACGCCCTCCGCACAAATGGCACTTGCCGCGACGGACCGGGTTGAAAATAGAAGAAGAAGAAGCAGGGATGTCAGTCAGCCCAGGAAGAGGGAAACGACCAAGCTCCTGATAACGGCCCAACTCCCAATAGCGGTGCGAGGCGAGGTGAGCAATGTACAGTGTGAAGTGGTGTAAGATTGTTTTAAAACACAAATTATATAAAATGCAGGTAAAACAATGGCCCGTCAAAGATTTAATGCCACATTGACCATTAATGTTCTGGCTTTGTTGATGGAGCACATTTCACCACTGGCCTTCTCTCCACTCTTCCTATGGCAGAGACAGCCTCTCTGATATCAATGCCTCTTATCTATCCACTACCCTTCGCTTCTCATTTCTCTCCCAACCCCTTAACCTTTTCACTGGTTCTGCCCTAATTACATACACCTCTCCATTTCCATCCTCTTAAAGCCTTTTATCTTCTCTCGCTGATTCTGCCACTCTTACACCAATCTCTGACTTCCAGGCTCTGCTCCTATTCTCAACGCTTCACAACTGGTAATATCTTCTTGCAGATTCTGCCTCTCTTATATCCGTCTCTCTCTTAGCTTAGTCTTTCTCTTCCTGGTTCTGTCTCTCTTATATCCGTATCTCTCTTAGCTTTGTCTCTTCTCTTCCTGGTTGTGCCTCTCGTGTATCCGTCTACCTCTTACCTTCCTCACTTCTCTTCCTGGTTCTGCCTCTCTTGTATCCGTCTCTCTCTTACCTTCCTTGTTTCTTTTCCTAATTGTGTCTCTCTTGTATCTGTCTCACTCTTAGCTTCGTCTCTTTTCTTTCTGGTTGTGTCTCTCTTGTATCCATCTCTCTCCTAGCTTTATCTCTTCTCTTCCTGGTTCTGCCTCTTTTATATCGGTCTCTCTCCTAGCTTTCTCTCTTCTCTTACTGGTTCTGTATCTCTTATATTCATCTCTCTCTTAGCTTTGTCTCTCTCTTCCTGGTTGTGTCTCTCTTATATCCATCTCTCTTAGCTTTGATTCTTCTCTTCCTAGTTCTGTATCTCTTATATTCGTCTCTCTCCTGGCTTCATCTCTCTCCTCCTGGTTCAGCCTCTCTTATATTGGTCTCTCTCCTAGCTTTCTCTCTTCTCTTACTGGTTCTGTATCTCATATATCCATCTCTCTCTTAGCTTTGTCTCTCTATTCCTGATTGTGTCTCTCTTATATCCGTCTCTCTTAGCTTTGTTTCTTCTCTTCCTGGTTCTGTCAGTCTTATATCCGTCTCTCTCTAGGCTCTGTCTCATCTCTTCCTGGTTCCATCTCTCTTATATCCTTCTCTCTCTTAGCTTTGTCTCTTCTCTTTCAGGTTGTGCCGCTCTTGTATCTATCTCTCTCTTAGCTTCCTCGCTTCTCTTCCTGGTTGTGCCTCTGTTGTATCCGTCTCTCTCTTAGCTTCCTCTTTTCTCTTCCTGGTTGTGTCTCTCTTGTATTCGTCTCGCTCTTCCTGGTTGCGTCTCATGTATCCATCTCTCTCCTAGCTTTGTCTCTTATCTTACTGGGTCTGCCTCTCTTATATCCGTCTCTCTTAGCTTCGCCTCTTCTCTTCTCTTCCTGGTTCTGTATCTCTTATATACGTCTCTCTCCTGGCTTCGTCTTCCTGGTCCTGTATCTTCCTGGTTCTGTATCTCATATATCCATCTCTCTCTTCCTGGTTGTGTCTCTCTTATATCCGCTCTCTCCTAGCTTTGTTTTTTTCCTTCCTGGTTCTGTATCTCTTATATCCGTCTCTCTTTTAGCTTTGTCTTTCTTTTCCTAGTTCTGTCTCTCTTACATCCGTCTCCCTCTTAGCATTATCTCTTCTTTTCCTGTTTGGGTCTCTTTTATATCAGGCTCTTTTTTAGTTGTGTCTCTATTTTCCTGGTCTTAGCTTCGTCTCTACTTTTCCTGCTTCAGTCTCACTTATATCAAGCTCTCTCCTAGCTTTCTCTTTTATTTTCCTGGTTTGGTCTCTCTTATATCCGTCTCTCTCTTAGCTTTGTCTTCTCTTTTCCTGGTTCGGTCTCTCTTATATCCGTCTCTCTCTTAGCTTTGTCTCTTCTTTTCTTGTTTGGGTCTCTTTAATATCAGGTTCTCTTTTAGTTGTGTCTCTTTTTTCCTGGTCTTAGCTTTGTCTCTACTTTTCCTGCTTCAGTCTCACTTATATCAAGTTCTCTCTTAGCTTTCTCTTTTCTTTCCATGGTTCGGTCTCTCTTATATCCGTCTCTATCTTAGCTTTGTCTCTCTTTTCCTGGTTCGGTCTCTCTTATAACCATCTCTCTCTTTGCTTTGTCTCGTCTTTTCCTTGTTCTACCTCTCTTATATCTGTCTCTCTCTTAGCTTCGTCTCTTCTCTTCCTGGTTCTGCATCTCTTATATTCATATATCTCTTAGCTTAGTTTCTTCACTTCCTGGTTCTGCATCTCTTAAATCTGTCTCTCTCTTAGCTTTGTCTCTTCTCTTCCTGGTTCTGTTTCTCTTACATCATCTTTCTCTTAGCTTTTTCTATTCTTTATCTGGTATGGTCTCTCTCTTACCTTTGTCTCTTCTCTTCCTGGTTCTGCATCCCATATATCCATCTCTCTCTTAGCTTTGTCTCTTCTTTATCTGGTTCGATCTCTATCTTAGCTTTGTCTCTTCTGTAGGAAGGTGGATATCTGACTATGGTTGCCCCCAACCTTTTGCCTAGTGTTTTGCTGGTTTTTCGACTTAGTTGACCTGGGGCCCTGCTATTCAGGACCCCAGGCCCACTGATCTCTCTGTAAAATGAATTCCATGTACCTTAGGTACATATCTAATTGGATACTGAGTCACCTTATCAGTCCCTGTACAGCATACCTTAGGTATCCAGGGCATAGGTGTACCCAGGGCCTACCAGGGGCTGCAGCATGTATTATGCCACCCCTGACTGACCACCCAAATCTGACACAACTGGCTGCACGACAGCTGGGGCAAGGTGGTGTAATCACCCTTTGCTTTAGGTATAGTATTCCTATATCTAACCCTAAAATGGACACATATATTCCTATCAGTCACTCCTATGGCAGGCCTTATTAATCCTGAAGGCAGAGTGCTTAGAATTATGTGAGATGGTGCTCTGGCATGAGCTGAGCCCGTTTGCAGCTTGCGGAACCAAGTCCTAATAGCTGTTCCATGATAACGCGTACCATATACTCTTAAGTGCATTATAATCCTTGCGGTTATTTGCCAACTTTGGTATCGCTTTATCAAAACATGTCGAGTAAGGTGTCATACGAATTGGAATACTAACCCCTCGCCAATTCTGGCGACGGGGTTAGCATTCCACCCTTCTAGAGGGACACGACATGTATGTAACTGTGAACCCCGGTTAAAGTTAACTCGAGCCTCAGCATCACAAAATGGATGCTGCCACCACAGACACAAGTCTGACCTCCTGCTGCTGGGAGTCCTTCCAGCGAGGAGGGCTCGGAAAAAGGGTTTCCTGTCAGGGGCGGTGCTAGCACCATCCCAGACAGGGTTTTGTGTATCCCAGGTAGGCAGGGCCGAGAGGAAGGTGACTGCAAGTGGCACCCCGGTGCTCACTGTGCATTTGCCGGCTCAAACCAGTTCCAGGGGCACCCCAGCCCCTGAGCTGGGGAGAGACCGGACAAAGGAGAGGGGTGTAACCCCCCCCCTCCTGGTCCCACCCATGCGCAGGACCTAGTCGTGTGCCAGCCCCTTTTCTTAGGATAAAGGTAGGAGCAGGCCCCCTTCCCAAATTAGATAATTCTGAATCTTGAACTACTTTCCACGAAAAGAACTCTTGACAATTTCTGAAGGCTCTCCCTTGTGGCTAAGGAGTAGCCACCCTGCACCAGCGGGCACCATCAAAGCGCTTGCGGTTTGCTGCACGTCCATCCTCCGGATCAAGACTGCCCAGCTCAACGAGACCCGGATTCCCCGCCATCTCTGACCTCTACCTGCCTCATCAGCCCAGCTGAGATTCGTGGGTGCGACGAGACCTGAGGGACCGGCCATCTTCAAAACCTGCACGATGCTTAACCAGCACGACCGCCGAGGGATCCTCTAGTGAGTGCACTGGGGTTTGAGAAGCCCCAACCCAGAGCAGCTCCAGCACCGAAGTTCAGCCCCCCAGCATCCACGAGATCTGCGTGGGGCCCTTCTGCTCCTTGCTGCTTGCCACGTTGTCCGGTCACTTGCCCGTTGGCTAGTGGCCCTCCTGACGACGTACCACGACGATTTTGCTGCTGGTCTGGTTGCTCCAGACTGGCCCTTGCTCCCTTCCAAGAGAGGAGCACCCCGGACCCTCCTGGTCCACTCCAGACGCCATTTTGACTCCACCGCGTGGGCTTGCTTTTGCCAAGGCTTGTTGCTCCAACCTCGGATCCAACATCGCTGACAGCAGACACCTTTGTGGGACAGCTCGCACCTCCAGCCTGGACGCCGACAATGCCTCCTGGTCCGTGTGACTGCAGAGTCCAGCGTCGCCCACTCACCTGGTCGAGGTGACTTCATCCGGTGCCAACCTGGTGCCCACATAATCACTGGCTAGTGATTAAGAACTGAGTCCCCTCTGCTTTCAGGTCATCTTCATCACCGATCCAGGCTTGGATCACATCGAACATCTTCACTGGTCGCCTGCCAGCAACTTCTTCTTTCAGGCTCCATAGACTACAACGAGGATTCCCGACGTCTTTTGAACCCTATGCAGCCGCAGCCCCTGGGCTAGGTAACCCGAGCATTTCGGTGCTCCAATGCAGGTTCACTATCCAAGTGTCCAGATCCTTTTTGGTTTTAAGTCTACCTAGTCGGATTCGTCCGAAAACAGTAACTTTAGAAATACTAGCCTCCATAGACTTTGTCCCGCATCCCACGTGAGAGTGCACACTCTGCAACCGATCTCCCTAGGCCTCCTGCTCCTAACCTAAGAGTTCAGTAGTGTAGTCCTAGCGATCCTGAAGCCTCTGGATTGAGTTACTCACCTGCTAGTATTTCGCATTCCACTTTTTGTGTATATGGTTTTTCGTGCCCCTCGGGCATTTGTGTTATTTGTGCAACTTGAAGTATTTTCGTAAGAGTTTTGTATTGTGCTTAGCTACCTGACTCATAAAGAGTTCAGGGTAGACTTGTTATAAATAAATATACTTTATTTTCATAACAACTTGTGTGGTGTCCTTTCACTTGACGTTCAAGGGGTATATTTGATGGTAAAACAGCTGGCTTAACACGCCCTCTAGAGTTTAGCCTAAAGACTGCTTTTGTCCACGCTACTAGGATAGCTGGTCTATAAGGTTGACTTACAACCAATCATCAATAAGGGTCGTTTGGTATGATACACAGTGATCACTAGAATAGTGAGCACTATATATCAGGCCAACTTCTCACATCTTCTCTCCTGGTTCTCTCTCTTATATCCTTCTCTCTCTCTTAGCTTTGTCTCTTCTCTTTCTGGTTCTCTCTCTCTTATATCCATCTCTCTCTTAGCTTTGTCTCTTCTTTTCCTGGTTTGGTCTCTCTTATATCTACCTCTTGCCTCCATACTCTGCTCTTTACCCTTTACCTTCATCCTAGGTCAGTACCGCCTCTTGTGATGTGACGTGATTAGTTCTTTTGCTCTGAGCCGTGCAGGGCACCCTGCTTTTCATTCACTCTGGGAAGGGCTCAATTCGCACTTAAGGGCACTACAAGCTATCGCTGTTATCTCCTCTAAGCGCTGTTCTCATGCAGATGCAGAGATTAGATGTAAGAATACATTTCAGCCCATGGCTGTAGAACATAGGGGAGTGCCAGTTGCCACTAATGTCCCCTGGGCCTTACAACAACGGAGTCATTTCCTAGGTGATGCACTGGTGCGGGCCCCCTAGTTGTGAGCAGGAGCCGGTACCTGGCAGCGGCCCACACTACCCATGTCTAACACCGGGCATGGCACCACCTGCACCTGCTTTCCTCTACTTCTACTATTCTACTATTTCTAACTGCACAGGGAATACAAGGGAGTTATGTTACTTGTGAACTAGAGTTACATACTCTTTGGGGCCTGTTAGATTTGGAGGTCTCTAGTTGGCACAGGTAGGTACTTGTGACAAATAGGGACCCTCTCCTCTAGTCAGGATAAGAGGATTACGCTCCTAAAATAACCCCTGCTCACCCCCTTGGTAGCTTGTCACGAGCAGAAGGTCTTTACTTCAGAGGCGTTGTAAGTTAAGCAGTGGTGACCACATACAGTAACCCAGTGACAACACTACAAATGGACACCACGCAGGTTTTATATAAGTAGAGTTTATATAGAGTTACCACAAGACCATAAACGACAAAAATACACACTATGATTACTTTAGGATGGTAGATTTAAGCTTAGTTCAGTTCCGATTTTAGATGCGACACTTTGCGTCAATGTACCTTAAGTTGCGTTGCGCTTCCATGACAAGCAATGTCGCAGCAAGGGGAAATGCGGCACAGTTCAGATACAAAGAAATAAAGATGTGAAGATCTTCCAGATGCGCACGCTTCTTGGGGATGAGAGAAGTCCTCGGTTTGATGCGTGGACTGCAGAGGCGACACCCCTACGATGCGACGGCAACAGCTCCAGCAGCGACGCTCTTCTCCCACAATGCGTGAAGCTACCGCTCGATACGTCAACTACAGCGGCGATATCCAAGATGCGACGGCAGCTGCTCCGACGGCAGCACACTTCTCGGCATGCAAGGTGCTCTTGGTTGATGCGGTGCAATGCGACAGGCACAGGGACGGCGACGGCAACGTGCTTCGGGATCCTTCGGAACCTCAAGCCGATCCTAAAGTTTTTCGACCCCCAGACACGCCAGCTAGTGGTGCAGTCAGCTATTCTCTCACGTCTGGACTACGCAAACTCTCTACTTGTAGGAGCAAATCAGGCCAAAAAATATAGACTTCAACGAGTCCAGAACGCTGCGGCTAGAGCCCTGACAGGCCTCCCTCGTTTGAAATCTGTGAGTAGCACGCTCATTAAACTCCACTGGCTCCCGGTAGAGAGGAGGATTCATTTTAAAACCTTATGTCTCGCATTCCAGGTCTTGAAAACTACCTTGACACCCATGCTGAGCCCTCTTTTAACAGCATACACACCCCGTCGTGCTCTTTGTTCCGGAGGCCAAAACTTGGCAGTTGTCCCCCGTTTTAAGCTGGCCCGGATGGGCGGCCGCTCCTTCCGGCACCTTGCAGCTAAGCTCTGGAATGCTTTACCCTCCCAAATTCGTGGTCTTAACGACCTGCTGTCATTCAGAAAGGCCATAAAAACCCACCTTTTCTGCTAAACCTCTAGGTGTGTGAATCCCAGGTTTCCATCCGCTGTAGCTTACTTCCCTTCTTTTTGCAAAGCGCCGGGACGCCCCTTTGCTGGGGCAGCCGTGCACTATATAAGATCTCATAACACATAACACATTCTCATTGAGTCGTGCTACCAGCTCTCTTCTAGTCAGGGTAAGGGGATTACACTCCTGAAATAACCTGTGCTCTCCCTCTGGGTAGCCTGGCATGAGCAGTCAAGGCTTATTTCAGGGGCGTTGTAAGTTAAGCAATTGTGACCACATACAGTAACCCAGTGACAACACTACAAATGGAAACCACACAGGTTTTATATAAAAAATAAGGAGACTTTATATAGAGTTACCACAAGACCATAAATTACAAAAATACACACTATGATTACTTTAGGATGGTAGATTTATGCTTAGTTCAGTTCAGTTTTTAGATGAGACACTTTGCGTCAATGTACCTAAAGTTGTGTTGCGTTCCACGACAAACAATGTCGCAGCGATGGGAAATGCGCACAGTTCAGATACAAAGAAATAAAGACGTGAAGATCTTCCAGATGTGACACGCTTCTCGGGGATGCGAGAAGTCCTCGGTTCGATGTGTGGACTGCAGCGGCGACACCCTTACGATGCGACGGCAACAGCTCCAGCGGCAACGCTCTTCTCCCACGATGCGTGAAGCTTCCGCTCGATGCGACAACTACAGCGGCGGCATCCAAGATGCGACGGCAGCAGCTCCAACAGCGGCGCGCTTCTCGGGGATGCTCTTGGTCGATGCGGTGCAATGCGACAGTTCCAGCGGCGACACCCTCCTTCGGAGTTGCGACGGCAGGCACAGCGACGGCGACACGCTCCGACCTTGTTGCAAGATTCTTCTCCTGATGCGGTGCAGTGCGACAACTACAGCGGTGGCACCCTCCTTTGGAGTTGCGACAGTAGTAGCAGCGGCGGCGACACACTTCCTCTTCATTGCGGCACGCTTGTCTCGGATGCGGTGCAGTGCGACAGTTCCAGCGGCAACACCCTCCTTCGGAGTTGCAACGGCAGGCACAGCGACGGCGACACGCTTCTTCTCGTTGAGTCGCGCTTACAGCTCCTTGCGACATGCAGTTCCTCAGAAGGCCCAGAACAGCAGTAGGCACTTCCAAACAAATCTGGGGAGCTGGTAGTTGACGTCTGTTGTCCCTGAGACTTCAGCAGGAGGCAAGCTCTTTTCCAAGCCCTTGGAGATCCTTTACAAGTTGAAAGCAAAGTACACAAAGTTCCTTTCTCCTTCCTTTGGCAGTAAGTCAACCACTGCAGACCAATCCCCCAAGCAGCGCTTTAGCTTGGAAATAGCCTCTCCTCAGACTAGGGTCTGACGAGTAAACCAAATAGCCAAACATGGAACCACTGATTAATACATCAATTTACAATAGGGAGCACTTGCACTGTGGCACTGGATAGCAGTGGCACCTTGCCCAAAGCATCTAACACCAGCAAAAACACATGAAGCAACAGAAAAATTGGAAGGGAGACCCACGCCAATGGTGCCAGGTCTAGCAGGGCCTCGCTAGGCACATTGCTTGACCTGATTACACTGTAAGAAGTGTTACTGTTTGTAACACTGCATTTCAGCCAGCTTGGCTGGAACTACCAGCATTGAGTACAACCAAGTCAGGACGCAGGTAACTTTGCCAGCAAGCACGTGTAAGGTTGTTCACCATCTTGCAGTGTGCTCCTATTAAATCTCATTGTTATGTTAACATCGGATGGTTTTCCTTACTCCTTTCACAACACTTGGCTACCACATCATGTTGCCCTAGAGCCGCAGCACACATTAGTGGTAGCCACCTTCTTTGGTTTCACAACGAGTGCTAGCAGCATGAACGTCCTTATTTCCCTGCGCATTGCCACTGATTAAGATGATTAGTGAAGAAGGGTGGGTAACCCAATATACCCTTGCGGGGTCGGGCAAACAGTATGTATAGATAAAGGTACCAGCAAGGGTTTTATTTTTAGCCAAATGATTTCAGCGACAAAGGTCTGTATTACTAAGACGCTAAGACTGAGAAAATCAGTTGCTGACGTTGTTATAACTCACCTTTATTGGCTAGAGAACCTAAAGAACTACCACACTAGCTCTAAGGAAGCATGACAAATTCAAAAATAAGAAGCAACACAACAATTCATATTTCAAAAAAACGTATTATTTGTATTTTTGAATAAAAATTGATAAATTGTACGGGTTCACAATCAACTGAATTAATACCAAATCTTCGGTACTCAGAGAAGAGTCAGTCATTCCATTGGTACAAAAGATAAAAATCCAGTCTGTGTGATTTATAACTGTGACTTCTTGCTTAAGATAAACAGTAAATCAGACGAAATAAATTTCATTTAGTGCAGACATGGACTGGTATTTCGACGTTTCGGTCTTTTGCGGTGTTACCCTAAGACCATCATCAGGACGAGATTTTTGTAAGGTATAGTTGACCCTTGTAGAAATGAAAACACTGTGTGACCCAATCTATGAAAAAGGTCAATTGTAGTTGTTGGTGTCACACTTTGAGATCCCAAATATCTCTCATTAGCGGCGTTATGTCAGGAATACAAATCTGGTAATATTCCTTATAACGAAATCGAAGTTCAATTCTGTAACTTTAATCAGTCAGTCATCAAACGAAACGGGAAACACTGCCACCGTAATCGCTGGTTAAGATGACCCACTGCCTTTCAAGCTGGACTGAAGGTCTTCTTTCTTGCTGTTTCTTATACATTTACATCCCAGGAGCCACCCACCCCCAAATGAAAATAGTTAAACCACAGACGCGAGGAAGAGAGCTGGGCTGTTAAGTTAAATCCTTAGACTTCAGACCCAGCTTTACATTCTTCTGAGGTCAATGACACGACCCCTATTAACTTCAACTCTAATACAAGACATGGAGGCATGTCAGGTCCACAGAAAACAAGATTTACATTGTATGCCTTAGAGACACATTACATCATAGCACACGGGTGACATCACAATCCAGTATACCTACGTCTGAAAGAGGCAGCACTTCTGCTTTGCTGCTCTGGCAGAAGATAAGTTCTCTCTTAGTCTTATTTTCTGATATTGCTGTGTTGAATTGTACTCAGTAGCTTTTCCCATAAAATCATTTTTCTATCCTTACAACAGATGAATAAGTTATTTATCTTTGGTAACAATCTTTCTGGTGAATTCTCTATCTAACAGTAGAATCCTTACCTTCTGAATATTCTCAAGGCACCAGACAGGACCCAGAAACTTTTAACCCCTTACCTGCGATGCAAATTCGGCGCAGTGCGGGATTTAATTAGGGGGTGTAACCCCTTGTGTGCTCAGGACAGCCCCCGGCCGTCGTATGTCACGCTGGGCGTGTGCTCAGGACGGCCGTGGGCCGTCCTAACTCTCAGCGAAAGCGCTACCAATGACGGCCATGGACATCATTTTGGCCAGCCCCCGCCCGGGCACTGTGCGCTGTGCTGCTAAAATGCAGTGACGTAGCATGCAAGCCGCACGCGCTCCCTGGCCTGTACAGTCTCTTCAGCCAAGAGTGGAGTCGGGAGTCGGTTCGGGCCGCGTTGGAATAACGTCTTAGATGGTAAGGTAAGATTATTCATCACAGTTTACTATCTCTGGAACTGAACTATATAGGGTCGACTTGAAACTGCCAAGGCTTACAGTTACAGATCAAAGCAGATGTGAGAGGGGAGCGAGCGTCTCACTCGGAGTCGGCCTGGCACCTGCCCGTGATACCAGGGCCTGTTCAGGTTACTTCGCTTTGGGGTCTCTGTTGACCCGTGTCTCACAGACACCCAGGAGTGGAGTCAAGGAAGTCTAATCACAAAGGAGTGTCTGGATTGACTCGGTATAAATAGCTAGTCGTTTGGAAATACACATTTTTTGTTGGCAAAAAGCACAGCCTATGAATGTTGCGGGTTTAAATTAGAATGTACTTTCATTATTTGCTCATCAATTTTCTTCAAGCTAAGATCTGCCCCTTTATTGAGTTTAGAAGCTGGGGTTGCGAAATCTATTCGTGCAGAAAAGGTTCATTGCCAAGTCACGGCCCATGGCTTTAGCTTCTTGAAGTCGGGGTGGGAAGTGGTAGCGGAAGAGGTTGGAATATGTTTCAGTGGGCGCCTCTTTTCGGGGCAGATTCCTTGGGGGTCTCTACTCTTTCCCTGTGTGCCTCGTTACTGGCCAACTCCTCAGGCCATTTTGACCGAACCATTTATTGACACTGGAACAGTAACAAAATGGGAAAAAAATGGTTACACGGTGACGATTTTGTAGATGTAACAGGCAGCTATGTTTGAGAACTGAAGACCAGCTTGTTAGAAAGGAGCGGCTGGGCTGGTGAATGAAATGTTTTAAAAGCATTAAGACTTTTGTTTTCTAGTCTCTCTTTAAGTGACCAGGATATAGTGCTGTGTCGACTCCCAGAAAGTGTTGTAAATGGTGGTTGATCGTATTCACGTAAGGCATTGCATGTCTGTGATAGGATGCTGTTGGGGTAGACTGCAAGGGATATTTGCTCACCTGTTTTCCATCCCCTCTACTTTTTGTCCATGTTACTGATATCCACATTAGTTTGCTTCAGTGATGCCAAATAACTAAGATCAAAAGTTTTGCGAAGTCGCTTTCTGTGATGTCACTTCTTGCGACACAATATGCAATTAGAGGGGCCTCACATCTTCCCTTTCGCCCGGGGCCTCAGAAGGCCTAGGACCGGCTCTGCGAACTCTGCCCACTAATTAATTCTTCTGCACAGGCGGGGAATTCACGCTGAGCTGGGGAAGCGGTGGCGTTCGGACGGTCCCTGGCCATCCTGAGCACACGCCCAGCATGACGTAGGACGGCCGGGGGGCGTCCTGAGCACACCACGGTTTAATGCAGTACTGCTTTGTACCACTTGGTGGCATCAGAAGTGACAAGCAGAGCCGCATAAAAGCACTACCCATGCACACTGATATCAGTTGACCCTCAGACACAGAGCCCATTGGCAGAGACAGTGTGCAGGTCTCTAAATTGGGACCTTTTTGAATAGAAGAGTGTAGTTCATAGAACGGGGAGATGGGAGAGTTGGTGAGGAATTTGTAGGTAGATAGAGTATCCACCAGAAAAATCATAATTTAAGTATCTTTTTCTACTGATGGAAACTTGTAACTGCATATTCCGCACCTTGTGAATAGATACCATACCAGCACCTCCCAAGGGTAGAACCAAACATCCTGCAGCACTGAGCAGGCAAAATAGCCCTTATTGTGGAGGCAATGGTGCTTTGTGAACATGTGTATCGGCACCCATATAGCCACTTGAAAATATCCAGGACAGGCACTCTGCGAGCACCTTTGGCCCTCCTGGAATAAGCCTGTAACCTTCCTGGGGGCTGCTTTATGCCAGTCCATAGCATGCTTTATGCAGAGAATGACCCATCGAGAAATGGTCATGTTTTGCACTGTCATGCCCATTTATACTCCAGAGAACACTACCCAATGTTCTCTGGCGTAATCAATATAACAACTTAGTGGCCTTTTAGGCTCCAAACAATGGAGTTTCTTTTCTCCCTTAGAGGGACGAGGTGGTGCAAATTCTGCCAGAAGGGGGATATCCTGTCTACATGAAATGGAGTGGACATTTTCAGGAGAAAGGAAGCTCGGGTCTTCAACACCAACTTATCTAGAAAGAACGATGTGTGAAGTGGGTTGACGGAAGAGCCTGCAGTTGGCTCACATGTCTGGCCGACGTTATGGAAGAGAGAAAGACTGTCTTCAATGTCAGAAGTCTCAATGGACACTTGTGCAGTATCTCAAAAGGGGTGCACATCAGAAAAGTGATAAAGGCCATTCTGTTATCCTGGTTCTGTTGGATCTGTCTGCGGCGTTTGACACCGTGTCACACAACATCATGATCACCAGGCTAGCTAACATCGGCCTGGAAGATAAGGCGCTGGCTTGGCTGAGGAGTTTCCTGACAGACCGCACCCAAAGGGTCACCCTGGGTGCTTATCGGTCAGAGGAGTTGGGGATCTCTAAGGGGGTGCCACAGGGTTCTTGTTTGAGCCCTACCCTTTTTAACATATATGTGGCCCCCCTAGCTAACATCATGAGATCCCATGGTTTCATCCCAGTGTCTTTCCTTTTAAAATCCTCATGGTTGAGGTTAGGAACTCCTTTGCTCAGGGGATGAAGGCAGTGGCTCACTGGATGGCATCTAACTTCCTGCAATGTAACGTTGCTAAGACGGAAGTGATGCTGTTCGGTGAGGCCAAACTTCTGTGGACCCCTGACTGGTGGCCTCAAGATCTTGGCCCAGTCCCCGAGCCCAAGCAGGTGGTGAAAAACCTTGGCATCCGATTGGACCAGGAGCTTTCCCTAAAACAACATGGCATCCAAGTGGTGGGTTCCTGTTTCCATATCATTGGGATGCTACGGAAAGTATTTACTTTGCTGCCAGACTCTACTAGAAAAACCTTGGTGCAGGCTCTAGTACTGAGTTGCCTGGATTACTGCGATGGGCTACTACTGTCAGCAAATGAAGCAGTAATTTCCAGGCTTCAGGTGGTACAAAATACCGCTGTTCGCCTTGTTCTAAACCGGCCCCCTCGCACCCCCTCTAAACCCCTTCTGACCATGCTGCATTGGTTATCCCTCAAACAGATGGTGAAGTTCAAAACCTGCTGTATAATACACAAATGTTTACCGGGGAAGGGCCCTGCTTACCTGTCCCATACATTCTCCCTTTACACACACATGCGCTCTCTAGCGAACAGGCCTTGCTGCATGTACCTAGAGCGAAGAAAGCAAGACAAGGAGATAGAGCCCTTTCAGTTGCTGGCCCAACCCTATGGAATAGTCTCCCACTAACTTTGAGACTTTGTAAGGATCACCTCCCGTTTAGGAAACAATTAAAAACTTTCCTATTCCAAAATTGCTAGCATTCACTGCCAGCAAGGCAGCAAAGGCACGGAGATACTCCTTCGGGAGTCGATCCCAGCGCGATACAAACACGCAAATAAATAAATAAAAAATATTAAGTTGTACAGATGGTCCTTTGTAAACTGCCCTGGTGAGGGTGAAAGGTTTGGTGAAAGTAATCGGTGGGTGTAGCACTAACGGATAGTTTGGACGCCCCATTTGCCTGACACATAAAGACTGAAGGGTCTGCCGGGCTGGTGAAGGTGAAACCAGAAACCCCAACCGCAGCCAAGGAGAGGGAGAAATTGTTGGTGAAATTGTCTGGTCGGAGCAGAAAGACCCAAGAACATACTGTGGTTCTACTCTCCAGAAGGGCATCTGGCACAGCCAGTAAAGCTTGTGCTACAGTGTCATAAAGGGTGTGAGAGTAATCGCGTAGGAGGCAGCTGGGGTTCAGTTACGTCAGGGCAAGACTGGTAGTGGAGAAAATTTGTTTTAAAAAAAAATATTCTTTTGGATTCATGATCAGGTGGAGTGGAAGAAAAAGCATTGAGATGTATTTAACTGGTGGACGCCTGTCCCACCAGGCTCTCCGGCATCAGATGGGGGATGGTTGGGGCATTTAGTGCACAATGATGGCGACGAGTGATTTACCTGTTAACAGGCGACCCTCAACATGCTTAGACCCACTTTTCTAACACCTGGTCTCCAGTCTACACTTTTTGTAAAAGTGCAAAAGATGCCACTAGGATACCTTTTATTTCTTTGAAGGCTGATGGAATGTGTTCTTCACCAGTTACTGTGTGCTGTAGGCCAGTTGTAATGAACACAGCCAGTGATCTGCACTTTTGAGTGCATCGTCCGAAAGGTACGGAGCCTCGAATGCATACCCTTCACACAAGAGCACTTTCTGCCTCTTGCACTTTGATAACAGCCAGCCTCTTACTTTAAAAAGCAGGATTTGTACATTCTATTTGGCCCTCTTTGCTCATCCTTCATTCAAGCAGTGGTAGCTAGGAGCATTCCTCCCCTTCTACATGTTTGAAGCAGCTTGATGTCTTAACCATGCGCTAGCAAACACGAAGCTTTTATTGAATCAATACATTAACTTAACTGTCTGAGGCAGCATTCCTAACGTCCATTCCTCCGCAGCATTGATAATTTCACCTGCTCTCAGTTGCCCCCTTTACTCCGAGCATTATGTATCAGTTTAACCCAAAGGAAGCAGGAGTTCCAGGTCCGGCCCCTTCCTGTTGTGGCCGCAGCTCGTCACCTGCCGCAACCTCACTCTTCAACTTCTTAACAGATTCGGGTCATATGCATATAAAAAGGCACTGCCAACTCTAAACACACAAACCATGAATAAACAAGCATTTGCAGTGCAATAGGTCTCGCATTTACACGAGTTTGAGGCATTGGCATAGTAAATAACAAAGCCTTTTATTTATGTTTTTGTTTTTTTAAAACATAAATAAAAGGCGTTGTCATTGGTAATTCTAATAGCTTAAACTCTAGCAAACGCTAGACCTATTGCATTGCAAATGCTTGTTAAACCTATCATGGACTTATGGAGAATGACTTAACCTCCCCCCCCACCCCCGCCTCCCCGGGTGTATAAGGAAGAAAGTCTGCACTCACCTGAGCTCCCGCACGCGGCACCCAGGGTTCCTCAGCGCCTCGCACAGCACGGATATGTCTGCCTCCGGCTCGGGCTCGGGCTTGGGCTTCACCTCCCCAAGGGCATATGTAAGGGGGGTCCTAGCTCGGATCCACCAACCGAACATTTGACATAGGTTGAGTCTGTGGAAGAAAGAGCAGCCGTGAGCGTCACTGGGTCAGTGCAAGGGTCAGTGCAGGGGTCAGTGTTGGGGTCAGTGCAGGGGTCAGTGTTGGGGTCAGTGCAGGGGTCAGTGTTGGGGTCAGTGCAGGGGTCAGGGCAGGGGACAGTGTTAGGGTCAGTGCAGGGGTCAGAGCAGTGGCCAGTGCAGGGGTCAGGGCAGGGGTCAGTGCAGGGGTCAGTGCAGGGGTCAGGGCAGGGGTCAGTGTAGGGGACAGGGCAGGGGTCAGGGCAGGGATCAGTACAAGGGTCAATGCAGGGGTCAGTGTAGGGGTCGGTGTAGGGGTCAGTGCAGGGGTCAGTGTGGGTGTCAGTGCAAGGGTCAGTGCAAGGGTCAGTGTAGGGGTCAGTGTAGGGGTCAATGCAGGGGTCAGGGCAGGGGTCAGGGCAGGGGCCAGTGCAAGGGTCAGTGCAGGGGTCAGGGCAGGGGCCAGTGCAAGGGTCAGTGCAGGGGTCAGTGCAAGGGTCAGTGCAGGGGTCAGTGCAGGAGTCAATGCAGGGGTCAGGGCAGGTGTCAGTGCAAGGGTCAGTGCAAGGGTCAGTGTCAAGGTCGGTGCAGGGGTCAGTGCAAGGGTCAGTGCAGGGGTCAGTGCAGGAGTCAATGCAGGGGTCAGGGCAGGGGTCAGGGCAGGTGTCAGTGCAAGGGTCAGTGCAAGGGTCAGTGCAAGGGTCAGTGTCAGGGTCAGTGCAGGGGTCAGTGCAAGGGTCAGTGCAAGGGTCGGTGCAGGGGTCGGTGTAGGGGTCAGTGCAGGGGTCAGTGCAGGGGTCAGTGCAAGGGTCAGTGCAAGGGTCAGGGCAGGGGTCAGGGCAGGGGTCAGGGCAGGGGTCGGTGCAGGGGTCAGTGCAGGGTCATGCAGTGCAAAGCTTCCTTTACTTGTACACGTCTTCTTAAAAATTAAGAAGATATTTACTGTTAATGAGGACTGTAAAAGGCCTGAGCTTCTCCTGTCCCAGGATGCATCAGGGAGACGAGCACACCGACCTCTGACCTCTCAAGCCCCACAGCAGAAACTGAAAGAGCGCCTGGAAGTCTCGAGACTGGACAAATGTTTTAAAGTTATTTGTTTGGTCGAGGAACTATGAAGATTACCGTTGCAGTAACACTAGTTCTTGCAAGCAGCTTGAGCTAGCATAACCCAGTACACAATAGTTATTACCTCTCATTACTATGCGTACTGTAAAAACATGTAGCTTCACTCTGTACTATGATCTTGAATTTAAAGCGGTGCTTTTTATAATTTGTTTAATATTTTTGTATTTTAATAATATATTTTCATATTGCAATAGTTTGTAACAAACCCCATAATAAATAAATGTCCAAGGGCATGTGTGTGTGCAACATAGAACTTTAAAAAAGCACTTTAGTGCATTTTTCAAAGTTCTTGAAAATTACCATCAACTTTGAGTTGATGGTAATTTGTGTTTCTTAATTGCAAAATCACAATTTTTTTTCTTGTTGTTGCATTAAATTTATTGTAAATTGTGATTCCCTGAAAGCAATCGCAATGTAAGTAATCGCAAATTTAGTGATTACTTAAATAGCGATTTTTATGTCTCACTGAGTCAGCGCATGTGCTACCCTGCGAGAAATTTAGTAAGGGGATTTCCAAAGTGCTACAAGAGGTTTTGCGGGACTAAAGCTTGCGTTCACGAGTCCGTGCACGCACACAGTCGCCATGTTTGTTTAGGCAAGCCTCACGAGCAGAGGCGCCATATGGCTTTCCTCTCTCGTCATGGGTCATCAGCTTTCAAGATGAGAGAGCTTTATTTCACATTCCTGAAGCCGATAGCTTCCTTGTTTTTTATCTGCTCATGAAGCTTTCAGTGAGACAGAAAATATTGCAATAGATTATTGTGATTGTAGTAAGTCGTAATTCTTTTTTTATCAGCCTTATTAGTTAACCCATACATGTTGATGAATTCAGTAGTCATGTTTCATGCATGCTGAATGTATTGTATAGTCCATATTCCTACAATTATTTACTTCACAGCGTCTCTTGCACTCATTGTGCTCTGATTGGAGGAATGTTGTTTTCATTCTACCCTTCTACCACTCCATCCCTATTCAACCCTTCTACCCCTCTAACCCTCTTCTACCCTTCTACTCCTCTACCCCTCTCCCCCTCTACTACCCCTCAACCCGTCTACTACCCCTCTATCCCTCTACTACTCCTCTTCAACCCCTCTACCCTGTCGCGTTCTAATCTAGGACCCCGATCAATACTGTGACCTTATGCCCCTATACGGCTATAATCCATTCATACCCCTATAATTGCATAAAACGATCAGAGCCATATTTCAGCCATCTTTCAGAAACTCGCCTCTGCAGCTCATTACAGTACGTGACACAGCAGAAGCCACTATCTTAGATTCCTAGATTACACTCCGAGTTCTTCAACAAGATAAAACTCAGCAACCTGGGAAAGCCCCGCTTGCTATGTTTTGATTAGTAATAGAACTCTAATGAGCACTGATAAACGATCACTTCCTAGTGACATCTTTATTGACGTCTTATGTCCAATAACTTACGTCCAACAAGGCACCTTTCAGGTATAAATATTACCAGCGTTGCCTTAAGCAAAGCGCGAACAATGGTGTGTTGAACACAGGAGCCAAACAGCTGTCCCTTACAGAGCCCAGCAGATGCAAGCAGCCCACGGATGCTGCCCCTCCTCCTCCTCTTTGACGCGCTGAAAAAGACGCTGTCTTTTCTCCTGCCGAGAAAATCCAGCTCCGGCGTTTCCAGCCTACTCTTGCGAGTGACTGGGATATCGAGTCCTGAGAGGAGATACAAGACCTCCAACATTCTATTCCAGAGGTATGGTGTTGACTAAACCCTTAGAGAGAATTCTTGAAGCAAACTTTGGCAAAACCAACTTAACTTAAACTACTCACTTACTCCCGTCCACGTGTTAGGCTCAGGTCAGGTACACTGGGGTAGGCGTAGTTAGAAGCACCAGTTGAGTACGTTAGCCTAATGTATATATGAATGTATATATTTTATTCATTTTAACCATTATATGGCTAAGAAACCATATCAATGCTTTTACAGTATTATTTCGCAATACTCATTTTACTGTACGTACTTTATATAATAACTAGTATTGCAATTGTGGCAATTTATTTCTCTTGCATGAGAAGAAAGACTGTTCAATAAATAATACCTTTTATTGAAAACGCCCATCTCTCTATTCTCTGCATCTTGGTAAAAGTAATCTGCACAACTGACTGAGTGAAATAACTGTCTATTGTTTCACACGACTCTAGAGACTGACTCTTATCTAAGGAGCAAAGTTGTCATGTTTATGCGGTTGTTGGAAAACTGAATCCCTTCTTGGCTGTACCAGGGAAGCTGATCACTTCCTATTCAGTCAAGAAAGTTTCCAGTGACCTCTGAGCTAGTTGGTAACAAACCTAATTAAATTTAGCATAGTCAGTAGAGATCTGGAAGACCGCACTTCTACGTCTACACTGCTGTTTATGTTATTCCAATGCGCAGGGCCTATAGGGAAAATAGGAACTACACTACAAGGCGCCCAACGTTTGGTAAGGCGATAAAACTAACGCAAGACGTTAGAGTAACTCAGTCGTGCATTTTTCACACAGACCCTTTCTCCCGTAAATACTCCAATAGACGTCTGGAGTGGGTGAAAGGCTAAAATCCGCCCGAACTTAGTAGGAAGAGATTCCTATGTAAAGCTCTGGTTTATTCAACGTTGAAGGATACAGTGTTTGTGCACCTAATCGTTGTCTCCTTGGAGACCTGCTCTGCAAAACCTTTCTGACAATAGAATGTCAGACACTGAAAACGGAACCCTTGATGCCGCAGTAAATGCGACTCAGCAGAATCCCGATGGTACAGGGATTACTGAACCGGGTGCGATAATCATCCCGGTCAACATAAGGAAAACTATAACGTTAAAACTTATAGAAAATGGACTGACCACACTAGGTGGCACAGTCGTCTTCGTGATAGAGGCACACGAATATCGGCAGACAGAGTTATTCTATTCATGGATAAAATTTCCAGCGGCAAACGCTGCAACACAAGAGTTCCACTATTACAAAATAGGGGATCCACCGGATGAGTACGCTCCTTTTGAGGAGATTGAAATCCCATTAAAATACCAAGAGCATTTGCTCTGGTTTAAAGGCGCCCTAAAACACAATGATCATATTACCAGGCTCGGTCCACTAGGTAGACCAGGAGCAACGTGGCCGGTTCTAGCCAGCTACACACCACATCCGGACATTGTAAAAATGTCAAAAGATGAGCTGTTAGTACAGCTAAAAACACTTATTAAAATATATAGACAATTAGTCCAATATGTAATGCGGACTGCAACAGTCCAAACAGCTGTTAATGTTCCACAGCTGACCCCTCATCAGGGGAACACAAATAAAATTACACCACAGAACATACAATCATGTCTTGGTAAAACACCCATAAAACAGGAACAAATTCCTTTCTGGTTAGCGCAGAAAATTACTCAAATAGAGGCACTATTTCTGAATACTACTCCTATTGAGAAACACAGGATCCTGACCATCTGCCTTCCAATGGGGGTCGCACCACATGTGGAGGACTGCGACACTTGGGGTACAGTTTTTGCTTCCATTTACACAAAAACACATGGTGTTCGGTCTATGGCGGTAATACCAGATGTACTAAAACAGATTCAGAATGAATACGGTCCAGAACCTGCTTTAACTCTTGGTATGAAATTACTGAAAGACTTCAAGCAGGTCTCGGCTATATTACTAGCCAATATAAAAGGAGAAGCAGCATCTGTGGCGATCCGCCAGAAATTGAAAGAAACAGATATAACAGATCAACCAATTGAGCTTGCCAGAATCATAGAGAAATGTTATGAAGAATTAGGTAGAGACAGCTTGGGTGGGAAACCAGTAAAACCCCAACTACTCGAAAATCCTGAAAAATTATTTATTAAAAATAATTTAAACACTCCTAAAAAAAACTGGGATGGAAATAAACAATCCACTCCCAAGGAAAAGGTTTTCCAGTCCAGAGGAAGGTCTCCTCGACGGAGGGAAAGAACTCCGACTCGAGAACACCAGTCTCCCCAGCGGGAGCGCTCTTAGAAAAGATATAACCTTGGAAATAGGGATAACTTGAAGAAGCCTGATAGATATCAAAGTATTGATACACGTCCCTCTCGATCTTTTTCGCAGAAATCGGAAAAAGAAGAGGATGGTCAGACCCAGGAGAGCACACCAAGTCCAAAGACAAGGAACCTGCTCAAAGTAAAAAATCACAATTTCCAAGAAAGAAGGTAGCCAGTATTAGAGTAATCGAACATGCAGAGAATACTGAGGACACAGTTGAAAAACGGGGAGTGGGCACAGACAATGCTAGACAGTGCAGCAGAAATCAGCATAGCTCGCAAGATCCTGATGAGTCATCTGGAGACAGTGGACACGAATGAATACATTCAAGTGGAAACTGCCGATACCAGAGTTAGCAAACCTCATAAGATATACGAAATAACACTGCGTATAGAGGGAGATAAGACTAGAAAAATAAGGGGTCTATTTTGGGATAACCTCTCAAAAGGCTATGACATCCTGTTAGCTGAAAAAGATTGGCCCCCAGAGTTTGTCAGGGAGTGCCCTCGTGGCGAAGAAATAATTATGCCTGTCTTCTCGAATCACATTCCGATTCACACTAAATATATATATGCAAGGAAATGGGCAGTAGCCCAGGCACCAGCATTATATAAAAATCATGTAGGATGGGATGAGGACTCTCCTCTTCACAAAATCCAGTTAAAAAAATCAACCGACTGCACAAAGGCAGTATCCAATTAAGCAAGAAGCTAAAAAAACAGGTCAGGGAGATTTTAGATCAACTTGAATAACAGGGGGTGATTGAAACATGCACCTCTCAAATGAACAATCCTTTGTTTCCTATCTCCAAACCAGACAATTCATATTGTCTAGTTTTGGACTACAGACACCTTAACTCATGTTGCAGTACAAAATTCGCACAGTGCTGCACTAATGAATAATATAGTTCGCAAAAAATATAAAACGACAATAGATATATCTAACGGTTTCTTTTGTCAAAATATTGCACCAGAAAGCAGATACTTGACCGCTTTCTCAGTAATGGGGTCACAGAAAAATTTCTGTAGGCTCCCACAGGGATTCAAGAACAGCCCAGGACTATTCTCAGCTAGAGTAACAGAGTTACTACAAATGTATGATGATGAAGCATTATCTTATGTCGATGACATCTATCTAACAGACGACGACTTGGATACTCATTTGAAAAGGGTGAACACCATTATACTTGGGTTCGCAGCAGAGGGTTACAAATTCAACTTTAAAAAAGTCTCGAATTGCCCATCTGACAGTATTATTTTTAAGATACAAATTATCAAGTGAAGGCAAGAGCCTAGCGGACAACTTCTTAGAGAAGTGCGCTGTACTCCAAGCACCGAAAACGCTGAAGAACTTACAATCGATTCTAGGCTTCCTGAATTTCGGAAGAACTTACATTCTAAATTATGATGAGAGGGTTAAACCTCTCTACGAAATAATTAAACCTGATTTTAAACCAATCAACTGGACTCAAAAACACACAGAAATGTTGAGATCACTGCAAACAGACATGTTAGCAAAAACAAAATTAGAAACACGTGATAACACACGCAAACTTGTAATCCGAGTCATCCCAGGGAGATCCGGATTCACGTACCTGACCTCTAATGAGGGAGAAACGGTACCAATAGCTTACAAATCACACTTGTACACACAAGCAGAAAAAACATTCAGTCACACAGAAAATACTGTGAAAGCAGTGCAGACTGCAATAGCTAATGAACGAGAACTAGCACACGGCAAAAGGTTCACTGTTCTCACAGCGGAATCAGCCTTCGAGGCACTATTCAGCCCAGTAAATATACCTACAGTGTCACTGGATCCGAAATGGATACAGTGGGTAAGTTCTCTTCCTACAGAAGACGTGAAATATTATTTCGCGCCGCGCATGAAAAAACTGAATGATTTACCATATGAAAAAGAATATTCTCTGCCAATCGAAATTCTCACTCTACCACAGTACTCCTGTATAATATATACAGACAGATTTGTACAGCACTACAGTGTAGAAAACAAATTGTACGATGCAGCCTGTGCGATTGTTAAAGGTCGCTGGCTGTGCGCTAAATTCAGACCGAAAATAACAAAAACGGAATCAGTAAGAAACTGTTCGGCTCAGCGAGCTGAAATTAGATCTTTAAAGATGGCGCTTGAAAATGCAGAACGTGAATTCCCGACACTAATCGTGTGCGATTCACATTTTTGCGTCAACTCTTACAATAATGAGTTGCAGAGCTGGATTCAAAATGATTACAAAGATGACACAGGTGCCACAATCAAGCATAAAATGCTTTGGAAGCAAGTAGTTCTTTTACAGAAAGAACTACAAAAGACTCACGTGATACACACTCTGAGTCATCAACGTGATGGCGTTCACGTTGCAGGGAATTCATTGGCTATTACAGCCACAGCGGAAGCAACTAAACCGGCTTCCGTAGCCACAAAAAAGCGTTCAGAAAAATACATTGACGGGGAAACCATGCTGGCAGTAAAAACGTCCTCAAAGGGCAGCTGTGCAGCACTACCCGTGAACTATCCACTCAATTATGCATACGTAATTGATGCAAACTCCGTTCCTTTTGCTCGAATCCCTGGAGTGGGGGATAGGGTAATTCCAAACATGAACAGGAGACGTTTCCTCATACAGGAAGCACATATGGGGTTGGGTTTGAGACACCAAACAATCAGGGACTCTCTGAAAGAATTACAATCAGAGTACTGGTGGCCGGGAATGCGCGTAGATATTCATTATTTTGCAAAAAATTGTGAAGACTGCAACAGAGATCGCAGTGGAGAACCGGCCAGTGTAGTGTCAGGATCCCTAATAGAAAGCATAAGGCGCTCTATAAGCATAATCAAAAAAGAGAAATGCGTCCCAATGTATGTTATTTAAGACTATATTCACTTAAAAAATGTGGCCCCAGCGCTCGGCTGACGCCAGAACGGTTATAAAAGATCTGCGAGACTTTATCGGCACATACGCAATTGCCATGTTCCATTCTGACCAGGGTCCTGCTTTCA
The DNA here is from genome assembly GCF_964263255.1 of Lissotriton vulgaris. NCBI lineage: Eukaryota > Metazoa > Chordata > Amphibia > Caudata > Salamandridae > Lissotriton > Lissotriton vulgaris. The sequence continues at coordinate 1,924,329,942 of NC_141694.1, forward strand.
GCTCTCGAGCTTATAAGGAGGCCATGGCCAGCATGGGCGTTGGGTTGCGGTATTCTTGTCCGTCACACCCCGAAGGGAACAGTGTGGTAGAAAGAAAAAACCGGGACATAAAGCAATCTATAACAGCGAAGGTATTAGGTTCGGGTGATGGGTGGGCCAAACATTTAATAAGTGTCCAGCTTAGTCTAAACAATTTGCCAAAAAATTCTCTAAATGGTTTCAGCCCATACGAACTATTGTTCGGAACTAGAATGCACGTTCAGGACTTAGATAGTCAGGTATCAGTGGTAGAAGATAAGAATAAAGACTTTGACATCAAAGATCGTTTGGCTGTTTTACAGGACTTGAATGAAACAAGAAAATCCTTAAGCAACATAAAAATAAAGCAACAGCCAACTACCACTGAAGAGGCACCACCAGCCCCAGCAAGGCCTGTCTGGATTCCAAAGATTGGGGATCTAGTCAGAGAGAAAATAGCGGTGAAGAAGGAATGTGGGCCTTCTTACAGACAAGCAGTACCTGTCTTATCAATCAACGGAACAAGATCAGTAGTACTACCGCCCCTTGCTGGTAAAAAGGAGAACAGAGTTGTAGCAATCGATCTAGTAAAACCACAATCATGTGGCCTATAATCAACAGTAGGCCAAGTGGACTCCCAAGAAATAACAGAATACCCAAATTTGGAACAATTCAAGAGGTTCAAACTGAAAGACTAATCACATTCGATAAGCCTGCAGTGCACAGAGAGGGACTATGCAATAATGCCATGGAACTCGGGCCCCTTGAAACACAGATTGAAACAGTTCGTCAAGAAACACCAGTCTACAATGATGTGGCATTAGAATGTGCTACGGAAAGACAAATTGAGAAAACGATTCCAACAATTGACAGAACTGCCTCTGGCTACTTCATCAACTTCGATAACTTTTCTGAAGATCAAAACGACCCTAAAGTGATGCCAGAAACAAACACTTTTAAAGAAAAAGCAACAGAACTCTTTCATCAACTCAAGGAAATTTATCTTGTCTCTCCATGGTTAGAGTTCTGGTTTGGGCTAGGTGTATTTTTCCTCTTGCTTTGGCTCATCATGATACTTTGTTTGGGAAAATTCATTGAGGGAAAATACAGTTCAATGGACACAGCAAGTCACAAAATCAACTTAGTCCTGAAACCACACAAATCATCTCATGTCGAGAAAAGAGAACTATCATCAGTGAATGTCACAGCCATTCCAATACCCGGCGGGGTAGTATGGGACAAAACTGACTATGAAGTATATGGCTCGGTTGAAATCTTGAAATATCCTCACCAGTTCAAGTTTTCCTTAAGTGACTTTGTAAAACCAAGTTCATTTTCTGATGATTTGGATTTTGAAAGTATAAATATTATGATGTCTGATTTAGTAATGTCAGCTAGATTCACAGAACATGTTTATTTACAAGGTTCGTCTAATTATGAAGAGATGTACTGCTTCACACATTATGGTGACCACTGCTTGCATAAATCTGCACAGCCTAGAAATGTTTTTAAGTATAACCAATGGCAACATTGTGCTACTCCACCTAAAAGTAGTTCTAAAACATTCTATGAGAAATTCCAATACGTTTTATTATAAACTGTTAGATAAAACAGGGTTGAAAACAATGCTGACAAATACTAAATTGATATATTCAGAAGCATTTTATGAAAAAATGATGACATTTGGTTTTGATTTTTGGAGAAATAACATTGAAACAAAAACCATCTGGGGTACTAAAGAGTGGAAGGTACAAGGTCTAGAAGCATTATTTCGAGCCTGCATGATCCCAGAACAAATTATGTTTTTAAATGACACAATTCACCAAACAACCTGTCTTGGCCTAGCTAAGATTAAAGAATTTAACAAACCGTCTATTCCAAAGCCTATACCTGATAATGCAACTACAGATATTGAAATAGACGTATCAAACATTTTACATCTAAACAGAACACATCCTGATTGGAAAAAGTGGGTAATCTGGCCTACTGACACGAATAACTGTCAAGATAGATTCCTGAACAAAACACAGAGGTTAAAAATGACCAGACCAGACCCTAGATACTCCCAGAGACAACATCCAGGGATAGTAACAACATACAGTGTAGGGAAACTCTGCCTCGAATGGCTAGGATCATCCACACTGGCAGGAATTAAGCAACACTTATCTTTACTTAAAGTTGGTGCTGATTTGAGCAATTTTGTTCTGGGACCACGCAAACAGCGTCAAAAACGTTTCATAGCGACCAGTATATATGCGGCTTACAACGAGGCATGGAAAATTATGCAAATTGAAACAGCAGAGAAAATACGAGAAATTGATCGTATTAATTTGAAAAAATCACTTTCTGTAGTGGACAATGGGTTAATGACTCTGTCCTCCAGAATATATTCACTGGACAGCATTGTATCATCTGCCATAGACATAATAGACAAGGACTTGCTAATGTTACAGCATGGCCAGTCGCAATTACGTTCTATTGTACAGTTAGGCTGGACGCTGCAAAATCTTCGTTCAGGCTATGTGCCATGGCGTTTAATCAACACAACGTCATTGTTTTCCATCTTTAACCTTACTGATAAACAAATCAGCTTGGCACAGAAAGGAGCAGACTATACAATCCTGAGCATCGAAAAACTTGAGAGATTACCATTGACAATGTCAGAAAATCCTGTCATTGAATGGATAATACACAGGTTTATCACAATTCTGATAACAACTTTCCGATTTAAAAATTGCCTTGAATACATACCGACTGGCCAGTATGAACGTTTGGGTAAAGGATACATTAAGTCAGCATGGAAATTACCATATACACACACATGCAACAGTGACAGTAACAAAAATGTATTTCTTAGTGGTGAAAATTGCAAACATTCACTAAGCGGTATACTTTTGTGCCAGGGTATTAATTTACACGGAGCCTGTGAAGGAACTTCAAACAACCTTTCATGCCACCAACATGTCACACCTGCAACGCAGATAGAGCCTTTCTTTAGACAACTGGCAAATGGGAGTTACATTCTAATAACGGATCACAGCTGTTGTGGCCTTTTGCCAGGGAAAGCCTATCTCGTAAGCGTAACATCCATGGTCAAATGCTGTATGCAAGCATTGTTTCCAAACGGCCCTGGAGACTCAGAGACTCCCATATGGCCTCGTTTGAATGTCTCTTCTATACGAATTGATACTTTAAGCAGAATGAAGTCCGTACTTTTGCAGACAACAGTGCCCATCACGTCATCAAAAGAGACGTATGATCTCCAAGTTGTAAGGACGGCTTCGGAGATACATGACCTTTTATCAACAAATTGCCCCGTGCATTTCACAGAAATGCTTAGCCAAATTCTAAACATGTCAGATGCCGTAGGTATCCCAGGCATATTTAAGACCATTTTTTCGGGACTGTTAACACCATTCAAAGCAGTCTTGGGCTAAATTCCAAATTTTGTCCATTCAGTCTTTGGCGGCATCCCCCTAATTTTGGGACTTGTAGCAGGAATTTTATTTTTGACCCTCCTGCTCCGATATGGCAAGCCAAAACACAGACATGACTCCGGCAGGGATGGAAGAAACAATCCTAGCATTACGCTACCGGGACCGAATAACTAGAGTCCTTGGATTGGCCAGGCTGAGAGATCTGAACATGACCTGGTTTCTTTCATTCAGACCTATATGGCAGACCTGCATCTTACCTGTGCTTCGATGTATGCTATGCGGAGAAGAATGCGTGTTAGACACCTGTCTTGCACTTCCATCAGCAGTACCAATGGATATCGATACTTTGCTAAGTCCTGTAACGGCTCACGCATTGTGTTGTCCCCAGCGGCTACCAATCCTGATGACGGCAATCGTTGAGACTCCTGTGCTACGACTAGGTGGTGACGGTGGAGCGAGAAATAAAAGCAACATCACCCAGGTACGACCTTCTGTGAGCATTGCTGATCTAGACTTTGATGACAGCAATCACTCTCACACCTGCCAAGTTACAGCACTATCGAACTTGGTCGAACTGTCACCTGATTTTGTAGACCAATTTTTTGAGAGCTTGTCTGATATGATGTTCTCCCCTGAACATAAACAATAATTTTTGAAAAGCATTCCGACACACAGCGTTCCCATGAACTCTGAATTCGGCCTTCAGTTTTTGATCAACAAAAACTGCTGAAAAGCGTTGGAACTCTATTCCCCCGTTCACCAAGAATTTTTTTTTTTAATTGAACTATTTTTTTCAAAATATTTACCCTTTTTCTGCCACAAATTCTTTGCTTAAAGTAGACCTATTCATAAAGAACAGAACTTCTATTTTTTTTAGTAGATCTAGAGACAATATAACTTTACATCAGCCTCTAGCACATTCTCCAGCAATGCATTTATATGTGATGAAATTATCTCGCCCTTCTTTTCTGTATAAAGAGATATTTCATGTGTAAATTTTTCGCAACTTCATTCAACTGATTATATATGCAATAATTTTGAATGATTTCTATGCTTAAAGACGTACAGTACCTATATTTTCATGTATTTCAAATACGCCATTTCAAATGCAAATATGTATTTTGGGGTGGGCAATGTTACACATGCATCTTATTGCTTTAGTTTTTAGTAATTTGATGGACATAAAATCGTGGAGTGGGTGTCGCGTTCTAATCTAGGACCCCGATCAATACTGTGACCTTATGCCCCTATACGGCTATAATCCATTCATAGCCCTATAATGGCATAAACGATCAGAGCTATATTTCAGCCATTTTCTGAAACTCGCCTCTGTAGCTCATTACAGTGGATGTCACAGCTGAAGCCACTATCTTAGATTCCTAGATTACACTCCAAGTTCTTCAACAAGATAAAACTCAGCAACCTGGGAAAGCCCCGCTTGCTATGTTTTGATTAGTAATAGAACTCTAATGAGCACTGAAAGGACGATCACTTCCTAGTGACATCTTTATTGCCGTCTTATGTCCAAAAACTTACGTCAAACAAGGCACCTTTCAGGTATAAATATTACCATCGTTGCCTTAAGCAAAGCGCGAACAATGGTGTGGTGAACACAGGAGCCGAACAGCTGTCCCTTGCAGAGCCCAGCAGATGCAAGCAGCTCACGGACGCTGCCCCTCCTCCTCCTCTTTGACGCGGTGAGAAAGACGCTGTCTTTTCTCCTGCCGAGAAAATCCAGATACTCTTGCGAGTGACTGGGATATCGAGTCCTGAGAGGAGATACAAGACCTCCAACATTCTATTCCAGAGGTATGGTGTTGACTAAACCCTTAGAGGGAATTCTTGAAGCAAACCTTGGCAAAACCAACTTAACTTAAACTACTCACTTACTCCCGTCCACGTGTTAGGCTTAGGTCAGGTACACTGGGGTAGGCGTAGTTAGAAGCACCAGTTGAGTACGTTAGCCTAATGTATATATGAATGTATATATTTTATTCATAACCATTATATGGCTAAGAAACCATATCAATGCTTTTACAGTATTATTTTGCAATACTCATTTTACTGTACGTACTTTATATAATAACTAGTATTGCAATTGTGGCAATTCATTTCTCTTGCATGAGAAGAAAGACTGTTCAATAAATAATACCTTTTATTGAAAACGCCCGTCTCTCTATTCTCTGCATCTTGGTGAAAGTAATCTGCACAACTGACTGAGTAAAATAACTGTCTATTGTTTCAAACAACTCTAGAGATTGACTCTTATCTAAGGAGCAAGTTGTCATGTTTATGCGGTTGTTGGAAAACTGAATCCCTTCTTGGCTGTACCAGGGAAGCTGATCACTTCCTATTCAGTCAAGAAAGTTTCCAGTGACCTCTGAGCTAGTTGGTAACAAACCCAATTAAGTTTAGCATAGTCAGTAGAGAGTTGGAAGACCGCACTTCTACGTCTACACTGCTGTTTATGTTATTCCAATGCGCAGGGCCTATAGGGAAAATAGGAACTACACTACAACCCCTCTTCAACCACTCTACCCCTATTCTACCCCTCTACTACACCTCTACCCCTCTTCTTACCCTCTACTTCTCCTCTAACCCTCTTCTACCCTACTACTAAGCATGGGCGGAAAATCCGTTCCGCTCGCGGATTTTGCGGATTTTCGGGAAATTCGCAATCCGCGAGATTCGCGAATCTCCCGCAAAATCCGCAAATCCGCGAGCAGCGGATTTTGCTCGCACTGTTCGCGTGAGTTCGCGTGAGTTCGCGCCCCGCAAATAAGTGCAAAATTGCAGAAATACGATTTTAGCAAAACTGAAAGTAACTACTTACCAGGTTCAAAAGTTCAGGCTCATCATTAGTAGCCATTTCCTGTAGTGCTTCCTGAGGGGCCCCTCCAGAGTTCAGTTGCCAGTTGAAACTATTATGTGACCCTGCTCTGAACCTCAGAATAGTTACACATATGCCACAAAGGTCCTGAATTACAGCTAAGGGAGACAAGCAGGAGCCAGGCTGGAAGTTAAAATCCATTAATCAGCCCCTAATTCATTATTGTCAGTTGGGGCAGGGCAGGTGTTGTAACTAATTTTGCAACAATGAAAGCACTTAGCAAGTGCAAAAGATCACTAATCAGGGCGCACTAAGGAAGCAGGTGCCAGCTAAAAAAATATTCTGTGACACATTAATCAGCCCCAAATTAATTCAGGTCACTTGAGGCAGGGAAGGTGTGCTTTGCTTTGCCGAAAATAATGTACACTGGACAACCAGAGGGTGTGGTGATGAAACAGAGGGTGGCATGGGTGGGCCAGAGGGTGGCATGAGTAGTCAGAGAGTGGCAGTGGTGACAGAGAGTGGCAGTGATGAAGAAGAGTGTCCCAAACAGGCTGGACACGTAGAAACAACAAGTTCGCAAAACTTGCGACCCGACAGGTAAGTTCGCAAATTGCGAAATTGTAAAAACCCTCGCGAACTGGCAGAAACATGGGCGAACACAAAAAAAAAAATCCGCAAATTCGCGGGAATTCGCGGATTTTGCGGATTGCGAATCCGCAAATCCGCAAAATTCGCGAACGCGAGATCCGCAAAATTCGCCCATGCTTACCTACTACCCATCTACCACCCCTCCACCCCTCTTGTACCCCTCTACCCCTCTTGTGCCCCTCTACTCTTCTACCCCTCTACCCTTTTTTACCCCTCTTATACCCCTCTTCTACTCTTCTACCTCTCTACCCCCTTCTACCCCTTCATCCCCTCTTCTACCAAATGTAACTAGCAAAGACTCTGTGTCATGGCAGCATCACTCAGTGCCACCACAGCATCACTCAGCGCCACCACAGCATCACTCAGCGCCACCACAGCATCACTCAGCGCCACCGCAGCATCACTCAGCGCCACCGCAGCATCACTCAGCGCCACCACAGCATCACTCAGCGCCACTGCAGCATCACTCAGCGCCACCGCAGCATCACTATTTAGACTGGTAGAGATTTATTATACCCCCAGGTTTTTTTGGGTTGTTAAGAATATAAACACCCAATATGTATTTGAGCAATAAGTTAGTGATATGATGAAAATAGATGTTCAGGATTTTTTCAGTGTTCCTACCAAGTCACAGAGATGTCTTCAGCCAATGCTGAAAGGGTCTGTGGAAATTTGGCAGAGATCACTGTTAGCATGAGCTGAAGCCATTTTGCTTGTGGCATCCATTTTAGTTAGGCATGTGTTTGCCATGTGCTTCCCCGTCTTTGCTGTTGCCTGCTTCTCTATTATGCCTGAGTCATCATCTATAGTTAACTCCTTCAGCACTGAGCCTGAGCATTGCACGTGCTCAGAATGGCCTGTAGCTGCTAGGATGCACCTGTTACAGACTTAACTGTCAGGTTATGTTAACTGATGTCAGCAACTATGTAACTCCTCCCACTCTGTTTAATAAGTGATTCTCATGTGATTCTCATGTACCCTAGTATGTGAATAGCTATTCGTGTGAACACTTGTATCGCCTCTTTTTGAGTCTCCATGCGCACTCTGCAGAAAAAAAGGTGTATTATAAGCATCATGGTTTCTGTATTCCATGTACTGCCCCATACATTGCCTGAGGGTTCTGTATCGAAGTAATTCCCACTCATGAGTGTTGATAATAAAATATTTGTTTAATATTACAGCTTCCATGCCAATCTCTATTTTGTTGGTCTGAGGACTTGAGGACAAAAAAAAGAGAACCCCTGCCCCGGTGATCCTCTGAAAAGGCTCACTCCCACACCAGGATGACCATAATGAACCAACTCAATGAGTTTGAGTCTAAGACCTAATGGAGGAACAAACAAATTATGCCTAACTAAAATGTTATTCTCAATACTAAGTTCACTTGACACTTGAGCATAACTTTGTAACCCCGCATCCAGATTTCTCGAAGGTGGCCTCCCTTGGATAAGATACTGCTTCACTTTATTCAGCACAACATCTTCTTCACAAGACTTGATCCATTTCATTTCCGAAATCTTGCCATTGCAATAGTGCAAAATATACACCACAGCAACTACATGCTCACGCTGATCAATAATATTGTCCTCACTCACACACTTAAGATGGTAACCTAAATAAACAATCACTGTAACATTTCTGCCTCCAGAAATATGCTGTGTCTCAAAATTAAACTCTTGTAGTCTGGCAATAAGCCGAATGAGTTTTGTAGAAGCGTTGCCAGAGAGCACTCCATCCATCATATACACTAATGGTTTCTGATCCATAACCAACATAAAAGGCTTCCCCCTCAAAAAACACTTAAACTTCTCCACAGCCCAAACACACACCAGCGCCTCGATGGTGATGTAATGTAATTCAGCACCTCTCCATGCTCTAGATATGAAGGAGACTGTTATTTTTTTACCGTTCACAACTTGACTGAAAACAGCTCAAACCCTAATGGAACTGGCACAAAAGTTACAAATGACTTACCATTAGGATCAAAGGTATTCAGAGCAGGAGCATGTGAAATAAGTGCTTTGACTTTAACAAAGGGAGCCTAATGTTCCGCCATCCACAGAAAATGAAATAAAAGTGAGTTTTATATAGCGTGACTGTCATTCATAACAGAGTCTCCTGGCGCTGTACCTGATAAGGATCAGTTGTACGTAATAAAACCTAGATTAGGCCTAAACAGCAGGCCTCCAATGTCCCAAAGTTCCATGTCTTTAGTGCCTTTCTGAACTGCCCCTCATTTTCCATATGTCTAAGTTCCTTTGGCATACAGTTCCAAACCTTTTCTCCCAGTACAGTGGCTGATTTGCCACCTCTAGTTGCTAATTTGAAGCCCGGCAATTTGAGCAAGCTTGCAGCACTGGATATTAGTGTTCTTGCTGTGGTATATGGCTTAAATCTTGCTGAAAGATACCTTGGGCCCAAATGACGCTATGCTCTGAACTGGAAGCCAGTGGAGGGTCTTCAGGGCAGCCGAGGCCGATGTCCTACGCGGGAGCCCTAGGACCAGTCTGGCTGCAGCGTGTTGGACTAGCTTTAGCCTCCTCAGGATGGTTTTAATAATTCCTGCGAGAAGGCTATTACAGTAGTCCAGCCGCGATGGTATAAGAGCCACCACCACTGTTTTCTTGGCAGTCAGCGGAATCAAATTGAAGAACTTTCTCAAGGTTTTTATAAGACCAAAGCAGGTCCCAGTTGTTTTCAGAACATGGGGCTTAAATGAAAGGGAGGCATCAAACCAAACGCCCAGATTTGTTGCTACTTCCACCGTTAATGGGAGAGCTGTAGTGTTGCCTGGCCCCCAGTCCTTTGGTTGAAAGAAATTGTTTTTAACAATTGGTAAAACCTCTGTTTTGTCTGTGATGCAATAAAGATGATTATCTTTCATCCATTTTACTAGTGCTACAAAACAGGATTTAAAATTTTCTTCAGCATCAGTAGAGTTCTTATCCAGTGACAGAATCAAATTAGTGTCATCTGCGTATGATCTGATTTCGATCCCATTAGACAAGATCAGCGAGATTAGAGGGCCATATATATATTAAATGAAAGTGGACTGAGTTCAAAAGGTGATTTATATATATCAAAAGCAGTGATTTTTAAAAACAAATACATTAGCATTCTATTAAAAAGACATCCAATTGATGAAAATGATAAATCCTTATTACATTTCTTCCTATTATTAAAAACTTATATCATAATATAAAGACAACAATAAGTGGCAGAAATTAATTCCTCAAGAATCTATACACTCCAAAAGGAGTGACAAAGGCTGTCAAATCTTTAGAATCATTATCCAGCATTACTTGATGATATGCAAACTTGAGGTCGATTATGGAAAAAAACTTAACCTCATTGACAGTCGCATGTAATTCCTGTATCCTGGGTAGATGATGACAGTCAATAACAATGTTGCAATGTTCTTATGAAGCGACCTCAAGTCCACACATACCCGTAAATCCCCATTATTTTAAAGTGCAATTACAGTAGCCGAAATCCATTCAGAGCTGTTAGTGGTTTCAATTATACCATAGCACACAAGGTGCCAAGGTGCTGTTTGAGCTTTTGACGAACACTTAACGGTACCATACAGGCTTTATGTTGAAAAGGTATAGCATCTTTTTTCAACTTAATGTGATGAGAAAAACTCTTCACCTGTCCTATTTTGTTAATAAATACAGCATTGTGTTTGGATATGAGATTGTCGATAGAATGATTATGAATTTCCATTTGATTCACAGAAATACCTCTTAAAACAAGAGGAGAATCAGTACCAGCACATAACATCATGCCCAATTTGCCAAGATCATACCATCCAAAAATGTTTTCCCATAAATTGCAACATAGATTTTAGTAAAAATGTAGCACCCCTGGAAACATACATTTTTTTTCAAAATAGCCTAACATGTTGATGTCAAAATGTGCTAAAGCATTAGGATTAATATCATTGTTTTTTAGATGCATACCTTTCCATTTTTCATCAAAAGTGATATCAGATAACATAGTAATAGGGGAACCTGAGTCCGCCATTACTTCCAAACTGACATCTCCAATATGTACTTCACCTAACGGTGCCTTAACACCAACACGCACCACATTCACGTCAACTAAAGGATCATACAAAGTGATTATCATATTCTCTAAACTGTCACAGACATCACTGACAGTATTAACACTAACACTGGCCCCGCTCCTAAAATTTCTGCACACACTTTGGAAATGACCAACTTTGTTGCATTTGTTACATCTTCTTTTAACAGCTGGACATTCAGCATTGTTGGCAAGATGTGACTTGGGTCCACATCTGTAGCAAAAAGACTTGTTAGGTTTAACACCACTACTAGTTTTGACAATTTTTTTGTCCAACTTGAATTGCACATACTGGAGTAATATCATTCCCTTCTGCAGAGTTGTAGAATGACCAGCTGTTTTTGTAAGCACACTGATGATAAATAAAGTGTGTATCACCGAGACACAATGTGCAGAACAGCGCAGAGTAAACTGCCAAGCAAACAAATGGTAAAGTCAAACTTTATCGCTGACATCGGTTTTTTTCAGAAAATGGAGCTTGTATAGTGACATGTGGCACGAGCAGGAAACGACGCAACTCAACAACGCAGTGACGCAGTGTGGACAAGGAGGTCACGTGAACAGCAGCACGAGTCCAAAGAAGAGGGGTGCGCGTCAAAATCCAATCCAACTGCCAACTGTCACAGCCACAGTAAGAAACAGTACCTTGAGTTATGATGAAATGTAGAAGTTGCAGTGCTGTGGTAATGATAAAACTTGCTCGATATTTGTAGATCGGAAATATTAAATTCCGAATAAAACACTTTTAAAATCAAGTAGAGAGGTGTATAATCTCTGGTTCTTCCTTCACAAAAAATCCTGAAATCCTTCACACTGGGTGAAATCTGATTCCCAGTCATCGCCAATGTAAAGATGAGTTCTTGGCCGATTGCAGGAGTAGAGATGTTTATTAAGATAAACATATAAACTCACCGGTGAGGAGAACAGAGAACCTCCAGCGCCAGTCAGCTCCACACAGTTAACTTAAAACTACGGGGCATATTACCAACAACTAGCGATGATTATCGCTATGTTGGTTTAGCGGCGATATTTTTATTGCTGAGCTGCGGTGATTTTTATCGCTTAGGAACCTTGCTATTAGCAAGGTTTATCTCCTAAGCGATAAAAATCGCCGCAAAGCATGAATATCGCTGTAAAGTCAGCGTTATTCATGCATTATCGAGCAAATGCTCTTAGCCATGTTATCCACCTCCCATTGGATAACATGGCTAAGAACTGCTCAGGGGCAGTTGTTAGCTATTGGAGATATTCACGCTTAGCGCGAATATCTCCAAAAGTTGGTAATAGGAGATAGCGATGTTAGCGACTGTTTCCAGTCGCTAACATCTTGGCATGCCCACTTTGCATGTCATTAGTGATAAATATCACTGACATGCAAAGTGGGGCCCGAGATGGTCGCTATCTCCTACTAGCTGTCGCTAACTGGTGTTAGCGACAGCTTGGTAATAGGGAGATAATTTTATCTCCGCTTTCTTGGCTTTTAAAGCCAAAAAAGCGGAGATAAACCCCCTTGATAATATGCCCCTACGTTCTCCAATCTCCTCTGGCAACAAAAGAGTCTACATTCTAGCTATGACATAAATCATGACATGCATACTATGCCACCCAACACATTTACTACTATCTGATCTCTTAGATATTGTTCAATTGGAACTATAAACCCACAGAAAGATGTTAATATTCTTAACTCAGCTGAGAAAGTATCAATGTTTTTGTCTTCATGTTGTTTACAAGTATAGAATGTGTCTCTCTCTTCAATGACTCTAGGCTCATCTTTAAAATGTTTTTCTAACCTGGCAATTGCCTCAGCAAATTCATCCCAGTCATCAGAAGGAGGACGAATTATGGGTGGTTGGTGATCAAATATCCTCCGACCCTCAGAACCCAAGCGATTATAAAGCCTAGTATTCTTCCTAACGGCTGAAAAATTGACACCATCAATTGCCAATATGTAGCAATTAAAAGATTTATACCATTGGTTCCACTTAATATTAGGTGTACCAGCTTCTGATAAATATGGAGCAGGAAGAATGGCTGCCTGAAGAGCAATATTACAGTGAAATAAATAATAAACAGAAAATGATGTACAATTCAAAATGTGTGTAACTCTTGAAAAGAAGGTGTGCGCGTCACAGCGCTTGAAAGAGGACCTAAGGTTGCAAGGAGGAAAGTACTGTAAGAAAAGAGGCGTGCGCGTCACAGCGCTTGAAAGAGGACATAAGGTTGCAAGGAGGAAAGTACTGTAAGAAAAGAGGAGTGCGCGTCACCGCACATGAATGAAATGGCAAAAATGTTTGTAAATAAGGAGGGCAACCTTGAAGTGCACAATTCCCATAAAGCTGGAGTCTAATGAAAAGGTGTGCACACCGCCATGCGTAAAGTACTCACCAAAGGAAGCTAGAGATGAAGAAGCACCTTGATAATAGGTAAAGGTGTCTAATGCCACCAAATGGCTCCGCGACAGTAGCATGGAAAGGATTATAAAAATAAGAAACTGATCCTCAATGGAAAGGTGTGCGCATTACCGTACTTGAATTGCAGAATTCCGGTCAGATTGTGGAAGAGATGGAAAACTGACCAAAATGTAGAATGCAAGCTCTTAAAGGGATGAACCTTGCCTTGTAGAGACCGTTGGCGACGCATCAGGACGCATCTGACATCAGCTGTTACTTGAGCTGAGGAGGATCAGCGGTGATGGAAACTGAAATATGGATCTGAAAACGAACGCCGTGTGAAGGGGAATCTGAGGAGGAGGAAAATTCCAAAGTTCAACGTTGGTGCTCGTGGAGGTTTCAAACCAAGTCAACGCGAGCACTTAAAATGACCAAATACAGATAAATGTTTATAAATAACATTGTTAGTTGTACAAAAAATCGCCGAATAACACGAAGTATCAATCCGCGAAGTAAAATCCAAATTTTCTAGGCAATCCTCCAATCAGTCATGAAAGGATATTGCTGTAAGTGAAGTGGCTGCAAGTATGTTGGAAGGCCCAGAAGAGAATTCTTGTAGAAAAAGGTGTTGCGAAGGAAAGCAGACACATGTAGAAGTAGTTATCAGGGTGCTGGCTTCATCCCGCTCGTCGCCAATTCATGTTGTATCTTAATAAGGTAATCCACACAGGAGTAGAGGTTGAAGAGCAGGTTTCTTCTTCAAAGAAGGAAGAAAGCACCAAGGACCCTCAAAGAGCAGCTCTCCCATCATCAGCCCACAGCAACAACTGACTCCACTGGAGCTTCAAGGAAGCTGGCATTTTGATAACCTAGGTACCCAAAGATGTCTATGATGCAACATGCACCAAGACCATTACAACAGAGGATGTAATACAGAATTCATGAGAACACTGGAATATTACACCTATTTTCATCATCCTTGAGCCACCAAACCACCTCCCAGTTCATGGCACGGGCCTCTTCCATATACTTTTTCAGGATCTGCACTGTGTCCTCCAGTTTGGATATCTTGTTTTCTGTTGAGGTGACCCTCTTCGCCACCTTTCAGAGGTTCTGGTGCAAGCGAGACAACTCAGAGCACACCTCTCCCATCCCCTCTCCAGGGCTTCCCTTGAAGACTGGATAACCTGGAGGAGAGCAGCGTTATTGGGCTCCGGCGATGAAGTCACCTCCAGCGTGTGTGCCATAACCTTGACATATCTGTCCATTTTGCCCTGTCGGGGAGGCTTTGTTTCCTTATCTCTGGCCTTCTTCCACTTGATAAGATGTCAGCGCCTTCCAATGCCCCTGGTGGGACCACGCCAGGTGAAGGGCAGGCCAAGGCACAATCGAGTCCCAAGGGCAGAGCCTCTTCAGCAGTCGGAGGGCTCCCCCATCTCTGTACATTCCTTTCCCACAGCCCCATGGGGGTCCTAACTTCAGTCTCATTTACTACCCCCAATGAGGGGGTTCCCACACTCACTCTATTAGGATGGGTAGGCCCTCAATTCACACTAATGCCCAGGCTGGTATCCGGTAGCCCCAGAGCGAGTTCCATTGCACATTGCTCCGGTATCACTCATGAGACGAGGGAGTGCATGGCTCCATGTTACCACACGGGGGAAACTGTGCCGCAGACTAATGCTTCAACAGATGGTGCGACCCTTGAAATCCAGTCCCAGGGGAGGGAAAATGTCTCTGCTCTGCTGCATTGCAGCGTCCCTTGGGTTGGCTTCTGCTGCACTCTCTCATGCACTTTTACAAACACCCGCCACTATCACCAGATGAATGCAGCTATGTGGGAGCCAAGCACTTCCCCTTCTGCGTCATGCTGACACCTCTGTCTCCTCACCTCTCTTCTCTAAACAGCCAACATCCTCAGGATCAGGCCTCAGGACCCTGGGCCCTCCCCGGAGTCTGGTCACCACCTGCACCTCCGCACCAAGGCCTCTGCTGGCGGTGTCATGACTAGGTGGGTGGAAGAAGGAAGTCTCTCCCAGCTCTCCCTCCTGGCACTGTGCAGGAGGTTCTGCAACTCTTAGCCTTCAGACCCCTCCAGGCGCTGTTGTAGAGTCTGAGGTTTATCACAAAGAGGCACAAACCTGAATGTAGGGTCTGCAGGTTTAACACAAAGAGGCACAAACCTGAATGTAGGGTCTGCAGGTTTAACACAAAGAGGCACAAACCTGAATGTAGGGTCTGTAGGTTTAACAAAAAGAGGCACAAACCTGAATGTAGAGTCTGAGGTTTAACAAAAAGAGGCACAAACCTGAATGTAGGGTCTGCAGGTTTAACACAAAGAGGCACAAACCTGAATGTAGGGTCTGTAGGTTTAACCCAAAGAGGCACAAACCTGAATGTAGAGTCTGAGGGTTTAACACAAAGAGGCACAAACCTGAATGTAGAGTCTGAGGGTTTAACACAAAGAGGAACAAACCTGAATGGAGATCTGTAGGCTTAACACTAAGAAGCCCAAACCTGAATGTAGAGTCGGTAGATTTAACACAGAGAGGCAAAAACCTGAATGTAGAGTCTGTAGGTTTAACCCCTTCGCTGCTGGCCCGTTTCCGCCGCTGTGCGGTAAACAAAAGAACAGGGCGGGGCCGTGACGAACCCCAGCCGTCATCAGCACACGAGCACCGTGGAGCGTGACGGCTGGGTATTCGTCACCAGCATGCAAGGGGTTAATGCAAAGAGGCACAAACCAGAATGTAGGGTTTGTAGGTTTAACACAAAGAGGCACAAACCTGAATGTAGGGTCTGTAGGTTTAACACAAAGAGGCACAGACCTGAATGTAGGGTCTGTAGGTTTAATGCAAAGAGGCACAAACCTGAATGTAGAGTCTGTTGCTTTAACACAAAGAGGCACAAATCTGAACGTAGAGTTTGTAGGTTTAACACAGAGAGGTGCATACCTCAATAAAGAGAACTCAAACTCATATCAGGATCTACTATTTAAATCTCTTTAGACAATATTACATCATGATGTCATAACAACAAACCAGCTACATTTCCAATCTTATCTTGATTATATTTCTGTCTTTGCCTCTGTACCACACCCCACTACCTTTGGCTAGGAGTGGGTTTCACAAATACTATATAGATGGAAAATGTACATTTACCACACAGAGCCACATACCTAAATATAAAACATGTATGGTTAACATGCAGAGGCACATACCTGAGAGTATCGCAATTTATGATCCCAGCTCTCATGATTTCCTGATGTTCTGACCTGAAGTTGATGCCAGACAGGTTGAGAGTCTTGTCTCCTTGGCAATGCTTTAAGCAGAGTGAAAGCACTTTGAAATCAATCATCCTATAATTGGACCATGTTATATTAATATTCTGAATATTTTTCATGGTGCTGGAAATAATCTCTTCATCTTGAGTCTCATGCAAGCAGTGGAAAACATCCATTAGCAGGCTTTCCTCTTTCGGCTCCTGAAGCCACGCTATCAGGTCAGCTCTGACGCTGGGAGATATTTTATACCCCAGGACTTCCTCCACGTGGCGCATTTGGTCTTTGTTGATCAGGCCACATAAAAATTGCACTGTTAGCTTTAAATGGCCTCTTGCATGCTCACTATATTCCTTCAATAAATGCTTTAAATCTCTCGGAGGGTTTGGTGAACCCACATCCAGGTCAAGGATGTAGAACAGGGCTGCAAAAAACTCCTGAAAGCTGAGGTGGATGAAGCTGTAGGCTGAGTAGACATCAATGTCTTTCTGAAAGATGTTCTGATTGAGAAACAACGACTGGATATCTGACACTTCGAGGCCAATCTGCCTAAGTTCCTTCTCATTGAAGAGGATTCTCTGCTCAAAGATGCCGTTGAGTGCCAGCGAGCAGAGCCTCTTCAGGGAGCAGAGCTTCATCAAGCTCCTTTGCATGGTCTCTGCGGAAGCATCACTGTGGCCCCTCAACAAACTGGACAAGAAGAACAAATAGACCGACGTTGTGTTCTTTGAAGAATTCGTAATGACCTGGCCTCCCTTCATCTGTTGCTTAATGACAGTGCACACGATCCAGCAGACGATGGGGAGGAAGCACATGGTGTACAGGGTGTCATTGTCTTTCACCACAGCAAGGGCTCGGGATGCCTGTTCATTATTGTCAAAGAAACCACTGAAGTACAACTTCCTGTCCTCTTCTGTAAATCCCATTATCTCAGCACAAAGATAATCTTTTATGCACTTCATGAGCCGTGCCAGAGCCGTCAGGCGTGTGGTGATGATCAAGGCGCAGCCCTGCGGGATATTTCTTCTCAACAGGTTACTCAGAGTGACTTCTACAGGATTCTTTTGACATGGATCACTGCAGTGCTGGTCCTCCTGCAAGTCGAGAGAGAACGTCAGCTCATCGAAGCCATCAAGGATGAACAGTATCTTGCTGGGATCCACCGCCAATGCGCTCGCTGGTATCGTCCTGTCGGGACAGCCGGCTGCAATCAGATCAAAGACACTTTTGTGGCTTCTGACTTGGTTGATTTCTCTGCAGCTGAGGTAGAACACGTAATCAAACAGTCCCTGGTAGAGATTTCCTAGAGCCCAGTCCAGCATGATCTTTTGGGCTGTCATGGTCTTCCCGATGCCCGCCGGCCCCTGCAGCACTACGGTCCTGGGTTTGCGCCCATCCTCCATGGAATCGAAGAGAGCGTCTAAACCAATATAATGCTCGGAGTAGGCCAGTCTGTCCATGATACTAATGTGCTTCCTTCCATGGGACATGATCTCGTGCTGACGCTCCTCCTCGTAGCGATACTTCTGGACAATCAGCAGCTTCGTGTACCTTTTCTGCAGTGGGACCGTCTCACCCGGCCAGGCGTTCCTGTCTTTTATCCTTCTGTAGTGCTCTACAATATGCTCCATGTATCTCCTCCTGAAATCTGAAAATCGGAACATGGTAAATACACACAAATTCAAAATCATCACCAAGGCAACTTGCAGAAGGATATTTCACTTGCTTTGTGTTTAGAAATTTATAAAGTTCAAACTACTGTCTTAAAGGAATTCATGGCGCTAGCAAAGATAGAAAAGACAGAGAATAACAGGCAGAATCATCTTATATTAGAGTTTAACAACAATGAGCATTTCAGGTGTGCCCAGAAATAGATCTGTGGTGCGTTTGCTGCAGAAAGATTCGTAGCAGCATTTTCATTGATCTCTGAACCTTCATCCTGAGGGAAACACTAGAGCCCAAGGGAACATTGAACTGCCGGGATCTCGAAGATTGGGATCTAAGAGGGGATTTAAAAGAGGTTTCCTAGAAATGTCAACTTTATCATTTATTTATTCATAATTGATTACTTAAACTCATTACACGATAAAGCACTGATACTAAAATACAAAGCGCCAACACACAGCTGGTTGTACTTTAAAACTTTAAGAAGGCTTGCTGGGGGTGTGGTCTGGCCACTGCTGAAGATGGCCGCCTAATCTGTGAGCTCCGTCACGAGAGGGGCTTCAAAAGGAGTTAGCGCCCATTAAATGCGAGACTTTTGACATTATTTCAGCATTAGGAAGGTCATGAAGTCAACGAGGAACAGGGGTGCTGGTTTTCTTCAGTGTGGGTGACTCTGTTCCTGAGGAATGGAAACTGCGCATTCTTGACACAGGAGCTCCGTGCTGAGAGGAAGCCCTGACGTCACTGGCAGCCTTCCTTTTCATTTATTGAAACTTATTTCTATCCACAACACAGCTTAAATAACTGCTATTCGAGGTGAGATTTACAGGACACTGCATAAACCCCTTCAGAGGATATGTGTCTGTTTTACTTTCAGCGCCATTATTTCAGCCTCTGACAGGAACCAGCTGCCCCTGCTGGTGAGATTCTGAAGGGAGATAAGCTGACTGGATTCAGCCTCTTCAATTACAGAGACTGAGAGAAAAGCACCGGAGCCTTTCATTATGACTCATGACTTCAGCTGACTTCAGTCAAGGTCTGTAAAGTTCATTTGGAGTTCATATGCCTGCTCTTCAAAATAATTACCTCAAGAAGTGCGGGAGGAGCTTCAGCTGTGAGGGGTGTGGTAACGCTCTTGCGTTAGCGCACTAGTGTTCCGTTAGGCGGAACAGGAAACGGAAACGGGAGGCGGCCATTTTCTGTCATTGGCGCCGACCGTTTCAAGGTGTTCAGTTGTGTATCCCCGGCGCTCCGTCTATGAATAAAGAATCTAATAACAATCACCAGTTGCAGTCATCTTTTAAGATATTACAATGGCGACGAGGCTTCAGATCTAACGCAGAACCCCTGGACAGATTGCAGAAGAGCAATCGAGGTCGAGCAATCGAGCGTGCTGGCAACCGAAGTATAACACACCAAGACGGAGCGTGGCAGAGGGCTACACCAGGCAACTCAAGGAGCGCACCCCGGCCTGTAGTAAACTGGATGATCAGGCAGTGAAGGTAGGCCCGCAAGCGCTCAGGGCACCGAGCACCACAGAAGCTCGAGCGAGCGAGCATAGCGACAGTGCCCGCGCGAACAGGGGGCGACCCGAGGAGCAGTGGGAACATCGCCCCAGGGAGAATAAGATCAGCCAAGCAAACTGGCGGAACAGAGAGAGGGCAGAGGGGAGTCATCCACCACTCGCTCTGAAGAGATAGCAGACGCCCATGCGGTAGGAGGGGCAAGGACGCAGACACTACCCACCCCTTCCCACGCTCAGCTAGGAGAAGATAGCGAGAGTGACCCTGAAGAAGGGGACCCTACCAAGCAGAACACTCCAGGCAGCCCCCAAGGGAAGACAGTCTCTGTCCAACCCACCAGGAACAGAGCAGGAAGAATGGCGGTGCACTCGTCATCCCTCACGCAACTGGTACCATTCCTAACCAATCCAGGGGAGCCGGAGAGGCTTTGGGAGGACTGGAAGAGGTACTTCCTTAACTACCTCGACGCGTCAGAGGAAGAGGCAGGCGTCCCATACTCCAGCAAAAGAAGAAAAAAAATCCTGCTACACAACCTAGGCCCGGAAGGGATCAGAATCTACGACACCATCGTGAAGGTGGAAAGGGATGCCGGAGACACTGATGTCTTCAGCCACGCCATAGCCGACCTAGATGCACACTTCCGTCCTGTGGTGTGTGTCGCGATTGACCGTTACAATTTTTTCCAAAGGAAGCAAAAGAGCAGCGAGACGGTAGATGAATATGTAGTTGCCCTGCAAAAACTCGCCATCTCATGCAAATTTGGCGCACTACACGACGATCTAATCCGAGACCAGATCATCATGCACACGTCGAGCACCCATGTCCAGGAAAAATTATGGGTGAACGGAGATGCTCCACTCAAAGAAATCTGGGCCATGGTCAAGAAAGCTGAACTGTCAAAACGCTGCGCCCAAGCAGCAAAGAAAGAAACTGGAGGTACGCAGTCGGTGCGCCAGATATCGACACGACAAAGAGGGGAACGCCCTAAGCAAAAGGAAACGCCGAAACATCCGGATGGCAGGAAGCAGAAGTCCACCAATCCCACAGACCAGAGAGGGAATAAGGGAGGACGTCCGAGCTGCTACAGATGTGGGAGTGTCAACCATCTGGGGAATGACAAGGCATGCCCGGCGTTCCGAGCAAAGTGCTCGTATTGCGGAATATTTGGTCATTACGAGAAAGTGTGCCGCCGGAAACCGAAAGGAACTACAGTGAAGTTCGTTGACCGAGAGCAGCAAGACGACACCAACGAATCTGAAGAAACTGATGACCAAGAGGAAATCCTGTACATAGATGTCCAGGTATTGGAGATGGACGACTCAGGAAATGACAAGCCCTGATTAGACATGCACATCGGAGGGATACCGTTGGAGATGATAGCGGACAGCGGAGCTCCCATCTCAATAATTCAGAGGAAAGTATGGGAAGACAAATTTGTGTCCACACACGGAAAAAGACTACGTCCCATGGATTTGCGTCCAGTCACATACACCGGGCAAAAGATCCCAATGTTAGGGTACTGTCCTTTGACGTTCGAGTTCAGGGACCGCCAAGCCGTGTGCAAACTGTACATAGCGGAGAAAGGCCCATCGGTGCTAAGCTGGAGAGACCAGGGTGCCTTGGGGATCCAGTTGAATCCAGGAGGAATCGAGAAAATCCTGCTTATGGACATGGAGAAGAGAGACGACGTGGAGTCTTGGAAGAGGGCGTACCCAAGAGTATTTAATGGACAAATCGGGGAGCTGGCGAGATACAAGCACCTAATCAAGCTGAAGGAAGGAGCAACGCCAGTGGTGCACAAAGTGAGGAACATCCCGTTCAGGAGCAGAGAAGCAGTACAACAAGAGCTAGACAGACTCGAGAAAGAAGGGGTGATAAGAGCCATAGAAAGTGCAGAGTGGCTTTCTCCCTTGGTGGTAGCTCAAAAACCCAATGGCAAAGTCAGGCTATGCATGGACCTGAGGGAATTGAACAAAAATATACTCGTCAATAAATTCCCCCTGCCACGCATAAACGAGATGTTGTCGAAGACCAAGAACATCAAATGGTTTTCAACGGTGGACCTGTCGTCGGCCTACCATCAAGTCAAGCTACACCCCTCCTGTACACACCTCACCTCCTTCATCACACCATTTGGGTGTTATGAATTCTTAAGGATGCCGTTTGGTTTAGCCTCAGCAGCCGCGGTCTTCCAAAAGATGATGCACAAATTGCTGAAAGGAGTCGCCGACGTACAATTCTTTCAAGATGATATCCTTGTTATGGGGAAGTCCATGCACAACCACAATGAGAAGCTCCACAAAGTATTCAAGATCCTACAGGACAATGGACTGGAAGTAGCCGTGGATGACAATGGCGCAGGAGAGCAAGAAGGACAGAGGAGCGAACGGAAGGGAGAGAGGAACAAGGACATGACAGACAAGAGTGGTACTCAAGGTAAAGAAAGCATGGAACAGGAGTGCAGAGAGGGAGCGATGAAGGTGAGAACCAGAGTGGGAAGAGAAGTGAAGACACCTGAGAGGTTTAAGGACTTTAACATGGACTGGAAGTAAGAACTTTTAATTGTTGATTCATTGTGAGTAAAGGGGGGAGATATGTGGTAACGCTCTTGTGTTAGCGCACTAGTGTTCCGCTAGGCGGAACAGGAAACACGGGAAACGGAAACGGGAGGCGGCCATTTTATGTCATTGGCGCCGACCGTTTCAAGGTGTTCAGTTGTGTATCCCCGGCGCCCCTGCCTTCTTCTGAGGAATTACATGTGGCTGTTTTGTGGTGCTGAATTACCTAATTATAATAAACAAAGGCTTAACCCTTTTGTGAGGAAAATCTGAGTATTCTGCGCACAGTCTGCAACATTGTATACCAAGTCTTGCATGTTTACACTGTGAAGTGCGTGGTATGTCGACAGAGGTTCTTTGGTGGAAGAGATGGTGATGAACAATCCGAACTGAAATATAATTGACATTGGAGCAGTTCATGTGTTATTTTTGGGAAATATCCTCTTAAGCCTTAACTAAATTACAATAAGGTTTTGTGAAGTTTCTGTGTTACCGGGACGGCTGCCCTATGAAATTAAGCTGTAGTGTTGTTCAGCACACAGTTTAACTGAACAAATGCCCAGACTGCCTTTGAGATTCTTTTGTGGATATATGTGCAGTACTTAACTTTCTCTAATTAACCTTGCTTTTTAGGTTTCGCCTGGCGAACAGCTGCGCAAGCAGTGTTTCACGCAAGCGAAATTTTATGCTAGACCAGTATGGCCTTAGTTCCGCCTCTCTCTTCCATTGGCTAGCTCCATAAATGGAGGCTAGCCATTGGAAGAGAGATCTGTCCGTCATTCACCGAGGAGATTGGTGGGCGTTCCGTAGAATGTTTCCCTTTTGCCTACGTCATGCGGCGGTGGGCGTGCTTTATTTTTTTTTTGTCTCGCCATCCTTCGTCATACCAGCCTGCTCGCTCTCCCTGTGAGGACGCAGACCCGACCCGCTCCCTACTCCGAGCCGACTCCCGGAGGTACGTTTTTTAAATTTTCCTACACGTACTTGTAAATGCTTTTTTTTTTCCTGTGCCATGCTCTGGGTTGGTTCCCCTGTTCTAGCGTTTCCTTAATCCCACTGCGCCTTCGTTCTACTTTTGACCCTGTTTGATTTGCGCTTCGTCCGAGAGGTCTCTGTTTTTTCTTGCTGCCATATTAATTTCTACCTTATCCTCTATTTGTCTTTCGTGTGGTCGGGTACCCGCTCTTCATTAACACGCTTTCCTCCCTCCTTGTTTCCACCTCAGTACAGCTTTCTATGACAACTCTGCCCAAGGCAGCTCTCCGTGTGACCTGCCCACCTCTGTCCTACCCTCAACGCCTAGGACCGGTTATGCTGTATGGCTCAAGCTTGTCACTCTGGGTGCTCACCAGTAAGAGGGCAGGGTTGATAGAGTTCCTAAGACTTTTTTTCCCCCTAAATTACCATGTAACACTAGAGTGTGATTTTTGTTACATAAAAAATGGGGTATAAATAATGCTTATTTTTGTCCGTGTGTCCTGCTTGAGCTGATCTCACATTTTTGCAATTATATCTAGGTTTGGACGTGTACATTCTTCACACCACGCATACACTGTCCTGGACGCTTGGGGAAATACCTAGACGCATACGAGCGCTGGCCACGAGACACTAATTGCTTAAGGTCCGACACAAAGAACAGGAGGTACCTTCCCTGTGTTGCACAGAATGTTTAGAGGGGCACACACCGGATATATCAATGTTAATATATCAGACCAGAATACGTAGAGACTATATGGCGGGTGACACTAACTAGAAATTCTGTCAGAATATTAACTTTTGAGCCCTGAAGAAGTCACGGATGTGACGAAACGCATTGGCAACAAGCAATTCTGTGAATTTTAACTAAGAACTTGAATAAAGAAAATTGAAAAATCTACAATGAACTCTTTTTTGAAATTCTTATGTGTGGGAAGTTTCTGTCGGAATATCTATTATTACTGTGAAATATATAAATTGGATAAATCAAATACTTGTGTACAAACCTTGGTGCAGGTCAACGTTCCGTGATATACATTCTTCACACCCCTCTGCCTTCTGACACAAAAACGTCAGTGACGCAGAGCCCGGTTGTAGATGGTCAGATGCTGTTCTCAGCAGCTAGCACTGGTCTTAGATACATTCACACACCTCATGTTTTTTGCATATATTTGTACTGACTTTATTCACAGCTTGTAACATCGATGACCGCGTCATTTGCAGGAATTATCTCTGTTTCATGCGCGGATTTATTGTGCATTTTTTTATTCAACATCTTCTGCATTTTCAAAACGTAATTGTGGAATGAATTATGCACTCCTCGCGTCATAAAGTGTAACTCCGGTGTTTCTTTGTGGGGTCATTTTGCACACCTGAAAGCACATCTTTAGAGATTATAAACTCTAAACTGAGACAAAGAAGGCCCACACGCAGAGTGAACATTTCTATTCACACGTCATCTATGCAGCCAATCCGATGCTAGTTACGGACCATCTTTATGTATAGATTCAGTCACATTTTATGGCACGCTAAATGTTAAAAAACCACCCTGCTTTTAGGTGCTTTCAATGAAATAAGATCATGGTTGCGACGATGAACTATTGCTACTACCGACTGAAAGACAAAAAAAATAGCATCATAGGTTTCGGAGTTCGAGTGATGCTTAGAACATCGCACAATCTATTTTTTAATGGCATAAGTAATTAGAAAAATATCATTTAAGCCATGCCTTTCACCCATAACTTTTGCTCTGGCGCAGGTCCGTTGTGATGTGCTAATAAGAGTTTCACCTCTTTGTTTCTCTTTTGTTATCTACGCCGAGACTACTTGACATCAATTAAACTCGTACAACGGCGAATAAATGCATGTATGTATGAATGCATGTGTGTATGTATGTATGAATGCATGTATGTATGTATGAATGCATGTGTGTATGTATGTATGGATGCATGTAAGTATGTATGAATGCATGTATGTATGTATGAATGCATGTATGTATGTATGTATGGATGCATGTATGTATGTATTTATGCATGCATGTATGCATGTGTATGTGAGGGTGGGAGAGATTCTGTGTTTATGTGAGTGTGCGCCTGTGTATATTGTGCGTGCGTGTGTTTCAGTGCATGCGTCCCTGCGAGTTCGCAGGGGGTCAGTCTGTTTTCGGCTGTGTGTGGATAGATGGGTAGCTGTGTTTCTGTTTATTGAATGAAAAACATACATTCGCGTAGGAACAATTAAGAAACACAAAGCCGTACACAGAAGGCAAGCTGGGTGATTCGACGTGATAACACTGCAGTCTGAGTTTGTGGGGGGCGCTGTGCTCAGTGCGGATGGCACAGCCGAGTGCGGGGCTGCCGGTATGGTGGGGCAGTAGGAGACGAGTGGCCAGGCAGCAAAGGGCGCCCTGTGTGACCTGAGCTCAGGGCGAGGGCAGCAGTCGCCCATTTGGTGCTGAAAGACAAACGGCCGGAGCCCGCCTGTGCAGGCTGGGATGAGCATCAGCGATGGTCGCACACGAAGCCGCGGCCCCTAGGAGTCCGGGGGTGTGCTGAGAGAGGGCAGTGTTTACTCTGCGCACAGCACCAGGGGAGGTCAGACGGCCGTGCCGTCCACCGAAGAAGAAACACACAGCTGCAGTCTCTGGGCTTGAAAACGTAGGGACGCAGCACACGCTGATGTGTAAGGCCTTCGGGCGTGGGTGCCTGCCTTGCAATTGTTCATTAACCACGGTAGGGTGAAACTTGGGATCTGCAAATCACAGTAAATCTCAGAGGCGAGGGTGTCTAGGTGCATGGATATAACGTGCATTTATAAGGTAGGCATCTTGTCGCTGAATAACCTAACTCAATGGTACTCATTTTATGGACCTCAGATGGATGAAAGGCTGAGGGGACCCCCGGGATTTCAACCTGCGACCATGAGGTCGAACATAGGACCCTACAGTGGACGCATTAGTCCCCTTAGCCACCAGACCCAGCTGTAGAACTAGTTCGACAGAGAGAACGATTCTTGTCCTGTTCACGCACACAAGGGATTGGAAAAATAGGTTGAATCAGGGCACGAGTCGGGGTACCACGCGGGTGGACGGCATCCCCCCACTTATTTTCCAGGGTTTTCCAGGGTGGACGCCGTCCACCCTGCTCAATCAAAACGCCGTCCCGCTCCAGACTTTCCTTCGTCCCTGGCCTCGCCTGCTGCCTGCCCGCCTCCTGCCTTCCTGCAATCACATGCTGCTAGAAGCGCAAGAGCAGCCCCACCCCGCCCATTGTCACTTTGTATGGGGCTGATTGCCACATACAGAATGTCAATGGGCCAGTTTGGGGTGTTACAGCATGTGGTGAGCCGCTTCCTGCGGGTAGCGCCGCCGGCAACATTAACAGCTGGTCAAGGGCATTCCCAAAAATCTCACCAGAAGTATGCTGCTAGCCACAGGGTCAGGAGTCTCTCTCTCTCTTCTTTTGGCATATGTTGAAAGCTAACACGATGTGCAACATTTGAAAATGAACGGAGGGTGTAATGTGTTTCAAATAAAAGTTCGATTATTTTAAGACTGTTTTTTCACACAGTATTGTCTAAAAT
The DNA here is from genome assembly GCF_964263255.1 of Lissotriton vulgaris. Classification (NCBI taxonomy): domain Eukaryota; kingdom Metazoa; phylum Chordata; class Amphibia; order Caudata; family Salamandridae; genus Lissotriton; species Lissotriton vulgaris. The sequence continues at coordinate 1,924,356,940 of NC_141694.1, forward strand.
AAAAAAAATCTGAGCAGCGAACGCTCTTGCAGGGCTGTTAATCGGTGAGTCGAGTTCCCAAGAGGTATGTTAGTCCCTTCCCTCCAGCCTGCTTGCTCAAATCAGAGGCGAACTCCCCGCAATTGGCTGTGCATAAAAGGCAAGAACCACCAGCTTAATTACTGGAAAGGCGAGGAAGCATGCACCACTCCACTGTAACTTTTGGGATTCATAGCCCTTGCACAAGAATCCACAGACACCCCGGAAATGTTTCTTTTGTGACTTCTTTTTTAAACATGTTTGTGCACTTCTGTATATTCAACACAATATTCACCATAATATGATGCAATCGTTTTTCAGTGAACGAGTGTAAAAGGGTTGGGTTCCCTAATCTCATGCTGCTGTATTAGCCTTCCATCTTCCCTAGATCGATAACATTATGATAATTAATTTGTCTAACAATACATATCAGGTATGACACCTGACAAATGTACATTTCTTATTGTCTTACAGGCTGGATGGGTGAAAGGGTAAATGGTTGGATGGATGAGTGAATGGATGGGTGGGTGGAAGAGTGGATGGATGAGTGAAAGGATGCTTGGGTGAAATGGTACACGGTTGGATGGATGAGTGAGTGAATGGATGGATGGATGAAGGGATGGATGACTGAAAGGATGGATGGAAAGATAGACGATGGATAGGTTTTCAAATAGTTGAAAAGGTTTGGATATGGATGGGCACACAGATGGAAGGACAGAATGAATGTTGAAAGACTGCATGATGGATAAAAGAATTAATAGATGACAATGTACATTTGGAATGGTGGATATCAGGGGTTTGATGGAAGGATGAATGGTTAGATCATTGGACAAGAGAGCTCTTCTGGGGATGGTTGTGATCAGTGGCGTCACAAGGGGGGTGCGGGAGGTGCGGGCCGCACCGGGTGTCACCTGCAGAGGGCTGACACCAAAATGAACTCCTCGCTATTTATTTACTGTTCATGTAACACCGTCCGTATTGTCCCATGCTGTTTATAGTGCAGGGAAATGGACGGATGCCAGAATCTTCCTTTTCCCAGTTCTGCGAGGGCAGCGGCTTTGTCGGGAGGGGCTTGAGTATAAAATGAGCTCCGCCCTTGGCCTTCTGCTCGCTATTCTTTTTGCTCGGAGATGCGATCTTGGTCGTGTTCATGTTCCGAGTGCATGTGGGCGTTTGGGGAACACCACATTCAGTGAACACAAAGTCAAGATTGGTCCAATCTCTAATGGTAAGAACTTTCAGAGTTTCGTAAAAAGTCACTTTTGCAGTTAATTTTTGGAACCTTTTGAATCATCCGTGTATATATGTTGCGAGGCTTGTCCTGCATTATTGCAGATGTTAATATGAGAAGCACTGAAAAGACCATTTGATTTCTTTGGACAGCGCTATGATGGGCCAAACGCAGGTAGGTCACAGAGTGTGCAGGATGGCAGGAGGAACGAAAAAAGGCCTCACCCTGTTTGCCACGCCTGCCCTAGACAATGGAGGTTCAGTTGAATCATACAAAAGTATTAAAAAAAGGCTCCGATACTCAGCACATCGAAGCGGGGTAGGCGCAAATTTGCGTGCACAAATTCAAAGCGCATTTCATGAGTTTATTTCAGTCACTTTGAGAAGAGCCAAAAACTGGGAAAAACCATGGCGGGGGAGAAGGTGACGAAGAAAGGGTTAAAAGAGCAGCAGGCAGGGGAGGGAGGTGCAGGCGAAGGGGGTGGATGGTGCAAGCAGAGAAGGAGATGATGCAGGCTGAGAGGGAGACGGTGCAGCCAGAGGGAGAGATGGTGCAGGCAGGGGATGAGATGGTGCAGGCATGGGATGAGATGGTGCAGGCAGGGGGTGAGACAGTGCAGGCAGAGGGGAGACGGAGCAGGCAGAGGGCAGAGATGTTGCAGGCAGAGGGGAGATGGTGCAGGCAGAGGGGAGATGGTGCGGACAGAGGGAGAGATGGTGCAGACAGAGGGAGAGATGGTGCAGGCAGAGTGGAAATGGTGCAGGCAGAGGGAGAGATGGTGCAGGCAGAGGGAGAGATGGTGCAGGCAGAGGGAGAGATGGTGCAGGCATGGGATGAGATGGTGCAGGCATGGGATGAGATGGTGCAGGCAGGGGGTGAGACGGTGCAGGCGGAGGGGAGACGGAACAGGCAGAGGGCAGATGTTGCAGGCAGAGGGCAGATGTTGCAGGCAGAGGGCAAATGTTGCAGGCAGAGGGGAGATGGTGCAGGCAGAGGGGAGATGGTGCAGGCAGAGGGGAGATGGTGCAGGCAGAGGGGAGATGGTGTGGACAGAGGGAGAGATGGTGCAGACAGAGGGAGAGATGGTGCAGGCAAAGTGGAAATGGTGCAGGCAGAGGGAGAGATGGTGCAGGCAGAGGAAGAGCTGGTGCAGGCAGAGGGAGAGCTGGTGCAGGCAGAGGGAGAGCTGGTGCAGGCAGAGGGAGAGCTGGTGCAGGCAGAGGGAGAGCTGGTGCAGGCGGAGTGGGAGGGGGAGATGGTGCAGGCAGAGGGAGAGATGGTGCAGGCAGAGGGAGAGATGGTGCAGGCAGAGGGAGAGATGGTGCAGGCAGAGGGGAGATGGTGCGGACAGAGGGAGAGATGGTGCAGACAGAGGGAGAGATGGTGCAGACAGAGGGAGAGATGGTGCAGGCAGAGTGGAAATGGTGCAGGTAGAGTGGAAATGGTGCAGGCAGAGGGAGAGATGGTGCAGGCAGAGGGAGAGATGGTGCAGGCAGAGGGAGAGCTGGTGCAGGCAGAGGGAGAGCTGGTGCAGGCAGAGGGAGAGCTGGTGCAGGCAGAGGGAGAGCTGGTGCAGGCGGAGTGGGAGGGGGAGATGGTGCAGGCAGATGGAGAGATGGTGCAGGCAGAGGGAGAGATGGTGCAGGCAGAGGGAGAGATGGTGCAGGCGGAGGGAGAGATGGTGCAGGCGGAGGCAGAGATGGTGCGGACAGAGGGAGAGATGGGAGCCATCCTATTCAACAGATCTCCCTGCCTTGCATTTGTCCTGCTCACACCTGTCATGATGTCACTTCCTGTTGTGATGTCACTTCCTGTCGTGATGTCACTTTCGTGATGTCACTTCCTGCCGTGATGTCACTTCCTGTCGTGATGTCACTTCCTGTGACCACGCCTAACTTGGAGAGTCCCCCCACTTCTTTTTTTAGGACTTGTGCCCTGGGTTGAATCTTCCATAGTTAGTTGCAAATGCGAACAGGAGTGGGTCCCGCTCCCAGTAAAGAAGGTTTGGTGCCGATGGCAAACACACACATATCCCCTTCAGACCCTCAAGTTAAACGCAGTGCCTAGCCCTAGGGTGTACATGGAGCTTTCGCGAAACTTGGCACTAAGATTGAAAAAGAAAGGTCCAGGCACCAGAGAAAGCATCCACTCACCTGTTTACCACTCGGCGAACAAAGGGACTGAAGACCCCCGTTTAAAAAAAAAGGAACAGCGAAAGAAGACCTCGGGATACAATTATTTATTGGCTGATAGCACCGCAATGTTTTTACATTTTTTTTGTTTTTACTGCAAGGCTACCAGTGGCGTAACGAAACTTGAAGGGGTCCCTGCAAAGTATATGGGCCCTCCCTCCTTCCCCTGGGCCCACCAACTATCACCTTTACTGAGCCCACCCGTCCACCCTCCCTCCCCCGCACCGGACTTTGTTTACACCACTGAAGGTTACCCTGTAAACCGAGAACCACCACGTTTTTTTTAAACATATGCCAATCCTGAAGATTATTCTCGTACGTCAACAATAATGATGCCTAATATTGTATTCTTTGTAAGATAGACATGTTAAAGTCAATAGGTATGAAATCCAAAACAACTGTATAGCAAAAATATTTCGTTTAATTTACTAACAGCAGCACACGTGACTCAACATAATAAAGTAAGGATGCGATATGATCAACTTGTGTGCTGTAAAAGAAACACTTTTGGCAAAAACAGTCTATGCACTTGATGTAACAGTGCAATAAACTGAACATTTGATTAATGGATGTGCATTTAGAGTCATTCTGATAAAAATATTTTCTTTCACAATTCAAGATGCCAGTTATATCAATAAAAATGCCAGTTTATATAAACACTTTAAGAAACCTTTCACACAACACAGCATTTGCTATCCAGTACATTAAGGTGACCAACTCACAAAGTAATCGTCTAAATGTGTTTAAATATATTTTAGAAATACCATCCCCGAAATAGAAGGCACGTTGTTTATGGAGAAAAAATAATTGCAGTTTTTATAGAGGAAAGTTTAAATACCGAATTCAATATTTTAATCGACCAGAATTGTTTTTCTGTGAGAGGCGCGAGAGGTTAAAGGCAATTATAACTGTCACACACTCTAGGTGCTCTAGGTTCGACAGTTCAGCAGGAGTAAAACTGATTATATTATACAATTTTGTGTGTACTTTAGCACCAGCATTATCATTTAGTAGACTGTAAACTGTTAACACGGATGAATGTAATAAACTGCTTACTGAAACTAAAACGCCTTGGTTATAAATCTCGACAGCCAAGCACAAATTACTTCTCTGCTTTATGGGGTATGAATACCAAAGCAGTGGGAGCTGGAAGAAGCACCAAATTAAAATGTCACTCCTCTTTTTTTTAAAAAGATAAGGTAAAGGTGTGACTTTATATATAGTGATCTCCCTGTGCATAATCCTCAGCCACAAGATTCAGAAAGAGGAACAAGGTGCATGTAAGTATGCTTTCTGTATAGTTTGTCTGGGGCCTAAACTTGTGAATAGTAACAAAAAAAATGAAATGGAGAAGATACTATTCAGAAAACTACCAAAGAAATAGTAAAAAGACTTACCAAAACTTGCTGAACCAGTAAATCCCTGTGCCCGTTCCCGCCCCCCCCCTCCCGCTGTCCCTGTGCCCGTGCCCGCCCCCCCTCCCGCTGTCTGTGTCTCCGGCCTCTTGTAAATGCTTGTTATGTTTGTTGACGCTTTAAGTCATGGGAGGAGGTGTGATGTCTTTTCCCCACTCGTCTACGGAATGTTGTCTCTGTTTCCTTGAATCCTTTGTCTATCTTTGCATTCGTCAGTTTATTTATGTATGTTTTAGTAAAGGGCCATTCAGCGCCGACATACCACTTCCAACGCACGGTGAGTAGATTGTAAACCAAGGCAAATATTCACATTGCAGGGCAAACCCCCTGCTTTCCTGTCCTCTCTTCCTCCTTTGCTGATCCTTCACCCTAACCAAACTATCAAACGTTTGTTGTCTCCCCGTCCCCCCTGCTGCTCCTGGCCTTTCTGCCTCGTTGTAAATCTGCATTGCAGTAAAACAGAGTAAGGTGTTAAGTACACCCACTTTAACAGACAAAGCTGCTGACATTGGATCTGGGTAACAGGATCCTCAGCCTGTGAATCTGGGAAACTCACTTACTCTCTCTACATCACCCCCCACCTTCCCTCCCCCCCTGCCTAAAAAAAAAAAGTGTCCCTGTGCAATGTAACTGGCCTTAGCGTCGAGTTCGCGCTGTCTAAAACTGAAGAAAAAAAAAAATTCACTCTGAAATCTAATAATACCTAGTCCATTTAGCCCCTCCGTTCATCTCTTCATAAAACGGTATGATGCCATAAGGTCCCTACTGTCATATAATTCCTTTTCATTTATCTCAAGAAAACAGAAGAAAAAGCATATAATTACTTCCAGGGCTTTACGTGGGATGACAAAACTGGGGGAGTGTGTGTGTGTGGGGGGGGTCTCTCAAAGGCGCGTGACCAATGTAATTAAGGGCATGGCCTAAAACACGTAAGCTAAAAATCTGTGCTTAGCATAGTGTGCCGCCCGACTTGAATTTTGATGTTTCTGTCATTGCATCCAGATATATGATACAACAATTAACAACAGACCTACAACAAGTCAGGACTATTAGTTTTGTCAATGCTTGTTTGTTGCATACGATGAATAAGCAGCAACTATGGCTTGTATATAATATTGAAAAAGCTTCCGCTTAAAGCCCTGGTGACCTCATGACAATGTTGCTGCTCTTGACTTTCAAAAAAAGAAGGGAAATCCAGAGAGAAAATGACTCTCGTTAAAGGATTTCCCTTCCCCTACCACGCTCACCTGGCATGAGGTCATGCCATAATTTCTCCACTAGAGAGGAGTGAGCAGTGTGAGCAGCGCACATCTATGTGCCTACTGTCACTGCAGTCCGGGAAAAAACGGACCGCCTGTGCTAGGGCACAACATGAAACCCGATAGAGACCCGTTTCGAGGCCCCCTTTAAAAAAAACTGCCGGTAATCAGCACCGGTGAGACCCGGGCTACTTAAAGCCCTGATTACTTCCTTGAAAGCACAAGGCTAATCCTATTGACCAATAATGTACTCGGCTAACCAACAACCTTGGTTTCCAGTAAAACTGCGTAATTCAGCTGAAGGCCTCATCAGGGGTAGTAGGCGCTATATAAATGCAATACAATACATTTGAAGTGTTAATGATACAATTTTGAGATGAAAAAGGTTAAAAAGCACTGAAACAATTTTTAAAATGCTTTTTTATTTTAAAGACCTAGGCCTAGATGTAGGGAATTTTATTTTACCACTTCTTAAATACCGAATTTTTCCGATTCGGTATTTAAGAAGTGGTAAAATAGAGGGGGGGTATGTAGGTATTACAGAATCGGTAAATACCGAATCGTTAAGATTCGGTATTTACCGATTCTGTAAATACCGATTCGGTAATGCCCATTGGTTCCTATGGGCATAGAAGCCCATAGGAATCAAACGGCATTACCGAATCGGTATTTACTCCAACTACAATGACTTCCCGTCCATGCTGGCCCTGGAGGAGGCGTCCCGATGGGGGGGGGGGGGGCTGTGTGTGTCTGTGGCTCTGTGTATGTGTGTGTGGGGCTCTGCGTGTGGCTCTGCAGGTATGTATGTGTGTGGGACTCTGTGGGTCTGTGTGTTTGTGTGTGGCATTTGCGAGAGATTAAGCTATTGGCATTGTAAATGACAGTGCCATTTATTTATCTGTTTTGAAAACCAACACATAAATAAAAATGTTGTCATTTACAATGCCAATAGCTCTAACTTTTTCAAAGGCGAAACCATTGCATTGTAAATGCTTGTTAACTTATGTGCTGAGAGACTCTGGTCCTGTCAGACTACCTACAAACTTGAGCCTGGGGTTTCAAAGCTTCCTACTTGCAAAGTTCCACTGGTCACATCTGAGCTTCCTTGTTTTTTCTCATGCGCCTCGGTCTGCTCACCACACACACTTATTTGCAGACTGCTGTGAAGTGCTTCAAGAACCCACTTTAATCCGACATTTTGAAAAATTATAGCTTTACAGAGGTCATACTTCTGAGGGATTCTGACAGACTTGGCAGAAACCAAAATGTCTACTGCCAAAAATGGAAATAAACCCTCTAAACAGCCTCTTTTCACGAATGTACTTAAGCAGTCACAAAATACAACTGCCAACAGCTCTTCCTCTACAATAGACAATTCTATACAAACTAACCTCACCATGCAAGGGCAAACCATGGATTGCATCCAACAAGAAATATCAGCGGTCAGTCACAGACTTGAAGGCATGGATTCAAATATTTCCTCATTAACAGCAGATACTAAAACAATACGAGCAGACAGTGCAGGATTTCAAGCCAAGGCAGAGGAGCTTGATCACAGGCTAATAAATGTAGAAACTTCTCTAGACTCAATACAAAACAGAGATCAGGAGCTTTTAATTTTACCAAGTAAGTTAATAGATTTGAAAGACCGAAGCAGGAGGGATAATGATCGCTTTTTCGGTTTTCCGGAAAAGATTGAAGGTTCAAACGCTAGAACATTTCTCTAAAATATCCTTCCAAAAACTATGGAAATTGCTTTTGACCCTACACTGGAGATAAAATGCGCACATCGAATTGGTCCATTACGTAAAGAATCTGCAACAAACTCACGTCCCCTCATCGCTTGTTTTTTAAGGCATGAACAGACCAGGCAAATATTAATATCAGCACGTACTCATGGTCTATTCTCATATAATGGGTATGAAATTCGTATTGCAGCTGATTTTTCCAGAGACACTAACGAGAGACGCAAGGCCTTCCTTTCATTTAGACCTCAACTACTTCAGCTAGAAATTAAATATTGTCTATTTGATTCTGCTCGTCTCCGAATTTCTAAGGATGGAATATCTAAAGACTTCTATGACCCTGAGGATCTCCGTATATTTTAAGACAATTGGAAACCGCAACAAATGGAAACTCAGCAGTCCACTCCGGATCTGTCACATCACGGTTCTTTTCCTCGGGCATCGAGCAATCCACGACGTAATGTCTGCAGTCCTCGACAGAGAGGAAGAGATTTTGAAAGGACTATTTGTTGTCATGAGGACAAGAATGCTGATCTTCAAACTGTATCTGCCTTCACTAAAGAACAGCCTAGGGATAAATCCCGATCTCCACTAAAATCCACTTCGAATGCAGAATGTGGATGACTCAATACTTCTCTACAATTTTGATCAAATTAATCTATGCTCCATTTTGATTATTGTTGTCTCCCTGAGCCCTTCCTCCTCGCACCGCTCCCGCCTCCCTGCTGCCCCTCCCACCCCCCTCCCCCCTCAAAGTGCTTTAATGACAGATGCACCCACGCGCAGCGTCCACGCGCTACGGCCGCGCCGAAGGTGCGCCAAAGGTAAGCCCGTCCGCGCCTGGACCGCGCCCAGCGCCAGAGCCCCTGGTCCTCGTAATGTCCACCCCTCTCGCATTAGTTACGATGCCACCACCCTCCTAGCCCTTAACCCCGGCCGTTCCCCCAACTGCGTCCAAGCCGCTCCAGGACACACCCATGGAGCCTTTTCCTGCAACTCCTGCAAGTTCGATGGCACCAAGAACAACTCCTCATCTACGAACACACAACAGATATCCGACCCCAACCACCTACAATGCATCCTGCTCAACACCCGCTCGGTCCACAGGCACGCCGTTGACCTCTGGAATCTACTAGACACCATCTCTCCGGACGTCGCCTTCCTAACAGAAACATGGATGAACGCCACATCAGCCCCAGACATCACCATTGCCATCCCGGAAGGCTATAAGATCATTTGCAAGGACCGTACCTGCAACACAGGAGGAGGCATCGCTATCGTCCATAAGAAATCCATCCGCATCTCAACCAGCTCAGACGTCAATCTCGCCAACTCTGAACACCTTCATTTCCAGATCCACACCGACCCCAAGACCACACTCAGAGGCACCCTCCTTTACAGACCACCAGGACCCCGCGCACAATTTAGTGAAGACATCACGGACTTCATCACTCCACACGCGCTCCCCTCCGAGGATTACATCCTTTTGGGAGACCTCAACTTTCACCTTGAAAAGAACAACGACCGCAACACCACCACCCTTTCGGACAACCTCGCCAACCTCGGACTTAAACAACTTGTCACTACCCCCACCCACATCGCAGGTCACACACTCGACCCTATCTTCACCTCCAGCAAACATGTCTCCTTCAGCCACACCACAGCTCTCCTTTGGACTGACCACAGCTGCGTTCACTTTACCTACAACAAGCCCACATCCAACAACCACCCCCAACCCACTCTGCAAAGAAACTGGAACAAAATCACCATCGACCAGCTCTCCTCATCGCTTCTTCAAAACCCCCCAGCCCACTCCTCAAACCCAAACCAAGCAGCCACCAACCTCACCCAATGGTTATCCAACAGCGCCGACATCCTAGCACCACTGAAAAAACGACAAATCAAACTAGGCAGCAAGAAGGCCTCCTGGTTCAACGATGATCTTAAGAAATCCAAGAAACTCTGTCGCTCCCTTGAGAAGGCCTGGAAAAAAGACCCAACCACCAGCACCAAGGACGCCTTCAAAAACGCCACCCGCATACACCACCAACTGATCCGGAATGCCAAGAAAGCCGCTTTCAAGGACCGACTAGATAACAACGCCTACAACAGCAAGGAATTATTCAACATCGTCAAGGAATTTACCAACCCCTCAGCCAACTCCAACAACATCACCCCCTCTCAAGCCCTCTGCGACTCCCTCGCCTCATTCTTCCACAACAAAATTGCAGACATCCACAACAGCTTCGACAACCAACCCAAAGACCAACCCACCCAACCCCCTGCAGGACCCCCACCCCCCTGAACATCCTCAATGACTGGAAGCCAATCTCCACTGAGGACACCACCCGTCTGATGAACTCTATCCACTCAGGATCCCCCACAGACCCATGCCCTCACCACATCTTTAACAAAGCAGACTCCATTATAGCACCGCACCTCCGAGACGTCATCAACTGCTCCCTCAACTCCGCAACCTTCCCGGAAAGCTGGAAACATGCCGAACTCAGCGCCCTCCTGAAGAAACCCACAGCTGACCCCAACGAACTCAAAAATACCGCCCTATCTCACTCCTTCCATTCCCGGCCAAAGTCATCGAGAAAGCGGTCAACAACCAGCTCGCCGCATTCCTCGAAACCAACAAATCCCTCGACTCCTCACAATCCGGCTTCCAAGCCAAGCACAGCACTGAAACCGCCCTCATCGCAACAACAGGCGACATTCGAACTCTACTGGACAATGGAGACACAGTCGCCCTCATCCTCCTCGACCTCTCCGCAGCCTTCGACACGGTCTGTCATAGCACCCTTTTACAACGCCTCAGAAACGTCGGAATCCAAGGAAAAGCACTGGAATGGATCACCTCGTTCCTCACCGGAAGAACCCAGAGAGTCCGCCTTCCACCATTCAAGTCAGAGGCCACTGAAGTCATCTGCGGTGTACCACAAGGATCTTCACTCAGCCCCACCCTCTTCAACGTATACATGAGCCCCCTGGCGGTCATCGCACGCCAACACAACCTCAACATCATCTCCTACGCCGACAACACCCAGCTGATCCTATCACTCACCAGAGACCCTAACACTGCCAAAACCAACCTGCATGAAGGAATGAAAGAAGTAGCCGAATGGATGAAGCACAGCCGTCTGAAACTGAACTCAAACAAAACAGAAGTCCTCATCCTAGGCACCTCCCCCTCCGCCTGGGATGACTCTTGGTGGCCAGAGGCCCTTGGAAAAGCACCCATCCCGACGGACCACGCACGGAACCTGGGCGTCATCCTGGATTCCTCACTCTCGATGAACAGACAAGTCAACGCCGTTTCTTCATCTTGCTTCAACATTCTTCGCATGCTCAAAAAAACATTTCGCTGGATCCCCACCGAAACTAGGAAAACAGTCACCCACGCTCTGGTCACGAGCCGACTGGACTACGGAAGCACCCTCTACATCGGTACCACCGCAAAACTCCAGAAAAAACTCCAACGCATCCAGAACGCTTCAGCCAGGCTCATATTAGACATCCCGCGTAAAGAACACATCTCTGGTCACCTGAAAAACCTCCACTGGCTCCCCGTCAATAAGAGGATTACTTTCCGGCTCCTTACCCACGCACACAAAGCACTCTACGAAATCGGACCCGAATGCCTCAACACACGACTGTCCTTCTACACCCCCTCCCGCCAGCTACGATCCTCCAACCAGGCCCTTGCCACTGTACCTCGCATCAACAAAACCACCATGGGAGGTAGATCCTTCTCCTACCTGGCAGCTAAAACCTGGAACTCACTTCCCACTCACCTCCGCCTTACTCAGAACCACCTAGCATTCAGAAAGCATCTTAAAACGTGGATATTTGACAAGTAATTCCCCACCCTTCCTCAAGCGCCTTGAGACCCTCTGGGTATGTAGCGCGCTATATAAATCTATTGACTTGACTTGACTTGACTTATATCTTTAACTGACTAACTACTCTTCATGAACTCATAATATACAAGAACTGAAGCTGTTATCTTACCTGCGGACAGATGAGTATTAAAATCTAATTTTAATCAGAATGTGGATGATTTAATATTTTAATATACTTTTGTTCAGATTTAGCTCTGTCTTCACACCCATTCTCTTCTAGGTGTTAGATCAAACTTAATGAACTCATGATATAAATGGGGAGAAGAAGATATATCTTCATCAGTTTTCTGAGTAATATAGTTTTTGTACTGTTCTTTAATGCTCTTCCTTTCTTGTATCTCTTTTTTCTTTTCTTTTTGTTTCATCACATCTATTATATTAACTATATTGCCTTCCAACACTGGGTCTATCCCTTTCACTGTTTTTACACATATTTGATTGATATTCTTCGTATTTATTTATTCACTCTAGGATTGTGGTTATTACAACTCTTCATGATGATACTCCCAATCTTTTAATTCTTCACATATTATCTAATTATCTACAGGATTACAACTCCCTCTCTCCTTATCTTATCTTTATTCTATTTTTTATTTTCAATGTAATACTCTAATGGTTTAACAATGTGTTTTGCAATTATATTATAATGATATGTTCTTTAATATTTCTATGATACGTCTTCATATGAATTATAATACTTCTCCTGCTTCTGCATCTATCATTCAATGCAAGAGCCTTATGATTACTGATAGGTATATACTAATTCATATTTTTTTGTGTGGGTTTTTTCCTTCTATTGATTACGTAATGTTAGTAATACTGTTTTTTACTACCAAATTTACTGTTTACCTTCTCCCATTCATATGGTAAATATTCTCTGTATAGCTCAGTCATAGGTTTCAATGTTACAGTATTAAAATGTATTGTTATATTTTGTATTAATAGTTAGAATACCTGTTATTATAAACATTTTAAAGACATCTTTGGATTTATATTTGTCAACCACTACTTCACTCTCCTGGTGGGGCCCCTCCTCGTGGCGGAGGTTAGAGTTTAGACTCGTGGTTAAAAGTCCTGAGATCCCTTGTGCCATTTTATACTTGGCACTTTTTCCTCCCTACCTTTCCCTTTGTCATTTGTACTACATATTACTCCATCTGTAGCATACACCTCTACCTATCTCCACACATATATTCTTCCATCATCAAATAGCAATACCATTTGATCCATTTATTATTTACTTGATCTTTGTTACAGTCAAAGATCCCTTCTTATCCTCTTTATCCTCTTAATTTTTTTTCTTTCCTTTCTCTCCTTTCTTTCCTATTCTTATCTGACATGGCCACTTCACACGATCTTCGAGTAATAACCTGGAATGTTCATGAATTGACACATTATTTTAAACGAAAAAAGACACTCTCTTATTTACAGTCCAAGCATGTGGACATAGCTCTCCTTCAAGAAACCCACCTTGACGCTAAAGAGTCTGAAAAATTACATAGAGACTGGGTGGGTCGGGTTATACACAGCAGCATATGGAAGAGAACGGACCCAGATGCGACACCAACCCGCAAATGTGGAGTTGCGATTCTTATCCGTAAATCCTTACCAGTGACAGTCTTGAACTCCTGGATAGATCCGTATGGCCGATATGTCTTTGCCAAACTTCGCATCGGTGAAACACACATATGCGTTGGCTCCATTTTAGCTCCCACTGGAGCAAAACGATCATTCCTCCTTCAACTAAACTGCCTTTTAACTGAAATAGGTGCTTCCCAGTTTCTTAGCAGTGGAGATTGGAACCTAGTGCGTGATCCTGTCCTAGACAAAACAGGCCCTCTAAGTAAGGCAAATGCGGCAGATAGGGCTCTAATGGATGATGTGGTGGTATATAATGGATTGGTAGACCATTGGCGGTATCTCACCCGATGGATAGGACTACACCTTCACTTCCCCTACACATGGCACGCTCTCTCGTTTAGACTATTTTTTAATCTCCCAAAATGTAGTTCAAATAACACAGGACTCTCAGATACTGGCGGCAGCGATCTCTGATCATTCTACATTTCTACTTTCCTTACAAACTGGTTTATCTAAGCCAGGTCGCAAACCCTGGCATTTAAACATTCAACGTTCCAGGGCACCCAAAAACAAAATTGTATTACAATCCCATTTTCAAGACTTTATGTCAGTCAATCAAGGGTCCGTTGACTCCAACAGAACTCTCTGGGCGGCGTCAAAAGCCACTATCCGTGGGCAGCTTATGAGAGATGCAGCTCAATTTAATAAACAAAATGCTAAAAAGCAAAAAGAATTGGAGCAAGATATTGTGTCTTACACTCGCTTATACACACTTAATCCAACGATATCACATCGTAAATCATTGGAAAAAGCTTGTATGGCTTTAAACAACCTTTTTACCTCAACGCAGAATACGCCCTACATAGAATGAAAGAGAGACGTTATGAGCAGGGGGAAAAAGTGGGAAGATTATTGGCAGCCCAAATACGTCAGCAGCAAGCAGCTATGGCTATACCGGCCATTAAGTCAATGAATGGTGTTACCCTAACTAAACCCCAAGATATTAACGAACTTGCCCAGGATTATCATTCTCTTTACACTGCTGAAACTCAACTTGACACTGACAAATTGGATTCTTTCCTTACAAACGTAACCGTATCCTGTTTGTTAGATGAAGGTAGAATCTAATTGGAAGGTGAAATTACCAGGGACGAAATATCACGTGCAGTTGCTGGCTTGCCATAACATAAGGCCCCAGGACAAGATGGCTTTCCTGCAGAGTTTTATCGTTGGGCAGGAGTTGATGTGCTTGACTCTCTTTTACTCGCATTCCAAGAGGCAGAGCGTTCGGCCTCCGTGGGCCTCATATCTAATAAAGTTGTTATTGCTGTGTTACCTAAACCTGGTAAAGATCCTCTATTATGTAGCACCTATCGTCCCATATCTTTATTGAATTGCGACGTCAAAATTCTAGCTAGCATTCTGGCGTCTCGCTTGCGTAAGGTTATCCCATCTCTCATATACTGTACCCAAGTAGGATTTGTTCCGGGGCGTTCCTCTAATAACCATCTTCGCACCCTTGCCCACACACTATGGTATGCCAAGAATCTTCCTGATGATGCTTTGGCCTTGTCGCTGGATGCGGAAAAAGCGTTTGATCGGATTGAATGGGATTATCTTTTTAGGGTGTTACAAAAAATCGGCCTGGGAGACCAATTCATAAACAAAATACGCTTGTTGTACAAAAATCCCTTGGCACAGGTAAATTATGGGGGCTTTATCTCAGATACATTCCCTATCAATCGAGGTACTCGTCAGGGTTGCCCCCTCTCCCTGTTACTCTTTCTTCTAGCCATGGAACCATTAGCTGCCTCCTTAAGACAATCTACTTATATTAAGGGCATTTCTCTTCCGACAGGTGAATCCAAAATGTATCTCTACGCAGATGATATTCTTCTTACACTCACAGATCTCTCCACCTCTTTACCATCTGTCTTAAAAATAATAGATGACTTCTCCTCCCTTTCTGGGTACAAAATTAATTGGAACAAAAGCGAAGCGCTGCCCATCTCGAACGGGACCACAATAGCGGCCATTCAAGGTTTTCCCTTTCAATGGAAATCTTCCCATCTCAAATATTTGGGCATACTAGTGAACAAAGGTCTAGAGCGCATGGTTGCGAATTATGTCAATCCCCTCATTGCTCAAATGCAACGTGATTTTGAAAAGTGGAAGGCATTAGGTCTCTCAATGTGGGGCAGGGTTCAAGCCGTGAAAATGGTTATTCTTTCTCATTTTCTTTATGTCCTCGGTATGCTCCCTATTCAGGTCCCTTTAACTACGTTACGTTCAATTGATTCTAAGATAAAATCTTTTCTATGGAACTCTGCAAAACGCCGTCTCTCAGCTTCAAAACTAAAGGCTCATCGATCCTATGGAGGAATAGGTCTACCTTCAGTGGAACATTATGCTTTGCCATTACAGCTTTCTCAAATGTCATATATGCTTCCACATTCATCGGATGCGCCACAGTGGGTACATCTTGAACACTACCTTTCATTAACGAAAGCAGGTCTTTCTGTTTTATACGGCTCTGAATCTCGTCCCCAAGACTCCACTAATCCTATTTTGTCGGCTATGTGCTCCACCTGGCAAAGGGCACACTACTTACTGGGCTCACATCCTCGTCTCCATAGGAAAGCACCATTATGGAATAATTCTGCAATTCACATTAATAGAAAATCTATTTTTTGACCTATTTGGGAATCAGCAGGTGTTTCCACCTTAGATCAACTTTTTACAAATGGTGATATTAAATCACTTGTCCAACTGCAGGAAGAATTTCATTTGCCTGATATTCAACTTTCAAAATATAACCAGTTACGGCAATCCTTACGAAGAAGCCTAGGACCTCCAACATGGCTCTTGCCTGACTCACCAATTGTGACATATCTCCACACTTGGGGTAAGATGAGAGGAGCTACATCTGGTTTCTACCAAACTCTTACATTGCATCTTTTTTCTCAACCCTTATCGCAAACTCTACGTACTAAATGGCAAACCTTATTATCGGTCTCTTATACCGATGATGAATGGTCTGACATTCTTAACAATCTCAATACGGGTGCTCGTGAAGCACGATTGAAATTTTGCTTATTCAAAATTTTACATGATTGGCACTGGTCACCAACAAAACTGCATAAAGCTGGCTTGCTTCCACATTCTAACTGCTGGAGATGTGATAGTACGTCTTGTAACATTTCTCATATTATCTGTGGATGTCCTTTGATCCAACCCTTTTGGAATTATGTAGGTAAAACCTACCGTTCCAAGATGCCTCTACAAATTCCACTTTCGCATGCTACCATTCTTCTGCATGATACACGTCAATCACAATCACTTTCTAAGCCACAAGCCCGACTTTTACACACAGCCTTAGCTACAGCCAAAATTTGTATATTGCGGCAATGGAAATCGCCTCAACCACCATCACAAGAAACTTGGATGGTGCCCATGATCCAAACAGCTTCCTACGAATGTATGATATACAACATACAGGATCAATCTGATCTCTTTCTTCGAATATGGTTACCTTTTCTAGCTCCAAATACTGATGCTAACGTTAATGACCCTTCCACGCAGATTTAATTTCTATTTCCTCTTATTCTCATTCATTATTCATTATTGGTGGGTATAATTCTCAAAACATATTGTATTTATGCCGTCCTGAGCACGGATGAGGTTATCTTCTAATTGTTGTTTTTAATAACTATTCACCAGAACTTTTACATGTAATTATATTCTATATCTTTTAATATGCATATTTATACATGTGTGTCTCTCTGCTTACACTTACATTCTCCACGATATGCCTATTGTTTTTGTTTATTGTTTGTACATTTCTCAAAATTATCCATTTCACTCTCTTTTTCCATCTTCAACCAAGGGAGATGAGGTAGGAAAATGAAATACGACAAGAGAGTGAAATGGATAATTTTGAGAAATGTTACAAGACGTGCTATCACATCTCCAGCAGTTAGAATGGGGAAGCAAGCCAGCTTAGGGTTCGGGTTGTGTAGAGGTTCAAGTTCAAGTTCAAGTTCGGTAATTTGTATAGCGCACTACTCACCCAGAGGGTCTCAAGGTGCTTGAGGGAGGGTGTGTGTCTTATATATCGAATAGCTAGGTTTTTAGCTATTTTCTGAAGGAGAGGTGGTTCTGTGTGAGGCGGAGGTGAGAGGGGAGAGAATTCCACGTCTTGGCCGCTAAGTAGGAGAAGGATCTTCCTCCTATGGTGGATCTATGGATGCGCGGAATTGCGGCGAGGGCTTGATTGGATGAACGTAGTTGGCGGGTGGGTGTGTAGAGGGACAGTCGTGTGTTGATGCATTCGGGACCTAGGTCGTAGAGGGCCTTGTGTGCGTGGGTGAGGAGACGGAACGTTATTCTCTTGTTGACTGGGAGCCAGTGGAGGTCTTTCAGGTGACCGGAGATGTGAGCTTGGCGTGGGATGTCCAATATGAGTCTGGCTGAGGCGTTTTGGATGCGTTGGAGTTTTTTCTGTAGTTTGGCGGTGGTTCCGGCGTAGAGGGTGTTTCCATAGTCCAGTCTGCTAGTGACCAATGCATGGGTGACTGTCTTTCTTGTTTCGATGGGGATCCATCAGAAGATTTTTTTGAGCATGCGAAGGACGTTGAAGCATGCAGCTGAGACGGCGTTGACTTGTCTGGTCATCGAGAGGGAGGAGTCTAGGATGAAGCCCAGGTTACGTGCATGATCTGTGGGTATGGGTGCTGTACCCAGGGCCGGTGGCCACCATGAGTCGTCCCAAGCAGAGGGGGATGATCCTAAGATGAGGACTTCCGTTTTGTCCGAGTTTAGTTTTAAACGGCTGTTCTTCATCCATTCGGATACTTCTTTCATTCCTTCATGTAGATTGGTTTTGGCAGTGTTTGGGTTTTTGCTGAGGGATAGGATCAGCTGGGTGTCGTCTGCATAGGAGATGATGTTGAGGTTGTGTTGTCACGCGATGGATGCGAGGGGACTCATGTAAACGTTAAAGAGGGTGGGACTGAGTGAAGATCCTTGTGGTACGCCGCAGATGACTTCGGTGGTATCTGATTTGAATGGGGGAGGCGGACTCTTTGGGTTCTCCCTGCGAGGAAAGAGATGATCCAGTCCAAGGCTTTTCCTTGTATTCCGACGTTGTTGAGGCATTGTATGAGGGTGTTATGGCAGACTGTGTCGAAGGCGGTGGAGAGGTCTAGTAGGATGAGGGCAGCTGTTTCTCCGTTGTCCAATAGAGTTCGAATGTCGTCTGTTGCTGCGATGAGGGCGGTCTCGGTGCTGTGTTTGGCTCGGAAGCCAGACTGTGAGGGGTCGAGGGAATTGTTGGATTCAAGGAAGGCGGCGAGCTGACTATTGATGGCTTTCTCAATGACTTTGGCAGGGAATGGGAGGAGTGAGATGGGGCGGTAATTCTTAAGTTCAGAAGGGTCTGCTGTGGGTTTCTTTAGAAGGGCGCTGAGTTCAGCATGTTTCCAGCTTTCTGGGAAGGTCGCGGAGTTGAGGGAACAGTTGATGACATCGCGGAGGTGGGGTGCGATGATAGAGTCTGATTTGTAGTAAATGTGGTGGGGACATGGGTCGGTTGGCGATCCTGAGTGGATGGAGTTCATCAGGTGGATGGTGTCTTCGGTGGTGATTGGGTTCCAGGCGCAAAGGTTGTGAGATTGCTGATTTGGTTTGGTTTGGAGGTGGGTGGAGTGGACTGTTCTTCGGATTGGTTTTCAAAGCTGTTATGTATGTCGGTGATTTTGTTGTGGAAGATAGAGGATAAGGAGTCGCAGAGTTCTTGTGAAGGAGTGGTGCCCGCGGTGGGGTTGGTAAATTCTTTGACGATGTTGAATAGTTCCTTGCTGTTGTGAGTCGATTCTTGAATGCTTATTTCTTGGTGGTTCGGATCAATTGGAGGTGTTTGCGGGTGGCGTCCTTGAAGGTGGTCAAGTTGTCTGTGGTTGGGTTTTTTCTCCAGGTTTTCTCGAAGGTACGGCATAACTTCTTGGATTTCTTAAGGTCATCGTTGAACCAGGAGGCCTTCTTGCTGCCTAGTTTGATCTGTTGTTTTTTCAGAGGTGCTAATTCGTCTGCGCTGTGGGTGATCCATTGTGAGAGTTTGGCGGCAGCTTGGTTTGAGTCCGATGATATGGCGGGGGGGTTTGGGTTAAGCGATGTGCAGAGTTGGTCGACGGAGATTTTGTTCCAGTTTCTACGAGGAATAGGTTGTGGGGGGTTGTGGGTCGGGGTCTTTTTGTAGCTGAAGTGAACGCAGCTGTGGTCCGTCAGATGGAGATCTGAGGCGTGGTCGAAGGAGATGTGTTTGCTGGAGGTGAAAATAGGGTCGAGCGTGTGTCCGGCGAGGTGGGTGGGGGTGTCGACAAGTTGTTTGAGTCCGAGATTGGCCAGGTTGTCCAGAAGAGTGGTGGTGTTGCTGTCGTTTTTCTTTTATAGGTGGAAGTTGAGGTCTCCCAGTAGAATGTAGTTCTCGGAGGTGAGGGCATGTGGGCTGATGAAGTCAGTGATGTCTTCGTTGAATTGTGAGCGGGCACCTGATGGTCTGTAGATGAGGGTGCCTCTAAGTGTGGTCCTGGGGTCGGTGTGGATTTGGAAGTGAAGGTGTTCGGCGGTCGCGAGGTTGTCGTCGGAACTGGTTTTGATTCGGATGGTGTTCTTATGGATGATGGCGATGCCTCCTCCTGTTTGGTTGGTGCGGTCTTTGCGGATGACCTTGTAAGCGTCAAGGATGGCTGTGGCGATGTCGGGTGCTGATGAGGCGTTCATCCAGGTTTCTGTAAGGAAGGCGACGTCCGGGGATGTAGTGTCGAGTAGGTCCATAGTTCAATGGAGTGTCTATGGACCGAGCGGGTGTTCAGTAGGATGCAATTCAGGTGGTTGGGGTCGGGCTGTGTTTTGAGTATGTGGATTTGGTGTGGGTCTTGATGCAGGAGAATGTGCAGGAGTGGCAGGCGAAGGGTCCATGGGTGCGACCTGGGGCAGCCTCGCAGCATAGTGGTGAGCGTCCGGGATTAAGGGCAAGGAGGGTAGAGGCGTCGTACGTTATACGAGAGGGGAGGGTTTTGCAAGGACCAGGAGGTATGGCGCTGGGCGCGGTCCAGGCACGGACGGGCGCAGACGGGCTTACCTTCGGCACGCATCACTGCGCATGATCGCTGCGCGCAATAGCATCTGTCATAAGTGGATAGTTGGAGGGGAGGGGCGAGGGAGGGTCAGCTGGGAGGCGGGAGCAGGGTGGAGATCAGGGCAGGGAGGCTCAAACAACAACAAACAAAATGGCTGCAAGCCAATAAAGAAACCGGACTGGGGCACGATCGGCAATAGCGCGAGGCAAATGGCAGTGGCGTCGGCACAATCAGGCAAAATCAATCTGCAGGCAGCACAAGTTAAAAGTTGGACTAGCGCACCTTGGCAATAAGCGCTACTATCAAATATACCTCAGCAAAAACGAAATAATTATGCAGGCTATCAATTTAGATGAAATTATTATGCAGGCAATCGATTTACATGAAATAAATTATGCAGGCTCAAGCAGTGCAGTGCGAGATCGCTACTATACCAGGTGAAGGCGTGGAGCAGCGTGATTTTGGGTTAGGGGTAGTGTAAGGGTGGGAGTAGTGTGGGTAGTGTTGTAGTGTAGTAGTGTTTTTGGGTTAGGGGTAGTGTAGGGGTGAGAGTAGTGTGGGTAGTGTAGTGTAGTAGTGTTTTAGGGGAGTGTAGTGGTGGGAGTAGTGTGGGTAATGTTATAGTGTTGTAGTGTTTTAGGGTTAGGTGTAGTGTAGGGCTGTGGGAGTAGTGTGGGTAGTGGTTTAGGGTAGGGTAGTAGTGTTTTAGGGTTGGGGCTGTGCAGGGGTGGGAGTAGTGTGGGTAGTGTTGTAGTGTAGTAGTGTTTTGGGTTGGGGTAGTGTAGGGGTGGGAGTAGACTGGGTAGTGTTGTAGTGTAGTAGTGTTTTAGGATAGTGTAGGGTTGAGAGTCGTTCGGGTAGTATTGTAGTGTAGTAGTGTTTTTGGGTTAGTTAGGGGTAGTGTAGGGGTGGGAGTAGTGTGGGGAGTGTTGTAGGGTAGTAGTGTTTTAGGGCAGTGTAGGGGTGGGATAGTGTGGGTACAGTTGTAATGTAGTAGTTTTCTAGGGTTAGGGGTAGTGCAGGGGTGGGAGAAGTGTGGGTAGTGGTTTAGGGTAGGGTAGTAGTGTTTTAGAATTGGGTTTACGTAGGGGTGGGAGTAGTGTGGGTAGTGTTGAAGTGTAGTAGTGTTTTAGGGTAGTGTAGGGGTGGGAGCAGTGTTGTAGAGTAGTAGTGTTTTTGGGTTAGGGGTAGTGTAGGGGTGGGAGTAGTGTGGGTACTGTTGTAGTGTAGTAGTGTTTTAGGATTAGGGGTATTGTTTGGGTGTGAGTAGTGTGGGTAGTGGTTTAGGGTAGGGTAGTAGTGTTTTAGAATTGGGTTTACATAGGGATGGGAGTAATGTGGGTAGTGTTGAAGTGTAGTAGTGTTTTAGGGTAGTGTAGGGGTGGGAGTAGTGTTGTAGAGTAGTAGTGTTTTTGGGTTAGGGGTAGTGTAGGGGTGGGAGTAGTGTGGGTAGTGTTGTAGTGTAGTAGTGTTTTAGGATTAGCGGTATTGTTTGGGTGTGAGTAGTGTGGGTAGTGGTTTAGGGTAGGGTAGTAGTGTTTTAGGGTTGGGGCTGTGTAGAGGTGGGAGTAGTGTGGGTAGTGTTGTAGTGTAGTAGTGTTTTAGAGTAGTAGTGTTTTTGGGTTAGGGGTAGTGTAGGGGTGGGAGTAGTGTGGGTAGTGCTGTAATGTAGTAGTGTGTAGGGTAGTGTAGGGGTGGGAGCAGTGTTGTAGTGTGGTAGTGTTTTGGGGTAAGGGGTAGTGTAGGGGTGGGAGTAGTGTGGGTAGTGTTGTTGTGTAGTAGTGTTTTGGGTTAGGGGTGGGAGTAGTGCGGGTAGTGTTGTAGTGTTTTAGGGTTTAGGGTAGTGTAGGGGTGGGAGTAGTGTGGGTTGTGTTGTTGTGGAGTAGTGTTTTAGGGTAGTAGTGTTTTGGGTAGTGTAGGGGTGGGAGTAGTGTGGGTTGTGTTGTTGTGGAGTAGTGTTTTAGGGTAGTAGTGTTTTTGGGTTAGGGGTAGTGTAGGGGTGGGAGTAGTGTGGGTAGTGTTGTTGTGTAGTAGTGTTTTGGGTTAGGGGTGGGAGTAGTGCGGGTAGTGTTGTAGTGTGGTAGTGTTTTAGGGTTTAGGGTAGTGTAGGGGTGGGAGTAGTGTGGGTAGTGTTGTAGTGTAGTAGTGTTTTAGAGTAGTAGTGTTTTTGGGTTAGGGGTAGTGTAGGGGTGGGAGTAGTGTGGGTAGTGCTGTAGTGTAGTAGTGTTTAGGGTAGTGTAGGGGTGGGAGTAGTGTTGTAGTGTGGTAGTGTTTTGGGGTAAGGGGTAGTGTAGGGGTGGGAGTAGTGTGGGTAGTGTTGTTGTGTAGTAGTGTTTTGGGTTAGGGGTGGGAGTAGTGCGGGTAGTGTTGTAGTGTGGTAGTGTTTTAGGGTTTAGGGTAGTGTAGGGGTGGGAGTA
This sequence comes from Lissotriton vulgaris, assembly GCF_964263255.1. Taxonomy (NCBI): domain Eukaryota; kingdom Metazoa; phylum Chordata; class Amphibia; order Caudata; family Salamandridae; genus Lissotriton; species Lissotriton vulgaris. Next base: position 1,924,379,845 of record NC_141694.1, read on the forward strand.
GTGTGGGTTGTGTTGTTGTGGAGTAGTGTTTTAGGGTAGTGTAGGGATAAAAGTAGTGTGGGTAGTGTTGTAGTGTAGTAATATAGTGTATAAGAGGGATGTGAGGTTTTAAAGTTGTCCGCATTTTTCTCCTTAACACCCTACATTTTTGTTAACACATTTATGCTTTTTGGGGAGGTTTGAGTTAGATGGTGCTTCACAAGACGTGCTTTTTTCACCCCATATAGTGAAAATCTGCTTGTACCCACATCGGATAGTATTTCCTTCCTGAACAGTTCAGAGATGTTCAGAATATCTAACCAGGTCACTCTCTACTCTGTACTTTCTCCCACATGGTCTCATTACCCAAGGCCTCCCTGTCAACATGTGTCTGTTCCAAACCAAAACCATAAAGCATACCCTATTGCTAATTCCCAAGGCACTTGAATTCTTAAAACCCCCTAAAGAACTATCTCCATGTCACAGCCATTTCAACCGACTGCGTCCTTAGACCGGGAGTATTCTGTCTTTGTATAGACTCCATCAGCTCAACAAAGCCTCCACATCATTCAGTGTCATCAACATGCACAATTACAGCCTCCTATAGACAGTAATCACCCACAACATAGGCCATTATTTGCTTCACAGTGAAGTTCAAGTCCCATGGCAGTGAGAGCTCTCTTTCCTGAGTTCAGAGTCCTATTCCTCATCTGCGTGGAAGCTTCACATACCTGAAGCAGGTCCTGAAACTTCTCGGGCCTCATGAGGATCCACCACTGAAAATGAAATGACACTTATTAATGTCACGACAATCGCAGACAGAGTAATCCAAAAACAGTGACCGCTTTAATGTCATTTCATGAATTATTCTTAGGTCGCTGTAATGTGGGATCTTAAATAGCCACCAAACTCTTAGTCAGAATGAGCAGGAATGGATAATTTACGTGGCTGGGATTATTACCGAGATATTGATTATGATCGGCTCAGGGCTTTGTCAATTAATTGAATGTGATAGGGGTGAGGGTTGGGCTCTTGAGTAGCCAAAACCCATTGGATAATAAGGAACCACCCTCTGATGAGCGAAGGCGAGGACTCAGCCATCGGACCGATACCACATCAATGCCAGGATGCAGGAAATGACAGAGAAAGGCATTCCTGATCACTGTGGAATAGATGCTGGACATGCAGCTGAGTTACAACCGGACATAACAACCCATCAGCTAAAAGCAATCATCAAGGCTGAAGGAGAGGACCAGCTGTGATATGATCACAAGTGGGCTGTGATTTCTATAACATGAAAAAGGTGGGGACGGCATCCACTGAACATGTGGTTCCTTGTCTGGTTCATCGATGTGTAACCTTTAGGTTTCTGATGGGTGAACCTCAGGTGACTCTACTATCATAACCTTTCGACCTGTGGCGGTCTGCTACTGAACGGCTAGGTTGCAGTTGCCGCACCCTATCAACAGCAAAGTCCCAGGAGAACTTTACTCACTACAGGCTTTCCAGAAGAGTTTGTAAGAGACCTGATGGTGACTGTTCCTGACTGACACATAATCCCAGGTGGTGAAGAGTGGAGACTGCTATTAGGAAGTGCTGATGTGCACCGACAGCGAAATCCTCAGACTGTAGGAGTCTCCAGAGTGGTTTTCCTGTAACCATTGCCCTAAATCCTTGTAGCAGGCACCTAGGCCACTCTTTCAGGCTCCAGGTCCTCCTGACTACCTTTACGGGCGGCCATTGGACATGTAGTCAGGCACACCCACACAGGCAATCCAAACATCTGCAGGTGTGACCTAAGTGCCACCTCTTTTCAGAGATCATTGCCAAGCAGACAATCTACAGGCTTGGATGTACTCGCAGCTACCCTCAAGAAATCTGAGACCCCCCGCCCCCGACTCAAAGGGAACCAGAGCCACTAGATAGTGACCCTCAGGTTGCCCGCTACAATGTCTTGGTGGAATGCATTAGGGATTACCTGCTCTGAGTTTACAACAGATGACGTCTGACGCTTGTCATGCTGGCTTCAAGTGTCTCTGGGAGCCTCCACCTTCTGGCCATTGATGGTGACCAATTGCCTGTATTTCTTAGTGCTACTAGGCTTGCGGGCCTTTGGTACCATCTCTCCATCATCCAAGGACACTAGGGTGACCTCTACATTGTCTCACCACTAACTGGGGCAATCTCCTCCCCCAGCGATACACTAGCCAGCCCCGGTGACTGCCCACCAGAGGGGTGCCGTTTCCGCTTTGGACATTCGCACCATCCTCATTCAATCAATCAATCATTTTTAAAGCATGGCAAGTCAGAATAATAGTCTTTATTCGGAAGCATAACATACATCCATAGAAGCATCACATAGGTCAGACAGCATTATACAGTTCTTGTCCTAAAATAAAAAAAACTACAATTGTTAGTTAAAATGTACACAAACAGTATTAAATTGGCCATTTATGATTGGGTTTTATGCTTATGTACACATCCTGTTTAAATGTAAAAGACGGACCACTGTAGGGGTAGCTTTATTGACAAACGTTCCCGGCCAAGTTTTATAAAGAGCTGGCGGGGGGGGGGGTGAAAAACTCCTAGCTCCAGAATCATCCCTCATACCCTGTGTTTGTGGCATGTGGTTTACCATGGCCCATGCAAGTAGAAGGTACAATGGAATATTATAGGGCCTGGTCCCCCAGACCCTCCATCTAGTATAGTACACAAATGGACTAATCTAATGAAGTTAAAATGCAAAGATACAAAATATTACACAAATCCGGTCAGGTTGAAAATATAATAAAGTTATTGTGTTACACAGCCCTTGTTTCCACCAAATACTCATTTCAATATTTCTGGGACCTTAAAAGTATAATACTGTGTATTCTAGTCTAGTCATAGGGTTAATACCATATTCTTTCTAGTATAAAAAACCTTCCATAAAAATGAAGCACTTCTGCAACATATTTCTGGGTAGGTAATGATTGCAAGCAAAAAAATGTGGGGCAACATTGTGTAAAGCCATGTGGTTTTAATATAGGTAGAATATATATTTTCCGTTGGTGAATGTAAAACCTGCAGAAGAGGACCACATGCATTATATCCTGAGACATCATATTATCACAGGGACAGTTAATCATATTTACTGCCCAGTCATTCATTTTTGGGAAGCTGACTAGTTGATGAAAAATGCCTAGTCTTAGCCGGGTTAAAACAAATCTATGCCTACCATGCAATACTGATTTGAGATAGGGTTGCATATTGAAAGTAGTTAAGATTAATTGATTCTTTGATAGCCTTGGTTTTGGACCTCCAAGTGTCCATCTAAGATTATCTAGATGCATCATCCCTTGCTCCTTCAAATGTTTTTTGCTAATGGTACATAAAGTATCTGGTCTTTCAAAATATGCGCAACAGCCCATGTCACAAAAAAAGTGTTGAACATAAGCTATCCATGAGAATCTTGTGTGCAAACTCAATTTTAGACAGTCCCCAATAATTGCTCAGTTCAACACTGTATATTCTGAAGACCAGATTTTATGCCAGTGGAGTATCGGTTGCAGCTTTATCGAGTTTGTAATGTGTTGTGTCCCCAATTCCGCATGACTAACATAAACTGATGTACTTTTAGGAATGGTGAGTAAATATATAAAAAATTCATTTTCCACCGTTCGAATGTCTGTGCAGTTGCTGTGCCTCCACAGTCCTGCCCCAAATGTGGCTATGCTCAAGACACTTGGCTTTATAGATTTTCATCATTGCCTCGGGGGGATTTGTGCCCAAATGTTTCACAAAACTCATGAGAGCCATGTAGGATGTGCTAAATAGTAACTTCCTGTTAGCAATAGCTTTATTCCACAGTCCATCTCTGTCAAATAAAATTCCCAAGGAGGAGAAAGTGTTAGTGAAGCCAATGGAGGTGTCGTCTATTCTTATGTCTCTACCTTTTTTTTCTTGTCCTACCACATTTCATAACTAATATTTTCCCTAGATTGATTAGTAGACCAAGATTTTTCATGTTTTCTGAAAAATTTGACAGCAGGGACTGAAGGTTTATAGGTGTGCCAGCCGTAAGAACGGCGTCATCAGTGTAGAGGAGGGCCGGACAGGGTGAATTTCTATTTGTGGCGCAGCAAGTAACCCAGGAGGGTCACATGGCACAGGAGCTGCTTGCTGCTGCGTGGTGATCTGTACATTCAAACAGCCAGATGTACAGTCCTTTCCTGAATTGCTGGAGTGATGAGGCAGTCCTGAGTTGCAGGGGAAGTCCGTTTCAAGCTTTACCCACCAGGTGCGAGAAAGAGCAACATCCGCTCTTGGCTCGGCGTATCTGGAGGGGGGGTCTGCAAGGAAGAGGGGGGCAGATTGTAGCTGCCTGGTCGGGTGGTGGAAGGTCATGCATTTGTTGATGTATGCTGGTCCTTCTTTTTGCAGGGCTTTGTATGTGTGGGTCACCATCTTGAACTGGCATCTCTTCTGGATCGGGAGTCAGTGTAGCTGCAAGATTTGAGGATGTGATGTGGGTCCTTCTGGGGAGGTCGAGGATGAGCCTTGCTGCCGAGTTTTGTATTATCTGTAGTCTCTTAAAGAGACAGTCAGTGATTCCTCCGTAGAGTGTTCCAATAGTCCAGCCTGCTGGTGATGAGGGCCTGCAGACTACATCCTACTCGGGGACCACCTCGAGAACAACAACGATTCCAACTCCTCCAACCTGACTGCCAACCTCGCCAACCTCGGACTCAGAGACAACTCGTCACTACACCCTCCCACTCCGCTGGCCACACACTGCACCCCATCTTCTCAGCTAGCACCCACGTCTTCTTCGACCACACCACCGAACTCCGCTGCATCTACTTCACCTTCCGGAAACCCCCCAGACACCAACGCACCCAGCAGATGCCTCGCCGCTGCTGGAGCAAAGTCACCGAGGACCAGCTAACCACAGCCCTCGCCAAGAACCCACCCGCAGATCCGACCGACCATGACGCCGCAGCCCGCAGCCTCAGACAATGGATCGATGACTGCGCCAACACCCTCGCCTCGCTCAAGAAGCACTCCAGCACCACAACAGCAAGAGAACCAGGTGGTTCACTGAAGACCTCCAGGCCTCCAAGCGCACCTGCCGAAAACTCGAAAAAAACTGGATCCAGGAACAAACACCGGAACGCTACACAGCCCACAAAAATGCCACCCGCAGACACCACCATCTCATCAGATCGACAAAAATGACCTTGTTGTGTTTAGATATGCTTGTTTGCACATCTCACAGAACCTTTAGCGTTGTCATGGGTCTGTTATCATTCCAAATTCTATCTGTGGTCAGTTGGTACCTCTCAGATGCTGTGAGAGGAGCGGTGGATCGTTGATCCCACAATAAATCCTACAGACGTCAGTTTGACAGTGCAGATCGGAGGAAAAGAAACATGTCAGTTTCACAGCGGTAATCGGAGGAAAAGGAACACGTCTGATTCACAGCGCTGATCGGGGAATAAGGAGCACGTCACAGGCACGGCGCTGATCGGAGAAGAAAGCTGTGTTTCCACTGTTAACAGCCAAGCGCTCTCAGACTGGTACTGATCTTGGATCACTTCATGATTTATTTTCACAGTAAGAAGAGAGCTCTCCACAGTTGAGTACATGGCTAAGCCTCAAGTTGTTTAACTTTTTAACCCGGAGTGTTATTCACAGATTGTTGAAAAGAGAAGTGTTTTTTTTATAATATTTTAACAGCAACTTCTTTTAGGTGACTTTTTCTTCAATTATTTTTTAGTTATACAGTGAATTATTCATTCAGAAATGTGTTGTAGTTTAAAATATTTCTGTTTTTAATCTCTTTTTCAACAGATTAGTCTTAATTTATTTTAATTCACTTAAAGACAGTTGGAGCAGTACATAGAATTATGTGTACAATGTATGCTTTTTGTGAATAGTACTTCTTTTGCTGCATGAACCTGTGAATATTTTCATTTGTAGTAAGTTTACATATTTACTGAACTCATATTTAGCCATTTTTCTTCACTTGTGCATTATTATACAGTCTGTAAACCAACCTCCCCCTTTTCTAGAAAGTCCAGGTACGCCTCAGATTCAAAGGAGACCATGGTTTGATGCGTTTGAGCCATACATTGGTGCTATTGGCGCATCACTTTATAGAGCAGAAAGAAAAAAATACCACCTTTTAAATTGTTTAGGGTTTGAAGGAAGAGAAGTTTACAAACACCTTCCTGATATAGTTTTGGCTGAGGGTGAAGAGATCGATGAATATCAGGAAGCTGTCACGAAGCTTGTTATCAAGTTTGATGTGCAACCGAGTTTGGTTGTGTTGAGGCACACATTTTTTAAGAGAGCACAGTTACAAAGCGAAGATGTAGATACCTATCGTAGTGCGCTGCGTAAACTGTGCGCAGAGTGCCAATTTGGAGAGTATCATGATCAATTGGTTAGCGACCAATTTATTGCGCATTGTTGTAACAAACACATTCAGCAAAATCTTCTCACAAAGGGCAATCCTAGCCTAGAAGAAATTATTAAAGTGGCAAAAAGTCTTGAGTTGGTGCAGAATTCCATTAAGGAATTAAGTATGAGTACTTCTTCTAAAGAAAATGTAAATGTTGTTGCCTCTACTACTTCCAATAGCAATGCTTCAAGAAAATGTAAAATTAATGACAAGGGAATATTCAAAAAAACAAATATGTGTTACAGGTGTGGTTATTCTCCACATGGAAAAGATAATAGATTTTGTCCAGGGAAAAATGCCAAATGTCACAAGTGTGGTAAAATAGGTAATTTGGCGAAAGTGTGCCAATCCAGCATTAACATACCTGAGAAAGTTAATTGTGTTGTTAAGGATGAACAAGTGTGTGAAAGTGACATTGTTCAATATTTCCAGGATATGATTGTTACGATCACGGATGATGGTATTGTAACTGGTGATCCTTCAGAATGTGTTGATCCCTATGTTGATGTGCTGGTGGGTGATGTATGTTTGAAGCTTTTGGTGGATTCGGGAGCTAGGATTACTATGATTACCTATGATCTTTTCAAAAAATCTTAGGAAAACAGATCTCTCGTTCCTCCAGATAGAGCTCCAGTTTCATATGAGGGACGTAAAACAGATCTGGAAGGTTACATGGAAGACGTGTTGGAATTTAAAGGAAGAAAGATACAAGGTAAAATCTATGTAGCAGTATGTGGATTGAATATCTTAGGTTGGTACCATCAAGGCCTCTTTGGTATGGTGTTAAGACCGGGAACAAGTGAACAGGTTTTGGTTGTGCAAGATATGCCTGATCCTCTTTGTTTGGAAAAGGAGTTTCCTAATGTATTCTCAGATTCTCTTGGTAAAATTGTAGGATTTAGACACAGCATTAGGGTGAAAAGTAATGCTGTGCCTGTGAAGCACAAAGTCAGGTCAGTTTCTTTTCAGTCTCAGAGCAGACCTTAAGGCGGAATTGGAAAGGTTGGAGAGATCTGGCATTATTGAACCTGTGGAATCAATTCTGTGGCTTAGTCCATTAGTTGTCACACAAAAACGAATGGTGAGATCCATTTATGCATCGATCTCAGGAGTCTCAATAAAGAAATCTGGGTGGATGCTCATCCACTTCTGAAAATTGGGGACTTACTTGAGGAACTGAGGGACGCTCAATGGTTTTTGAAGATTGGTTTAGCTTCGGCGTACCATCAGATCTTATTGGATGATGAGTCACGACATTATACTGCTTTCAACTCTCCCTTTGGGTCATTTCAATTCTGTAGAATGCCCTTTGGGCTTGCTTCTGCAGCATCGATCTTTCAAAGGGTTATGCAGTCAGTTCTTCAGGATGTCAAGGGTGTTGTCATCTTTCAAGATGATGTGCTTATTTTCAACAAATACCTAGAAGAACATGATAAAACTCTCAGGTCTGTATTTACCATTTTTGAAAAAAAAAAGGAATAGTTGTTAAGAAGAACAAGTGTGAGTTCTGGAAGAGGGAGATAGAATTCTTAGGACAGCTTGCTTCCGGTGAAGGTGTGTGTCCTAGACCTGATTTAGTAAAAGCTGTAGTGGAGTGTCCTACTCCGAAATGTAAGGATGAGTTACGTTCATCCTTGGGTTTGTGTGATTTTTACTCACGTTTCATTCCCGACTATGCCAGCAAAATGAAGTCACTTTCCAATATGCTTAGATCAAATGTCACTTTTGTATGGGATGATAACTGTCAGGAAACCTTTGTATTGGTCATGTCTAAGATGCTCAATGCTAAAACTCCTAAGGCTTATAATCCAAATGAATCTTGCACCATCACAGTTGACGCCAGTAATTATGGTTTAGGGGCAGTACTTACTCAAAAATAAGGTGTAAGTGAGGTCACTATTAGTTATGCTTCCAGAGGACTAAGGGACCCTGAAGTTAATTTCTCAGTCATTGAAAAGGAGTTATTAGCTTGTGAAAAATTCAGGACCTACATTTGGGGTAGAAAATTTGTCATCCAAACTGATGACAAACCCCTGGTGTATATCTTGGGAGGAAAACGTCTCAAATACGCAACACCTCGTATTGCACGTTTGACCACTAAACTTTTGCAATATGATTTTGTAACAAAGCACATACCTGGGAAAGAAAATGTTAGAGCTGATATGTTATATAGGCTTCCCTTGAAGGAAGATGAACCGCTGGATGTGGATGAGGATAAAGAGGACTGTTTAATCGCTGTAGTTGACGCTGTCGAAAGTAAGGCATGCAGTGAGGTTGAATGGAAGGAAGCGGTGAGTGAGGATTTTACTTTTTCCAAAGTAAAAGAATACATTGTGAAAGGTTGGCCAAGAGAGAGGAGTGTGTCATCTAATATCCAGCCCTTTTGGAAAGTGGCAGAGGAATTATCTATTGAAGATGGAGTTGTCATGAGGGATGGTAGGTGTGTCCCTCCCATCAAGATACGCATCAAATTGATAGATTGTGCGCATGATGGACATCTTGGGGCAACCATGACAAAGAAATGGCTCAGACTACATTATTGGTGGCCCTCTATGGACAAAGACATAGATGAGAGGGCCAAGGAGTGTATTGTTTGTAGTGGGGCAGAAAAGGGATTGAAAGTTCTCACTCCTCTTCAACCTTTCTCTTTTCCTTCGAAACCTTGGCTTAAACTTGGCATCTACATTTTGCTTTTGTTCTAATGGATTTTCATAGCAAGTGGCCAGAAGTCAAGTTTTGTGCAACTCTCATAGCTAGCAATGCCATACTATTCATTAGAGAAATTTTTATGAGGGAAGGATTTCCTGAGGCTATGGTTTCCGATAACTGTGTACAATTTGTTAATCTGGAAATGAGTGATTTTTTAAATGAATCTGGTGTGAAGCATTTAAGAAGTTCAGTGGGACATCCACAAACCAACGGTTTAGTCGCAAGGATGAACAGAGTGGTTGTGGAATGCATCAAATGGGCTATACATAACAATTTTGATATGGAAAGTGCTGTTAGATCCATGTTGTGGTTTTATCTCACATTCGCTTACCAAAATAGCACCATTTGTTTCTCTTAAAGGTAGAGTACCTACTTCTACTCTTTATCCTGCTTGGTTATTAAGAACGTTATCCAAAAAAGTGTTGTGTAGTGTAGACAATGTTGCCTTGGAAACTTGTGTCAAAGAAGCCCAGAAAAAAATGTCTGACAGATACAATGTAAAGAAGTCTGCTAAAACTGGAGACATGGTTTGTATCAAAAACACCAGTTTTGTCAGAAAAGGTGGCAACACATTTGGTGAACCTGTGTGTGCAGAAAAAGTTTGTGGTGGAGCTGTTATGGTGAGGTGTGGACATTGGTGGAACCTGGGAAAATCTATCTGTGGTTAGTTGGTGCCTCTCAGATGCTGTGAGAGGAGCGGTGGCTCATTGATCCCACATTAAATCCTACAGATCTACAAGCAGTGTCTTTTTGCTTTTTTCATATCTTGTAAGACACAACAGACCTACCTCAAAGACTGCCTAGACAACAACACACAGAACAGCAAAGAGCTATTCAACATCGTAAAGGAATTCTCCAACCCCAGCTCCAACACAAACGACATCCCACAAGCACAAGACCTGTGCGACTCCCTGGCCACCTTCTTCCATCTCAAATCGCAGACATCCATGACAGCTTCAATGCCGCCACCACCCTGGCAACCGCCGAGACCCCCGCTCCCTCGACCACCACCCTCACCAACCGCCTGCTTGCGTGGAACAACAACGACGACTACACCATCAAGATCATGAACACCATCCACTCCGGATCCCCAGAAGACCCCTGCCCACACCACATCTTCAACAAAGCCAACAGCACCATCGCACCCCATCTCTGGAAAACCATCAACATCTCCTTCGAGACAGCAACCTTCCCGGAGAGCTGGAAGCATGCAGAGATCAGCGCCTTACTAAAGAAACCCAAGGAGGACCCCAAGGACCTCAAAAACTTCCGACCCATCTCCTTGCTCCCGTTCCCAGCGAAGGTCATTGAAAAGGCTGTCAAAAAACTAGCCAGCTTTCTCAAGAAGAACAGCATCCTGGACCCGTCCCAGTCCGGGATTCGCAGCAACCACAGCACCGAAACTGCCCTCATTGCCGCCACCGATGACATCAGGACCATGCTTGACAATGGAGAAACCGTGGCCCTCATCCTCCTGGACCTGTCAGCCGCCTTCGATACGGTCTGCCACCACACACTATGAACACATCTCTACGACGCCGGAATCCAAGAGAAGGCCCTGGACTGGACCACTTCCTTCCTCTCCGGCAGAACACAAAGCGTCCGCCTCCCCCCCTTCCGCTCCAAAGCCACCGAGATCATCTGCGGCGTACCCCAAGGCTCATCCCTCAGCCCAACGTTATTCAACATCTACATGGCACCACTCGCTCAAGTCGCACGGTGACATGACCTCAACATCATCTCCTACGCCGACACCCAGCTGATCCTCTCCCTCACCAAACAGCCCCTCACCACCAAAACCAACCTCCACAAAGGAATGAAGGCCGTCATTGACTGGATGAGAAACAGCCGACTGAAGCTGAACTCAGACAAGACAGAGGTCCTCATCCTCAGATCCACCCCCTCGGCCTGGCCTACCGCACTAGGAGCACCCCCTACACCCACCGACCACGCTCGCACCCTTGGGGTCATCCTCGACTCCACCCTCTCCATGACAAAGCAGGTCAACACCTTCTCCTCTTCCTCCTGCTTCAATACCCTCCACTTGCTTTGCAGGATCTTCAAGTGGATACCCACTGAAACGAGAAGTACGGTCCCCCAGGCCCTGGTCAGCAGTAGACTGGCCTACGGAAATGCCCTCTACGCTGGAGCCCCGGCCAGACTTCTGAAACGGCTCCAAGGCATCCAGAAGCCTGATCCTCGACATCCCCCGCTGCAGCCATATCACACACCTAGTTCAAATTAAGAAAATACATTTTAATTCAATACGATAAAGAGAGTTGATAAAATTCATCAGTTCATTGATAAGACTTGATAAAATAACATTGTAATATAACATATGTTTTCACAGTAAAAGAAGAAATATATTTAAAAAGTGGATGGTTTCCTGTCGACGCGTTTCGACACAAAGACTGTGTCTTCATCAGGACTTTACCATCATGATGCTGTGAAAGAGATTGTAAAAATATTTTACTATTTGGTCTATTGATTTTGAAACAATTTATGAAAAACTAGTTAACGTTTGCCACAACTTTCTATTGCCAGTTGATTATATAAAAAACATGATATACCGCTTAGTGTTTAACTACATACACTCACATCAAGAACCTATGTACTCTTATTTTCTTGGACTGATTTGAATAAAACACAGATGTCTATCTCACAATTGTAGGTAATACAATAACAGTTTTGTGATTCTTCTTTTGTTGATACAGAATGAGGTTAACATTTCCTGCATATTCATATTATTGATTACACCATTTGGTACAAAGGTCATTGTATACATGTCTTTTGTCAGTACATGAATCTTTGGTATTTAATATCTCAAATTTCAATTTGCGAAATAGAATCTTATTAGGGATAGAGAAATTTTAAAGAAGCAGGAAAGCCTGCAGAGAAACGATTAGAAAGGGTAAAAGAAAGTAAAAAAGTGATTCAGAGTTACTATTTTCTGCTCTATGAGATTTTATCACTAGTAACTAAATTAAGATTCCTATACCTTTAAAGTTTCAGCATTTGCAAGGATTCATAATTCGGTACCTGTTTAATTCAGTTCAAAAACGATTTTAATGTTCAGTTTCCCTGCCGATTTTATGCTGCCTTCAATCTAGTTGGTTTAATATCTAAAATTGCGAATACACCATATTAGAGGGATCTATTTTCGAAAGTTTAATTTAACCTTGTTGTTTTGCTATTTCACGCTCTTACCTTTCAAATTCTATATAGCGAGTTGATATAATCTGACATCTAGTTGAATATTCCAATATCAAATTTCAAGTGGTCAGCTATCTGCAATTTAGACATGTATTGTGTTACTTTAATTTTATTTAATTATCCTTCAATCCGATAGGTTTCAGCTATACATTTTGACTTAAGTTGCATGCTGATGTTTAATATAGCAATTCTCACCTTGTCTGGATAGCTGTAATCCGTCTCTAGATATCTAATTTGTTTTAAAAACCGTGGAATGATTGAAATCCACTGGAAGCCGACTTCCTATAGATAAAGAAAACACCTATTTATGACTAGTTCTTCTTATTTTCTTTTATTAATTATTAGTTATATGCCAGGTACCCGAACTAAGATCGTATCTTACCCTTAAATGCGAATGTTGATATTCTACAGGTTTTGGGCTCGGTGGCACTCGACAAATGGGGTATCTTGATATTCAGTTTTCAAATCACTATTATCTATAGGGATAGAGCGATAAACAATTTGAACTAAAGTACAAGAAAGGCATTAGCTAAATGTTTTTTTAGCTTAGCTTGCTCTTACCTAAAGCACGTGGTTGTGTGTCGAGCCGGTCCAGGCACGAACTTGTAATTTAACTCAAGCGTGTTTAATAACGGCGTTCGGGATATATTGATGGCTTACAAACTGTTTTCAAGCCATGCGCACAATGCATCTATTTCAAAAGAAGAAACCCCATATATTAGTGTCAAAATACCCTCGTTTAACTAGGTTCGGTGGGGAAACGTGGCGGTCTCTTACCAATAGAAAGAAAGATGAACGGCGTGTCAGGCAGCACTGCTCAGCGTGTCGGTTTCAGGGTGAATAACCTTGCGCTGCTGTTTAGGGCTCTTTATATAAGGAAAATTCTCATTGGTTGAGGCAATTACCTAATTTCATAAAGGGAAATACCACGATTTTGAATAATGGGCTTGTTCAAGATGGTGATCGTCTATTTACTTTGTGTTACAAATATGAAGTTAGTTCCACATTAAGGTAAACACGCAAGGTCTATGCGTTACGGAACTTTTAACCTATTTACATTAATTTGATTTTAATTTGAAGCAGAATAAAAGATCATATTATTCTTAAGGGGCCTATTGTTGTACGCTAGTTGGAATTATTCGGAATTATTTATAATTATCTCACAAAATTGCATTTTCCCATGGTAATTCATTGTTCAGGCCATGGGTAAAAGTCTTTAAAGTAAAAGTCCAGAAGACTTCTCTCTTTTTTCTTATCTTCTCACCTCCCTTAGCATTTGATGTATGGATCTTTTCCAATATACGCCATCTGATATCAGATGGAGCATGCTGAAATTCCAGGAAATGACTAACTAAAGGAGCTGTTATTTTACGTGTTTTAATCGCAGATCTATGTTCTGTCAAGCGAGTTTTTATTGCTCGAGAAGTTTCGCCTACATATCCCATATCGCATGGGCATAGGATCAAGGAGACCATATTGCAAGTATTACATGTCCATAGATCATTCGCTTGAATATCACATTCATTAAATGTAAAGGTTTCTCCTGGTATAATGCCATCGCACGAATGGCATGAACCACATCTTGAGGTACCTTTTACAGGGTTCACTCCTTGTATAGATTTTTGTATAAAGGGTGGTTTGACAGTTGTTCCGGTGTATCTTGATCTTACCACTAAATCTTTCAGATTTTTATTTCGTCGATGTGCAAACATCGGTTTCTTAAGTTTTGGTTTTGATGGTTCTATATTTAATAAATGCCAATTGGCATTGATTATTTGTCTGATTGTGGCATTTAGTGTCGAATGTTTTGTGATATAGACCAATTTTGGTTCCTGGACTTCTTTATTTGATCTTAAGAGAGCATCTCGATCATAGTAGAGTGTCATAATCCTTGATGTTGGTGCAATTTCTCCTCACCCTGAGAAATTGCGAAAAAGGGATACCATCTTTTTGGTTCCTCGGATGATAACTTGAAAAATGGAGCAATGTGTTCCTAGCTGTGGGCTTTGAATATAGATCTACTTCTAATTTATTGGATTCATTTCTAATATATATGTCCAAAAACTCTACTTGGGTTGCATTAATATGAGCAGTGAAGCGTAGATTCTCACCTGCAAGGTTGATCCACTCTAAGAATTCACCCAGAGTCTGTTCCCCATTGGTCCAGATGAAAAAAATATCATCAATGAACCTGTACCAATGGGAAACAGACTCAAAGAATGGGGCCATCTCATTTTGTATATGGCGGGATTCAAAGAGAGCCATATATATATTAGCTATGGAGGGAGCCATGGCTGCCCCCATGCTCACGCCCTTTATTTGTTGGTACATGTGGTCCCCAAACTGAAAAACATTTTCCTGTAGTACTATTGATAGACACTCAAATATAAAATGCTTATTGCATGGTATTTGATGCAGATCAATAAACCACATAGTGGCCTCTAATGCTCCTTTTTGCGGGATGTTGCTATATAAAGCTTCAACATCAAGTGTGACCAATAGGTCACTGTTTCCATTAAATGATAAGTGTTCAACCTTAGAAACCATTGCCCCTGTGTCTTTAATATATGAGGGGGTCAATGGAATGTATGGTCTGAGAATGTTATCCACATATTTAGATAGAGCTTCTGTGGGGGTACCAATAGTGGAAACAATTGGGCGGTATGGTGGGTCTTGTTGGTTTTTATGCATTTTTGGCAGCCCATAGATGCATGCTATTTTCCCTTGAGATTTATTCAGAAAATCATATTCTTTTTTGTCAATTATATTTTTGTCTAATGCTTTTCTTGTAATTTGTTGAATTTTTCTAATTGCCCTGTCTGTGGGGTTACTTGTGATTTTTTTTATAAAAAAGGGGGTCATTTAACATATTCAACATGTTTGTCTCATATGTATTTGAATCAATGAGGACAATGCCGCCTCCTTTATCGCTACTCTTTATTACAATAGATTTATTGTTTTTTAGATTGTTCAAGGAAATATGTTCCTCTTTGGAGATGTTATATCTAGGTTTGGGCACATATCTAAGTGCTTGTTCCAATTTAGATAAAACAACTTTTTCAAACATCGCCATCTCTGGGCCTAGTTGGTCCAATGATGGAGTGAATGTAGAGGGTAGAGCTACGATGTTGTTAGTTCTACTGTCTTGATTTATGTCTACTTTATCCAAAAAGAACTTCTGCAATCTTATTTTCCTAAAGAAGGAATGCAGGTCTTGGTAAAGTTCAAATAAATTCACATTGGCATGTGGAACAAATGTTAAGCCTTTCGTAAGCAAAGATATATCTCATGTCTCTAAGTTGTGTTTTGAAAGATTGAAGATAGGTATCACATCCATTGCCTTTGATATTGTCTGCTGCGAGTCTCCAGGTAATGTTGAGGTTCCATGGGGTGTTGGTATATTTGATGGTGACCTCGGGACGGGGGTTGAAATCGTACTCTTTGCCTGCCCCGTTTGGCTCCTCGGTATCCTAAAAAAAGGCTGGCGCATATTTCTACGTCCATTTTGGGGATTGTAATGGCCCTCTTCTTGATAATTGGAATCACTGTCAGAATAGGATCTGAAGAATCTGAAAAGTTATTTATTCTTTGCTGATTATGAATCACTTCTCCTTGCTGATGGTCTATTTTGTAGAAACTATCTCCTAGATAGGGGTAGGTACGTTCTAAAGTATAAAATCTTTTATCCTTTGTGAATTTCTCTTGTTTCCTTTTTGTGAGATATTCTGCAAAGGACAAAATATCTTTATTTAAAGCTTCAAGTTCTTTATCAGCTTCTGCTATTATTGTAGAGGTTTTTATTTTATTTTCTAGCTCTTCTATTTCCTTCTTTATATCTTAGGCTAACTCTTTAGATGTTGCTATGATAAGGATCATCAAGTCCCTGGAGCATCTGCTGGCTATCATACTCCATTTATGTAGAAATGCTTTTATGTCTACAAACAAGCCCGGGATGATCCTAATTCTTAATCCTAATGGGATGATGCCAGCTTTCAGATAATTGAGCATAAACTCACCATGAGCTTCTATCCTTATTAATTTCTTCTTCAGGTTAGATAGTTTCCCTATGTCACTGTTATTCTGTGGTTTGGACATAAAGCTAGAACTAGATGTTACAGTGGTGCCTACCAATGTGGCGAAATCCTCATCGGAGAAACCAAAAGTCTCCATTTGGGCCATTTGGGGACTGAGACGAGGAGGACAATCAAGACAGGATAATAGAAAAGAAGTGGTAGAGAAAGGCAAGATATATTCATGCGATGCCTACAAAAAAGGAACAAAATTTCTAATACATAGGTATAAGGAACAGCGGTAAATGAATATGAACAGAGCTACGGTCCCACACGGATAAACCGTGGGTATCACTATGTTAAAAACAAGGACCCCCTGATATGGATCAAGATCCTGGGACAGGGTAAGTAGTGTATGTTTTTCATCTGGACCAATGGGGAACAGACTCTGGGTGAATTCTTAGAGTGGATCAACCTTGCAGGTGAGAATCTACGCTTCACTGCTCATATTAATGCGACCCAAGTAGAGTTTTTGGACATATATATTAGAAATGAATCCAATAAATTAGAAGTAGATCTATATTCAAAGCCCACAGCTAGGAACACATTGCTCCATTTTTCAAGTTATCATCCGAGGAACCAAAAAGATGGTATCCCTTTTTCGCAATTTCTCAGGGTGAGGAGAAATTGCACCAACATCAAGGATTATGACACTCAATCTGTAAAAATGAAGCAAAAATTCCTCGAAAGAGGATATCCGCACCGTCTTGTCCGTGAGGCATCAAAAGGGCTTGATACTATGATCAAGATGCTCTCTTAAGATCAAATAAAGAAGTCCAGGAACCAAAATTTGTCTGTATCACAAAACATTCGACACTAAATGCCACAATCAGACAAATAATCAATGCCAATTGGCATTTATTAAATATAGAACCATCAAAACCAAAACTTAAGAAACCGATGTTTGCACATCGACGAAATAAAAATCTGAAAGATTTAGTGGTAAGATCAAGATACACCGGAACAACTGTCAAACCACCCTTTATACAAAAATCTATACAAGGAGTGAACCCTGTAAAAGGTACCTCAAGATGTGGTTCATGCCATTCGTGCGATGGCATTATACCAGGAGAAACCTTTACATTTAATGAATGTGATATTCAAGCGAATGATCTATGGACATGTAATAGTTGCAATATAGTCTACTTGATCCTATGCCCATGCGATATGGGATATGTAGGCGAAACTTCTCGAGCAATAAAAACTTGCTTGACAGAACATAGATCTGCGATTAAAACACGTAAAATAACAGCTCCTTTAGTTAGTCATTTCCTGGAATTTCAGCATGCTCCATCTGATATCAGATGGCGTATATTGGAAAAGACCCATACATCAAATGCTAAGGGAGGTGAGAAGATAAGAAAAAAGAGAGAAGTCTTCTGGACTTTTACTTTAAAGACTTTTACCCATGGCCTGAACAATGAATTACCATGGGAAAATGCAATTTTGTGAGATAATTATAAATAATTCCGAATATTTCCAACTAGCGTACAACAATAGGCCCCTTAAGAATAATATGATCTTTTATTCTGCTTCAAATTAAAATCAAATTAATGTAAATAGGTTAAAAGTTCCGTAACGCATAGACCTTGCGTGTTTATCTTAATGTGGAACTAACTTCATATTTGTAACACAAAGTAAATAGACGATCGCCATCTTGAACAAGCCCATTATTCGAAATCGTTGTATTTCCCTTTAAGAAATTAGGTAACTGCCTCAACCAATGAGAATTTTCCTTATATAAAGAGCCCTAAACAGCAGCGCGAGGTTATTCACCCTGAAACCGACACGCTGAGCAGTGCTGCCTGACACGCCGTTCATCTTTCTTTCTATTGGTAAGAGACCGCCACGTTTCCCCACCGAACCTAGTTAAACGAGGGTATTTTGACACTAATATATGGGGTTTCTTCTTTTGAAATAGATGCATTGTGTGCATGGCTTGAAAACAGTTTGTAAGCCATCAATATATCCCAAACGCCGTTATTAAACACGCTTGAGTTAAATTACAAGTTCGTGCCTGGACCGGCTCGCCACACAACCACGTGCTTTAGGTAAGAGCAAGCTAAGCTAAAAAAACATTTAGCTAATGCCTTTCTTGTACTTTAGTTCAAATTGTTTATCGCTCTATCCCTATAGATAATAGTGATTTGAAAACTGAATATCAAGATAC
This sequence comes from Lissotriton vulgaris, assembly GCF_964263255.1. Lineage (NCBI taxonomy): Eukaryota > Metazoa > Chordata > Amphibia > Caudata > Salamandridae > Lissotriton > Lissotriton vulgaris. The sequence continues at coordinate 1,924,398,431 of NC_141694.1, forward strand.
CCCATTTGTCAAGTGTCACGGAGCCCAAAACCTGTAGAATATCAACATTCGCATTTAAGGGTAAGATACGATCTTAGTTCGGGTACCTGGCATATAACTAATAATTAATAAAAGAAAATAAGAAGAACTAGTCATAAATAGGTGTTTTCTTTATCTATAGGAAGTCGGCTTCCAGTGGATTTCAATCATTCCACGATTTTTAAAACAAATTAGATGTCTAGAGACGGATTACAGCTATCCAGACAAGGTGAGAATTGCTATATTAAACATCAGCATGCAACTTAAGTCAAAATGTATAGCTGAAACCTATCGGATTGAAGGATAATTAAATAAAATTAAAGTAATACAATACATGTTTAAATTGCAGATAGCTGACCCCTTGAAATTTGATATTGGAATATTCAACTAGATGTCAGGTTATATCAACTCGCTATATAGAATTTGAAAGGTAAGAGCGTGAAATAGCAAAACAACAAGGTTAAATTAAATGTCCTTCACCTCTAACATGAGCTTCCATTGGAATTCCATAGAGCATATTATCAAGCCCATTATCGCCACTTTATCAGCAGTTTCCTGCCGATAAAGTGGCGATAATTTTATCGCCCAGGCTTGATAATATGCCCCTGCATCTTTGCACCCTCCAGTTTTAACCTTAACCGAGAGCTTCTATCTGCGCCTTTGATTGGTTTTAAAAAAGATTGGTGCTCTTGTGGTTCTTCCCGCGTTTAAATATGAACCTCTATTTTTTTTTTACAGAGAAGAGTCTCTGAGGCGCTTACACCTGACATCAGACCAAATTCATGTTCAAGGCTTTTCAGTGTGGAGTGCTCTAAAAAAGCTGGGGCCAAATTATTTAAAAAAGGCGATACATGATCGCCGCTTTTATCGGCAGAAAACTGCAGATAAAGCGGTGATTATGGGCTTGATAATACGCCCTTGAGAATTCCCATGGAAGCCCAAGTTCTGGTGTTAACCTGGGCTTCTATTGGAATTCTCAAGGGCGTATTATCAAGCCCATTATCCCCGCTTTAGCGGCAGGTTCCTGCCGATAAAAGCGGCGATAATGTATCGCCCTTTCTTGATAATATGGCCCCGGGTTTTGAAAAATCCTTTGTATTAATCTCAAGATGAGAAAATCTGTGAAACTGCTTTTGCTTTGGCCATCAAGGTGGTCCTTGGGGTGTGATCTTGAAGGATCGCCCCCTCTTACCTCGCTGTTGTCCCTCTCTGAGTTTGGCTGCCGGCTCCTTCAGGCCGACCTTGGTGAAGACTTTGATGGTCACATCAATGGCGTCCAAGCCGTAGAACTGGACAAGAAGGTTCTTGGTGTCAATCTGGTCTGCTTTCTCTAGCTTCCCTCTGGAGATGCTTTGACACCCTTTGAAGCTGATTTCTGGTAATTTATCCTTAACCCTTTTGAAATCCGCTTTGGTGAGGTCCTCCAGGGCGCAGAGCAGGACGTCTCCAGATGTGCTCCCTCCGTCCGCCATGGCTCATGTGAGGCTCCGTCTGAAAAACAAAGACGAGAAGAATATTCAGGTGAGAGAAATAATTACAAGGAAATTATTTACTTAGACGTTATTCTAAAAATATGGCTTTTTAACGCACATGTTGACTGCGTTGAATACCCCTAGATTCTATCACAAAAACTTAAATACTCTGCAGCAAACCCAGAGACACCAAAACTTCCATGTCAAGGGAGGTTGAGACACATTCTTATTTAATATTTGTGGAGCGCCACGATAATCCCCAGGGAATATCACAGCGCTACGTAGATGCTCAACCCGTCCACTGTTAGAGATTCATTAAACCAAGACATGAGCATCCTGCCAGCCATTAACCAAGGAGAAGCCACATTTTCAATTCTATCCTCAACCTAGTATGATCATCAGTTAAACAAATAGACAAGGGTAAGAGTTCCATTACACCAGCCAATAAGAGAAGAAGCATCAGGTTTGACTCTTATCCTAACAACGTAACAACAAAAAGAGAGGTAGGGAGAATGAGGAACACTCTTAGTCCCCAGTTATAAATTGTTAAACAAAGAAAAAGTGACCAAGGGGTGCACACAGTTCAGAGAACAAATGGAGCAACTGGGGAAATGGAACTAACCCCGCTCAGGTTAGTTTAGAAAGCCCTCACTCACCAACCTGGTTGGTGACATGCTTCATCATTGGGCTCCACTGGAGAGGCCGAATGCCCCCCCAGTGTGCTTCGACGCCAGAACTACTGCGGAGCGGGTTTTGTGAAATAGACGTGAAGTGAATTAATTAACAGTGATTGTGACAGTTAAAAATGTCTTATGTGTCTCAAAAAGTGTTTATTGTTTGATCACTAGGACATAAATAAAAATTGTGTAGGAAAATGATCCAAATAAATTGTTTGGATGTTTCCAGAAGTTTAATCGTTAGTCAGCATGTTTCTGCCTTGAAACGGTGTGATTTTACCAGGCATTCATCAGGACAAAAAGTGAACTAAACCCTGGCAGTATGGGCACTCTAAGGCCCACCCTTACCATGGGACGTGCAATGTAAAAACAGTGAAAAAAAGTGCATACAGGTGGAGCGTACTCCACCTGAGGGACTCCTGGATTAGGAAGCCTACAAAATTAATGATGTACTTAGATGGTGGGTCAGTTACACACCATGGATCTCGGGAGGGGGGTGTTGGCGTAATTGGCACACCGCCCTCGATGCCAGGCACCCTCTAGTAACCTGCATACACCCTCGCAAACCGGATCCTAAAGGTGCCTGGCGTCGAGGGCGGTGTGCCAATTCTGCCCTTCTCCTCTGTTAGACTCGTTTTTTGTGCCCTTCTGCCCTCTGTTAGATTCGTTTTCCCCTTGTTTTTGTGCCCTTCTGCCCTCTGTTAGACTCGTTTTTCCCTTGTTTTTCTGCCCTTCTGTCCTCTGTTAGACTCGCTATTTGTACCTTTCTGCCCTCTGCCTCACCACATCATCACTCAGCACCACCACATTATCACTCAGCACCACAACAGCACCACTCAGCAGCACCACTCAGCACCACCACAGCACCACGCAGCACCACCACAGCACCACTCAGCACCACCAAAGTACCACTAAGCACCACCACAGCATCACTCAGCACCACCACAGCACCACTCAGCACCACCACAGCGCCACTCAGCACCACCACAGCACCACTCAGCACCACCACATTATCACTCAGCACCTCCACAACACCACTCAGCACCAGCACAGCATCACTCAGCACCACCACAGCATCACTCAGCACCACCACAGCATCACTCAGCACCACCACCACATTACTCAGCACCACCACAGCACCACCACATTATCACTCAGCACCACCACAGCACCACTCAGCACTACCACAGCACCACTCAGCACCACCACAGCACCACTCAGCACCACCACAGCACCACTCAGCACCACCACAGCATCACTCAGCGCCACCACAGCACCATTCAGCGCCACCCCAGCATCACTCAGCACCACCCCAGCATCACTCAGCGCCACCCCAGCATCACTCAGCGCCACCACAGCATCACTCAGCACCACCACAGCATCACTCAGCACCACCACAGCATCACTCAGCACCACCACAGTACCACTCAGCATCACCACAGCATCACTCTGCACCACCACAGCACGACTCAGCACCACCACAGCATCACTCAGCACCACCACAGCATCACTCAGCACCACCACAGCACCACTCAGCACCACCACAGCATCACTCAGCGCAACTCCAGCATCACTCAGCACCACCACAACATCACTCCGCGCCACCACAACATCACTCCGCACCATCACAGCATCAATCGGTGCAACCATTCAACAACAATTGGTTCAAATATGTTCTCTCAATGTTTCAAGCTTTATTACAAATGTCACAAAAAGATGTTAATATTTCACTTCTGTTCTTGGATTTTCATCACAATAAAATACACTGAACATAATCTTCACAAAAGTTATTGACAAAAGTTTAAGCTATTGCCATTATAAATTACAATCACTTTTATTTAAGTATTAATTATTTAAAAAAATTAAAAGCCATTGTTATTTGTAATATCAATACATCTAAGTCATGTAAATACAAAACATGTTGCGTTACAAATGTTATAGGTGTCACATTTGCAGAAGTTATAACTATTGGCATTGTAAATGACAAAGCTGTTAATTTAGCTATTTTCAAATTTTACAAGACCAATAGCTCAAACTTTCATAATGCGAGACCTATTGCATTGCAAATGCTTGTTTATACCAGCTCCCACTTCTTTATAAACATATAAAGGCACAACTCGTTCACACTTCCACAGACTTCTTGTCTCAGCCACTCTTCTTTCTTTTAGCAATAAAATATGTACCCATTCACACCCTTAAAAGCATTACAAGAAATAGTAGCAACTGCTCCCACTACCACAGACTTCATGGCGCATGAGTCCTTCTGTCTTTTAGCGACAATGTGTGTGTGCGCATGTCAAAGAGCTTCAAAGAAAGTCTTTAAATGACCCTGACAATGGAGATAATTATTTTTTAAACGTGCTTGCTGCCACTGCTTCCGTATACTAGTGGAAAGGTGTGGCACAGCGGACAGGGCAGCTGACTTTGGAGCACAGGGTTCACGGTTCAAACCCCGGCTCGGCTCCGGCGGCAGTTCAGCTCAGCACCATGTGACTCTGGGCAAAAACTCACTTAATTTCCATGACAGCCCCTTGAGACCCGTAGGGGTGAGCAGTTTGTGCTTTACAAATACCGGATTTGCAATTTAGTGCTATTGATAAGCAGAGCAGCGGTGTTCAATTTGAAAAACGAACACAGAAGAAGGAGTTTGGATTACCTTCATTATTACTGTCACATACACAGTAACTGCTGTATGTATGCTTCCTTCCTATACTCTAACTGTCACAGAACATTGAGCACATTTTAAAATGCATAACTGTCTGGGCTAATGCCATCTCAGGGTCCGCTCTGATTTATTTTCTTTAAATCCTAATACCAGTACCATAGCGGTCCACGTGGCTTACACATCGGTAGGCATCCACAACACAAACGTAGGCTGGAAACATACAATACCCCCACACTCCCACCATAAAATCTAACCACTTATGTTTATGCCTGAAAATAGCTCAAAAATGAGGTTTTGAAACTCCCTTTTTGTGCTCTCTCTGAACATAATAAACCATACTGTTTGTTTTTTGGGAACTGTTGCACTACATATTTTTCTTAATATAATGACATACGGACCAATTACGATGTCGTCAGGAAGGCCATCCCAAAGCCTTCCAGAGTCGGACCCTGCAACCGACTCGTACTGGGATCCGGTTTAACCAAACGACGCAGTACGATGGCCAAAAAAAATGTATGTACAAGCGACGCGCTCACTCTGAATCCGTCTTTATTTTCCCAACAACAAGAACTCACCGAAAACGCTGAATGGAATAGTCCAGAGGCACTTCCCAGTCTGATCCCAATGCCCAAGTATAATGCGTACTTCCAATGCGCCTCATCGGTCACCACAACCAACACACCAGAGCGTCTGGAAGGGGAGTATTTCAGCTCCGGCCCGTGCCACAACACGATTCCTGCGATCGAGACTGTGCACCCATGTATCCCATCACGCACGGGATCCCTATACTCTACTTCTACGAGAATAATACAACCCCAACTCACATGGTCATCGCAGACAGTAAGTTAGACACCTACCCATACAGAATAATGCAACTAGCCCGCACAACACAATACAAGAGAAAGCAGGGGCCCCAAATACAGTCCAATTAGGTGGGGGGGGGGAGGTACTTGCAGTAATGTAGAGGCAAATCTGTTGTTGGGGACTAATACCCCCTGCAATGTAGAGGCTAATCTGGGGTGGGGGGCTAAGACCCTCAGCAATGTAGAGGCAAAACTGGGGTGGGGGCTAATACGACCAGCAATGTAGAGGCAAATCTGGGGTGGGGGGCTAAGACCCTCAGCAATGTAGAGGCAAAACTGGGGTGGGGGCTAATACGACCAGCAATGTACAGGCAACTATGGTTTTGGGGGGCTAATTTCCCCAGCAATGTAGAGGCAAATCTGGGATGGGGGGCTAATACCCTCAGCAATGTAGAGGCAAATCTGGGTTTGGGGGGCTAATACCCTCAGCAATGTAGAGGCAAAACTGGGGTGGGGGCTAATACGACCAGCAATCTACAGGCAACTCTGGTTTTGGGCGGCTAATTTCCCCAGCAATGTAGAGGCAAATCTGGGATGGGGGGCTAATACCCTCAGCAATGTAGAGGCAAATCTTGGGTGGGGGGCTAAGACCCCCTGCTATGGAGAGGAAAAACTGGGGTGGGGTAATACCCCCAGCAATGTAGAGGCAACTCTGGTTTTGGGGGGCTAATACCCTCAGCAATCTAGAGGCAAAACTGGGGTGGGGGCTATTACGACCAGCAATGTAGAGGCAACTCTGGTTTTGGGGGGCTAATACCCCCAGCAATGTAGAGGCAAATCGGGGATGGGGGCTAATACCCCCAGTAATGTAGAGGCACATCTGGTGATGGAGGGCTAATACCCCCAGTAATGTAGAGGCACATCTGGTGATGGAGGGCTAATACCCCCAGTAATGTAGAGGCAAATCTGGTGTTGGGGGCTAATACCCCCAGTAATGTAGAGGCAAATCTGGTGATGGGGGGCTAATACACTCAGCAATGTAGAGGCAAATCTGGTGTTTGGGGCAAATATCCTGTGAGCTTCCCTGGCTCCTATGAGTTGGACCAAGATGTCTTACATATACACGACCCCGGTTAGAGGTTGTCTGTTTATTAACCAGAGAATAGATCACAGTCCTTATTATCCAATGGGAAGGGGTTTGGGAAAATACGGATTCATAAACAAAAGAAGGACACTCTTAGAGTTAAGTCAAGTTACAGTCCGGGCCAACAGGTGAGCAAGTTACTGATGATCTGGGCTCCTGTCTTGTTCTGTTTTTTCATTGTTTTGCCCGCCATTTGTGCCTGTATCATTGTGCCGTGACATCGTTTTCGTTTTCCTTCCTGATTTGCCTATTACTTGTGCCCTCCATTTATGCCTGTTTTATTTCATGCAACCTCTGTGACGTGTTTCTGTTTCCTTCCTGTTTTCCCGCCTAACTCGCCGCCCTCCGATCTCCCTCCCCGCCTCCCGCTTCCCGCCACCGCCATTTGCCCCACCCCTTTCTCTTCTGTTCCCTCCCCGCTCCCGCCTCCCAGCTGATCCGCCCACCCGCGCACTTCGCCTTAAATGGCGACCGTGCGAACGCGCAGCGGTCACGCCGATTGTGCGCCGAAGGCGCGCCAAAGGCGCGCCAAAGGTAAGCCCGTCTGCGCCCGTCCGCGACCGGATCGCAACCAGCGCCAGGACCCCTGGCCCCCGAAGACCCCGACCGACCCGCCTGACGTACTCCGCCGCCACCCTCATCGCACTCAACTCCGGCCGACTCCCAGATTGCCATCAAGCCACTCCACGACGTACCCACGGACCCTTCAGCTGCCACGCCTGCAAATTCACCTGCATCCGGACCTGCCTCGCACCAGCTCCCGCCAAGTCGAACACCAGCAGCAGCCACCTCAAGTGCATCCTGCTCAACACCCGCTCCGTCCACAGACACGCCATCGAACTCTGGAACCTTCTAGACGCCACAGCCCCTGACGTTGCCTTCCTCACGGAGACCTGGATGAACGCCTCTTCAGCTCCCGACATCGCCATCGCTATCCCAGAGGGCTACAAGATCGTCCGGAGGGACCGCAACACCAACCAGAGGGGAGGAGGCATCGCCATCATCCACAGGAACACCATGATCCGCCTCACGACCAGCACCGACAACACCCTGACCACCGCCGAACACCTGCATTTCCAGATCCACACCAACCCGAACACCACCCTCAGAGGCACCCTGATCTACAGACCCCCTGGACCACGCACACAATTCAGCGAGGACATCGCCGACTTCGTCAGCCCGCATGCCCTCCCCTCCGCTGACTACATCCTCCTGGGGGACCTCAACTTCCATCTGGAGAACAACAACGACCGCAACACCAGCACCCTGCTCGACAACCTCGCCAATCTTGGACTCAAGCAACTGGTGTCCACCCCCATCCACCTCGCCGGACACACACTCGACGCAGTCTTCTCTTCCAGCACAGACGTCGACTTCAGCCACGCCACAGAGCTTCAATGGACGGACCACAGCTGCGTCCACTTCACCTTCAAGAGAACGACGACCCACCACCACCAGCAACAGGCTGCCCGCAGAAGCTGGAACAAGATCACAGCAGACCAGCTCGCCACCTCCCTGAGCCAGCACCCTCCGGCCAGCTCAGCGAACCCCAGCCAGGCCGCCGACAACCTCACGAAGTGGATCAGCATCTGCGCGGACGAGCTCGCCCCGCTGAGGACCCCGCCCTGCAGACCCGGCAGCAAGAAAGCCCCGTGGTTCACCGACGAACTCAAGAGCTCCAAGAAGAACTGCCGAGCCCTCGAGAAAGTCTGGAGAAGGGAACCCACACCGGACAACAGGACCTCCCTCAAGCTTGCCACCCGGAAGCACCACCAGCTGATCCGCGCCGCCAAGAAAACAGCATTCAAGGACCGGTTGGACAACAACGCACACAACTGCAAGGAACTCTTCAACATCGTGAAAGAGCTTTCCAACCCCAGCGCAGGAAACAACGACATCACCCCATCGCAAGACCTCTGCAACTCCCTCGCTTCATACTTCCACAACAAGATCGCGGACATACACAACAGCTTCAACAACCAACCAACGCACACCATGACCGAACAACCAACCCCCACCACCACCCTCAACGCCTGGACCCCGATCAGCACCGAAGACACCATCCGCACGATGAACTCCATCCACTCCGGATCACCGACCGACCCCTGCCCTCACCACGTCTTCAACAAGGCCGACGCTGTCATCGCACCCCACCTGCGAGACATCATCAACACATCCTTCGACACCGCCACCTTCCCTGAGAGCTGGAAACACGCCGAACTCAGCGCTCTACTCAAGAAACCAACAGCGGACCCCACCGAACTCAAGAACTACCGCCCCATCTCGCTCCTCCCGTTTCCAGCCAAAGTCATCGAGAAGACCGTCAACAAGCAGATGGAGCCTTCCTCGAAACGAACGGATCCCTCGACCCCTCACAGTCCGGCTTCCGAGCCAATCACAGCACCGAGACCGCCCTCATCGCCGCCACCGATGACATCCGAGCCCTGATGGACAATGGAGAAACAGCGGCCCTCATCCTCCTAGACCTCTCCGCGGCATTCGACACGGTCTGCCACCGCACCCTAGTACAGCGCCTCAGCAACATCGGAATCCAGGACAAGGCGCTGGAATGGATCATCTCCTTCCTCGACGGAAGAACACAGAGAGTCCGCCTACCACCGTACAAGTCAGAGGCCTCCGAAGTCATCTCAAGGTTCATCTCTGAGCCCCACCCTCTTCAACGTCTACATGAGCCCCCTCGCGGCCATCGTACGCAAACACAACCTCAGCATAATCTCCTACGCCGATGACACCCAGCTGATCCTCTCCCTGACCAACGACCCCGCCTCCGCCAGAGCCAACCTGCACGAAGGGATGAAAGAGGTAGCCGAGTGGATGACGACCAGCCGCCTGAAACTGAACTCTGACAAAACGGAGGTCCTCATCCTGGGCTCTTCACCCTCCGCCTGGGACGACTCCTGGTGGCCTCCCGCCCTGGGCACCGCACCCAAACCGACAGACCATGCACGCAACCTGGGCTTCATCCTGGACTCCTCCCTCTCCATGACCAGGCAAGTCAACAACGTCTCCTCGGCGTGCTTCAACATCCTACGCATGCTACGGAAGATCTTCTGGTGGATCCCCACCGAGACCAGGAAGACCGTCACCCAGGCCCTCGTCACCAGCCGACTGGACTACGGCAACGCCCTCTACGCCGGTACCACCGCCAAGCTCCAGAAGAGACTCCAGCAGATCCAGAACGCCTCAGCCAGACTCATCCTCGACATCCCACGAACCAGCCACATCACCGGACATCTGAGAGACCTTCACTGGCTCCCCGTCAACAAAAGAATCACCTTCCGCCTCCTCACCCACGCACACAAAGCCCTACACGACCAAGGCCCGAGCTACCTCAACAGCCGGATCAACTTCAACGCTCCCAAACGCCACCTCCGATCAGCCAACCACGCCCTCGCCGCCGTCCCACGCATCCGAAGAGCGACTACAGGAGGAAGGTCCTTCTCCTACCTGGCCACCAAGACCTGGAACTCCCTCCCGACCGACCTGCGCCTGACTCAAGACCACCTCTCCTTCAGGAAGAAGCTGAAGACCTGGCTGTTCGAGCAGTAGCGGCACCCCCCCCCCCCCCCCCCCCCCAGCTCCTTGAGACCCTACGGGTATGTAGCGTGCTATATAAGTGTCACTGATTGATTGATTGATTCTCTCCTGATGGCCACACCGTCCGGCTCCTCTTCCTCTCAAAGGTACCGGAAACAAAATAAAGATAGGCAAGGGGTAAGGATATGGGACGTTTCTAGTGGTTGCAATGGGGGTGAATCAAGTGCACCCTTCACCATGCCTACTGTGCCTCGTGCCTAAGTGTAGGGGTTTCTGGTGCCTGATTTTAGCCTTAAGTGCCCTTTAAACCTGCCCACCACTCTTTTACAGCATGCAAAGGTCTCCGAGCCAATTGCCTGAACCCACGACCAGCCTGGGCCATGGGGATGGGAGCCGCTGCCTCCTCTTCCTCTGGGAGAGGGCTGGACCCACTCGTTGTAGAGACAAATCTGATATTGGGGAGCTAATACCCACAGCAATGCAGAGGCAAATCTGTGGTTGGGGGTTAATACCACCTGCAATGTAGAGACAAATCTGGGGTGAGGGGCTATTACCCTCAGCAATGTAGAGACAAATCTGGAGTGAGGGGCTATTACCCTGAGCAATGTAGAGACAAATCTGGTGTTGGGGGCTAATACTTCCAGCAATGGCATTTCCGGGAGGTGAGCGGGCTATTCTTTCCCGCTGCACCCTCTACATAGCTGGACGTCGGAACGGACGCGCAGCGGACACGCCGCCAGCGAGCCGAAGGCACGCCAAAGGCAAGACCGTCTGCGCCTGTTCCATGCCAAGGGCCATAACCCCTGTGCTATGTTCGGTAGAGCAGAGAAAAATAGTGTATTCCAAAGATGAGCTATGCAATTTAAGCACTTGGGGTGAAAGCCCTAGCTGCCCGTTGGTTGAGCTTCAGGCAGAGCCAAAACACTGTGAGCATTGTAAGATGCGGTGGAGCTTTTCTAAAATCAAGGCACTTGCACCCCTTCAAAACTCAGTTAATACTGTGTCAGTAACTTGTTAGTGAACAACTAAACTTATTATTCACTAAGATAATTCAATCAGGCATTTTCCCAGATACCTGGAAGACAGCCTCAGTACTGCCACTATTGAAGAAACCTAATCTAGACCCAAAGGAGCCTAGTAGCTACCGTCCAATTTCAAGGATTCCCTTTCCATCTAAGGTGTTAGAGAAGCTGCTCAATACCCAGCGAACAGAATTTATTAACAAAGACGAACTTCTGGACCATGCACAATATGGCTACAGGGAGGGTCACAGGACAGAGACGGTGCTAGTTATGGCAGCTGAGGAACGCAGGTGGCAGCTGAGGAACTCAGGATAATCCTTGATGCAGGGTGGGAAGGCCGCCTTGATCTTGTTAGATCTCTCGGCGGCCTTCGACACCGTCAATCATGAGATTTTAGCCAGTAGACTAGCAGAGATGGGGCTTAATGATTCCTCATTAAAGCTTCTGTCGTCATACCTAGCAGACAGAATCTTCTCAGTGGAATTGAGAGACGGTGTCTCCAAATTATTCAAATTGCCCTGTGGGGTACCTCAGGGGTCCTCACTTAGCCCCTCCCTTTTTAATCTATATGTGGCATCACTGGCCTCTATTATTAGACAGTGTGGGTTCTCCGCTATCTCGTATGCTGACGACACACAGGTGGTGGTGTCGGTCTCAAATAATTTGGAAGCGACAGCTGACTGTTTCAATCATTGCATGAAGCAGATGAATGAATGGATGCAGGCCAACTGTCTAAAGTTAAACGGTGAAAAGACAGAAGTTCTGCTGTTAGGACCCAACCCTTCCTTCTGGTCACCGAGATGGTGGCCTGACAGTCTGGGCAACTGTCCAATTCCTGTCTCTAAGGCTAAGAACTTGGAGTTTGTCTTTGACGATAAGCTTACATTTAATGCTCAGATCAATAAGCTAACTTCTACCTTTTGGCTTATCATAAAAATGATTAGGAAAATTCGCCCTTTAATCCCTCGCGAGGCATTGAAGACACTAGTCACAGCTCTTGCTTTGTCCAGACTTGACTATGTAGTATTAGGGTTCCCAAGGCCTACATGCTCCGTAGATAACCCACTTACATTCAAGAACTGTTGGCACGGAAACTGTAAAATTCAAAGAACAAGTTTATTAAGACCCCATGGGGTGGTGGTACATTCCTACAGCACCCTTTGGTAATGCAAGAAGTATCACACCGAACATCGGTGTGACCCGTTCTTTTATACAATTTACAGGTAATAAAACAGTAGGCGGTACAAAGTTACAGAGCGTTATGTACATATATGGTCATCTTTTGGAACACAGCCAACTCATTGGAGGGGTTACAACCCCACTGGTCAGTTTGGCGGCACATTCCTGAGGGGTGACTGGTCAGTGGGGACTGCGCATGTACAGGCTTGACCAGTACTAAAAATAGCCTGTTGCTGGGCAAACTGAAGTGGTCAGTGGTACGGACAACGGACTAAAGGGCATGCTGGCCACGAGGCCGCTTATGATCTAAGATGGCCGCCGTAACATACAAAATGGCAGTTCCAAGTATAGCCAAGTTAAGCGGGAAAACGTGTAGCACAGCTAAGCGCTAACTCGGCCATTGTCAAATTACGACAGACGACCCTTTTAGCGTTTAGCTGAAGCTACCTCATAGTGAACATAATCAGGGTGTTCATCTTCAATATCAATCAGCATTATTTGAGTTACTTCTTTATGAAGCATCATTTTGTCATGAGCAAGAGCTCGTCGTGATGGTATGCAAGCCGATAAGCACATGGAACATAAAGCTGGGCCACATTGAATACATAAGCATACAAAGAACAGTATCCCCACAATGATACATAAAATCGTTAGCAGCTTCCAACCCCAAGTGGTAAGCATTGACCAGAACCACCCTGAAAGAGTCCAAGTTCCATTGTCCGGGTGTATTTCAGCAGCTATCTTATGCAGTTTCAAAATGGCAACAGATGGTGAATTGTCAGGTATATAAACACAGCAGCTACTTCCGATAATTCTGCATGCCCCCCCACGGTCGGCTAAAACTACGTCTAACACCATCCTATTTTGGAGTGTAACGATCCTAGAAATCTGGAGTTCTTCAGTAATATTCCCAAGTGCAATGGCGGTATCGTTGGCTACAGCCTCAACAACACGGGTCAATCGTCGTATCTTTCGACTATTCAATGCAGCCCCAACAAAGGAAAACAATCCCAAATTAAAGTCCACATACTGTTGCAAAGCAGTGTCCGTCTGATCAATGTCATCCAGAACAACAGCACGTTTAGCACGATTCAACACGAAATCATGATACAGAACAAAGTCATTATGATACATTGGTGGGGCAATGAATACAGGGGGCAATACAAAGGATACATAACAAGTACCTAACCATCCCAATGGGAGCTGATGATAACCCTTCGTTCCACAAATAAAATATGTATTACGAGATGCTACAAACGATATGCCATTTGGGCTGTCAAACGTGAGTGTAATATTGTATTCACTTTTCCCAACCGGGATGGTACCTTTATTGCGTATACACAAATCAGCTTTAGTGGCAATAACATTAATAACATGCGAGCTAGAGACATTAATGTTACGTTGGTTGCTGTAAACACGTGGGGCAGACACATTATCGGGGCGGTACTCCTCCCATTCAAATCGAGTACCCTCAGCTCGTGGATACCCATCCCGGTCATGGTAACAGATTTTATTCAAACGGAAAAGCACCCCCCCTTTTTTTGGCCATCTCAAAGTAAAGAGAAGAGTGTACCAGGCATTGCAGGATCCATTATGCGAAAACGGGAGTGGAATGAGTGGAGTGCCCCCTTTCTTCTGGTGCCCGGGCAACATCCCACACACCCAGCAATTAGTCGTATTTGTCATATTATGTGTATGATGCAGGATCTGAATAAAGCTATTGTTCAAATAAGTCTGTCGGTGCCGTTCTTCATGGTAGGGCAAGGTGAAGTGAAAATGTTCAGACGGAGCCGGGGTAGTCGACAGCAAATGTTCACGTGCAGGTACCACAAGTTCAACTACCCAAGCTATCACAGCTATTACCACAATAGTCAAGATGAAAAAGATGGCACCAAGTATTCGTTTATCCCGTGATACGGAAGACGCCATAGTCCAGAAAGTTCTTAATATCTCGAATAGTTCAAATTGTTCACAAAGTCTCAGATACACATGTGTGTATACCTAAAAAAGAAAAATACGGTGCTGAGCTCCGAGGTAGCCGTTGTTTTCTTCTCCGGGCCAAGACGGGTGTCGCTACACTTGGCAAAACTGATCCCCCCCCTTGGGATTCCCGGTTTCCGTTTCACAAACCCCAGAGCGGTAACCAACCAGTCTCGAAAAAACCAAAAATCTTCTTATCGTGGCCGCAGGTTGTAACGCTCTCATCCAGCAGCAGCGTGGTCCGGGAAGGCTCCCTCAACTTCGGCCGACGTCACAGCTGGGCTCTTTTCTTTCTCCAAAATCTCCTTGTAGTCGGTCAACACAGCAGGATTCACCAGATTAGGAGAGACACGACGGCAGTGTGTCGAGTGCACCCACCGCTTCCTGTTGGTCACTCGTACCGCTGTCCGGGTTGCCAGGAGGACCTGTTCAGGACCCTTCCACCTCGGCTCCAAACTGCTCGCCCTCTCAAACGACCGAATCATGACATGATCGCCGGGGCGAAGATCATGGCCCTCTCCAGTAGAGTTGTCAGGGAGCGCTTCTCGAACCTGTTGATGAATAGAAAGCAAATCATTTGTTAATCGTGCCAAATAATCGTTCATCATTATACAAGGCACATCATGTATTAACCGCGGCTTGGGCACCCCCCAGATATTCATAGGGCGACCAAACACCACCTCATATGGTGTGAGGTCAGTTCGCGAGTGGGGTACTGATCTGAGAGAGAGTAATGCTAGCGGCAAAGCATCAGGCCACTTCAATGACGTGGATGCCACGATCTTGGCCAATTTGAGTTTTAACGTAGCATTGTACAGCTCAACCAGACCTGCCGACTGAGGGTGGAACACAGCGTGAAACTTCTGCTGAATCCCTAACCCCTTCAGTACATACTCCACAATCTTCCCAACAAAATGAGGCCCATTATCGCTCCACAAAAATTTGCAAACTCCAAAGCGAGGAAAGAATTCCTTAAGCAACACCTTAGCCGTTATTAGGGCTGTATTGTCTTTCGTGGGGAAGGCCTCAACCCATTTGCTAAAGGCACATACCACCACTAAAACGTACTTCAGATTGTTGCAACGCTCAAGCTGGATATAATCCATTTGGAGTACCTCAAATGGTGCAGAGGGTGGAACGAACCCTCCTTTCGGAGTATGGGTCCCCTTTCCAGGATTGTGTTGTAAACATACCAGGCAGGTCTGCACTACTCTCTTAGCAGTATTAGCAATCTCGGGATGTTCCCAAACTCGTGTTAACAGTCGAGTGATTGCAAGAGCTCCCACATGCGCCAACCCATGTGTCATCTGGACCATCGCCTGCAAGTAAGCTGCAGGCAATTTCCATTTTTCCATGTCCTTGCTTCTCCAACAACCTTCATCATCTAGTACCCCATCTGCTGCCCATGCCGCAAGTTCTGATTCAGTAGCTGATTTCTGAATATCCAAGATTTCTGCTCTAGCATCGCTCCATCGCTCAGCCTGTGATTGTGTCACATACATGGGGGAGTCAGTCCGAGACATAGCCGTTCGTCTCGCTATGCTGTCTGCGAAGGCATTTCCTTGACCCACTTTATCGGTAATCTTTTTATGGGCGCTACATTTTATTATCGCTACTTTCTTTGGACAAAGCAACGCGTTTAAGAGATCACGCACCAGTTCTCCATGCATAATGTGTACTCCGTGAGAAGTCAAAAACCCACGCTCTCTCCAGAGTAGCCCGAAGTCATGTGCTACTCTGAAGGCGTACCGGCTGTCTGTGTATATGTTCACACATAGGCCAGCACTCAATTCGCAGGCTCTTGTTAAGGCTATCAGCTCTGCTGCCTGAGCCGATTTCTGTGGTATTCGTGCTGTTTCTACCACCGTCTTAAGTGTCGTGATCGCATAGGCTACGGAAGTCGTACCATCTGGCAGCCTCAAGCACGATCCATCAACCCACAGTTCCCCATCCACATCTGGAAGTGGCATATCCTGTAAGTCGACACGACCCTTTGTCTGTTCCTCGGTCAGGAAAACACAATCATGATGTTTTTCTTCCCGACCCTCCTCGACCGGATAGGGCAATAAAGTGGCAGGGTTCAGGGTAGCGCTTCTTTTCAGTGTGATATGTGGCGCCAAAAGTGTAAGCTCATATCCTGTTAACCGTGCACTCGTAAGGTATTGAGTCTTTGTTTGATTTAACAGGGCATCTACTGCGTGGGGAACTAACACCAACAGTTTGTGCGATAAAACTATTCCCTCACTCTGCCGTATAGCTACTGCTGTTGCTGCCACTGCTCGGAAACACCCAGGTAACCCTCGTGCTACAGGATCAAGAATGGCAGAAAAATACGCACATGGCCTCTGCTTATCCCCGTGTGCTTGCACTAACACTGATAACGCACACCCATCATTCTCGTGCACGTACAATGTGAAAATCTTTGTGTAGTCTGGTGTACCTAACACGGGTGCAGAGCAAAGGGACTGTCTCAATTGTTCAAAAGCATTCTGACATTCATCTGTCCATTCAAGGGGCATTGGTGTAGCTTTGGACAGTAACGCTAGCAAAGGTTTTATAATGTGCGAGAACCCCATGATCCACTGCCTACAAAAGGACGTTAACCCTATGAAGGCGCGCACATCTCTCTGCGTACGGGGGACTGGTGTATCTAAAATCGCCTGAATTCGATCTGATGTTAATGCACGCCCCTCCTTAGACAAAAGATGACCGAGGTAGGTCACCTTGGGTCTACAGTATTGGAGCTTTTTCTTGGAAACCTTGTGATTGTTCTGTGCCAGAAAAGAAAGCAGCGCAATCGTACTTTCCTCACATTGTGCATAAGAGTCTGCAGCAAGCAAAAGGTCATCCACATACTGGATAAGGACAACCCCTGACCGTAACTCAAAGGAATCAAGCTGTCTTTTCAAAGCCTGGCTATAAATACTCGGGCTCTCAGTGTAACCATGGGGAACACGACAAAATCTATACGATTTATTATTTAACGTGAAGCCAAACAAATATCTGCTATTAGGATGGACAGGGATGGAAAAGAACGCGTTTTTCAAATCGATTACACTAAAGGTCGTGGCCGTTGGTGGCACCAATGTAAGCAAGGTCGTAATGTCGGACACCACCGGGTATTGGGGAACGACAATTTTGTTAATCTCTCTCAAGTCAATAATAAACCTATAGACTTTGTCGTCAGTATCTCTCTTAAGAATTGGGAGAATAGGGCTGTTACAAACATTATAAGGAACCTCCTCCACCACCCCTGCAATTATCAAATCCTGAACAATGTGTGTCAGGGCAATTTCACCTTCTCTCGAAATCTTATACTGTGGCACTCGTGGTAGAGAGGCCCCCTCCTTAACAGTAATGTGAATAGGTGGAATACGCATCTCTCCCACATCCGTATCTGAGGTCGCCCATAACGTGTGCGGTAGAGAGGCCAAAGCTGGAATGTCTAATATAGTGCAAAATCTATTTGTGTCAGGATAATTGTCATTCAGGATAACCCGCACTCCCTCAGGAGCGCACTGTATCGTTGCTCGAAAATATTTAAGCAAGTCAATGCCCAGGATATTATCTGGTGTATGGGGCGATAACAAAAATTGACCAAAACTGAAAAATTTGTCAAGACAAAGTGCAAGGGGTTTTGACAATGGGCTAGGGGAGGGTGTGCCATCAAACCCTACACATGTTATCATTTCGCCAGACAGGGGAGCCCTCGGAACCAAGTTTTTCGACAAAGCGCTACGAGTAGCCCCTGTGTCGACTAGAAATTGATCAGTAGAACCCAGAATACCCGCTGTTACATATGGACCCTTCTGATCTACCGGCACTTCGATTGATTCTGCACCCCATCCTATGCAGTCCTATGCATGCACATAATCCTGGTGCTACACATTCTCACCCTCCGATATTTGATATTGGTTTCGTCTATCAAAAGTGTTTCGTTCGTCCTGGCCACGGCCCCTCTCCTCAACCCTTCCACGATCACCTCCACCACCTCTCGCCCCCGTATAACTGCCTCTCAACCTACCGCCTCCTCGACCACGCTGGCTACGCTGCTCACGAAGTACCGGACAATCGTCAGCCCAATGCCCAAACTCTTTACAATAGGCACATTGATCCTCCGCTATATCCGTACGACCATACGACGTATTTCCTCCACCACGTCTACCTCTATCATTCCCTCTACCCTGTGTTCCCCGAACCTGCGCCACATCACCTTCGTTTTCAATTCTTTCGCCTTTTTATCAACACTTTCTTTAGCCTCCAACTCCTGCCGCTCGTAATACTGAGCCATAGTTAACAAAGATGCAGGGGTCGCCGTGGCCCAGGAACTTTCACTCAATTTCAATCGCTTTGCAATCTTCGGTAGGAGATTAGCCACATACTTATCTACAAATAAATGCCGACCCGTATCATCTGTTAAAGATTGACCACTGTAATCATGAAACGCCTCTTCAAAGCGCGTAAAGAAATCTGAAACCGTTTCATCAGACTTTTGTTTGCACGAAGCTAACATGGTCCAATCGATCTTTTTAGAAGGCACGAGCGTTTTCAATTTATTTAAAATAGCCGCCGGGAGGTCTAAAATCAACTGGCAAGGCTTACATGCCGGTTCCCTATCTAAATCGGCAGCATTTATTTCTTTCCATGTCCCCCGAGTATTGTTTCATCATTATTTTTACGAATTTGTCTCCACATATCAGGTGGAAGAATTAACCCAAAAAACAAATCTATATCAACAAGAGTCATCACACAAGACGAAATGGCCCCTTCCACCCCTTCATAAAATGCCGCCGGATTTTTCCGAAGGTCAGGTAAAGAATTTTTCAATGCCATAACATCTGCTCTATTCCAAGGAGTATACACCCAGTTATATATAAAATATCCCTTCGCATCCTTTGACAATTTATCATCATCTGTACCTTCCCCTTTTGGTGGAACATACAAAGGTGCGGCTTCACGCATAGGCATAACATGCAGTGCAGAACTCTTATCTGAACCCCGGAGAGAACACTCCTTAGACTGCCCGTTAGACTCCAGCTCGGACTCCTTTTTCTTTTTCCGCTCCTCCCGCAATCTGGTGGTCTCATCTCGCAGCTGGATCAGTTGCTTGTAAAAGGCATCAACATCTGCAAGATCAAATAAACCTTTATCCAGATTCTCACGATGAACTGACACAGCTTTAGATTCTAACGTATCTGAAAGTTGACGATATGCGGCAACAACTTCATCTGCCAAATTAGCCAGAAAATACAGTAATTCATGATCCGTCCATCTACCCCTTTCCGTAACAACCTCAGACTGAGAAACAAAGTTCGTATTCACTTTACGAGCCCAACTACGCAAATGTGCGGACCTCTCCGCAGAAAACCTGAGAGCGGATACACCCTTCTTTTCCGGCTTATCCTGTCCATCATCTTCCGAATCTGCAGCTGGAGCCGTAGGCGAAACGTACGGAGGCGATGACCGATCTAGCAATGAAAAATCATCAATTTCATTATTAAGGACAGGATAAAGCGGTCGGCGAATAGGAAATTGACCAGTCGTTAGCAATTTACGTTCCCGTTCCTCCCTCTCTTTCTTCTCCTGAGCCTCTTTTTCCTCAAGCTGTAAAGCCTTATCCCGAGCAGCCTTGCGCTGCTCTTTGTCCGCCAAGGCAACTTCACGTTTCATTCGCACACGCACCGCTTTCTCCCACATTCGCACACAATCAAACATGTTTTGTCTAGACTTGCATTGAAACAGACATTGTTCCACAAACTGTACTTTTCGTAAATCGAACGACCCATGTAGAGGCCATTGCAATTCAGGATCAGACTTGGTATACTTATGCCATAATTTGCTGTACATTATAGGGGGAAGGCCAAATTTTATATACATATCACGATTTGGTGTTCATTCTGGGGGAGCCGGCTGTGCTTCTGCTAACCTAATTGTGGTACCATTTCCAAGACAGCACATCCCTCGGAGTGTGCTTAAAACAGGCATGTTCGAAAAGTATCACAAAAGCGTGATACCGTATAAAATGGCACTTACAGTACTTCACACAAATGTGCCGCTCAGAGAAAAAAAAACAAAGTTAGAGAAACATCTCTACATGCCTGCCTATGTGAAGTGCACTACACATATAAATTCAAAAGTCACAAATTCACAAACGTTAGCTAACTCAAGTCAAAATCATAGGTCATAGAACTCCGGCAAGCGTCCAAAGACTACCTTACCGATCACAAATCATAGGACTTCAGTAAGCGTCCGAAGACTACCTTACCGAACACAAATCATAGAACTTCAGTAAGCGTCCGAAGACTACCTTACCGAACACAAATCTTACCCAAAATCTCAAATGGTCAGATTCCAACTGCCAAGGTCTTGTGATCGAATCAGCCAAACGGCACTTTCCCAGCAACGCAGACGATCGAAAACTCAGTCGGAGACCGGCGCCACCTGGAAGGTCAGATCGGAAGGAAAGGAAGAAACACCGCGGGTGCCAAGACTCGGGTCACTCGGTGGCAGCGTACGCGTCCATGGCGAGTTTTCAAACCTTCGTCACGACCTCTCCTTCGGGCATCCGAGTCGCCGATGAGTCCCTTCGTGGTCGCCAATTTGTAGTATTAGGGTTCCCAAGGCCTACATGCTCCGTAGATAACCCACTTACATTCAAGAACTGTTGGCACGGAAACTGTAAAATTCAAAGAACAAGTTTATTAAGACCCCATGGGGTGGTGGTACATTCCTACAGCACCCTTCGGTAATGCAAGAAGTATCACACCGAACATCGGTGTGACCCGTTCTTTTATACAATTTACAGGTAATAAAACAGTAGGCAGTACAAAGTTACAGAGCGTTATGTACATATATGGTCATCTTTTGGAACACAGCCAACTCATTGGAGGGGTTACAACCCCACTGGTCAGTTTGGCGGCACATTCCTGAGGGGTGACTGGTCAGTGGGGACTGCGCATGTACAGGCTTGACCAGTACTAAAAATAGCCTGTTGCTGGGCAAACTGAAGTGGTCAGTGGTACGGACAACGGACTAAAGGGCATGCTGGCCACGAGGCCGCTTATGATCTAAGATGGCCGCCGTAACATACAAAATGGCAGTTCCAAGTATAGCCAAGTTAAGCGGGAAAACGTGTAGCACAGCTAAGCGCTAACTCGGCCATTGTCAAATTACGACAACTATGGCAATGCTCTCTATGTAGCATTGCAATCACAACTGCTACTGAAACTGCAAAGATTGCAGAATGCAGCAGCTAGATTGATACTTGACATCCCCAGAAATGAGCCGGTCGCCCATAGATTGGAAGGCCTACATTGGCTTCCAGTGGCCAAAAGAATTATTTTTAAATCTCAATGCCTGGACTTTAAAGCATTAAAAGGCATCAGCCCACAGGTTTTGAAGACGCATTTGAAATGGTATACACCAGGTAGGAGCCTAGGATCTGCTCTGTCTAAACTGCTACAAACACCCAAGGTCAAGCAGGTCCGATGGGGAGGAAGAAGTTTCCTAGTGGGAACAATTAAAATCTGGCACCTCCTCCCGAACCCTATCAAGAGCAGTACATCGCTTATGTCATTTAGAAGAGCTTTGAAGACCTGGCTCTTCACAAATAGACATGACGCATAACTGGCACTATAACGATACTGTCCTACTGTCCCTAGCGCCAAGATGCCCCTGGGAATTTGTGTGCTGTATAAATTATAAAATCAAATCACATCAAATCAATGTAGAGGTAAATCTGTGGTTGGGGCCTAATATCACCAGCAATGTAGAGGCAAATCTGGGATGGGGAGCTAAAACCCTCAGAAATATAGAGACAAATCTGGGGTGGGAGCTAATACCCCAGCAATGTAGAGACAAATCTGGTATTGGGGTCTAATACCCACAGCAATGCAGCAGCAAATCTTCTGAAAACCAGAGCAGACTATATTGCGGCTAAAATCTCGGAATGTAATAACCCTCCTAAAATGATTTTCTCCCTGCTAAAAAAGATGCAACATTCCAATGAGAAAGTCAATTCTCCAATTTCTTCCAACACTCAGTGTGAGGAACTAGCTGATTTTATTTTGTGCCTAAGGTAGACATCATTTATAATAACCTGCCAACTGTTCGCCTTCCAGTTGCCGGCTTGCCTATTAATCACCCAGCCAAGTCTGAGGACAGGCTAAATGTCTCCAAAACAACTTTGTGCTCTTGTTCAACTGAGACCAGATCAGCTTCGACAAGTTTTTAACTCACTCTCTCCAGCGATAAGGGAATTGGTTAATTTGTCTCTGTCCTCTGCTTCACTCCCGGCAACCTGGAAGCATGCAAAAGTTATACCTCTTTTAAAGCAGCCTTCTCTGGAGCCATCGGACCAGAGCAACTTCTGGCCGATCTCCCAGCTCCCTTTCTTAGCTAAGGTTACTGAGTTATATGTTAACATGGTTCTGGCGGAATTGGTGGTGCGCAATAAAACGCTGTATCCATCACAAAATGGCTTCCGTCTGCGTCATAGTACGGAATCAGCACTGTTGGCAGTGACTGAGGATATCCATAGCTGCCTAGATGTTGACAATTCAGCGGCCTTAATTCTGTTGGATTTAAGTGCCGCCTTTGATACTGTTTCCCATGACATTCTTCTAGGTCGTCTACATGATATCAGAGTCAGGGGGTCGGCTTTGGCGTGGTTCCCGTCCTTCTTGGAAGGCAGAACTTTTCAAGTGGTGCTACCACCTTTCCACTGTCAGGAGCATGCCATCAAGTATGGGGTTCAACAGGGCTCGATATTGAGCCCTGCACTCTTCAACATCTATGAGCAACCCCTAGCCTTGTTAGCAAAAAGTAGAGGGTTGTCATTGGTTTCTTATGCCGTTTACACCCAGCTAGCTATCGTCTTCTCTAAAGAGTGTCTAGACAATCTTTTTAAATTTGGAGAGGACCTTCTAGCTATTTCTGACTGGACGACGGCAAATTGTTTACAGCTGAATGCCGCCAAGTCTGAAATTCTGGTGATGGGTAGAGACAGGGCCCTCTGGTCAGAAAAGTGGTGGCCTGGTAAATTAAAACCTGCACCTTTGTTAAAGAAGGCAGTAAAGAACTTAGGCTTCTAGATAGATAGCGAGCTCTCATTTGACGCGCAATCAAAAGCCTTAGCGGAATCATATTTCGGTCTCCTGAGAGCGTTGAAACCGCTACTTGGTTATTTTTCTCTTAAGATTCGTCAAACTATTCTTCAAGCCACAATTCTATTGAGGCTAGATGATGGGAATTCGCTTTATCTAGGTGGTAACATATCCAGTATTTCTCGTCTCCAAAGAATCGAGAATGCGGCAGCGCGTGCTCTGTTTGCATTGCTCAAATCTTGTTCAGTTGCGAACATCCTGCCTAAACTCCACTGGCTGCCGATAGCTAAAAGAATCCACTTTAAGACGCTGTGTGTAGCCCACAAAATTTTGACACATCAAGGAACACTGATCTTAGCGGATCTTCTCGTCCAATATGTGCCTAATTGCCCTCTGCGCTCGGCCAACTCTGGCTCAGTTTGTATTCCTCGCTTCCAAAGAGCCAGAGCGGGGGCCGCTCTTTCAAGGTTCAGGCGGCGCATCTTTGGAATTCTCTTCTGATTTCTATCAGAGGACTTCAGAACTATTTAGCACTTTGAAAGGCCATAAAGACCTGGCTTTTCCCTGCGCAGGCCACTTACTTGAGTTGGAGTGGTCCAGTGTCATTTGTTGGGGTAGCGCTGGGATGCCTCATCACTGGGGCAGCTATGCGCTGTATACATTTTAAAATAATAATAATACCACCTGCAATGTAGAGGCAAATCTGGGGTGGGGGCTAATACCCCCACCAATACAAAGACAAATCTGGTGTTGGGGGCAATACCCCCAGCAATGTAAAGACAAATCTGGTGTGGGGGGCTAATAACCCCAGCAATGAAGAGATAAATCTGGTGTTGGGGGCTAATACCCCCAGCAATGTCGAGACAAATCTGGTGTTGGTGGGCTAATACCCCCAGCAATGTAGAAGTAGATCTGTGGTTGGGGGCTAATACCACCAGCAATGTAGAGACAAAGCTGGTAATACTCCTAGTAATGTAGAGGCAAATCTAGTGTTGAGGGGCTAATACCCCCAGTAATGTAGAGGTAAATCTGGGTGTGGGGGCTAATACCCCTACCAATGTAGAGGCAAATCTGGGGTGGGGGATAATACCCCCAGTAATGTAGACGTAAATCTGGTGTTGGGGAATAATACCCCCAGCAATGTAGAGGCAAATCTGGGGTTGGGAGCTAATACCCCTAGTAATGTAGAGGCAAATCTGGGGGTGGGGCTAATCTGACCAGCAATGTAGAGGCAAATCTGTGGTTGGAGGCTAACACCAGCAGCAACGTAGAGGCAAATCTGGGGTGGGGGGCTAGTACCACCAGCAATGTAGAGACAAATTTGGAATGGGGGCTAATACCTCCAGTAATGTAGAGGCAAATCTGGGTTTGTGGGCAAATGCCCCCAGCAATGTAGAGGCAAATCTTGTGATGGGGGGCTAATACCACCAGTAATGTAGAGGCAAATGTGTGGTTGGGGGCTAATACCACCAGCAATGTAAAGGCAAATCTGGGGCTAGGGGTAATACCCCAAGAAATATAAAGGTAAACCTGGGGAGGTCGGCTAATACCCCCAGCAATGTCGAGGCAAATCTGGGTTTGGGTGCTAATACCACCAGCAATGTAGAGGCAAATCTGGGTTTGGGTGCTAATACCTCCATCAACGTAGAGGCAAATCTGGGTTTCAGAGCTAATACCTCCATCAATGTAGAGGCAAATCTGGGTTTCAGGGCTAATACCTCCAGCAATGTAGAGGCAAATCTGGGTTTCAGGGCTAATACCTCCAGCAATGTAGAGGCAAATCTGGGTTTCAGGGCTAATACCTCCAGCAATGTAGAGGCAAATCTGGGTTTCAGGGCTAATACCTCCAGCAATGAAGAGGCAAATCTGGCTTTGGGTGCTAATACCACCAGCAATGTAGAGGCAAATCTGGGTTTGGGTGCTAATACCACCAGCAATGTAGAGGCAAATCTGGGTTTGGGTGCTAATACCTCCATCAATGTAGAGGCAAATCTGGGTTTCAGGGCTAATACCTCCAGCAATGTAGAGGCAAATCTGGGTTTCAGGGCTAATACCTCCAGCAATGTAGAGGCAAATCTGGGTTTGGGTGCTAATACCTCCATCAATGTAGAGGCAAATCTGGGTTTGGGTGCTAATACCTCCATCAATGTAGAGGCAAATCTGGGTTTCAGGGCTAATACCTCCAGCAATGTAGAGGCAAATCTGGGTTTGGGTGCTAATACCACCAGCAATGTAGAGGCAAATCTGGGTTTGGGTGCTAATACCACCAGCAATGTAGAGGAAAATCTGGGTTTGGGTGCTTATACCCCCAGCAATGTCGAGGCAAATCTGGGTTTGGGTGCTAATACCCCCAGCAATGTCGAGGCAAATCTGGGTTTGGGTGCCAATACCACCAGCAATGTAGAGGCAAATCTGGGTTTGGGTGCTAATACCTCGATCAACGTAGAGGCAAATCTGGGTTTCAGAGCTAATACCTCCATCAATGTAGAGGCAAATCTGGGTTTCAGGGCTAATACCTCCAGCAATGTAGAGGCAAATCTGGGTTTCAGGGCTAATACCTCCAGCAATGTAGAGGCAAATCTGGGTTTCAGGGCTAATACCTCCAGCAATGTAGAGGCAAATCTGGGTTTCAGGGCTCATACCTCCAGCAATGTAGAGGCAAATCTGGGATGGGGGGCTAATACCTCCAGCAATGTAGAGGCAAATCTGGGTTTGGGTGCTAATACCACCAGCAATGTAGAGGCAAATCTGGGTTTGGGTGCTAATACCACCAGCAATGTAGAGGCAAATCTGGGTTTGGGTGCTAATACCACCAGCAATGTAGAGGCAAATCTGGGTTTGGGTGCTAATACCACCAGCAATGTAGAGGCAAATCTGGGTTTGGGTGCTAATACCTCCATCAATGTAGAGGCAAATATGGGTTTCAGGGCTAATACCTCCAGCAATGTAGAGGCAAATCTGGGTTTGGGTGCTAATACCACCAGCAATGTAGAGGCAAATCTGGGTTTGGGTGCTAATACCACCAGCAATGTAGAGGCAAATTTGGGTTTGGGTGCTAATACCTCCATTAATGTAGAGGCAAATCTTTGTTAGGGGGGCAAATACCTCCAGCAATGTCGAGGTAAATCTGGAGTGGGAGGGCTAATACCTCCGGTAAAGCAGAGGTAAATCTGGTGTTGGGGGGCTAATACCCCCAGAAATGTAAATGAAAATCTGGGTTTGGGGCTAATACCCACAGCAATGTGGAGGCAAATCTGGGGGTGGGGCTAATACCCCCAGCAATGTATTGGCAAATCTGGGGTAGGGGGTTAAAAACCCCGGCAATGTGGAGAAAAATCTGGTGTTGGGGGGCTAATACCCCCAGTAATGTGGAGGCAAATCTGGGTTTGAGGGCTAATACACACAGCAATGTAGCGGCAAATCAGGGGCTGGGGAGCTAATACCCCAGCAATGTAGAGACAAATCTGGTGTTGGGGGGCTAATACCCCAGCAATGTAGAGACAAATCTATGGTTGGGGGATAATACCAGCAGCAATGTAGAGGCAAATCTGGGGTGGGGGATAATACCTCCAGTAATGTAGAGGCAAATCTGGGTTTGAGGGATAATACCCCTAGCAATGTAGAGGCAAATCTGGTGATGGGGGGCGAATACAACCAGCAATGTATAGACAAACCTGGGTGGGTGCTAATACCCCCAGCAATGTAGAGGCAAACCTGGGGTGGGGGGCTAATACCACTAGCAATGTAGAGGCAAATCTGGGGTGGGGGGCTAATACCACCAGCAATGTAGAGACAAATTTGGAATGGGGGCTAATACCACCAGCAATGTAGAGGCAAACCTGGGGCTAGGGGGTAATACCCCCAGAAATATAAAGGTAAACCTGGGAGGTCGGCTAATACCCCCAGCAATGTTGAGGCAAATCTGGGTTTGGGGGGCTATTACCACCAGCAATGTAGCGGCAAATATGTGGTTGGGGGCTAATACCATCAGCAATGTAGAGGCAAATCTGGGTTTGGGTGCTAATACCTCCATCAATGTAGAGGCAAATCTTTGTTTGGGGGGCAAATACCTCCAGCAATGTCGAGGTAAATCTGGAGTGGGAGGGCTAATACATTCAGTAAAGCAGAGGTAAATCTGGTGTTGCGGGGCTAATACCCCCAGCAATGTAGAGGAAAATCTGGGTTTGGGGCTAATACCCACAGAATTGTGGAGGTAAATCTGTGGTTGGGGGCTAATACCACCAGCAATGCAGAGGCAAATCTTGGTGTGAGGG
Source organism: Lissotriton vulgaris (assembly GCF_964263255.1). Lineage (NCBI taxonomy): Eukaryota > Metazoa > Chordata > Amphibia > Caudata > Salamandridae > Lissotriton > Lissotriton vulgaris. The sequence continues at coordinate 1,924,426,327 of NC_141694.1, forward strand.
CTAATACCCCCAGAAATGTAGAGGCAAATCTGGTAGTGGGGGGCTAATACCACCAGCAATGTAGAGGCAAAACTGGGTTTGGGGGCTATGTTAGAAATGGGATCTCTGGCTGGCTAGGGCTTGCGCCAAAACCAGGCAGAGACCACCACTCTAAGTCAGGGCAAGGGAGTTACACGCCAAGATAACCCCTGCTCACCCCCTTGGTAACGTGACACAAGCAGTAAGGCTAAACTCGGAGGCTATGTAAGTTAAGCGTTTGCGCGCGCACCCAGCAACAACACCCAAGGCCCACCACAAAGGACTCTCCACACAAGGTTATATATAAAAATAGCCTTTGTATTGTACCAAACACATTAGATAAAAACACACACTTTACAATGTGCCAACAGGCACAGGCAGAATTTACAGGGGATAAATGTATAGGACAGAGCCACATGGACAGGAATAGGCACTTTTAGAACTAGAGTACTTGTTAGAATTAGCACTTAGAACATAAAATCACTGTAGCATCAAAAATAGAAAATAGAGCCCACAACCAGTAATCACTGGTAACAGGTAAGTACCAGCTACGCAACCCTAACCACCTTAGGAAAATATTACGCAGGGAACCAGGACCTCACTAGCAATACCTGTACTAGGAAGAACAACCACCTAAGTATCACTATACATTTAGGGGTATTGGCATGAAAGCATTACACATGACGCATAAAAACACATTCCGAGGTCCAGGAAAAACACAATTGCACAAAAATCACATAGGCCACAACCTGAGACTGTCCCCAGGCCAACTGTCCTCTCTGGCGCTGAAACGCCCTGTGTCCCAAAATGTCAAGGGGGGCCTAAACGGAGCAGCTGCCCACTAAGTGCTGGGCAGCGGTGGAAACAATGGGGCCAAAACGTTGGAGCCTCGTGGCTCTGGACACAAACTGCCCCCTTGGAAAATTGTGGGCTCTGATGACAACTGTGCCCAGTGTGGGGGGAGCGGCCCGCTGTCTGCCGGGGCCGCTCTACCACCCAAAATGCCCCCAAATTGTTGGAGTCCCTCCCGGGGGACTCAAGGTAAAATTATGCCACGGAGCCTCTCAGGGCTCTTTACAATATGCCCCCTTGAGCCTCGGGGGCTCTAGAACAACAATGCCCGCTGTTGGAGTCCCTGGGGGACTCGAAATCACAGGATGCCCCCTAAGAAATGCGCCTGTTCAGTGAAGTCGGGGGACTCGAAACCACCACAATGCCTTCGAGCCTCTCGGGGGCTCTAAACAACTGCCCCCTTCATGGGAGCGGCACTCTCGCAGGTGGGGCCGCTTGGGTGTGCAGGCGCCGGTCCTGCGCTTCACCCTTGCTCCCCCTGTCAACCTCACTCACCGGTGAGACTGCGGGGCTTTTCTGGCGGCCTCACGGGGGCCCCGGGCAGGCTCTCCTAAGCCGGTCACCACGGGGCTCTCCCTCACTCCTGGGAGCCCCGTGGGAGGCGCCAGCTGCGGGCTTCTTCTCCCTCCTTCCCTCACCGGAGCGCGGGGTGGGCTCCCGTCCGCTTCCGGTTTTGGACAAAAGCACTTCCTGGTCGTTGCAGGCAGCACGGCGGCCCGGAGGGGGGGGAGAACGACTCACAGCGCCAATCCGGGGTAGGCTCCCGGTGAATTAAATAAATAAAACAGGGTGGGCACATGTTCTGGGATCGGCAAAAATGCGGCAATGAGCAGGGTGGGCACCCGCGCCGCAAAGCTCAGCAAAACACGGGGAAAACGCCGGGTGGGCACCGGCTTTTAAGACCAGCAACAAGGGAATCCCCACGCCGGGGAATCCCTCTAGGGAGGAATCGCCTGCACCAGCTGTGCAACGCGCTATTTGGAGAGGGAAGCCAGCACTCCCCATGCACTGGCAGACCACCCAAGTCCCCCCAGGTCCAGCAAAAGTCTTTAGGAAGGAAAAATCAAAGGGGGGAGGCAAAGGCTGGGCCCAGTGGCCTGCTCACTGGGCCATCCAGGCAGGAAGGCAGTCCTAGTGGCGGTCCTCCTGGCGCCCAGCAGCAGCAGGCCCCCCCCCTCCTGTTAGGATCAGGAACAGAGAACCCTTTACATGGGGTCACAGCCCCTTTTTATACAGTAAAATCCCTTTGTTGTACAAGGTGCAGGCAAGGGGCTAAGCAGATGCAAAAGGTTTCTGAGCACTTTGTTTTGCTCAGCCCCTCTGCCTATTCACAAGGTGGGTCAGGCACATCAGACACACCACAGGGGCTGGAGCCAGTATTGCAAATAAGTATCGCACTGGAGCACCTTGATGTGCTCAGCCCCTCTCACTATTCAGAGGACAGGCTAGGGTCATCAGTCGCACCACAGGGGCCGGAGCCAGCATTGTGTGGGGGAAAGCCCAGCCCTATTCAGGCCCCAGGTGCACCCCTCCCCAGCCATCACACATGCAGATCTCCCATTCACCACCGGGGCAGACCCATCCTGACTCCTGGAGCCTGGCACACCGGCCAGCTCCAGCCAATCACAAGCCAGCGCATTCACTGCACAGACACACCAACTCGTAGAAGTGGCACTTCCACACTAGACACAATCATGCCGCACACAACATCGCGCAGCATTTAATCACACGAGTCCGCACATACCAAACTCGAGCCTGCACTCCCCACGCATCAGGAACTAACATGGACACATACATTCCCCAGGCATTCCTATGGGAGGGCAGGCCAACCTCACTACACAAACGCACTTTACCCTGGGACACAGTGGTAAAGTGCGCAGAAACCAAAAATCACTACCACCAATTCACCTTAATAAAGCAAAAAGTTTAGGGTTGATCCTGCCAGAAGGGCAAAGTCCAACAGGCTAATATCCGCAGAAATGTATATGTAAATCTGGTGTTGGGGGGGATAATATCCCAGCAATGTAGAGGCAACTCTGGGGTGAGGGGCTAGTACCCCAGCAACATAGAGGCAAATCTGGGTTTGGGATGCTAATACCCCCAGCAATGTATCAGCAAATCTGAGGTGGGGGGCTAATACCCCCGGAAATGTATGTGAATTGAATTTTATTGACTGATCAAATAATGAAAATCATTACAGTACGAAAATATATATATTTTTAAAAATAGAGCTTTGGGTGCAAAATGCAAACCCCAATGTTATTCATATTTCATTCATGTTAAAAATCATTCATACAAACTTTAAAAAACTCAGACTTAAAAGTTCTGGGCAGCTTGGTAGTGCCCCTTAGTGCCTCTCGGGAGACGCCCTAGTTGCTTCGACATCGTTCGGCATGTCAGTTGCAGGAACAAAGTTGCATTTTTGTTACTAAGGCAATCCTAATCAGATTTGTGAATGTCCCCATTCTCGCTAAATTCATTGTCGTTGACTTAGAGAAGCATATGGCAGAGGCTTCCCTGCAGGTCTTTGCCCCGTTGGCAATGCAAATCGGGTGGAGAAGGCGCCTGCGGTCATTGTTTAGTTTAGGGCAACAGTACAGAAGATGCAACCAGGATTCCTTCCTGAAGGAGCACAGCCTGCAATCTATGTTTTCCCCCTTACGCGCAAAGTTGGACTGAAGTCAGTGATACGTAGCGTTATTAGTCTCATAAAAAGGATTATACTACGGACTTGCAGTCTTTGGGCCTCACTGAGATATAAAGTTGGGCTTTCCCCGGCAAGTATGATTTGTTCAATGGCTCTAAGTTGGAGCTGGAGCGAAGGGCTTTGATGTCTTGTGCAAAGGATGTTTCTTGAACTTGCTGGTTTACTGCTCTCTTCCAGTTCATAAGCAGAATGTCCAGGAGTCACAGGCTAGCTGCCTCTATCTTTAAAGTATTGATACCGATGCCCAGTTTGAGATTCCAAACTGTCCCTACCTCCTCAAAGGCGGATCTAAGTTGGTGTCTTAAGGAGTCCGCTGGTGCCCTCAGTGTCCTTAGGTACAACTACATAAGGTCCCCCTGGCACATCAGGTCGGGCCTCCGAAGTCCAAGCTCCAATCTCAGCCTTGATTTTCTGGCAGCCCGTGGAGCAAGAAGAACTGATTTATGAGCTTTAGCTTGGGCTTGGTTCAAAAAGGCATCTAGTGATCCTGGGAAGGGCAGGTGACCATAACTGATGGCTGGAAGCAGTTTTACTTTTAATGCAGTCAGTATTGGGGCCTGTTAGATTTGGGGGTCTCTAGTTGGCACAGGTAGGTACTTGTGACCAATAGGGACCCTCTCCTCTAGTCAGGATAAGGGGATTACACTCCTAAAATAACCCCTGCTCACCCCCTTGTAGCTTGGCACGAGCAGAAGGGCTTTACTTCAGAGGCGTTGTAAGTTAAGCAGTTGTGACCACATACAGTAACCCAGTGACAATACTACAAATGGACACCACACAAGTTTTATATAAAATATAAGTAGACTTTATATAGAGTTACCACAAGACCATAAACGACAAAAATACACACTATGATTACTTTAAGATGGTAAATTTAAGCTTAGTTCAGTTCAGTACTTAGATGAGACACTCTGCGTCAATGTACCTTAGGTTGCGTTGTGCTTCCACGACAAGCAATGTCGCAGCGATGGGAAATGTGGCAAAGTTCAGATACAAAGAAATAAAGACGTGAAGATCTTCCAGATGCACCACGCTTCTCGGGAATGCGAGAAGTCCTCGGTTCGATGCGTGGACTGCAGCAGCGACACCCTTAAGATGCGATGACAACAGCTCCAGCAGCGGCGCTCTTCTCCCACGATGCGTGAGGCTTCCTCTCGATGCAACAACTACAGCAGTGACATCCAAGATGCGATGGCAGCAGCTCCGATGGCGGCGCGCTTCTCGGGGATGCGAGGTGCTCTTGGTCGATGCGGTGCAGTGCGACAATTCCAGCGGCGACACCCTCTATCGGAGTTGCGACGGCAGGCACAATGATGGCGACACGCTCCGACCTCGTTGCGAGATTCTTCTCCAGATGCGGTGCAGTGCTACAACTACAGCGGCAACACCCTCCTTCGGAGTTGCGATGGCAGCAGTAACGACGGCGACACGCTTCCTCTTTGTTGCGGCACTCTTCTCTCCGATGCGGTGCAATGCGACCGTTCCAGCGGCGACACCCTCCTTCGGAGTTGCGACTGCAGGCACAGCGACGGCGACACGCTTTTTCTTGTTGAGTAGCTCTTCCAGCTCCATTCGACACGCAGTTCCTCAGAAGGCCCAAAATATCAGCAGGCACTTCCAAAGAACTCTGGGGAGCTGGGGGGTGAAGTCTGTTGTCCCTGAGACTTCACCAGGAGGCAAGCTCTTTTCCAAGCCCTTGGAGATCCTTCACAAGTTGAAAAGTGGAGAAGTGTGGCTCACTGGTTAGAGCAGGCAGACCCTGAAGCAGAGGTCAGACCTGGGACCAGGGTTTGATTCCCGACGCGGCAGGGTGTTGAGCTCAAATGTCCACGGACTCGATAATTCTCGCTTCGGTGCCTGACCTAATCATGGGTTCACACTCTGCAACTCTGGGCATTAAGCTTGCTTAATCTCCACAACGGCCCCCCGCGGCGGGATGCCTGGCTTTCACCTTGGGGATGCCCAGTAGGGGCTATCTCACAGGGAAAAACCAGGACGGGTTCCCAAGGCAAGCGCGGAGATACCCCTTCGGGGGTCGATTCTGGCGCTATATAAGAAATGTAATAATAATAATAAAGCAAAGTACACAAAGTTCATTTCTCCTTCCTGTGGCAGTAAGGCAGCTACTGAGAATTGGAGAAGTGTGGCTCACTGGTTAGAGCAGGCAGACCCTGAAGCAGAGGTCAGACCCGGGACCAGGGTTCAATTCCCGACGCGGCAGGGTCTTGAGCTCAAATGTCCACGGACTCGATAATTCTCGCTTCGGTGCCTGACCTAATCATGGGTTCACACTCTGCAACTCTGGGCATTAAGCTTGCTTAATCTCCACAATGGACACCCACGGCGGGATGCCTGGCTTTCACCTTGGGGATGCCCTGTAGGGGCTATCTCACAGAGAAAAGCCAGGACGGGTTCCCAAGGCAAGCGCTTAGAGACCCCTGGGTGATAAGCGCTATATAAATCCAATATACTATACAATACAATACTGCAGGTCCTAATATTTATACCCCAAAATCCTTTGTCCTCCGGGAGCAGAGAGGCCTTTGCCCAGTCCAAACCAGTTCTGGAGAAGTCTATTTACATGACTCCTTCTTTCCTTTCACAGTGCAGGGCAGAAACATAAGACGCCCCACAGGAGGTGGAGCCAGCATTGTGGAGGGAAAGCATAGCCCTGGAGCACTTTGTTGACATGATTCCTTCTCTCCTTTCACAGTGCAGGGCAGAGACATCAGACACACCACAGGGGGTGGAGCCAGCACTGTGGTGGACAGTCACAGTCCTATTCAGGTCCCAGGTGCAACTCCTCCCTCCCATCTAGATGCAGATCTCTCTATTCACCACTTGGCAGACTTATCCTGTCTCCTGGAATCCCCCAGCCCTGTCACTCAAACTCCAGACAAGGAATACACAACCTAGCAGAGGCAGGCTTGGAAGGTTAGACAAGAAAATACCTACTTTCTAAAAGTGGTATTTTCAAACACAGAATGTTAAAACTAACTTTACTAAAAGATGTATTTTATCATTCTAAGTTCAGGCATACTAAACTCGAATTTCTACCATGTTCCCTGAGTCAATTAGGATTATAAAATGTAATAATCTAACTGCCCATTCTGGCCTATAGAGAACAGGTAGCCTTGCAATAGTGAAAAACGAAAAGGGCTGTAATTCACTATTAGGACATGCCACACACACCAGGGCATGTCCTACCTTATACTTACAATGCACCCTGCCGTTGGGCCTACCATAGGGGTGACTAATATGAAGTAAAGGGAAGGTTTAGAGGCTGGCAAGTGTGTGCACTTGCCCAGTCAGCATGGCAGTACTAGACTGCACACAGGCTATGCAATGGCAGCTCTTAAACACATTTTACAAGGCTGCTTCTGTGGGTGGCACAACCAGTGCTACAGGCCCACCAGCAGCATTTGGACGTACACGCCCTAGCACACTCAGTGCACTAGACTAGGGTCTGACAAGTAAACCAAATAACCAAACATGGAAACACTGATTAGTACATAAATTTTCCCTTCCTGCTCTGCCAGTTCCGACTGCTGGCACCCCTGTGGTGTCAACTGTTTCTGTCCCTTTTTCTCCTACTTCTCTTATGCCTACTACACAACCATTGCTCACATTGTCATCTGCATCGACATCTGTTACATTTCTCCCAAATTTGTTACCTACAGTATTGAGTAGTGCGGGGATGCTAGGAAAAGGGTCGGTTAGAGAGAATTGGATGGAAGCAAAAGGGCGACTAGAGAGGGCCATGATTTGATCTGATGTGGAAGAGGAGGAGAAAATAATGATTGTGATTCAACTTGCGCACTGGGATCAAAGTGTGCTTTATAGTTTGGAAGACATATGGAGTGTGATGAAGGATTTTTACATATTGGTAATTATCAAAGGCCCCCTGTGTTCTAAGTGGTTCAATTCCTAGGTCAGGGAAAATGCATATGTGAAAAAATCTTACCTAGGCAATAACAACAATTATAACAGTACAGCATAGAGGACCTATCAAAAACAATGAACTAGAAATATGGAGAAAGAATTCATTTAATCAATAACACAATTACATTTATTCAACACAGTGAAAATCACAAGAGAGCATCACAGTAATTCATCTCAATTATTACTTGTACAAATAAAAACATAAAAATCTAATTAAAAGACCATTCATAGAATGAAAAAACAACAGTAGTAATTATCAAATATATTTCATTGTTTTTGATAAGTCTATATGTTATAATTGTTGTTATTGCCTAGGTAAGATGTGCTATGCAACATATGTTAATTACGTTGATTTGTCTGTGGTTGCAGTGTGCTGATGGTGCTGCCCCCCCCCCAAGTAATTTACAATATTAAAGATCGTGTTTATTTTCCTGGTGTGGCCCCTGGAGAGGTTCGGATGAATAATGTCACGTTACTTAGCTATCAAGCAAAGTTATATCAGAATTCTCCAACACTGGTGTCTCAATTTCTGATGAGAGAGGTACACCCCATTTAACACCCCAAAATACCAGAGGTTCAGGATGCGTTGGATGTTGTTACTCAACAGCGAGTAGAGACCCATTTTCAGGAACAATGGGTCTATACCCCTTGGAAAAGAAGTGAGGTACTGGCTATTAGCGAGATCCTAGAAAGAACCTTACTGCATATTATAAGGAATTAACAGAAGCTGCTGCCAAGTTATGACTTTAATAGATATTGAAATGTTTTATTGGGTTGTTGGTACCTGTAGATATTTGGAGACAGGTGCATACGGTGGATCATAGAGTTGAATTGGGTGGAACATGGGAGGAAATTAAGGCATGGGATTAAGAACGGAAACCAGGTGATGAGGGTAGTGATTTTGGATTTGCCGACTCATATTATTACTTACATGCATTCTCTTATTCCACTGAGACGAGTGGATTGGAATAAGTTGACTGCATGTCCTCAGAATAAAGAAGAGAGCGTACCTGATTTTTTCACTCGGTTTGACGGGGTATTTTGGGATTTTAGTGGACAGGATTTGTCGGTTGAAGGAGGGGTTCGGTTATTTGTTAATAGGTTTATTACTACTTTGCTTCCTGAAATTGCGGCTCGGTTACAGGCTTCTGAGAGTACATGGACCACCTCTTCCCCATCTGTGATATTGAGTGTGGCGCTACTATGAACATCTTGAAAATGAGGACAAGGATGAAGTAGAGAAAAAGAATAAGGATTTGAAGACGAATGTGCTATTGCAGCAGGTAGCAAGGGGATCCAATAGAGGACAAAGAGGGGGTACCGTTCAGAGAACTTCAGAATTTTGGTAGAGGTGGTGCACCGTTGGGATGAATCAATGTGCGTATTGAAGGAGGGAGGGGCATTGGCTAAGTGAGTGTCCAACATTGTTGCAGAAGTTGCACCGTCAAGAGGAAGAGGTTGGTATGGAGGGGTCATGGTGGTCAAATGCTGTACTCCCTCGCATCCCTCAATATAAAAATATTACAGGCTGGAGAGCAAGCTTTAATGCGCAATATACACGATTCAATACAACTGGGGTGGTTGAAGAGACAGTAGCGAATGTATGTAGTAGCCCCATTCTTCCTATTCTTAAAAAGGCTACTGTGGGCTCTCCTGACACACATCCTGATGTATATCGCTTTGTCATTGACCTCAGAGAAGTAAACAAAATAGTTATTCCCCAGTTTTCGGTAGTCCCTGATATCACTGTCCTTCTTACTATGATCCCTTCTTCTGCTAAATATTTCTTTATTATAGATTTGAAAAGTGCATTATTTAGCATCCCTGTCCATACAGTTTCTTATTTGGTTTTGCATTGGCTGGCCGAAGCTTCAAATATTGTAGAGTTCCTCAAGGTTATGCTGAAAATCCTAGTATTTATAGTCACACCTTAAAAAGTCAATTGGATGCTCTCTCTCTCCCCTAAGGTAATGTATTGTTACAAATCGTGGATGACATTTTGGTGGCCTCTGACATGGAACAGGGTTGTTGTGAGGCTACAGTGAAATTATTAAAACATTTGGCACGTAAGGGACATAAAGTATCACTCTCTAAATTTCAGTATTGTCAACAGCAGGTCACCTATTTAGGTCACCTGCTGTCGAAGGAGGGGAGGAAGCTGACACCTGCATGAGTTGATGCCATTGTCAAGATGCCTGTCCCTACGACTCAAAGCGATGTGCCTGCATTCATAGGCATCACCTCGTATTGTCGGCAGAGGATACCTAACTACTCTTTATTATTACAGCCTTTGCTTTATCTAACCACTAAAGATGTGCAACAACCTTTGCCCTGGATGCATGAATGTCAGCATGCTTTTGAACAGTTGAAAGATGCGCTTTGCTCTGTACCTGTGCTTGGTACGCCGGATTACAAGAAGCCCTTTGTGTTGCATGTACATGAAGCAGCTGGGTGTGTGCTTTCTGTGTTAACACAAGCCTTTGGTGGTAGGCAGAGGCCGTGGCCTTATTTATCTACAATGCTTGACTCTGTCGCGAGAGCACTCCCGAGTTGTTTGAAAGCTACGGTGGCTGCTGCCGTCTCTATTCAACAATCGGCAGGGCTCGTTCTTAATTATGATCTTACAGTAATGGTACCCCATGCTGTAAATGTACTTGTAAACAAGACAAAGATGCAGCACCTTACTAGCGCTCATCTGACTGGATATAAATTACCATTATTGCACCTCATATAACTATAAAAGGATGAGCCATTCTGAATCCAGCCACGTTACTACCCCTCCCTTCGGAAGAAAAGGACAAGGATGGCCATGATTGTTTGTTTCGTACTGAGGAAGAGACAAAGGTTTAGGTAGACTTGGCTAACATTCCTTTATCTGATCCACAAGGGGAACTATATGTTGATGGCTCTTGTTTTAAATTGCCAGATGGCACCAATACAGCGGCGTATGCTATTACCACGCTGTGCACTGTAATAGAGACGTCATGTGTTTCATATCAACCAACACAGGCTGCGGAGTTAATAGCCCTTTTACGGGCTTGTGAATTAAGTAAAGGGATGACTGTCAGTATTTATACAGACAGCTAGTACACTTTTGGGGTGGCCCACAATATTGGACGCATTTGGGCGGAGAGAGGTTTCCTAACATCTCATAGGATCAAGATTCAACATGCTCCATTGATTGAAAGAATTTTGACAGCTTTGAGTCTCACTAAACGATTGACAATAATAAAGTGTAGTGCACACAACGCAATTATTGATGAGGTGATGAGAGGGAACGCTTTTGTGGATCAAACAGCAAAGGAGAAATAAGATTAACAAAATGTTTGTAGCCGGTCCAGCTAGATGGGTCCCGAACAATGGGATGTTTGAAAATACGTTAGAAAACATGAAGGAGACTCACAGAGAAGCTACTGTGGAGGAATTGGCAGTGTAGCAGGAGAAGACAGGGTGTCTAAATGATGAGGGATGCTGGAACCAATTATCAGTGAGACAAAAGTGGATGTTGCAGGACACATATGTGCTTCCTGTAGTGACCATGGCACATGGTCCGGCCCATATTAGTGCTAAAGGCAACTGCGAATTATTAGACCCCGTATGGAGAAATTACAATATTTCAAAGACCGCTGCTCATTTGTTGAAACACTGCATGGTTTGCTTTAGACATAATCCGTGAAAGGGTACCCCTACGCCTTCTGGTAACTTTGCACCTCCTTCTTTTCCCTTTGAAGTGCTCCAGATGGATTATATTAAATTGCCCCGAGTGAATAATATCAAATATGTATTGGTGGTAGAATGAGCTTTCAGTAAATGGATTGAAGCATACCCTACTAAAAAAAACATTGCTATGGCTATGGCAAAGGCTCTTATTCAAGAGTTCTTCCTTCAATATGGCTTGCCCCATTTGATCTGGAGTGATAACGGCAACCATTTTAATGCCAAGTTGATTAAATAGATATGTGATGGGTTCCATATTCGACAGAAATTTCATGTGGCAAATCATCCCTAAGCAGAAGGTTTGGTTGAGAAGTACAACGGTACTCTCAAACTGAAGTTAGCAAAAGTAAAAGAAAGCACTGGATTTCACTGGTCAGATGCATTACCTCTTGCTTTGTTGTCAACAAGAATGACGGCTCACTCAAGAACTGGACTGTCTCCTTACGAGGTAGACTTTGGCCGTCCAGCAGATGTATGGGGTGTCACTAGGCCTAGAAAATTTTCTGAGATTCAGTATCCTATGTTAGTTTATTATTTGTTTGATCTTCCTAAAAGTTTGTGTTTTATTCATCAACAATCCATGAGGTGCTGCCTCCTGCACCTGAGGGGCCTGAGCACACACTTTGGCCTGGTGATTGGACGTTGATCCGAAGTTTCGAGAGAAAGGAGGCGTTGGAACCAAGGTGGAAGGACCCCTGGTTCTCATCACTATCAGAACTGCAGTAAGAGTGGCAGGACGGAAAACTGTTTACATGCCTCTTATTGTAAGAGAGTGCCCCTGTCTTTTCCCTACGATTCCTGGGTGAATGATGGCATTGGAGACCATGACACTGGACAAGTGCCCCCTTTCATCCCATTTTTAGATGCTCAGCTAGTGGGGACACAGACAGAGGAAGAGAATGGGACTGTGCTGATTGAAGCAGTCCCTCCGGAAATAAGGGCTGCCCCGAGTTCTCTTTCATGTGATTCACAGGAGTCTGAGTCTCAGCCGCCAGCATCCACAGATTTTCAAATCTTGCTTCGTGATGAAACAGTGCCAGGCAGAGAATGATACAAATTGTGTCCTCGACTAACAGGTGATGCACTTAAAGAGAAGTGAGTGGAGCTAGGGATGGACTTATTTGGACAAGATAGATAAGAAGCCAATGAAGTCCTGGGCTTCTGTCTCATACTGTTGTGTTGTATGCCAATTTAGATTCTGTATGAATTTTCCAGATTCATTCTCTTATATAGGTACATTTCACATTGCCCTTATATAGGAATAGACATCCAGTCCTAATTTAGGCATAGCCCATGCTACCCAAATACAGGCATGGCTACTTCCATCTGTTCATCTGGGTCACTACGAGTTCTAGGAAAACAAGACTCTTAAGTGTTAAGGACTTCCTCTTGCTTGGATACAGATTTCTCCAAGAACTCATTTATTATGCATGAACATCTGATCCTTAGGGGTTCTTTCATGATGTTCATATGCCCGACTTTACGTCAATGCTGGCATTACTAAACACCTTCAAGGTATAAATATACCTTCACATGCTATGGCAAGGTACGGTGTAGTTCTGTGCAGTTCGACTACCTACTTGCACGACGCAGCTCGCTACAGCAAGGGCCGAAGGAAGACAACTCTCCAGCTGATGCACTGATCAGAAGCTGCCATCCTCCTGCCAAGAATCCAGCTCCAGTGTTTCTGACTCCCCTTGCGGGGTGTTGTAAAATCGAGTCCCGGGAAAGAGATACCAGCCTCTCTCGTTCTAAAGGTATATTAGACCCTAGAGAAACCTTTGGCAATTCTTGGCAAAACTAAACCTACGCTAAAGACAGCACCTACTTCGTCCCTCGTACTAGACCTAGGTTAGGTACACTGGGGTAGGAGTATTTTAGAAGCACCAGTTGAGTATTTTAGCCTGTGTTATTTATGTATGTATTTTTATATGTCATAGCAACAGACAATGCTATTACAGTATTATTTTATATTACTGTTTACGCTGTACGCATTATACTTTGCATTCTGTCTAATGATTGTAGCAGTTTATATCTATTGCATGAGAAATAAGACTGTTCAATAAACCTTTTATTGAAACGCCCGTCTCTCTATTTCTATGCAACTCTGTAGAAACGAAGCATGCACGATTGACTGAGTAAAATAGTTCTCTATTGTTTCCACGACTCTGAAGATATTGTTTCGATTCTAGGGGGAACAAAGTTGTCATGTTTATGCGGTTGTCAGAAACTATTCACTTCTTGTTTATTTGAGAAAGTTTCTAGTGACCTTTGAGTTAGCTGGCACACACACAATTATATTTAATATACTCATAGAGACATACTAACCTAAGCCATATGTCAAATCTATAGTGTATATTATTCCAATGCGCAGAGCCTATTGGGAATATAGGAACTACACTACATGGCCCCCAACGGTTTGGTAAGGCACTCATTTTACGCTAGATACTGGAGTAACTCAGTCGTGCTTTTCTCAGAGACTCCTTTTACCGTAATACTCAAATAGACATCTGGAGAAAGTGAAGGATAATATCCGCCATAGCTGAGTAGGACGAACAATCCTATCTATTAGCTTTTTGGTTTGTTCAACGTAGAAGGATACAGTGTTACAAAATATTGTGCACCTTATCTTTGTTCCCTTGAAACTTGCTCTGCAGTTTTCATTAAACAAAAAACCAAAAATCCCTAACCGGGGATAACAACATCGAAACCGGTGGAGCTGCGGCCGATCAAGCCGAGGCAGCTTTTAACTTAACAGGTTTCCAAGAAACCAATGCGAATGCTATAGTCATTCCTCCAAATCCAAAGCCATCACTATAAAACGTATAAAACATGGCCTAACATCGAGAGGTGGTAGGGCAGTTTTTGTGATAGAGGCACATGAATATCACCAGACAGAGGTATTCTATTCATGGATAGTCTTCCCAGTGGCAAATCCAGTGACACATATGTTTCACTTCTACAAAGAAGTTGTTCCACTGGATGAATATATTCCTTTCCAGGATACTGAAATTCCACTCACATACCAGGAGCATGAGCTCTGGTTTAAAGGCGCCCTAAAACATTTAAATCACATTACCAGGTTCAGTCTACTAGGTAGACCAGGAGCAACATGGCCGGTTTTAGCTGGCTCTACACCACATCCTGACATTAATGACATGTTAGATGTAAACTTACTAGCTCAACTCAAGGAGCTGAACAAAATCTATAGACAATTGGTCCAATATGTTATGCGGACTCTTACAGTCCAACCTACCATAGTTATTCCACAGCAAACCTCTCACCAGGGGAATACACTAAAAATTACACCACAGACTTTACACTCAGTCATAGATAAATTACCTGCAATACGTGAACAAATTCTATTTCAGATAGCTCAAAAAATTACTCATATTGAGGCAGTATTTCCAAATACTCGCCCTCATGAGAAACACAGAATTTTGAAAATCTGTTTACCAATGGGGATCACACTGCATCTGGAGGACTGCACCACTTGGGGAACAGTCTTTGCTGCAATCTACACTAAAACACATGGTGTTCCGTCTATGGCGGTAATACCTGAAGTTCTGAAATCGATTCAAAATGAATACGGAACAGAACCTGCTTTAAATTTGGATATGAAAGTACTAAAAGATTTTAAACAGGTCTCAGCTATAACATTAGCTAATATTAAAGGTGAAGTAGCATCAGTGGCAATCCGCCAAAAGTTAAGGGAATTTGATGTAACTGAGCAACCACTAGAACTGGTCAGAATAATTGAGAAATCCTATGAAGAATTAGGCAGAGACAGTTTGGGTGAGAAACCAGTAAAACCACAACTGTCTGAAAGTCCTGAAAAGGTCTTTACTAAAAACACCCCTACTCCTTCTAAAAAGAAGTGGGAAAATAGCAAACAAACTTCTAAAGAGAAACGTTCTCATTCCCGAGGTAGTTATCCTCAAAAGGAGCCCTCTGAAAGGAGGTATAACCTCAGGAATAGGGATAATTTAAGAAAACCTGATAGATATCAAGATACTGATACACGTTCCTCTCGTACCTTTCAGACGTCGTCACAGAAATCCGAAAGACGAGGACGATCAGATAACAAAGAAGAAAGCGTGAAGTCCAAAGATGATCAACACATTCAGAAAAACAAGAAACCTCAATTTACCAAAAAGAAGGTAGCCGGTCTAAAACTCAGACATGCCGAGGATCTTAAGGACACAACTCAAGAACGGAGAAAGGGCTCAGACAATGTTGGACAGCAGAGCAGAAGTCACAATAGCTCGCCAGAACTAGAAGGATCATCTGGAGACAGTGGACTTATATGAATACATTCAAGTTGAAACTGCAGATACCGGGGTTAGTTCTCCACATAAGTTATATTAAATAACACTCCGAATGGAGGGAGACATACCAAGAAAAGTGAGAGCACTCTTTTGGGAGCTACTTTCTAAGGGTTATGACATTCTTCTAGCTGAACAAGACTTGCCACCAGAATTTGTCAGGGAGTGCCCACATGGCGAAAACATCATTATGCCAGCCTTCTCTAATCATATTCCGATTCATTTGAAATATACTTATGCCAAGAAATGGACAGGTGCCTAACCCCTGCATTATACAAAAATCATGTAGTATGGGATAAGGATTCTCCTCACCATAAAATCCAGTTAAAAAAATCAACCAACTGCACAAATGCAGTACCTAGTTAAGCAAGAAGCTAAAAAAACAGGTCAGGGAGATCTTACATCAACTTGAATACCAAGGGGTGATTTAAACATGCACCTCATCAGTGAACAATCCTTTGTTTCCTGTATCCAAATCAGACAATACATATCGTCTAGTTTTGGATTACAGACATTTAAACTCTTGTTGCAAAACATTTGCAGTGCAAAATGCACATAGTACAGCATTGATGAATAACATTGTGCGTAAAAAGTACATAACCACATTAGATATTTCTGTTTTTTCTGTCAAAACATTGCACCAGAAAGTAGGTATTTGACCGCTTTCTCAATAATGGGGACACTGCATGACTTCTGTCGTCTCCCTCAGGGATTCAAGAATAGTCCTGGGTTATTCTCAGCAAGAGTAACATAGTTACTACAAACTTATGATGATGAGGCTTTGTCATATGTCGATGGCATCTATCTGCTAGACGATGACTTGGATAGGTAATTGAACAGGGTGAACACCATTATCCTGGGCTTCGCCTCTGAAGGGTACAAATTCAATTTTAAGAAATCAAGAATTGCCCATCTCAACGTCCTTTTCCTAGGATATAAGTTATCAAGGGAAGGCAAAAGCCTGGCAGCCAACTTTTTAGAAAAGTGTGCGCTGCTCCAACCACCAAAAATGCTGAAAAACTTACAGTTGATTCTAGGATTCCTGAATTTCGGAAGAACTGATATTCTAAACTATGCAGAAAGGGTTAAACCTCTCTACGAATTAATCAAACCTAGTTTTAAGACAGTAAATTGGAAAAAAGAACACACAGAAATGTTGCGTTCACTCCAAACAGACATGTTAACAATGAAACCTTTGCAAACACGCGTAAACGTACGTAACTTAGTGATCCGAATCATTCCGGGTCAATGCAGATTTACATACTTGACTTTTAATGAAGGTGAAAAAGTACCAATAGCATACAAATTACATTTGTACATACAAGCCGAAATGAAATTCACGTCTACAGAAAAAATTCTGACAGCTGTTCAAACCGCTGTAGCAAAAGAGAGAGCCCTCGCACAGGGAAAACGCATTATGGTTGTAGCACCTGTAACTGGATTAGAGGCAGTGACAAAAGCGAGCATTCCAAATGCTAAAGCTTTACATCCGATATTGGATACAATGGGTTAATTCTCTTGCTGCAACTGATGTTGAATACATTTTTGATCCTTATCTAAAAACACAAGCATTTCTACAATACGAACAAAAATGTCCTCAGCCTACTGAAATTCTGCCTCTAGACCAGTACGAGTGTATAATTTATACTGATGGATCCGCACAACCCGCTACGAGGGGTAAACAAGCCTATAGTGCAGCATGTGCGATCGTTAAAGGTTGTTGGCGCGATGGCAAATTCAGACCTATGGTCACAAAAACACAATCTCTAGAAGATTGTACAGCTCAGCGAGCTGAACTACAAGCATTCATCATGGCACTTGAAAATACGGATCGTGAATTCCCCACACTCATATTGCGTGATTCTTTCTATTGTGTCCAATCCTACAATGAATATTTACAGAATTGGCTTCAAACAGGTTTCAAAGATGCAAAAGGTGGCACAATTAAGTATATAACTCTTGGGAACAAGTAGTTCAGTTACGAGAAGGACTGCAAAACACTCACGTGATACACACGCTAAGTCATCAATGTGATGGTGTTAACGTTGTAGGGAATTCATGTGCAAACGGCTTCCATATCTGCAATCACTCATTCAAAAACGAAAATAGACAGTGAAATAATGCTGGCTGTCAATGGTTCAAGCAAAGACAGTGGTAAAACATTACCTAAAGGGTTTCCACTCAAATACTCATTTGTAACTGATGGGAACACTGTTCTGTTTGCTCAAATCCCTGGAGTGGGGGATAGGGTAATTCCAAACATGGAACATAGATTAGGACAAATCCTAGCAGCACATGAAGGGCTCGCCTCTGCACATGCAGGTGTTTCCACCACGGTATCGTTATTAAAACAGAGATACTGGTGGCCACGCATGAGGAAACAAACCAGAAACTATGTTTTGAAATGTGAAATATGCCAAAAGATGAAAGTCTCTATTGTGAAACGTCCTGCGCAGACACCCCCGTTAATTTCGGATAAAACATTAGCTTGCGTTTACCTGGACCACTGCGGTCCCTTACAGAGGGATGGTAACTATAAATATATCATGGTCACAGTGAATTCATGTTAAAGGTTCATTTGGATGAGGCCTCATCGCTCGGCTGACGCTCGAACTGCTATAAAAGATTTGCGAGTCTTTATCGGCACATACGCAATCGACGCGCTACATTCTGACCAGGGTAGTCAAGTCAAGTCAAGTCAAAAGATTTGTATAGCGCGCTACATACCCGGAGGGTCTCAAGGCGCTTGAAGAAGGGTGGGGAATTACTTGTCAAATATCCAAGTTTTAAGTTGCTTTCTGAATGCTAGGTGGATCTGAGTGAGACGAAGGTGAGTGGGGAGTGAGTTCCAGGTTTTAGCAGCGAGGTAGGAGAAGGATCTACCTCCCATGGTGGTTTTATTGATGCGAGGTACGGTAGCAAGGGCTTGGTTGGAAGATCGTAGCTGGCGAGAGGGGGTGTAGAAGGAAAGTCGTGTGTTGAGGCATTCGGGTCCAAGTTCGTAAAGTGCTTTGTGTGCGTGGGTTAGGAGGCGGAAAGTAATCCTCTTATTGACGGGGAGCCAGTGGAGGTTTTTCAGGTGACTAGAGATGTGGTCTTTACTCTGGATGTCTAGTATGAGTCTGGCTGATGCGTTCTGGATGCGTTGGAGTTTTTTCTGGAGTTTTGCGGTGATACCGGCGTATAGGGTGTTTCCGTAGTCCAGGCGGCTTGTAACCAGTGCATGGGTGACTGTTTTTCTGGTTTCGGTGGGGATCCAGCGAAATGTTTTTTTGAGCATGCGAAGAATGTTGAAGCATGATGATGAAACGGCGTTGACTTGTCTGTTCATAGAGAGTGAGGAGTCCAGGATGACGCCCAGGTTCCGTGCGTGGTCCGTTGGGATGGGTGCTTTTCCAAGGGCCTCTGGCCACCAAGAGTCATCCCAAGCGGAGGGGGAGGTACCTAGGATAAGGACTTCTGTTTTGTCTGAGTTCAGTTTCAGACGGCTGTGCTTCATCCACTCGGCTACTTCTTTCATTCCTTCATGTAGGTTGGTTTTGGCGGTGTTAGGGTCTTTGGTGAGTGATAGGATCAGTTGAGTGTCATCCGCGTAGGAGATGATGTTGAGGTTTTGTTGGCGTGCGATGGCCGCGAGGGGGCTCATGTATACGTTGAAGAGGGTGGGACTGAGTGAGGACCCTTGGGGTACGCCGCAGATGACTTCAGTGGCCTCTGAGTTGAATGGTGGGAGGCGGACTCTCTGGGTTCTTCCGGTGAGTGCTTCCCTTGGATTCCGATGTTTCTGAGGCGCTGTAGAAGGGTGCTATGGCAGACTGTGTCGAAGGCTGCGGAGAGGTCGAGGAGGGTGAGGGCGACTGTGTCTCCATTGTCCAGTAGAGTGCGAATGTCGTCTGTTGCTGCGATGAGGGCGGTCTCCATGCTGTGTTTGGCTCGGAAGCCGGACTGTGAGGAGTCGAGGGATTTGTTGCTTTCGAGGAAGGCGGCGAGCTGGTTGTTGACGGCTTTCTCGATGACTTTGGCCGGGAATGGAAGGAGCGAGATGGGGCGGTAGTTTTTGAGTTCGGTGGGGTCCGCTGTGGGTTTTTTCAGAAGGGCGCTAAGTTCTGCGTGTTTCCAGCTTTCTGGGAAGGTGGCGGAGTTGAGGGAGCAGTTGATGACGTCTCGGAGGTGTGGTGCTATGATGGAGTCTGCTTTGTTGAAGATGTGGTGAGGGCAGGGGTCTGTGGGGGATCCTGAGTGGATGGAGTTCATCAGGTGGATGGTGTCCTCAGTGGAGATTGGGTTCCAGTCATTACGGATGTTCAAGGGGGGTGAAGGTCCTGCAGAAGGTTGGGTGGGTTGGTCTCCGGGTCGGTTGTCGAAGCTGTTGTGGATGTCTGCAATTTTGTTGTGGAAGAACGAAGCTAGGGAGTCGCAGAGGGCTTGAGAGGGGGGAGTTGGCTGAGGGGTTGGTAAATTCTTTGACGATATTGAATAATTCCTTGCTGTTGTGGGTGTTGTTGTCTAGTCGGTCTTTGAATGCGGCTTTCTTGGCAGATCGGATTAGTTGGTGGTGTATGCGGGTGGCGTTTTTTAAGGCGTCCCTGGTGCTGGTGTTTGGGTCTTTATTCCAGGCCTTCTCGAGGGAGCGACAGAGTTTCTTCGATTTCTTAAGATCATCGTTGAACCAGGAGGCGTTTTTGCTGCCTAGTTTGGTTTGACGTTTTTTCAGCGGTGCTAGGATGTCGGCGCTGTTGGATAGCCATTGGGTGAGGTTAATGGCTGCTTGGTCGGGGTTTGAGGAGTGGGCAGGTGGGTTTTGAAGAAGCGATGAGGAGATCTGGTCGATGGTGATTTTGTTCCAGTTTCTTCGCAAAGTAGGTTGAGGATGGTTGTGAGTTGTGGTTTTATTGTAGATAAAGTGTACGCAGCTGTGGTCCGTCCAATGGAGAGTAGTGGTGTGACTGAAGGAGACATGTTTGCTGGAGGTGAAGATAGGGTCGAGTGTGTGACCTGCATTGCGGTATTCTAGTCCATTCCATCCTGAGGGAAATTCATTTGTGGAGAGAAAAAAACAGGACCTAAAGCAATCTATAATGGCTAGGGTATTAGGTTTGGGTGATAGGTGGGTCAAACATCTAATAAGTGTCCCATGTAGTCTTAATAACGTGCCAAAAAGTTCTCTAGGAGGTATCACTCCATATGAGGTCCTTTTTGGGACAAGAATGTTGGTCACGGACCTTGATTGTCAGACATCAGTGGTGGAAAAAAACACATTTGATATCAAAGATCGTTTGACTGTTTTACAGGACTTAAATGAATTAAGAATGAAACAAAGCAACGTTTTCCTGAAGCCGACCACCACTGAGGAAAAACCGACCGTCCCAGCAAGGCCTGTCTGGATCCCAAAGCTTGGAGATCTAGTCAGAGAAAAGATTGCGGACAAGAAGGAATTTGGGCCTTCTTATAGACAACCGGTACCTGTCCTAGCAATCCACTGATCAGTATTACTGCCGCCCCTTGCTGGTAAAAAGGAGAAACGGTTTGTCTCCATCGACCTGATACTAAGCAGTAGGCCAAGTGTACTCCGCCAATGTAGCAGACGCACGCCTCTAGCTCCAATCAAAGAGGTTCAAACTGAGAGACTCATCACCTTTGAGGAATCTGCAGTGCAAAAAGGACTATGCAACAAAGCTATGGAACTTGTGCCTCTTGAGACCCAGACAGTTTGTCATGAAACACCTGTCTACAACGAAGTAGCACCTGTCTACAATGAAGTACCAAGTGATCAAGTGGTTCCAGCGATTTCAACGAATCCTGATGCAATCCCAAACATTGACAGAACTGCCTCTGGCTATTGCATTAACTTTGATATGTTTTCTGAGGATCCCAGCAAACCTGAAACAACACCAGCAAAAAGAACTTTCAAAGAACAAGCAACTGATTTTTTTATCACCTGGAAAAGACATATTTGGTTTCACCATGGATTGAACTTTGGATTGTGTTGGGAATATTTTTTCTTCTACTTTGTTTGACTCTGGTAATAACTCCAGGAATGCTTATAAATGGAAGATATGTCAAAATGGACACAGCAAGTAAGAACGTCAACTTACTAGTCAAGCCACACAAATCATCCCATCGTGAACAGAGAGACTTGTCAACAGTGAACATCACTGCTTTTCCTATTCAAGATGGTATAGCTTGGGACAAAACAGGATATGACATTTTTTTGCCCGTTGGAGCTGTAAAAGATTCCACACTAATTCAAGATTTCAATAAGTGACTTTGTTTCATCTAGTACCTTTTCTGATGATTGGGACTTCGAGACTGTTATTAATATGATGTCAGACTTAGAAATGTCTGCAGTATTTACAAATCATGAATATTTAGAAGGTTCATCAGACTATGAACAAATGTATTGTTATAATCATTACGATCATCATTTCTTGCACAAATCTGCAAATCCTAGAAATGTATTAATGTATTACCATTGGGAACATTGTCCTCCACCACCAAAGGGTAGCTCAAAAACATTTGCTATGAAATTTCAATACTTCACAATGGTTCAATGTATCTAATGCTGAATCCTTTTACTTTAAAAACTGTAAACAAAACAGGAACAAAAAGTATCTTGACAAATACCAAACAGATTTATTCTGCAGCCTTTTATGCCCAACTGTCTAAACTAGGTTTCGACTTTTGGAAAGACAACATTGAGACGAAAACTGTCTGGGGTACGAAAGATTGGCAAGTGCAGGGGGTAGAAGCATTATTTAGAGCCTACATCATCCCTGAGCAAATTATGTTTTTGAATGACACTGTCCAATCGACGTCTTGCCTTGGGTTAGCCAAGATCAAAGACATGAACAATCAGTCCATACCTACACCTACTCCTGATAGTGATAACACTTCAAAGGGGGAGGTTGACGTACATACTATTTTGCATCACAAGAGAACAGATCCAGATTGGAATAAATGGTTGATCAGGCCCACAGACACAAACAAATGTCAAGATAGTTTTCTGAACAAAACACAGGGTTTCACATTCAATAGGCCAGCCCCAAGATATGTTCAAAGACAGCATCTAGGAATAGTAACAGCATACAGTTTAGGGAAGCTCTGCCTTGATTGGCTACAAAGATCTACACTTAAGGATGTAAAGCAACACTTATCTTTACTTAAAGATGGCGCTGATCTTAGGGAATTCTTGCTAGAACCAAGAACACTGCATCAAAAACGTTTTATATATGCCGGTATCTATGCTGCTTATAATGAAGCATGGAAGAGTACGTAAGCAGAGACTGCAGAACAAATACAAGAAATTGATTGTATTAATTTAGAGAAATTTCTCTCTGTAGTTGACAATGGCTTACCGACTCTGTCATCCAGGATATATTTATTGGACAGCATACTGTCTTCTGCCATAGACATCATGGAACAGAACTTGGTCATGTTGCAACATGGTCAGTCTCAGTTACATTATATCATGCTATTAGGCTGGACGCTGCAAAACCTAGTCCAGGCTATGTGCCTTGGCGTTTAATCAATACCACGTCACTGTTTTCAGAATTCAATTCACTGATAAGCAGATCAAACTGGCACAAAGGGGAGCAGACTTTACGGTGCTGAGCATTGAAAAACTGGAAAGATTGCAATTTACGGTAGCAAAGAAACCAGCTACTGAATGGATACTACATGGAACAATCACTCTGCCTGTTACAATTTTCCATTTTCAGTATTGCCTAAAACACATACCAGCAGGCACATATGAAAAGTTGCGTAAAGAATACATCAAGACATCCTGGGAATTACCCTACACACACAGATGTTGGAGTGGGGGAAGGGAAGTGTTTCTTAGCGGTACACACTGTGAAAATGCAGTAAGCGGTCTCTCCTTTGTCAGGGTATAAACTTACACGGGGCCTGCGATGGTTCCTCTAACAATTTATCCTGCCACCTGCAAGGTTCACCAGCTGCGGTGATTGATCCAATTTTTGGACAACTTTGAAAAGGGAAGTTACCTCATATTGACCGATCACAGCTGGTGTGGCATGTTGCCAGGTATACCATATCTATTAACTGTGTCAGCCAGGGTCACTAGGTGTATGCAAGTATTGTTCCCAAAAACCAAGACTGCCAGGGAGTCACCACTTTGGCCTTCACTGAACATCTCTTCTATACGAATTGATACTCTAAGCAGAATGAAAACCATTCTTTTGCAAAAGACTGTCCCCAGACCTCGGCCAAAGAGACCTATGATCTACAAGTCGCAAGAACTTCTGTGGAGATATATGCCCTGTTGGCTATAAACTGCCATATACATTTCTCAGAAATGTTAAGTCATATCTTACACATGTTTGATACGAGCAGTATTGTACATGTATTTAAGACCGTATTTTCCGGACTGTTAGCACCTTTTCAAGCGGTCCTAGGAATATTTCCAAACTTCGTGTACTCTGTGTTTGGCATACTGCCCCTCCTTTTGGGACTCGTTGCAGGGATACTATTTTTGCTCCTACTGCTGTGATATGGCAAGCCAATTCACCAGCGACACCCAGTTCTCCATGGAGACAACTCTACTGGCGATGAAGTGTCGTGAGCGCATCGTCCAAATTTTGGGACTACCTCGTCTACGAGAGTTAAATACCACATGGTTTCTGTCATTCAGATCAATTTGGCAAGATTGCATCTTACCGGTTCTACGCTGCCTGCTATGCGGAGAAGAATGCGTGTTAGACACATGTCTCACACTCCCATCAGTCATGCCAACGGATGTTGATACTTTGCTTGAACCTGTAATGGCCAGTGCTCTGTGTTGTCCCCAGCAGCTGCCAATTCTGATGACGGCATTCATTGAGATCTCACAGACGCAAATTGCATCTGCTGAGGTACGAGAGGAAACAACAGGTGCGCAGGTACCATCCAATACAAACATTGCTAATGCGAGCAATGCTGATGGCGACGCTTCACATCTACATGCGGTTAATCTTCTAAACCAGGAAATTCAACTTTCACCTACAATGGTAGACAACTTTTTGTCAACAGACATAGAAGATTTCATGTTTTCTCCAAGCCCTAAAATTGACTTTTGATTTTGGCACACAGTGTTATGAGAGACTTTGAATGTGACCTTCATTTTTTCAAACAAGGCACTAACTTTGGAACTCTTTTTCCTATGATTCATTTTTATTTCCAAATTAGTATTTTTTCATTTTTTGGCTTTAGTAATCTGCTTAAAGTAGGACTATTCATAGAGAACAATAATTCTTTGAAAAACTTCCAGAGACAATACATGACCTTGTCCACATAAAAAACAGTTTTATGTAATCAGACATGAAATGGTTTCGGCCTTTTTTCTTCTGTGTTTACGAGCCATTTCATAAATGTATATTTTCATGAATCATTCATTTAGCATTCATATGTCAATATATGCTTAGAATGAAACATTTCTTTAATGTGTACAGCACCAATGCTTTGGTTTGGATACATAATTACAATGTATTTGAAACATGCTTTTAGCACTTCATGTATAGATATGATTTAGATATGTTTAAACATGTTTAGAACTTATCAACAAAATTGTTCTTGTAAAATACAAGTAATGTCCTTTGCGATAATAGGAAACATCCGTATCAAATGAACAGGACCGAGCTGGATAGATGTATATTTTAAATCCTTTATTTTTTGTAGACAAATGTTCCAAATCACAATGAATTTTTCTTTTTCTCTTTTCTAGCCAACGCGTTTCGTCTCTTTTGATGAGACTTCTTCAGGGCTCAGAACACCTGTTTGGTGGTTCACTACTTCGAATCCACGCTGTTCGAGTAGCAGGTCACCATGCCGGTCTCGAGTCATTCCTGAATACTCATAGGATATGACAGATTCTACAAGTACTTTTTGAATACCAAGAATTCTCCAGCCCATACCGCTTAGTGCAAAAACAGGTGTTCTGAGCCCTGAAGAAGTCTCATCAAAAGAGACGAAACGCGTTGGCTAGAAAAGAGAAAAAGAAAAATTCATTGTGATTTGGAACATTTGTCTACAAAAAATAAAGGATTTAAAATATACATCTATCCAGCTCAGTCCTGTTCATTTGATACGGATGTTTCCTATTATCGCAAAGGACATTACTTGTATTTTACAAGAACAATTTTGTTGATGGGTGCTGATTCCAAAGTTTATGCTGTTTTGTTTAGGACTTCTGTCCTTGAGAGGAACTTATAGGGTTGTGTTCCTAGGTCTCTCAAGCACCATCATATTTCTTCAAGTCACAGACTACGACAGGTGCAGGTACTTTGCTCCAACCCTTCCTTTGTCAGTTTGATGTTTAGAACTTAGTAATGTCGTACATAAGAAAGTGGGGTGGGTGTTACATGTCGATTTAGATTCTGTATAAATTTTACAGATTAATGCCCTTATGTAGGTACATTTCACATTGCCCTTATATAGGCATAGAAATCCAGTCCTGATTTAGGCATAGCCCATGCTACCCAAACACAGGCATGGCCACTTCCATCCATTCGTCTACATCACAACAAGTTCTAGGAAAACCAGACTCTTAAGCTGTTAGGGACTTCCCCCTGCTTGGATATTAATTTCTCCAAGAACTCATTTATTATGCATGAACATCTATTCCATAGTGGTTCATTCATGACGTTCATATGCCCGACTTTACGTCAAAATTGGCATTCCTAGACACCTTCAAGGTATAAATATACCTTCACTTGCTATGGCAAAGCACGGTGTGGTTCGGTGCTGTTCGACTACCTACTTGCACGACGCAGCTCGCTACAGCAAGTGCTGAAGAAAGCCAACTCTCCAGCTGATGCACTGATCAGTAGCTGCCATCCTCCTGCTGAGAATCCAGTTCCAGTGTTTCTGACTCCCCTTGTGGGGTGTAGGGAAATCAAGTCCCGGGAAAGAGATACCAGACCTCCTTCTTTCTAAAAGTATGGAGCTGATTAGAACCTAGAGAAACCTTTGGCAATTCTTGGCAAAACTAAACTTATGCTAAAGGCAGTACCTACTTCTTCCCTCGTACTAGACCTAGGTTAGGTACACTGAGGTAGGTGTATTTTAGAAGCACCAGTTGAGTATTTTAACCTGCGTTATTTATGTATGTATTTTTATATATGTCATAGCAACAGACAATGCTATTACAGTATTATTTTATATTACTGTTTACGCTGTACGAATAATGCTTTCAATCATTGTATTTATAAAGCGCACTACATACCCGTGAGGGTCTCAAGGCGCTGGGGGGGGCTGCTACTGATCGAAGAGCCAGGTTTTGAGGAGTCTTTTGAAGGCCAGCAGGTCCTGGGTCTGTTGTAGGCTGGTAAGGAGGGTGTTCTAGGTCTTGATGGCGAGATAGGAGAAGGATCTGCCGCCGCTGGTGGTTTTCCGGATACGAGGAACTGTGGCGAGGGTGAGGTTTGCTGAGCACAGGCTGCGGGTGGGGGTGTGGAGCTGAGTCGGTCCTTGACGTATGTAGGTCCAGTGTTATGTAGTGCTTTGTGTGCGTAGATGGGGAGTTTGAAGGTGATCCTCTTGTTGATGGGGAGCCAGTGTAGTCCTCTCAGGTGGGGTGTGATGTGGCTGCGTCGGGGGACGTCGAGGATCAGATGTGCCGAGGCAATCTGGATTCGTTGTAGTCATCTCAGGAGCTTGGTTGATGTTCCTGAGTAGAGGGCATTCCCATAGTCGAGTCTGCTGGTGATGAAGGCCTGGATGACTGTTTTTCTCGTGTCGGGAGGGATCCATTTGAAGATCCTGCAGAGCATTCAGAGGGTGTTGAAGCAGGACGCGGAGATGGCGTTGACTTGCTTGGTCATCGAGAGGGCGGAGTTGAAGATGAACCCCAGGTTGCGTGCGTGGTCGGTGGGTTCCG
Source organism: Lissotriton vulgaris (assembly GCF_964263255.1). Classification (NCBI taxonomy): domain Eukaryota; kingdom Metazoa; phylum Chordata; class Amphibia; order Caudata; family Salamandridae; genus Lissotriton; species Lissotriton vulgaris. The sequence continues at coordinate 1,924,453,760 of NC_141694.1, forward strand.
GGGCAATGCCTAGCAATGTGGGCCACCAGGAGTCGTCCCAGTTGGTGGGGTGGGCCCGAGGATGAGGGCACCCATTTTGTCTGAGTTCAGCTTCAGTCTGCTGTCCTTCATCCAGTCGGTGACGGCCTTCATTCCTCTGTGGAGGTTGGCTTTAGCGGTGTGGGGGTCTCCGGTGAGGGATATGATCAGCTGGGTGTCGTCGGCATAGGAGATGATGTTGAGGTTATGTTGCCATGCGATGTGGGCGAGCGGTTCCATGTAGATGTTGAACAGTGTCGGGCTGAGGGAGGATAACTGTGGGACGCAGCAGATGATCTCGGTGGTTTTTGAGGGGAAGGGTGGGAGGCGGACGCTCTGGGTTCTGCCGGAGAGGAAGGAGTTGGTCCAGGCCAGGGCCTTCTCTTGGATTCCGGCGTCGTGGAGGCGTGCTGATAGGGTGCAGTGGCAGACCGTGTCGAAGGCTGCCGATAGGTCCAGGAGGATGAGGGCGGTTGTTTCTCCTTTGTCCATCAGGATCCTGATGTTGTCGATGGCGGCGATGAGGGCGGTCTCGGTGCTGATGTTGTTGCGGAAGCCGGATTGGGATGGGTCCAGGATGTTGTTGTCTTCGAGGTAGCGAGTTAGCTGTTTGTTGACAATCTTCTCTGTCACTTTTTCCGGGAACGGGAACAGGGAGATGGACCGGAAGTTCTTGAGGTCCTTGGGGTCCGCCTTGGGTTTCTTCAGTAGGGCGTTGATCTTGGCGTGCTTCCAGCTTTCCGTGAAGATTGCTGTCTCGAAGAAGATGTTGATTGTTTTCCGGAGGTGGGGTGCGATGGTTGTGCTGGCTTTGTTGAAAACGTGGTAAGGACAAGGGTCGGATGGGGATCCGGAGTGGATGGAGTTCATGGTTTTGACGGTGTCTTCGTCGCTGACGTTGGACCAGATGGTCAGGTGACTGGTGCAGGTGGAGGTCGCAGGGGTGGTGGGTGCTAGGGTGTCGGAGTTGAAGCTGTCGTGGATGTCGGTGATCTTGTGGTGAAAGAAGGTGGCCAGGGAGCCGCACAGGTCTTGTGATGGTGGAATGTCGTTGGTGTTGGAGCTGGAGTTGGAGAGTTCTTTCAGGATGCTGAAGAGCTCTTTGGTGTTGTGTGTGTTGTTGTCTAGGCGGTCCTTGAAGGCGGTCCTCTTGGTGGTCCTGATGAGTTGGTGGTGTCTGCGGGTGGCGTTCTTGTGGGCTGTGTGGTTGTCTGGTGTTCGGTCGCGGAGCCATTTCTTCTCCAGCTTCCGACAGGTGTGCTTAGAGATCCGGAGGTCTTCGGTGAACCGGCGGCTTTCTTGTTGGTGTGGTTGTTTGTGGAGATCTTGAGAGGGGCGAGGGTGTTGGCGCAGTCATTGATCCATTGTTTGAGGTTGGTAGCGGCGGCTTCGGGGTTGGTGGGTGTGAGAAGTTGGCCTGATAAATAGTGCTCACTATTCTAGTGATCACTGTTTATCATACCAAAAGACCCTTATTGATGATTGGTTGTAAGTCAACCTTATAGACCAGCTATCCTAGTAGCATGGACAAGAGCAGTCTTTAGGCTAAACTCTAGAGGGCGTGTTAAGCCAGCTGTTATACCATCACATATACCCCTTGAACACCAAGTGAAAGGACACCACACAAGTTGTTATGAAAATAAAAGGATATTTATTTATAACACGTCTACCCTGAACTCTTTATGAGTCAGGGAGCTAAGCACACAACAAAACTCTTAAGAAAATACTTTAAGTTGCACAATTTACACAAATGCCCGAGGGGCACGAAAAACCATATACTCTAAAAGTGGAATACCAAATGCTAGCAGGTAAGTAACAAGATCCAGAGGCTTCAGGATCGCTAGGACTACACTACTGAACCCTAAGGTTAGGAGCAGGAGGCCTAGAGAGATCGGGTGCAGAGTGTGCACTCTCACGCGGGATGCGGGACAAAGTCTATGGATGCTAGTATTCGTAAAGTCACTGTAATCGGCCGAATCCGACTAGATAGACTGAAAACGAAAAAGGATCTGGACACTTAGATAGTGAACCTACGTTTGAGCACCAAAATGCTCAGGTTACCTAGCCCAGGGGCTGCGGCTGCATAGGGTTCAAAAGACGTTGGGAATCCTCGTTGTAGTCTATGGAGCCTGAAAGAAGGAGTTGCTGGCAGGCGACCAGTGAAGAAGATCGATGTGATCCAAGCCTGGATCGGTGATGGAGACGACCTGAAAGCAGAGGGGACTCAGTTCTTAATCACTAGCCAGTGATTGTGTGGGCACCAGGATGGCACCGGCTGAAGTCACCTCGACCAGGTGAGTGGGCGACGCTGGACTCTGCAGTCACACGGGCTAGGAGGCGTTGTCGGCGACCAGGCTGGAGGTGCGAGCTGTCCCACGAAGGTATCTGCTGTCGGCGATGCTGGACCCAGGATTGGGGCAACAAACCTTGGCAAAGTCAAGCCCACGCGGTGGAGACAAGATGGCGTCTGGAGTGGACCAGGAGGGTCCGGGGTGCTCCTCTGTTGAAGGGGAGCTAGGGCCAGTCTGGAGCAACCAGACCAGCGATGCAATCGTCGTGGTTCATCGTTAAGAGGGCCACAAGCCAGCAGGCAAGTGACCGGACAACGCGGTGAGCAGCAAAGAGCAGAAGGGCCCCACGCAGATCTCGTGGATGCTGGGGGGATGGACTTCGGTGCTGAAGCTGCTCAGGGTTAGGGCTTCTCAAATCCCAAAGCACTCACTCGAGGATCCCTCAGCGGTCGTGCTGGATAAGCGTCGTGCAGTTTTGAAGATGGCCGGTCCCTTCAGGTCTCGTCACACCCACGAATCTCAGCTGGGCTGATGATGCAGGTAGAGGTCAGAGATGCCAGGGAATCTGGGTCTCGTCGAGCTGGGCAGTCTTGATCCGGAGGATGGACTTACAGCAAACCGCGATGCTTAGATGGTGCCTGCGGGTGCAGGGTAGCTACTCCTTAGCCACAAGGGAGAGTCTTCAGAAGGTTTTCGTGGAAAGTCGTCAAGATTCAGAATTATCTAAATTGGGAAGGGGGCCCGCTCCCACCTTTATTCTAAGAAAAGGGGCTGGCACGCGACTAGGTCCTGCCCATGGGTGGGACCAGGAGGGGGGTGGTTACACCCCTCTCCCTTGTCCGGACTTTCCCCAGCTCAGGGGCTGGTGTGCCCCTGGAACTGGTTTAAGCCGGCATATGCACAGTGAGCACCGGGGTGCCACTTGCAGTCACCTTCCTCTCAGCCCTGCCTACCTGGGATACACAAAACCCTGTCTGGGATGGTGCTAGCACCGCCCCTGACAGGAAACCCTTTGTCCAAGCTCTCCTTGCTAAAAGGACTCCCAGCAGCAGGAGGTCAGACTTGTGTCTGTGGTGGCAGCATCCATTTTGTGATGCTGAGGCTCGAGTTAACTTTAACCGGGGTTCACAGTTACTTACATGTCATGTCCCTCTAGAAGGGTGGAATGCTAACCCCGTCGCCAGAATTGGCGAGGGGTTAGTATTCCAATTCGTATGACACCTTACTCGACATGTTTTGATAAAGCGATACCAAAGTTAGCAAATAACCGCGAGGATTATAATGCACTTAAGAGTATATGGTACGCGTTATCATGGAACAGCTATTAGGACTTGGTTCCGCAAGCTGCAAACGGGCTCAGCTCATGCCAGAGCACCATCTCACATAATTCCAAGCACTCTGCCTTCAGGATTGTTAAGGCCTGCCATAGGAGTGACTGATAGGAATCCATGTGTCCACTTTAGGGTTAGATATAGGACTACTATATCTAAAGCAAAGGGTGATTACACCACCCTGCCCCAGCTGTCGTGCAGCCAGTTGTGTCAGATTTGGATGGCCAGCCAGGGGTGGCATAATACATGCTGCAGCCCCTGGTAGGCCCTGGGTGCACCTATGCCCTGGGTACCTAAGGTACACTGTACAGGGACTGATAAGGTGACTCAGTATCCAATTAGATATGTACCTAAGGTACATGGAATCCATTTTAGAGAGAGAGCAGTAGGCCTGGGGTCCTGATTGGCAGGGTCCCAGGTCAACTAAGTCGAAAAACCAGCAAAACACCAGACAAAAAGTTGGGGGTAACCATAGTCAGATATCCACCTTCCTACAGTCGGGTCAGCGGGTGGTCTTTGGGTGAGGGTGGTAGTCAGTTCGTGACCTTGCCCAGCAGCGGCGGGGCCACTGTTGGGTGCGGTAGTGTGTGGTGGGTTTCCTGAAGATGAAGTGGACGCATCTGTGGTCGATCCAGTGGGGTTTAGTGGTGTGGTTGAAGGAGATGTGGGGGCTTGCGGAGAAAATGGGGTCCAACGTGTGTCCAGCGGCGTGGGTGGGTGTCGTCACGAGCTGTTTGAGTCTGAGGTTGGAGAGATTGTAAATCAGGGCGGTAGAGTTGGCGTTGTTGTTGTTTGCTTTGCATTCTGTCTAATGGTTGTAGCAGTGTATATCTCTTTCATGAGAAATAAGACTGTTCAATAAACCTTTAATTGAAACGCCCGTCTTTCTATTTCTATGCAACTCTGTAGAAACGAAGCATGCACGATTGACTGAGTAAAATAGTTATCTATTGTTTCCACGACTCTGAAGATATCGTTTCGATTCTAGGGGAAACAAAGTTGTCATGTTTATGCGGTTTTCAGAAACGAATCCCTTCTTGTTTATTCGAAAACGTTTCTAGTGACCTCTGAGTTAGCTGGCACACACACAATTAAGTTTAATATACTTGCTAGAGACATACTGACCTCAGTCCTCTGTCAAATCTGTAGTGAATGTTATTCCAATGCGCAGAGCCTATTAGGAATATAAGAGCTACACTGCAGTTGGATTAGAGAATTGAGGATTGGCGTACTACCTGTGACGCAGGACAGGATGAGTTGAGGGTATCTTCAAGGAGGGAGAGTGCCCTATCCTCAGAACAGTGAACAGTTGCAGACGAGCTGCCGCAGCGTAGCTCCTATCTGCCAGTGCTCCACAAGTGCTATCGAGGAATGAGCAATAGGAGCTTGCCAGGGAGTCTTGGATCGGACCCTGAATGTAATTGTTTTTATTGTTTTTTTGTCTTTTTTTAATGTGCATATTTGGAGCCCGGTTCCATCTTTTGGCTCCATCCTGAGTCATTTCTGTGGAAAATTCGAATTGTGAATGAAAATATTGGACAAAATGTATTTCTTTGGTCGTCCACTTGCGGTAGATGTAGAGGGTTTTGTTGCTGTATGTCCAGGTCTGGATAGCTTTGTATATTTGCTAAGAAGAAAATTATTTTGGTGATGGTTGTGTTATTGTTCTTATTATGGGTAGGAGGGATGTTTTGGATTATGAAATGTTCTGAAAGTCCATCATCATATGCATTGTATCAAGCAATGTCATCAGCCCGATTGAAGAGAACAATGCATAGCATTGTTTTTCTAGATACACAAGTGAAATGTTTTGGAAAAGGCATAGCTTGCTACCCTATTGAGTCTGTCACTATTTTATGGACTGCCTATCCCCTGTCTTTAGTGAATTACACCTATACCGAACTCCCTGTTTTTGTGGATATAAAGGGAAAGTTTGGATCGGGATATTCAGGACAATGTCTGTGCCATCGAAGACCACAGGGAATAGGTTATCCCGGATGTGATGACAGTACCTATTGTGAAGAACAAAATGGAACATGGAAGAATGGAAGAACAAAATATAACCCTAACGGGTTATCATTATCAGCAAGTGACCGTTCTCCAGCAAACTGGCTATTATCCTGCTTGTTGTCCTATTGTAAATAGTATTGATACTGATTTGTATATTAATTGTCCTGGAGTGATTTTTTAAAAGCGGACATTTCCTTTAAGGAGTCCAAAGATTCAAGTGAAATAGTGCGGAATACCCGATACTCAGCTGTAGATTAGGATAGACCCGTCTACGCTCATCCCGGATTTTTCTTTTTGTCAAATGGAACGTATTCTAATGTCCATAATGGTGCAGGAGATGTAGCTCTAGGAATGGTCCTGCCTCTTGGTGTGGCTTGCAAATTTGTGAGCTCTAGGTCTAATGTCCGTTGGGTAAACAGAACATTGACTAAAGCATTTTGTGAAGGAGTTGATGATATAGAGATTAATAATTATAAGAATGGAATAACTTTTGGACATATATAGTGTCATGCGTGTTCACTTTGGGAATGACGTCCATGGCTAGAGGCGAAAAGTCCCGAGAATATTTTGGCTGTAAATTACAGATATTGTCTAATACCACAGTGGCAGCTTTGAGTGACATCACTATTCAATTGGAAAGTACATGCACATACTCTGAACAAACGAGATATGGAGCTGATTTCATTTTAGCCAAAAATGGTTGAGCATGTGCTGTCATCGGAGACCAATGTGTAGTCGGCATCAGCAATATGGAGAAAAATATTACTCAGCATATTTTAGACATTATAGAGAATGTGAAAGGTATGAAAAGTGGCATTTGGGATTGGTCCTTGTTCGGTGGGTAGGATTGGCTTCGAGAAAAGGTGCATGTTTGTTCCGCTCCTCTCACTCCCCAGCTCTGGATGGCACGCCTCACCCCGCCTTCTGTATGTTTGCGATGCTCTGTCACTCACTCAAGCTATTCCTCAAATCGCAATAACGATTACTCCTAGGGGCACATGCATCATTGTAAATTGCATTCGCAAATGGTGCGAATCGCAGAATTCGGCCGTTTGCGAATGCAATTTAAATTTTTTGGATGCATCACCATTTTTGTACTTTTTGCAATTTAAGAAATCGCAAAATTGTGATTTCTTAAATTGCGATTGCATTTAAGGAATCTCAAATAGCGATTCCTTAAATGCAATGCATCAAACTTAAAAAAATTGCGAATTCGCAAATAAGGGGAGCAAATTGCCATGCAGTTGACCTTCATGGTAATTTGCGAAAACTTTGAAAAATGCACTAAAGTGCATTTTTCAAAGTTCCATTTTACACACACACATGCCCTTGGGGCATGTGTGTGTGCAAGATGTACTTATAGCCAGATTTCAGGGGTGCAACAGGGTGTCCTTTGGACACCCCTGCAGCCTTGAAATTGCATTCTCAATTTGCGATTCTCTAATGGAGAATCGCAAATTAAGAATGTCTTCCCATTCATTCCTATGGGTCTCTAGGCCCATAGGAATGGATGGGGAGGTATTCCTTAATTGCGATTCTCAATTAGAGAATCGCAATTAAGGAATTTTAAGAAATCGCTATTTTTTTTTAGATTTCTTGATGCATTGCAGTTTGCAATTCCGTTATTGCGATTCCTTATTTTTCGCAATTAAAGAATAGCAAAAACCAATATTGATGCATGCGCCCCCCAGCAACCATTCCATATTTATTTGATTTTATTCTGAGCTGCTCCTTCACCATTACTTTTTATCTCCACCATCTTCAGTTAATATTTTTGTGTACGACGGAATGAGAGTGCCCTGGTCCACTAAGCCCTCTCTACAGAAGCGATAAAGGGTATTACGAAGCTCTTCCTCGACAATAGCCCCTTCTTCCTGGAGGCTTCTCTTCTGCATTCAGAGAGGTTCGGACACAGACCGTGGGTAAGTGGATCACGGAATTTGACACACATTAATACTTAAAAAGTCTTGCTATGTTTATGAGCTCTTGTCTATGAAAGATATTTTTTGTTTACAGTGCCCTGTTTCTCCTGTCATATCACCACAGAATTTCCTGTCACCATCTACTGGGGAAGAGGGGTGGACACTCTATGGTTTATTCCCCATACTTTTGGGGGAACAGCTATCTGTGAGTGTGTTTCGCAGTTGCACTACAGGTGTTGTTTTCTGGAAGTTGAGGGACTTCCTCTTATCTGGCTGAAGCCCGACACCTTCTCACGCCCACACTGAGTTCAATTCATGAAAGTAATGCAAAGAATATGCTTCAGCAGGAGCTTGATACCCTCATGCAAGTAGATGAGGGAGTGTTTGGTTCTAATACTTCTCTTGCTGATTCTATTCCTAATGTCGCCTCTTTGGTTGATGATTAGTTGTTACTTGGTCATATTTCCTATAGTGATATCTGATTAGGTTGTTTTAGTTCTTAGTATTGTAAAGAACCTTACCTGATAGCGCAAACAAAAGCATATAATGCTGAAAGGAGGGCCTGATAGAGTTGAGTTCTAATTTTGCAAATATACCCATATTTTACACAATATTACAATTAGCCTTTTATAGCTAACTGTATATTTAGATGTTATGTGTGTTGTTGTTTTAGTTCAAGGGCAGATGTCGCGACTAGTTATGTTGACATCTGTGCCACCATTTTAAGCTAGAGCCGCCATGTTAAACTATAATTGAAACTGTTACTTGCACATTCAGAACTGTTGTTTGTTCATTTACGAGAAATGGTCCTTGCTAAGTTTCGTTTCTCCAGTGCCCACATCTGTTCATTGGCGCATGCCTTCCTTCTTTGATCGAGGCCTTCTCCCACTATTTCAGAAGGGAGTGTAAGCTAGATACCCTTGAAACATAGACAGCCAGTACCAGGCTTCAGAGCTGAAACTTGCTTTCTGTACCCCCATTGTATGACAATATCGACCAGTGTTTTTCTGTGGTAGGAGTGTCTTTTGTGGACTTTGTAACGTACATATTATGATATCATGCTTGTTAATGTCAGTCCCTCTCCGTTATTTTTTTGTAGAAGGCTGGTCATATCGGGCTCCGCAGCTGTGTATATTCAATAAATATATATTGGTTTGTATTCTCTGCTGTCTGACCGACTCTTCATTATAGGAAGGCATTGCGAAGGTCCCTAGTGACCTGAGTGACCCGATTTGGGCCATTCCCTTCATGCGAACATAGAGAGTTCGCTTTGGCCTTCCATTCCTACTTTGAAAACAAACTTCAATAAGTTGAGCAGACTAAAAGCACTTTTATTCGAACAGGAAGTGGCTCTCACTCCAACCTGAGAGACCTTCGAGCTCCAGGTGTCAAGGACGTCTAGTGAGATTCAGTTGCTTCTGAATACTAACCTCCCACTTCATTTTGGGGAGCTCATACGCCAAATATTTAATGCGTCTGAAACAAAAGGCCTTGCTCATTTCCATTAAATTTGTGGGATCCGGCCTTTTGACTTCATTTTAGACTTTATTTCGCGTTGTTCCATATTTTCTTCATTCTATGTTTTCAAGCGTCTTACCCTTAATATTGGCGCTTGCAGCCGGAATATTGATCGTTCTGCTTCGTTTACGCAATGGATGCTCCCCGTGTGGTGCTGTACAGGTTAAACCCAGTGCACCTGTACCGTGACAGAATGCAAAAAAAAATTGGATGCTTACCCTTGGCTTCGCTTAGCGGGAGTTATGGATTAACTTTTCGCTTTGCCTACTTCACTTGCGTGCAACCTGTTTTCTACAGTCATCGATGCCCTTTTGAATGGGATATGGAACTGCGCCTTTCTAATACCACATGTATCATCCCAGATTTTAATCAGTTGATGGGTCCATTAGAGGCCCATGAACGGTCTTGTTCTGGGACTGATGACATGACACGTGTGGCTGCACGGGGCATTTTAGCTGAATGGGATACCTGCGCAGCTGCACACGATTTCCTACAACGAAGCTTCATTGAAGAACACACAAGTTTTCCACAAATGCTTTTTGCTGCCCCACCTCATGAGGAGCAATGCTTGTTTATTTGACATTCTTAATTGGATGGCATCCCTCTTTTCGACTAATGACAGAGATGGCCTTTTGGAACAAATTGCATTCTTCACCTCACTCACTTTCACGGATTGAATTAAACTACATCTCTTCTTAATTTGGATCTCGGTTCTCATATTTATCCAAGAAGCGCTTTTGGATCACACTTAGCTTTTTGAACTCTGCTTTCCTGTTTATTCTTAGCCCTTGGGTCTTACCAGGGGGAGGGTGTTATGCGGCCCTTATGGTTATTTTCGACATTACTAAGTTAGCATTAGCTTCGCAGCCATATTGCTTCTTTTGCGCATGTTACTGTAATGTTTTATTGGGCCCGATGTCTTTTTGTGCCTCTCATAATAGAACAGTCTGTCTTCTGCGTCCTTTCCATATCCTGGAGTTTATTCTGAACATTGTCGTCTGCACATTAAGTACAAGGCCGAAATCCATGCCCCTTGTTATTCTGTTCTGGTCAGTCCCTATTGCCTAGACTAAACATGCTACACACATCACACATCGGCACAGCTGCAAAGCTGCAAGGCTTGTGCTTTGATATTACCACGTTGCATGTTATTCAACACACTTGGAGGGAAACCTTCACGGGAAGAAGAGCTACGCAGTTCCAATGATGTAAACCCATCATCCAGGCTTTAATTTATGGGGTCTGCTATCAACACTCAGAGATCTTTGTTTATGTAATAAACTCCATTCTGAGGGTGGTTAAATCTTATAGTGTATTTCCCACCGTCTATATGTCATGATTTCCACTTTTGTACTCTATGGTATTGTAACCATGCTAAGTGTCTTGTGTTAATGCATTTTGCTGCTGGTAGTGGCTCGTATGCCTCATTATAGAGCATGTTAGTTAAAATAAACATTTTAAACTATAGTGTGACTCTGATATTCTTGTTGAGGACAGGTATGAGTGTGTGAGCGAAAAGGTGTGTATTGCTACCGCGATCCTGAGAGGTCGGGAGTGTTGTGTTCTGGGTTGTGTAATCATTAGGTATCTTCGGTATCTTTCGAGGAGCTAATGAGACACTGTAGCTAGTCGTTTTGGGGATTTTGGGTGCTGAGGTGGTAGGAAGGGTCAACCCCTATTCAACAAAATCCTGTTTTCTTATGCATACCTCTCTATGTGCAGAATCCCTGCAACAGTGGAGTTCTTTGGCTGCCAGGTTGGCGTCAATCGAGGTGGCAGGGGCATTGAGGTTGAGGGTGGGCTTGAGCTGCTCCTCGGTGATCTTGTTCCAATTTCTCCGTGGAGGGCAGGATGCAAGTTTGGGCAGCGCGGGTCTGTCGACGTGGAAGTGTACGCAGTGGTGGTAGGTCCATGGGGGTTGTGTGGTGTGGCTGAAGTGGATGTTGTTACCTCCTGCGAAGATGGGGTCAAGGGTGTGTCCTGCCTTGTGAGTGGGGGTGGGACGAGTTGTTTCAGTCTGAGGTAGGTGAGTTTGTCCGGGAGGGTGGCAGAGTTGGGGGTCACTGTTGTTTTCGAGGTGGTAGTTGAGGTCTCCGAGGAGTATGTAGTCCATGGAGGTGATGGTGTGGGGAGCGATGAGGTCGGCTATGGTGATGGTTTAACGCAGTTCAAGGTCCGGGAGGTCTGTCGGCAAGAGTTCCTCTTAGGGTCGTTCTGGGGCTCGTCTGGATTTAGAAATGGAGGTGTTCAGTTGTGGACGGGCTGTCGCTCGAGCTGGAGGTCGTGGGTTGGATGGAACACTTGTGTGCGATGGCAAGTCCTCCTCCGGGGTAGTTGGGCGGTCCTTCCTCTGGATCTTGTATCCATCTGGGATGGTGGTGGCGATGTCGGGCCGGTGGGGGGAGTTGGTCCACGTTTATGTGAAGAAGTGACGTCTGGTGATAGGGTGTCGAGAAGGTCCCAGATCTCTACAGCGTGTCTGTGCAGGGAGCGCACTTTGAGGAGGATGGATGCACCTCAGGGCTTTGGTGGTGTTGGTGTTCAGCATGGAGGCAGTGGCCGTGAGGGCACAGAGGGTGGTGAAGGTCTGGCGGCAGTTGCGGCAGGAGAAGTGGCCATAGGAGATGCTCAGCATGGTCAGCTATTTTAAACAAACAAGGGAACCCGATGAGTAGCTAAGGAGCCCGGGTGTCAATTATATCATAGAACAATGGTCCTTAGGTCCTTTCTTTTCCTTAACAGGCATTGTGTTTATGTTCAGGCATTGAATTGTGTAGTCCTGATGATGATCCCTTTATTCGAAGCATGGGATCGAAACGTTGTCGACCAACTAAATAGTGCCACGTCTCACCAATGTGTATGAATAGTGTGGTTACTATTGTGGACAGCTTGTTCATTCCCTGATTTTGCCAAGCTTCCATGCTCTTGTTTTGCCCGAAATCTTTCATGTTTAATGTTTTTTTGTTTCCTGTCTTTTGTATCGGATGCAGGATTGCGTCCCGCTCTATTGTGGTTTTCCCATTTATGTTCATTTAATTGCATCAAAAATTTTAATTCTTTGTACGGCTGGACATCGCAAAAATATAGCGCCTATCCAGGTCTATATATTATTTGTTTTTAGAATTTCTTCCCTAAGGACCATTGTTCTATGATATAAAAGGATGGACATCTGGGAGTTGTTGTTCCTTCCGGGCTTGAGTGAGAGGAGGGCAGCTGAGTCATAGCAGTGGGTGGTCTGAGAACCAGGGTCCCTGGCGCTGGTCGTGGTTGGGTCGTAGACAGGATTACATTTGGCACGACATTGGCGCGACTGCGCCCACCCGTGCAGTGGCTGCCATGAAATAGGAAAGGGGGAAGGGAATGGCAGCTGGGAAGTGGCATCGGGAAACGGCACGGTAGAGGCCGCGGGGGAAGCAGCAGCGGAAAGGTCAATGAAAATAGAGGACAGAGGCAAATGGGCAATACCAATATGCTCACAAATACAATACAGAATTACCAGGAATACAGATGCAGGCACCGTCAGAAAAATACAAATATGGGCACAATGAGGACAGGCAACTCGAACACTTACCAGGAGAGGTGCAGGGGGATCTGTAATGCAGAAGCAGATACCAAAATGTATTCAGTGGACAGTGAAAGCCCATAATCCCCTATGCGTGAAACAGCTAAATAGTGCATCTATAAGGAATTATGAAAATACAGTGACAAGTTTATATAACAGGCATTAAACCCAGCACTCAAAGAGAAATCCCTGGGTGTACGCTAAACTAGGTGTGTTATGTTCACTACATGGGTTCTAACCAATCATACAGACATTCCTTATAGGGGCATTAAAGGGAAAATTTATGTAAAAATAAAACATTAGATAAGGAGTTCCACGCTAAAAGTAAACGTTCACAGTCTCTTTAATGTTTTGTAAAAATAAAGTTTCTTGTTGCAAGAAGATAAATTAAAAATCCAAAGTACATCTCTTTAGATAAGTACAGTAAAATATCAAAAGACAATTAAAAACAATTCATTATAAATAACAAACATAATATCACATTCATCAGAATTATAAGACAAAGGAGAAAAAGTTAATCAATACAATTCCACTAAAAACAAAAATTGGATCCTTTTCGCAAACCCCCTGTAATTGTGGCCTTGATATTTTTTGCCACTACTCATATAGATCCACTGGTCTTTTCTTTAATGCTGGTGGTACAGTAGAGAGTATCTATAATTTATGGATATCTGCTACCTCCTTGACCTTGTTGGGATTCTAGCCACAAAAGCGTCGACGCGTTTCGGTGTTATTGTACTTGATGTTGTAACACCTTCATCAGAACATGCCGTCTCTTTGGGGTCACCGGCTTCTACACTTATATTAAGTAATTTCTGTGTGGATACATAGAGAAAAAACAATGTCACTGTTCTGGGGGCGTGTTGTCCTGTTTTAATATACAACACCTAATTTCTTATCCCCAAACTCATTAGCTCAGCTTTAACAGGACTTGCCTGTTCACAATTTTGACAAGGCATTTTCTATATAAATTACATAGACGGTAAAAAATATATTTTCATTCTTTAAGATTTAAAGGGTAAGGGAGACACCATAATTATCACCAACGATAGATGACAGAAGGATGAATGTTGTTATGTATGTGAGAATGAGCATAAACCCCAAACTGGTCCCACACTGAAAGAAACGGAGGGTATGGACACAGATGGCACCAGTGACCAAAGTTCCTTAGGGGTAATGAGAATAGTTTAACTGTGAACCTAGCCTACAATGACATCCGCTACATTAGAATGAAAATATTTTTTTTACCGTCTATGTAATTTATATAGAAAATGCCTTGTCAAAATTGTGAACAGGCAAGTCCTGTTAAAGTTGAGCTAATGAGTTTGGGGATAAGAAATTAGGTGTTGTATATTAAAACAGGACAACACGCCCCCAGAGCATGACATTGTTTTTCTCTAAACTCATTTTGTAACAGAAATACAGACTCAGCATTGCCAGGTGTGTGTGTAACAGAAATGTAAGGCCAATACTTGCTCATTTCAAAAGTGTATTTTAAGTGTCTGCATGTAAATCCAAGCATTATGTAAATGTACCCGCATATTTAAATAGACTGTCTATTTTCGGACTCCAAAAAGCTACTTTCAGTGTTAATTAATTGTTATTGCCACACGTCAATTCTTCTTACATGAATGATGTTGTGTCCATTACTTCTGACATCAATGGAATAAAACATGACATCATATACATTAAACATCACATTTCATGCAGAGGTGACAAGATCCCGAAGGCGCAGGATGTGATTGTCTAGTAACCAGGCAAGGGTTGATGAAAAGTGTGTGTTGTGAGAGATGGAGCACTGGGGTGTCACGTAAGCCACAAATAACACATGTCCTACGTTTCTTCATATATTGCTAAAGTGGAAGCGTCACTTCATTGTGGGACTTTGTGGTCAGATGCTCCATCGTGTGCAATGATCAGACAGAGGTAGTGAAACCATAAACACATCCTGTTAGATAAACAATTCAAAAAGGCGGAAGAGCAGTAAAGAGCTGAGCATGACCCCGCTCTGCCCCCAGTGGGCACTTAAGGGAGTGCAGCTCATCAGCCCAGTGATCCCTTAGTTTGTCCCTAGGGCCTGTCTCTTTTATTCACCTCTGCTCTCTCATCCTTCTACACCCTGATTTTCCAGATATGTAACGCTGAACAGAGTGTAGGGTTCAATTCCTTATCCTGCTAGAAACTAGAGGTGGGCGAGCCAACAAGGTAACAAGGAGAGCCGAGCCAGAGCCGCGTCAAGCGACTAGAGGGGATCCTAGAGCCCGTGCACAAGTCGAGCCAGAGCCGAGCCAATGGTCTGCACGGATCTTAGAGCCATGAACGAGCCGAGCCAGAGCCGAGCCAAGGGTCTGGATCTTAGAGACGTGCATGAGCCGAGGCAGAGCCGAGCCAGGGGTCTGGATCTTAGAGACGTGCATGAGCCGAGGCAGAGCCGAGCCAAGGGTCTGGATCTTAGAACTGTGCACAAGCCGAGCCAGAGCCGAGCCAAGGGTCTGGATCTTAGAGACGTGCATGCGCCGAGCCAAGGGTCTGGATCTTAGAACCCGTGCACGAGCCGAGCCAGAGCCGCGCCAAGCGTCTGGATCTTAGAACCCATGCCCGAGCCTAGTCAGAGCCGAGCCAAGGGTCTGGATTACAGCCTGTGCACGAGCCGAGCCAGAATTGAGCCACAGGTCTGGATTTTAGAGCCCATGCACGAGCCAAGTCAGAGCCGAGCCAAGGGTCTGGATCTTAGAGCCCATGCACGAGCCGAGTCAGAGCCGAGCCAAGGGTCTGGATCTTAGAGCCCGTGCACAAGCTGATCCAGAGCCAAGAAAAGGATCTGGCAAAGATCTTAGAGCCTGGGCACGAGCCGAGCCAGAGCCGTGCCAAGGGTCTGGATCTTAGAGCCCGTGCACTAGAGGAGCCAGGGCAGAGCCAGGGGTCTGCACGGATCTTAGAGCCCGTGCAAGAGCCGAGCCCTGAAAATATGTGTTATGTAACTCACACCACAAGCCACATAAAGTATGAAAACGCCCCTTCGAAGGTTAAAAAGGTGTATTTCTTTAACGTAGAAGCTTTGACATTCACGGGGCTCATTATAGCGCTGCACTGAGACGCACTTATTAGAAGTGATACTTCTCTACAGCTGGTATCCTGAACTCACATCTCGAAAGTGCTTTCATAGGTGATGAGGAACTAAAAAGAGTTTTGGTGACAATAAATATATCTGCCCAAAATCATACAATTTAAGCAGGGGAGCTGTGATGTATCCTAGTTTCCTGGGTTCACTGTTTTCAAATCAGCCAGTAACTGGATATATGTTTATCTTTTCTTATGCTAAGGCTTTGTTTTTACCTCTTAGTGCATTCTTCTGCAGTTTGTAGAATATAGTCTGAACTCGACCCGAGGGTATCAGGGCGCTTTACATGAGCACCACCAGTTACATTACTCAAGGTCACATTTATTGTTCAAGGCAGCCTGGGGAGTCTAAGAAATGTGCCCAGAATCACCCGATGTCAAAAGGATGCTGGGACTGAAGCTGGTTCCTGAGTTCAAAAGGCGCCAGCTCTGGCCTCAACGCCACATCTGTTTAGAGGGAGGGGGCAGAAGCCGCACGAGGGGGCCGTTATGAACCAGGCATCCGGCTCGAGCCTGGCTCGGCTCTCAGAGGCTCGCCCACCTCTGCTAGAATCAACCATCAGTGCCCCCCCCCCCCCCCCGTTGCGGGCTCTGTGTCTCATGCTGCGGAGGTCACTGGGCGCGCAGTGTGACTTCAACCCGCTTCAGAGAGCGGGAAGGATTAATGAGGCGATCCATCGTAGGGGGACCCGGGGGGGGGGGGGGGGGGGGGGACACGTGGGGGGGCCATGCTTAAAGCCCTCTGCCACCCCCCGCAGAAACCAGACGGGCCCCGCACTGAAGCCTGTCCCAACTGAGGGACATTCACTCCCGAGACTCAATAAAAGAGGAGCCCCATATGAGGGGAGGCGATGAGACAAAAGATGGACGCTCACTCACCTGTGGGCCCTTGCACCGACTCAGCAAGACGACCCCCGACGTCCACAGACCCTGCGGGGAGAGGAGGGAGCGCCTCGACGTCCACAGACCCTGCAGTGCCTCGGGAGGTACCAGCGTCGGGCCCAGGTGCAGCCCCGCCCGATGCCAGGGCCCGGAGACGTGCCCAGGAGGGCGAGGCGGACCCGGGTGAAAGTGCAACTGAAAGGCAGGTGCGGGAAGAAAGATAAGAGGGACAGGGGCGACGATACAAGAGGGACACTCACTCACTCACCTGTGGGCCCTGACACCGAATCAGCCAGACGACCCCCGGTGTCCTGAAGAAGGAAAGGGGTCGATTAACACAAAGGAAGGAGGAAGAAACGAAAAGGAGCAAAAAACACCGATCAGAAAAAGACCTCAGTTGTCACCCCTGCGGGACTTAAAGCCGGAAGAGCAAGAAAGAAAGAGAAGAGGACGCGGGAATCAAAGGGGGAGGGAGCTCCAGAGAGGGGCCCGTGCACCACAGGCCTGCAGGGGGGAGGGAGCTCCGGAGAGGGGGCCCGTGCACCACAGGCCTGCAGGGGGGAGGGAGCTCCGGAGAGGGGGCCCGTGCACCACAGGCCTGCAGGGGGGAGGGAGCTCCAGAGAGGGGCCCGTGCACCACAGACCTGCAGTGGGGAGGGAGCTCCAGAGAGGGGGCCCGTGCACCACAGACCTGCAGTGGGGAGGGAGCTCCAGAGAGGGGCCCGTGCACCACAGGCCTGCAGGGGGGAGGGAGCTCCGGAGAGGGGGCCCGTGCACCACAGACCTGCAGTGGGGAGGGAGCTCCAGAGAGGGGGCCCGTGCACCACAGACCTGCAGTGGGGAGTGAGCTCTGGAGTGGGGTACCCATGCACCACAGACCTGCAGGGGGGAGGGAGCTCCGGAGAGGGCGCCCGTGCACCACAGACCTGCAGTGGGGAGGGAGCTCCAGAGAGGGGGCCCGTGCACCACAGACCTGCAGTGGGGAGGGAGCTCCAGAGAGGGGGCCCGATGCACCACAGACCTGCAGTGGGGAGTGAGCTCTGGAGTGGGGTACCCATGCACCACAGACCTGCAGGGGGGAGGGAGCTCCAGAGAGGGGGCCCGTGCACCACAGACCTGCAGTGGGGAGGGAGCTCCAGAGAGGGGGCCCGTGCACGACAGACCTGCAGTGGGGAGGGAGCTCCAGAGAGGGGACCCGTGCACCACAGACCTGCAGTGGGGAGGGAGCTCCAGAGAGGGGGCCCGTGCACCACAGACCTGCAGTGGGGAGGGAGCTCCAGAGAGGGGGCCCGTGCACCACAGACCTGCAGTGGGGAGGGAGCTCCAGAGAGGGGGCCCGTGCACCACAGACCTGCAGTGGGGAGGGAGCTCCAGAGAGGGGGCCCGATGCACCACAGACCTGCAGTGGGGAGTGAGCTCTGGAGTGGGGTACCCATGCACCACAGACCTGCAGGGGGGAGGGAGCTCCGGAGAGGGCGCCCGTGCACCACAGACCTGCAGGGGGAGGGAGCTCTGGAGAGGGGGCCCGTGCACCACAGACCTGCAGGGGGGAGGGAGCTCCGGAAAGGGGGCCCGTGCACCACAGACCTGCAGGGGGAGGGAGCTCTGGAGAGGGGGACCCATGCACCACAGACCTGCAGGGGGGAGGGAGCTCTGGAGTGGGGGCCCGTGCACCACAGACCTGCAGGAGGGCGCTCCGGAGAGGAGCCCATGCACCACAGACCTGCAGGGGAGGGAGCTCTGGAGAGGGGGCCTGTGCACCACAGACCTGCAGTGGGGAGGGAGCTCCAGAGAGGGGGCCCGTGCACCACAGACCTGCAGTGGGAGGGAGCACTGGAGAGGGGGCCCGTGCACCACAGACCTGCAGTGGGGAGGGAGCTCCAGAGAGGGGGCCCGTGCACCACAGACCTGCAGTGGGGAGGGAGCTCCAGAGAGGGGGCCCGATGCACCACAGACCTGCAGTGGGGAGGGAGCTCCAGAGAGGGGGCCCGATGCACCACAGACCTGCAGTGGGGAGGGAGCTCCGGAGAGGGGGCCCGTGCACCACAGACCTGCAGTGGGGAGGGAGCTCCAGAGAGGGGGCCCGTGCACCACAGACCTGCAGTGGGGAGGGAGCTCCAGAGAGGGGGCCCGTGCACCACAGACCTGCAGTGGGGAGGGAGCTCCAGAGAGGGGGCCCGATGCACCACAGACCTGCAGTGGGGAGGGAGCTCCAGAGAGGGGGCCCGTGCACCACAGACCTGCAGTGGGAGGGAGCACTGGAGAGGGGGCCCGTGCACCACAGACCTGCAGTGGGGAGGGAGCTCCGGAGAGGGGGCCCGTGCACCACAGACCTGCAGTGGGGAGGGAGCTCCAGAGAGGGGGCCCGTGCACCACAGACCTGCAGTGGGGAGGGAGCTCCAGAGAGGGGGCCCGATGCACCACAGACCTGCAGTGGGGAGGGAGCTCCAGAGAGGGGGCCCGATGCACCACAGACCTGCAGTGGGGAGGGAGCTCCGGAGAGGGGGCCCGTGCACCACAGACCTGCAGTGGGGAGGGAGCTCCAGAGAGGGGGCCCGTGCACCACAGACCTGCAGTGGGGAGGGAGCTCCAGAGAGGGGACCCGTGCACCACAGACCTGCAGTGGGGAGGGAGCTCCAGAGAGGGGGCCCGTGCACCACAGACCTGCAGTGGGGAGGGAGCTCCAGAGAGGGGACCCGTGCACCACAGACCTGCAGTGGGGAGGGAGCTCCAGAGAGGGGACCCGTGCACCACAGACCTGCAGTGGGGAGGGAGCTCCAGAGAGGGGGCCCGTGCACCACAGACCTGCAGTGGGGAGGGAGCTCCAGAGAGGGGCCCCGTGCACCACAGACCTGCAGGGGAGGGAACTCTGGAGAGGGGGCTCGTGCACCACAGACCTGCAGGGAGCTCTGGAGAGGGGCCCGTGCACCACAGACCTGTAGGGAGCTCTGGAGAGGGGGCCCGTGCACCACAGACTTGCAGTGGGGAGGGAGCTCCAGAGAGGGGGTCCGTGCACCACAGACCTGCAGTGGGGAGGGAGCTCCGGAGAGGGGGCCCGTGCACCACAGACCTGCAGTGGGGAGGGAGCTCCAGAGAGGGGGCCCGTGCACCACAGACCTGCAGGGGGAGGGAGCTCTGGAGAGGGGGCCGTGCACCACAGACCTGCAGGGGGGAGGGAGCTCCGGAGAGGGGGCCCGTGCACCACAGACCTGCAGTGGGGAGGGAGCTCCAGAGAGGGGGTCCGTGCACCACAGACCTGCAGTGGGGAGGGAGCTCCAGAGAGGGGACCCGTGCACCACAGACCTGCAGTGGGGAGGGAGCTCCAGAGAGGGGGTCCGTGCACCACAGACCTGCAGTGGGGAGGGAGCTCCGGAGAGGGGGCCCGTGCACCACAGACCTGCAGTGGGGAGGGAGCTCCAGAGAGGGGGCCCGTGCACCACAGACCTGCAGTGGGGAGGGAGCTCCAGAGAGGGTGCCCGTGCACCACAGACCTGCAGGGGGAGGGAGCTCTGGAGAGGGGGCCGTGCACCACAGACCTGCAGGGGGGAGGGAGCTCCGGAGAGGGGGCCCGTGCACCACAGACCTGCAGTGGGGAGGGAGCTCCAGAGAGGGGGTCCGTGCACCACAGACCTGCAGTGGGGAGGGAGCTCCAGAGAGGGGACCCGTGCACCACAGACCTGCAGTGGGGAGGGAGCTCCAGAGAGGGGGTCCGTGCACCACAGACCTGCAGTGGGGAGGGAGCTCCGGAGAGGGGGCCCGTGCACCACAGACCTGCAGTGGGGAGGGAGCTCCAGAGAGGGGGCCCGTGCACCACAGACCTGCAGTGGGGAGGGAGCTCCAGAGAGGGGGTCCGTGCACCACAGACCTGCAGTGGGGAGGGAGCTCCGGAGAGGGGGCCCGTGCACCACAGACCTGCAGGGGGAGGGAGCTCCGGAGAGGGGGTCCGTGCACCACAGACCTGCAGTGGGGAGGGAGCTCCGGAGAGGGGGTCCGTGCACCACAGACCTACAGGGGGGAGGGAGCTCCGGAGTGGGGGTCCGTGCATCACAGACCTGCAGGGGGAAGTGAACTCTGGAGAGGGGGCCCGTGCACCACAGACCTGCAGTGGGGAGGGAGCTCCGGAGAGGGGGTCCGTGCACCACAGACCTGCAGGGGGGAGGGAGCTCCGGAGTGGGGGTCCGTGCATCACAGACCTGCAGGGGGAAGTGAACTCTGGAGAGGGGGCCCCATGCACCACAGACCTGCAGGGGGGAGCTCCGGAGAGGGGGTCCGTGCACCACAGACCTGCAGTGGGGAGGGAGCTCCGGAGAGGGGGTCCGTGCACCACAGACCTGCAGGGGGGAGGGAGCTCCGGAGTGGGGGTCCGTGCATCACAGACCTGCAGGGGGAAGTGAACTCTGGAGAGGGGGCCCCATGCACCACAGACCTGCAGGGGGGAGCTCCGGAGAGGGGGTCCGTGCACCACAGACCTGCAGGGGGAAGTGAACTCTGGAGAGGGGGCCCGTGCACCACAGTCTTTCAGAAGTACTCTGTTATTATACTATAGTTTGGCACCTAAAAAAGAGCAAGCATTGGCATAGCCAAGAGGTCTAGTCTTTTTGACCTTATAAGTGTTTAGTTATCCAGCACAATATCCTTGTTTTAATTCCAGCTGTTACATCACAGCGCGGGGCAGAGGCTGCTCGAAGCCCTGGAAACTGCTCGAGGGGTTTTAGAACCGGCGCCTGGCGCTTCGCAGGAGGAGCTGTGTGCGTTTATAGGTACGGCCTGGGCGGCGCGTACCTATAAGATGCCTTAGTAGCACCAGGGAACAAAGTGGGCGAGCCAAGTCCCAACACATTAACAGGGAGAGCCGAGCCACAGGTCTCGCTGGGGTTTAAGAGCCAGTGCACGAGCCGAGCCATGGATATAAGCAACTCAAAACCATCCAAAAATTATGACGTGGAAATATGATAGTCTCTTCAATTAAAACAAGCATTTGCAATGCAATAGGTCGCGCATTAGCAAAGTTTGAAGTTGTTGGTATTGTAAATGGCATTGCTTTTTATCCTTTTGTTTTTAGGTCTCGACCCAAAGCATTGCTTTAGCAATACTTGTTTGTCGAGATTTCTAGTAAGCGGTCCGAAAAGTCTGCCAAAACGGCGGATTAGACACAGTTCATGTGATGTATGCGCGTGCACAAACCAGCGGCGTGCACAAACCAGCCACGTCACAAACCACCATTTGCCTGTGCCTCAGACTTCAAAGGCTGCCACTCCCCCTCTCCCCCCATCAGCATTTGTCTGTGCCTCGCATCAGACTTCAAAGGCTGCCGCTCCCCCGCCTCCCATCAGATGTTCTTACTCGCTACATCCCTTTCCTTCACACTCTGTCACATCCTTAGCTGAGCTCCAACTCCAACTCCAACTCCACCCTCCAACTCCACCCTCCAACTCCAACTCCACTCTCCAACTCCACTCTCCAACTCCAACTCCACCCTCCAACTCCACCCTCCAACTCGAACTCCACCCTCCAACTCCACCCTCCATCTCCACCCTCTAACTCCAATGCCACTCTCTAACTTCACTCTCCAATTTCAACTCCACTGTCCAACTCCACCCTCCTACCTCCAACTCCACCCTCCAACTCTACCCTCCAACTCCACCCTCCAACTCCACTCTCCAACTCCACTCTCCAACTCACCCTCCAACTCCACCCTCCAACTCCACCCTCCAACTCCACCCTCCAACTCCACACTACAACTCCACACTACAACTCCACCCTCCAACTCTACCCTCCAACTCCACCCTCCACCCTCCAACTCCACCCTTCAACTCCACCCTCCAACTCCACTCTCCAACTCCACTCTCCAACTCCACCATCCAACTCCACCCTCCAACTCCACCCTCCAACTCCAACTCCACCCTCCAACTCCACCACCACATCACTCAGGGACACCACCACATCACTCAGGGAAACCACCACATCACTCAGGAACACCACCACATCACTCGGGGACACCAACATATCACTCGGGGACACCACCACATCACTCGGGGACACCACCACATCACTGTTGCCAGAGGATGGAAACATTTCTTTTGGATTGAAGAGCAACTCAATTGGGTGAATTGTCTGTGAATTTTACACTATGGTATTTTTTGACAATGTGGGGTTAAAACCGTTTTTAATACTTTTTGGTGTTATTTCACATTTTGAACCTCATTTTATAGCAGACTAGTCATTGACTAGTACTAAACATACTTCAAAGTGTAACTTGGTAAACATTGTAAGAAGTTTTCTTTTATTTTGAAACACACTTGTCATGCTGTTAGGGTTGTATTCAACCTTATTGAACGTAATTCTTCATTTATTATTGATGCTAGTTGAATTCAAGTCTTTTTAGCTGTCTCTATTCTCGCATTGATACAAAAGGGGATGATGGACGGAGCGTTTGAGCAAATCAAACACTCACCCCAGTCAACTGATCTGGGTTTAATCCATCACCATTCTTTAGCTCACTCAGCCATCCCAGTTCAGACATGGCCATATGCAAATCAGTCTGACGCTGTGCCTCATGGGAACAGTCCAGCCCGAACTGCCAAGCCATGTCTTCCCTGGACCGGAAACAAGCATCCTGGGACCGGTTTCGGATTCATAATCCTCATCAGCCATGCTATCTTGAATCCAGTGGTTAAGTGAGCAAGAGACTCACGTCTGAGCATACCCTGCCACACTTAGGGCGAATAAAGCGATACAAAAGAGGATGATGGACGGAGCGTTTGAGCAAATCAAACACTCACCCCCAGTCAACTGATCTGGGTTTAATCCATCACCAATCTTTAGCTCACTCAGCCACCCCAGTTCAGACATGGCCATATGCAAATCAGTCTGACCCTGTGCCTCATGGGAACAGTCCAGCCCGGACTGCCAAGCCATTTGTTCCCTGGACCGGAAACAAGCATCATGGGACCGGTTTCGGATTCATAATCCTCATCAGCCAGGCTATCTTGAATCCAGTGGCCAAGTGAGCAAGGGACTCACGTCTGAGCATACCCTGCCAACTTAGGGCGAACAATGCGATACAAAAGGGGATGATAACATGCAATCTGTAAACCCACCACCTCCTTTTCTGGAGAGTCCGGGTACACCTCAGATTCAGTGGAGGCAATGGTTCGATGCGTTTGAGACGTAAATTGGTGCAATTGGTGCATCGCGATATAGAGCAGAAAGAAAGAAGTATCTTCTTTTAAATTCATTAAGATTTGAAGGAAGAGAAGTTTTTAAACATCTTCCTGATATTGTGTTGGCGGAGGGTGAAATCGTAGATGAATATCAGGAAGCTGTCAAAAAACTAGTAATTAAATTTGACGTACAACCGAGTTTAGTTGTTTTGAGGCACAAATTCTTTAAGCGTGCACGACTATAAAGTGAATATGTGGATACCTATCTTAGTGCACTGCGTAAACTTTGTGACGAGTGCCAATTTGGAGAGTACCGTGATCAATTGGTTAGGGACCAATTTATTGCACATTGTTGTGACAAGCATATTCAGCAAAAATTGTTTACTATGTAATCCTAGTCTAGAAGAAATACGTTAAAGTAGAAAAAAGTCTCAAACTAGCATAGAATTCTATAAAGGAGTTAATTGTGAATTCTACATCTAAAGAAACTGTGAATGTTGTTGCTTCTACAAATGTCAAAAGCAATACATTAAGAAAATTCAAGACAAAAAAAGTAATATTTGTTACAGGTGTGGTTATTCTCCACATGGGAAGGATAACAGATTTTGTCCAGGGAAAAATTCAAAATGTCACAAGTGTGGTAGGATTGGTCATCTGGCGAAAGTGTGTCAATCCAGTATTAATAAGACTGAAAAAGTTAACTGTGTAGCTAAGGATGAGCAGTTATACGAAAGCGACATTGTTCAAGATTTCCAAGATATGATTGTCACGGTTACGGATGATGGTATTGTTTCTGGTGATCCGTCTGAATGTGTTGACCCATATGTGGATGTAGTGGTGGGTGATGTGTGTTTGAAGTTGTTGGTGGACTCGGGAGCTCACATTACTATGCTCACGTATGATCTTTTCAAGAAATCTTGGTGTGACAGATCACTCTTTCCTCCGGATAGAGCACCTGTTTCATATGAGGGACGCAAAATAGATTTGGAAGGTTACATAGAGGATGTGTTGGAATTTAAAGGACAAAAGATTCAGGGTAAAATCTATGTGGCTGTCCGTGGTTTGAATATCCTTGGAGGGTATCATTAAGGCCTCTTTGTTATGGTGTTAAGACCGGGAACAAGTGAACAAGTGTTAGTTGTGCAAGACATGCCTGATTCTCTTTGTTTAGAACAGGAATTTCCTAGGGTGTTCTCGGATTCTCTTGGTAAAATTGTAGGTTTTAGACACATGATTAAAGTGAAAAGTAATGCTGTGCCTGTGAAATACAAGGTCAGGTCAGTCCCATTTTAGTCTCAGAGCAGATCTTACGGCTGAATTGGACAGATTGGAGAAATCTGGGATTATTGAGCCTGTGGAATCTAGTTTGTGGCTTAGTCCATTAGTTGTCGCACGAAAACGGAATGGAGAGATCTGTTTATGCATCGACCTGAGGAGTCTCAACAAAGAAATCTGGGTGGATTCCCATCCTCTTCCTAAAATTGGTGATTTACTAGAGGAACTTAGGGATGCTCAATGGTTTTCAAAGATTGACTTAGCTTCAGCGTACCATCAGATCCTGTTGGATGATGAGTCGCAACATTATACAGCTTTCAATTCACCTTTTGGTTCATTTAAATTTTGCAGAATGCCGCGGTATCAGTTTTTCAAAGGGTTAGGCAGTCTGTGCTTCAGGATGTTAAGGGGATTGTCATCTTTCAAGATGATGTGCTCATTTTCAACAAATACTTAGAAGAACATGATAAGATTCTTAGGTCTGTTCTTAGTATTTTTGAAAAAAAAAGGAATTGTTGTAAAGAAGAATAAATGTGAGTTTTGGAAGAGAGAGAAAGAATTCTTGGGACATCTTGTTTCCGGTGAGGGTGTGAGTCCAAGACCTGGGTTGGTGAAAGCTGTGGTGGAGTGTCCATGCCCCAAAAACAAGGACGAGTTACACTCTTTCTTGGTTTTGTGTGAGTTTTACTCACGTTATATTCCTTATTATGCTAGCAAAACGAAGGCACTCTCCAATATGCTGAGATCTAATGTCACTTTTGAGTGGGATAATAACTGCCAGGAAACCTTTGAGTTGGTCAAATCTGAAATGCTCATTGCCACAACACTTAGTGCTTATGATCCGGCTGTGCCCTGCACTATCACAGTTGACGCCAGTAATTACGGATTAGGGGCAGTGCTTACTCAACATTCAGGTGTTAGTGAGGTCACAATCAGCTATGCTTCCAGAGTACTAAGAGATCCTGAAGTTAATTACTCAGTGATTGAGAAGGAACTGTTAGCATGTTATTGGGCGTGTGAAAAATTCAGAACATACATTTGGGGTAGAAAATGTGTCATCCAAACTGATCACAAACCTCTCATGTATATTCTGGGAGGTGACCGTCTCAAATATGCTACACCTCGAAATGCACATTTGACCACCAAACTTTTGCAATATGACTTTGTAACAAAGCATACACCTGGAAAACAAAATGTTAGAGCTGATATGTTATCTAGACTACCTTTGAGTGACGATGATCCTTTGGATGTAGATGAAGACAAGGAGGACTGCTTCATTGCTGTGGTGGATGCGGTTGAAAACAAAGCGTGCAGTGAAGTTGAATGAAAGGAGGCAGTGAATGAAGATTTGACTCTTGCTAAAGTACAAGAATACATTGTGAAAGGTTGGCCCCGAGAGAGGTGTGTGTCCCCTGATATTCACACCAGAACATGGGCTTCTGTTGGAATTCTCAAGGGCATATTCTCAAGCCTATTATCGCAGCTAAAGCGGCGATAATTTTAATGCCGTTCCTTAATAACATGCCCCATTGGTCCTTCCGTCCCAACAGACGATGTTAAATCACCAATTGGCTTTGCGCTCTCGAATGAAGTTCACCTTGAAAATGGTGAGAATCAGAAAAAAATTAGGGGGCAGATTTACAAGCCCCATGCGCCGCCGGTGCATCACGTTGTGTGACGCACCGGTGGCGCAGCCTGCTAAGAGATATTTACAAGCACAGGTAAAGTCACCCTGCATGACTTAACCTGTGCTGGTAAATATCGCCCAAGTTCACACAACATTTTGCGTGTTAGGGGCGGGACATTGGTGTTGCTGTGGGTGTTCCCACGCAACACCCATGTCCACTGATGCATTTCCAGATTTACGAGAAATCGTAACCCTTGAAATGCGTCAGTTTGCTGCGCCACTCTAGGGGTGGCGTAGCGAGGCGAAACAAGGAGAAATGTTTTCAATTCGCCTCGTTAGTTCCTCTTTCAAATCGTGCTGCATTCTACAGCACGCATTGAAAGAGGAAAATGCCTGCAGTGATTGTTTTCGTGCAGGAAGGGGCCCTTCCTTCACAAAAGCAATCTCCCCACGACGCAGGCATCCTTGCACCATGGTGCAAGGGTGCCTGCACCGGCGCATGGCAGCAGTTTCTGTGCCAGCGCAGGGGAAGCACAGGAATGCGACACATCATTGTAGATATGTTGCATTCTTGTGCTCTGAAAGTGGCGTGGCAGCTAAAGGGTTTGCAGTGCCGTGCTACGGCACTTTCTTGTAGATCTGCCCCTAGGTTTTTAAATTGACAGCCTAAATAGGTCTAAGGCGGGTCTTTGTGACTGAAACTCCCTGTAAACTTTGCAATTGGTTAGAAAAAAGAATGACCCGCCCCAAACTAGATGGCCCATCACCCCCAAAGAAACCACTGCAGATGCCGAACCGGAAGAAATTGTCTTGGTACGCCACAAGAGTCAGTCAGCTGCAGCAGGAAAGAAGGGCGCAGCCTGTTCACGGCACCGCACTGTAAATCGCGGTTTTCAAAACGTTTTTTTACTCACTCCCTTCCAGTGCCCCTGCCCTCAAGGGACATATTTTGTTTAACACATTTATTTATTTCCCTTCAGTACATTAAAAACATATTATTATTTACAGATTCAAAGATTTTAACCATCATTCCAAATGCATACCCATTTTTATTTATTTATTTATTTAGTGCATTTTTATAAAGCGCGAACATTACCCGAAGGTGTCCGAGCGCTGTACAAAGGAGCCAGTTACGTTACAAGAGAAAAGTGGTACAAAATAGAACATTACTAAGATAAACAGGAGACTAAAAATGAAGGGTACACAAACACAAAATCCAACACAGCACACAGGGGTGAGGAATGTACAAGAAAAAAATACAAATTTACAATGAAGACCGAACTTCCAGGAGGGGCTTGAGCATGAAAGTATTAGTTCTGAAAGTGTCTTTGGAAGAGAAGAGATTTGAGGTCAGCTTTGAAGATCCGGGTAGACGAGGTGGTACGGAGCAATGGGGGGAGTGAGTTCCAGATTTCACAGCATTACCTGCGAAGGATTGCGCCATCGATCTTTCCCTTTTGAAGACGGGGGGCTCAAGCAGAAGCTTTTCTGCATTGCGAGAGGGTCAAGAGCCTCCGGTCAATTTCAATGTATTCGCCAGGTAATGAGGGGAATACGTGTGCAAGACTTTGCGTGTGATGCAGGCAGTTTTCTAAATAGATATTGCCTCGGTCAGGAGCCATCGAAGAGAAGCCAGGATAGGAGTGATGTGGTTGCTTGGTTTAGACCCTGAAATGAAGCGAGCTGCTGAGTGGAGGATGAATTTGAGAGGGGAGAGGGGGGATTTGGGTAGGCCCATCAGAAGAGAATTGCAATAGTCCAGTCTTGGGAGAACCAGCGAATATACCAAGGTTTTTAAGTCTTTCTTTGGGAAGAACCAATGGATCCCCCACAGAAGGCGCAATTGGTATTGTGCGTTCTTGGCAATAGAGTTGATGTGGGAGATTAGGTTGAGTCTTTTGTCAAGAATGACACCTAGGGATTTCTCGCTGTCGACAATGATGGGTTAGTTGTTGAGTAAGTTCTGCTGATCCATCCACGATTGAACGGGAGGAGGTGAGAGAGAGGTAGAATGGAGGAGGAATTCAGTTTTGGCGGGATTTACAATGAGTTGGTGAGCTGATATCCAGTTGCAAATGGAGTTGAGAGAAGAGTTGAGTAGTGATAGATCGTGTGCGGAAGACACTTGATTTAGATTTGAGTGTCATCCGCATAGAAATGGTAGTGGAGCACAGATTTACTTAGGAGGTTCCCTACAGGTTCCAAATAGAGATTTAACAGAGTGTGTGCCAGGATAGAACCTTGAGGGACGCCTTAACCTACTGCCAATGGAGATGAAAGACTGTTCGCTATCTTAATCATTTGGGATCTGTCTGAGAGGAATGAGGCAAACCATGTAAGCACTGTGCCATCCAATCCCATTCTCTGTTGAAGAGTGTTAAGGAGGGTGCTACGATTACCAGTGTCAAAGGCTGCAGAGAGGTCAGGAAGAATCAGAAGAGCATGGGCACGTAAGAAATACTAGGAGCAACCTACAAGGGCTATTTTGGGAAGTATATAACACGCAGGGAAGTTATGACATGACTTCCGTTTTGCAAAAAACTAAAATCTTGAGAGGGCGGCAGCGGGGTTGGAGTCCAGGGGCTGGACGGCACAGCATCAACGACCCTCACCTGAAAAAGTGACTCTATCACTCAGGGTCAGTCAGGAAGCATGGCCGCACGGCATGATCAGCATGAGATGCGTGGGTGCTGCACGGCAGTGCACCCATGACCCAGTGCCTCCTGCAGCCAGACTGAAGTTCACAACAAGTAAGAAGTTTCTGGACAGTGATCCATCCATGATGGCGGAGCTGTGGCGCACAATAACTGGCGCATCCCTGCTGATTTGCAGGGCTGCGACAGTTATTGTCAATATACCCCTCAATCTCTTATGAATGTGTCCTTGTGTAATGTAGCCATTGCTCTTGTGAAGCAATCCAATATCTACAGGCCAAGTTTGTGCTGTATAGAACTGCAAACATAATTGGTTTCAATTGCTCATTCATGCCAGTTTGCATCTTAAATGCTGAAGGTGCTTCTGAACCTGCAAGGTGCAGGACCCCACCTGTGTGCCGATGCCTCCCTTCCTGCTTGCCACGGACAAGCTAACCCTTTCGAAGTTCATAAAACTGATAGAAAGCTGTTTGACATTTGAAACTGCCAGGGTGGCAAAATGCACAGGAACCCAACACAAACCCTAACGATCTTTAACCACTGAGGAAGGACGTAGAAAGCTCAGGATGCAACACAACATGACCCTTTAATTCATAACATTCCTTAACCCCTGATAAAGGCCTCTAGAAACTTTGGGTACAATACAACATGACTATAACTAAAATCTCCTCAAGGACAATACAGGCCAGATGCATCTAAACCATGATAAGCCTTAACCCCTGAGGAAGGACTCTTGCAATCTTAGGGTGCAACATAACATGACCCTAGCTATTATCTCTTCAACCACTGAGGAACGACATAGCAAGCTCAGGGTGCAACACAACACAACCCTAACGATTTTTAACCACTGAGGAAGGACGTAGCAAGCTCATGGTGCAACACAACACAAACCTAATGATCTTTAACCACTGAGGAAGGACTCTACAAACGGAGGATGCAACACAACATGACCCTCTAAATCATAACATTCCTTAACTCCTGAGAAAGGACTCTACAAACTTTAGGTACAATGCAACATGACTATAACTAAAATCTCCTCAAGGAAAATACAGGCCAGATGCATCTCAACCATGATAATCCTTAACCCCTGATATCTTAGGGTGCAACATAACATGACCCCAGCTAACATCTACTCAACCCCTGAGGGAGGACGATACAAACCACATGCAGCATCACAACCAATGCATCGCAACCATGACAATCCTAAACCCCTGAGAAAGGACTCTCATATATGTAGGGTGCGACGCAGCATGACCGTTACAACATCTCCTCAACCCCTGAGGAAGGATCATCTTAAATAATAAACTGCAGCAACTCCCACCCCCTCTGCATACATGGTTTACCCACATGGACTCCTATAGCCACTTTCTTAGATTCCTGCATTAATTCTTGCATCAAACAGCACTCAATACAAAACAGAAATATTCTGCCAATTGACATTTAGCATAGCATTGCACAAAATTGTATAACATGACATCATACTTAAATATCCAGCAACGTCACAACAGACATTTTCTGGCAACTTGACAGCATATCTAAAGAAATCAGCATTAAAATTATTCTCTGGCACGTAGCAAAAATCCACCACCATGGTGAGAGACTTCTCACCCGAACAAATGGCAACACACAAACGAAAATCCTCGACTCTGCACTTTACCCCAAATACCTTGTGAACAATTCAGAACACTGGAGAATGCTAAAAACATGCATTTATGTCCAGTTACTTACATAGTGAGTGCATGTTACTCAGCAGCAACGTCATGTCACACAACGCAGCTTCATTATCTCGTAATCCATCGCTTTAAATACCCTGTTGTGCCCGCACTTGAGAACGTAGCAGCATTCTAATCCTTTTTCCCCATACATCATAACCACTTCCTAGTGTTTTCCACAGTGCAAGAACTGCCAATCGCATTCTTGTCCTTCAGTGAGTATGTCACTGCTGCCTTCCTGAATGCCACACATGATCCTTGCACTTTTAAACCTTGGCAACAGCGCACAGTAGAGTAACAGCTCAGCTCTTATCTACGCTTTTCTCCGTGCTCATACCATACACGCACCCCCCTTTACAACGCTCTTCAAATGCCAATGCTAGAGAACCCAGCTTTCCTCAATAAAAGTACAGTCTTGTGCGTCCGAATGTTGGTGCTCCCAGCAGTTTAACATAGCTGCAAAGGTTTCTGATTGCTTTTGTGTGACATTTTTGCCATTTCAGTAGAATTATGAGTGACACATAACGCCTATGAGTGACACTTTGTCACGAGCAAAATCAAGCAATAAAGACGTAAAAATGGCTTTGGCACTTGCGCCTCTCAACCATACGATCTGTGTCAGACCTCTCAAGGCTCCAATTTTTACCTGATTCAGACTTTCAATATGCATCATCTAGTGCTTTCAGTCGCTCATGGGACATTGGAGCAGTAGAATACACCACTGGCCAACTATCCACCACTGCGCCAAATAGGCCAAAATGTAGTGATTGTATTAATCAATCGAATATTTCATGAGATTAATGTAAAAGGATGTTTTTCTCTTTTATTTTGCTTCATTTGCAGGTCAGCTCTTCACCACTTGAGCTGTATGACCTTTGGCCAGGCTGGGAAGGAGGGTCACAGGCTGTAGAAGCAGGAAGGAATTGAAAGGTGTGTCTGAGCCAAGGTCGGACTGGCATATTTGTCAACTAGACAGTGCCTGAAGGCCTGGCCTGCCAGGACAGTGTGTGCGCTGTTTTTTTAGGTCTCGCCTGTCGATGCGCATGCGCATCGAGCTTGCGAGACTATGGGGGCTTATCCACTCTTTAACCAACTTGCAAGGAATCGTGGCGATTCCTTGCAGTGCACAAGAAATTTAAGCTCAATGCGCATGCGCATTGAGCTTAAAAGCGCGTGCACATGCCCCCAGCCGCCTGCCTTGCCTACTCTCTTTCTCACTGCCTCCACCAGCTCCGCCCCTCACTTCTTGATTGCACGGCCGCTAGGCCGTGCCTCCCCTACTCTCCTCCCCCCTCCTCCTCCTACTCTCCTCCCCTGCCTGCCGTGTCGCACCTCTCCCCTCTCCCCGCTCCGCCCCCTACCCTGCCCGCCGTCTTACGGTCTTTGCAACTCCCCAGCCATATGTTAAAACCCCTCGCACTCCAGGCCCCCGCTCCGCCCCCTCCCCTGCCCGCCGTGTCGCATTTCTCCTCCCCCCTCCCCTTATCTGGCTTCCCTCCGTCTGTTCCCTCTCCCCGCTCCGCCCCCCCCTGCCCGCCGTGTAGCATTTCTCCTCCCCACAGAAATGCCCTCCGTCTTCCCGTACTTTTTGCTCACAACTGCCTGAGCACTCGATCCTCTCGAAAGTTTCAGCGCACTCCCCCATGTCATCAGCCATTTCCCTCACACGCACGTCGCATTTCTCCTCCCCCCTCGCCCCCTCCCCTGCCCGCCGTGTCGCATTTCTCCTCCCCCCTCCCCTTATCTGCCTTCCCTCCTCGAGGTTCTCCGACGCCCCGCACCCTTCACTTTCCGGCCCACTGCTTGTGCTCTCGTCAGTCACTCTATGCCAGCCTGTGTATGCCAGGCATGCCTCTGCTCTTTGGTAGCCTTGCTGGGCCCCTCTATGCCCGCTGGACCCCTCTATGCCCGAGCTTCCTCCATTCCTTCCGTATCGCTGCCTGTCCTGCCCCCCCACCCCTTCGTCCCTCCCGGAGCCCCCCCTCCCTCCCAGCAGAGCCCCTAACCTTCGCACCCCGCAGCTGATGCGCCCTCCCTATTCTCCTTGTCTTACCAATTCCTTTACTCTGCCGACCCCTTTTTTCTACCACTTACCCCTTACGCCGGGTCTTCTGTGGCTGCCTGCGTTGGTGACCCATCCCCCCAATCCCTTTGGCGCCCTTTCCTTCTACCACAGTTTCTCTTTTGCACCCTGCTATCACCCCGAGCCCAACCACCCGTACATTTCACTGGGACCGCACACACACACACACACACAAATACAGCATCCAAAGGAAGAATAGAAATAAACCATCCTAATACACACTCTAACTCCAACATAGAAATCCAGAGTCCTAATCCACCCTAATAAAATAACAGCCGAATTCACCCTCCAAATACACCCTCAAGATACGCAACAGAAATACATCCTAGAAAACAAAATCCAAAGGAAAAATACGCCATCCTAATCCACCAGCCAAGTAAACAATCAAATTAAACAAAACAAAACACAATATAAGTAAAGACTCAAAAAATAGCCTCCTATTCCACCCTATTAAAAAAAATGATTGTGCATTTAACAAATTGATAAATTTTATGCCATTTTCTGAGACATAAACAAATTTTAGGACGAAATTAAAAACAAAGGGGGTCAACGGAGTCGTGCATCAGATACGTTACACGCAAAATCTACTTCCCAAATGTGAGCTACAGCATGCAAGTATGTTTATCAGGCTTCAGGTCACAAAACAAAAATGATTCGGACAATATAACACCAACAAAACAACAAAAAATATCTGGCAGGAAGCGAGGACGAGGATGTACAAACACAAATGTGAAACAGCCTACTTTTTATTGGGGGAATAAATAAGCATTATTCACCCGGGGAATGGGACGGATTAAACACAATTGTCAAGAGTTACACAAAAAGCCGTACGCATATAACACGAGCATTTATTCACACGAAATTACATCAAATATACAAAAAAAAAATTCGCTACTCTACAGTAATGTGGACATAAGTCAGAATTCTGATAGCAACATGGAGAAAGCATATATAAGAAGACAATATTGCTTTAAAAATACATTGTAACACAAAGCGGAGACATTGCATTGATTATTAACGAAGAGGAAGTATCACAAACCACAGCACGAAATTTACATACACATCAAAATAAAAAGCTATACAAACATACATTTAATAATAACTGAAATAACAGAACGTAGAGTTGAAACAATATAAAATATTCACGCAGATATACAACATACTACACAATTACACACAAAAAAACACTGCTCTAATTATTAACACAACTACTAACCAAAAGCAAACATTTTAAAAATTAAATCTGAACAATAGGATACAATGCATTACATACATAAAGAGCCGACAATTCAAAATAAACATCCTTCGTTGCAAAACAAAGACACTACTATGCCAATAAAACTAATAGGAAACAACAAATCGAATAATTCATAACACTATACACACACAAAACAAACAACAAAAAACAACTTACCTGTCGAACGATGCACGGAACAGACAACGAAGCCAACACTCCTTACACGGGACCCGCTTTCAACAATATGGGGATTTCCAATTAGACGCGAGTAAATTGTTACGCAACGTGAGAGGATTTTGAAATCTCATTGGCTGACACGGACGTCAATCAAAATAGTACGGGATTCCAAAAAAAAACTAGAACGCAATAACTTAAATACGTTAATATAATTATGGGACAGTCACACTTCTGCTATTTAACATTTCCAAAACGTATAAAACAACAAAGATACACCAACAACTACACACACACAAACATCCACAAGCATCACAAGCAACAGACATCCACAAGCGTCAGGCATCCACAAGCGTCAGGCATCCACAAGCGTCAGACATCCACAAGCATCACAAGCAGCAGACATCCACAAGCAACAGACATCCACAAGCAACAGACATCCACAAGCATCAGACATCCACAAGCATCACAAGCAGCAGACATCCACAAGCATCAGACATCCACAAGCATCACAAGCAGCAGACATCCACAAGCATCAGACATCCACAAGCATCACAAGCAGCAGACATCCACAAGCAACAGACATCCACAAGCAACAGACATCCACAAGCATCTGACATCCACAAGCATCAGGCATCCACAAGCATCAGGCATCCACAAGCATCAGACATCCACAAGCATCAGACATCCACAAGCATCAGACATCCACAAGCAACAGACATCCACAAGCAACAGACATCCACAAGCAACAGACATCCACAAGCAACAGACATCCACAAGCATCAGGCATCCACAAGCATCAGGCATCCACAAGCATCAGGCATCCACAAGCATCAGGCATCCACAAGCGTCAGGCATCCACAAGCGTCAGGCATCCACAAGCATCAGGCATCCACAAGCATCAGGCATCCACAAGCATCAGGCATCCACAAGCGTCAGGCATCCACAAGCGTCAGACATCCACAAGCATCACAAGCAGCAGACATCCACAAGCAACAGACATCCACAAGCAACAAACATCCACAAGCAACAGACATCCACAAGCAACAGACATCCACAAGCATCAGACATCCACAAGCATCACAAGCAGCAGACATCCACAAGCATCACAAGCAGCAGACATCCACAAGCATCAGACATCCACAAGCAACAGACATCCACAAGGATCACAAGCAGCAGACATCCACAAGCATCAGACATCCACAAGCATCAGACATCCAAAGCATCAGGCATCCACAAGCATCAGGCATCCACAAGCATCAGGCATCCACAAGCGTCAGACATCCACAAGCAACAGACATCCACAAGCATCAGACATCCACAAGCAACAGACATCCACAAGCATCAGACATCCACAAGCATCAGACATGCAGCAAACACACTCACTGACGCTCACACACCCTCACACACCGTCACACACCCTCAGCTTCACACACCCTCACTCACCCTCACACACACACACACACACACACACACACACACACACACACACACACACACACACACAAATACAGCATCCAAAGGAAGAATAGAAGTAAACCATCCTAATACACACTCTAACTCCAACATAGAAATCCAGAGTCCTAATCCACCCTAATAAAATAACAGCCGAATTCACCCTCCAAATACACCCTCAAGATACGCAACAGAAATACATCCTAGAAAACAAAATCCAAAGGAAAAATACGCCATCCTAATCCACCAGCCAAATAAACAATCAAATTAAACAAAACAAAACACAATATAAGTAAAGACTCAAAAAATAGCCTCCTATTCAACCCTATTAAAAAAATGATTGTGCATTTAACAAATTGATACATTTTATGCCATTTTCTGAGACATAAACAAATTTTAGGACGAAATTAAAAACAAAGGGGGTCAACGGAGTCGTGCATCAGATATGTTACACGCAAAATCTACTTCCCAAATGTGAGCTACAGCATGCAAGGATGTTTATCAGGCTTCAGGTCACAAAACAAAAATGATTCGGACAATATAACACCAACAAAACAACAAAAAATATCTGGCAGGAAGCGAGGACGAGGATGTACAAACACAAATGTGAAACAGCCTACTTTTTATTGGGGGAATAAATAAGCATTATTCACCCGGGGAATGGGACGGATTAAACACAATTGTCAAGAGTTACACAAAAAGCCGTACGCATATAACACGAGCATTTATTCACACGAAATTACATCAAATATACAAAAAAAAAAATTGCTACTCTACAGTAATGTGGACATAAGTCAGAATTCTGATAGCAACATGGAGAAAGCATATATAAGAAGACAATATTGCTTTAAAAATATATCGTAACACAAAGCGGAGACATTGCATTGATTATTAACGAAGAGGAAGTATCACAAACCACAGCACGAAATTTACATACACATCAAAATAAAAAGCTATACAAACATACATTTAATAATAACTGAAATAACAGAACGTAGAGTTGAAACAATATAAAATATTCACGCAGATATACAACATACTACACAATTACACACAAAAAAACACTGCTCTAATTATTAACACAACTACTAACCAAAAGCAAACATTTTAAAAATTAAATCTGAACAATAGGATACAATGCATTACATACATAACCCCTTCCATGCTGATGACGGAATCGCTCCGTCATCAGCTACAGTTGAGCTGTGCTGATGACGGAGCGGTTCCGTCATGGCCCGGCCGCCGCGCCTGCGCGGCGCTGATTTCGCGCCTGCGCGGGCGTTCTAAAGAGCGGGGCGGGTCATGACGGAACCGCTCCGTCACCAGCACAGCTCAACTGTAGCTGGTGACGGAGCGGTTCTGTCACCAGCATGCGGCGGCCGTGCGGCCGCCCCGCCCCTTTAGCGCTGCGGCGGAATAGCCGCCGCAGCGAAGGGGATAAAGAGCCGACAATTCAAAATAAACATCCTTCGTTGCAAAACAAAGACACTACTATGCCAATAAAACTAATAGGAAACAACAAATTGAATAATTCATAACACTATACACACACAAAACAAACAACAAAAAACAACTTACCTGTCGAACGATGCACGGAACAGACAACGAAGCCAACACTCCTTACACGGGATCCGCTTTCAACAATATGGGGATTTCCAATTAGACGCGAGTAAATTGTTACGCAACGTGAGAGGATTTTGAAATCTCATTGGCTGACACGGACGTCAATCAAAATAGTACGGGATTCCAAAAAAAAAATAGAACGCAATAACTTAAATACGTTAATATAATTATGGGACAGTCACACTTCTGCTATTTAACATTTCCAAAACATATAATACAACAAAGATCCACCAACAACTACACACACACACAAGCACACACACCACAATCACACAAATACACAACACACAAACACCCTCACACACCCTCACTCACACCCACCCTCACCCCCCACCCTTACAACACACTCACCCTCACTAACCCTCACACACACACCCTCACACACCCTCACCCACCCCCACCCTCCCTCACACACCTTCACACCCTCAACCTCACACATCCTCACTCACCCTCACACCCTCACACACCCTCACTCACCCTCATGACCTCAACCACACACCCTCACATGCCCCCACCCTCACACACCCCCGCCCTCACACACACCCGCCCTCACACACTCTCACACATCCTCACGCACCCACACACATTCTCAATAAGCCTCACACCCTCACCCTCGCCCACCCTCACTCACCCTCACCCTCACACCCTCACCCTCACACCCTCATCCCCTCACCCTCACACACCATCACCCCCTCACTTACCCTCACCCCTCACAACACTCACACCCTCACCCTCACATGCCCTCAACCGCACACACCCTCACACACCCTCACCCTCACACCCCTTCACTCACCCTTACACCCTCGCCCTCACCCACCCTCAACACCCTTCCAACACCCTCACCCTCACTCACCCTCACCCTCGCTCACCCTCAACGCCTCACCGTCACTCACCCTCACCCTCACTCACCCTCAACCCCTCACCCTCACTCACCCTCAACTCCTCACCCTCACTCATCCTTAACACCTCATCCTCAACCCCTCACCCTCGCTTACACTCACCCTCACTCACCCTCACTCACCCTCACCCTCACCCTCACTCACCATCAACCGCTCACCCTCACTCACCTTCACCCTCACTCACCCTTACCCTGACTCACCCTCAACACCTCACCCTCACCCACCCTCAACTCCTCACCCTCAACCCCTCACTCACCCTCACTCTCACTCACCCTCACTCACCCTCAACACCTCACCCTCACCCTCACCCTCAACTCCTCACCCTCACTCACCCTCACCCTCACTCACCCTCAATGCCTCACCGTCACTCACCCTCACCGTCACTCACCCTCAACACCTCACCCTCACTCACCCTCAACCCCACAGCCTCACTCACCCTCACCCTCACCCTCACTCACCCTCAACTCCTCATCCTCAAGCCTTCACCCTCACTCACCCTCACCCTCACTCACCCTCACTCACCCTCAATAATCCCTCACCCTCACTCCTCCTCAACACCTCACCCTCACTCACCTTCACCTTCACTCACCCTCACCCTCACTCACCCTCAACACCTCACCCTCACTCACCCTCAACACCTCACCCTCACCCTCATCACCCTCACCCTCACTCACCCTCAACTCCTCACCCTCACTCACCCTCACCCTCAACCTCATCCTCACCCTCACTCACCCTCACCCTCACTCACCCTCACCCTCACTCACCCTCACTCACCCTCACTCACCCTCACCCTCACTCACCCTCACCCTCACTCACACTCAACACGTCACCCTCACCCTCACTCACCCTTAACACCTCACCCTCACTCACCCTCAACTCCTCACCCTCAACTCCTCACTCACCATCAAATTCACTCACCCTCAAACCCTCACTCACCCTCACCCTCAATAACCCTCAATCCCTCACTCACCCTCACCCTCACCCCCACTCACCCTCACCCTCACTCACCCTCAACACCTCACCCTCACTCACCCTCAACCCCTCACCCTCACCCTCACTCACCCTCACCCTCACTCACCCTCAACGCCCTATCCCCCCAATCCCTTTGGCGCCCTTTCCTTCTACCACAGTTTCTCTTTTGCACCCTGCTATCACCCAACCACCCGTACATTTCACTGGGACCGCTCTTAATAACATTCTATGCCTTAATCGCTCCATTTACTGGTTGCCTCTGCTGGGAGCCCCCACCAGCTCCGTACTCACAAATATATGCCTAATCCCTCCAGTATACCTTGCGTGCCTCTTCACCAACCAGTGACCTCCAACAATATGATGTTGCTACACATGTAATATCTGCCTCGTCCTTCCCTTTAAACGGTAACTTTCACAATTACTTGCCACCCCGCGATGTCCTTGCCTGTGTGCAGCACAAGACCCCTTGCCCCTACTCCGCCCATCACCAACCCACAAGCTAGCCTAGGACCGACCCCCACGGTCCCGGGCCAGTGAAGCCAGCACCAAGAACCCCAGCTGCCCCCCCTATCCTCCGACACCCCTTGCTGTGCTTCTCTCCCCTGCTGCACTCTCCTGCTCTCTAGAGATGTGGCCTAACGACCAGAGCTGCCATCTAAGTCACGTAAATACAAAACATGTTGCATTCCAAATGCTATAGGTGTCACATTCGCGAAAGTTATAACTATTGGCGTTGTAAATGACAAAGATATCAATTTAGCTGTTTTAAAAACCAACAAATAAATAAAGTATTTGTCATTTACAAGACCAATAGCTCCAACTTTTCTAATGCGAGACCTATTGCATTTCCAATGCTTGTTTTGTCTGTCTGTCACCCTATTTTTTCTTCTTTTCACTGTTGATTTTCTGTTATTGAAACAAACACAGCATGGCTCAAATTCATTATGTGTTCCATTCCTTGCAAAACGCTTGTATGATGTGCCTGAAACCTGGCACAATTTGCAAGCATTGTCTGGTCACTTAGTGAGGTACTTTTATTTTGGTGCCTGCGCCTAATTTCTGTCCCAGCCTGACTCGGTTGGAGTCCGCAGAGAGTCACTGGCCGTGTGAGCTCTCCTCGCTGGGTAGTGTTAATTATCCGGTTTCTACAGGCTGAGACAGACAGTGATTGATTAGTGGCGCTCGCAGGCCTAAGTGTGCCCCTTCAAAACACCCATCCACAGCACCATGACCTCTTGAAAAGCAGAATTAACAAGACACCATTACATCCTTGATAAGAGAGGCTCCACAGTTGCAAATGCTTGTAAACACAAGGAGGCATGAAAAGGCAATGGTAGGAAGCAGGTAGGTATTTTTATTAAAAATAATCTTATCTACGAACTACGGAGATAATAATCGGATTAGCAGCACACATGCTGCCGGTGGCTCTGTTAGTGGAGGCGGGGAGGGGGCGCACTTACCCAGCTCGTCCTGCTCCTTATTT
Organism: Lissotriton vulgaris; assembly: GCF_964263255.1. Lineage (NCBI taxonomy): Eukaryota > Metazoa > Chordata > Amphibia > Caudata > Salamandridae > Lissotriton > Lissotriton vulgaris. The sequence goes on from NC_141694.1 coordinate 1,924,494,771, forward strand.
CGATTGTTTTAACTGCAGCTGTTGTCTCCACTTTACTTCGTATTTTGAACGCTCGAGTCAATAAGTGCTGTGCGGTTGACAGGGAAAGGGCCCATTGGTCCCGCAGACCCCCGGATAGCTGCCAAGAGAACCAGCCAGTGCCACAACTCTGCTGGTACCTCCTGCTGCAACCAGTGTGACTCAGTGATATTGATGTCACTGGCTGCAGCACTCTCACCCTGTCGGCTCCGGCTCGGAAATAATTATTCGCCAGCAATAGGAAATTATTTTGCCCCAAAACAAGGGTGGCCAGATAGTGCAGCAGGGACGATGGTAGTTCTGCGTGGCAGCCAAGCACCATGATTCCGGCGCTACCCACAAACCAGTGGGGCAGCAGACCTCCACCTCAAAGTTCTTTATAAATTTAACTCCTTGCGCGCGTGACTTAGCATGAGATGGGGCTCAATGCAGGCCTATAATATTGATCATAGAGGCCGAAGACAGCGCAGACATGGAGTCAACATTTAATAATGAAGAGCCGCCCTCAGAGGCCTGGCTGGGGCCCGGATATGCGTAGTCCCTCATTGCGCACGTCACCATTTAATTAATGAAGAGGCCCTGGCTTGCGAGGCTTGAGTGAGGGGTCTGCGGGGGCCTGTGTTACGCCCCTGCCAGGGGCCAGAACCCCTGGTCCGTCGTCAACCGGTAAGCTCATTTATACCACAGAACAGCTTCTCAGCCTTAGATCGAGGACGACCTATAAATGTAGCCATGTCATGGCATCATTAAAGATGGGCAAACAATGCCCTCACTGCACGTTTGAATTTAACTACGAGCACGGCCCTATGGCTACAGCCACTAGAACTTCGATGCCTCAGGCTATTTTTAAATTATGTGCGCTGAACTGTCGCTCAGTGCCCAAACATGCCACTGAACTTCTGCTCCTGTTGAAAGAACGAGACCTAGATGCTCCATTCCTATCTGAAACATGGCTCGTTAGCTCATCTGATCCGGAGTTGGTTCAAGTACTTCCTCCCGGCTACCTGATTCAAAGACGTGATCGGGCACTTGGTCGTGGAGGAGGTCTGGCGATCATTTTCAAAGATAAAATTAAATGCCGTATCACAGGCAGTTCAATTTTTGACTGTAAATGTATAGGCATTTATATAGCGCACTACTTACCTGGAGGGTCCCAAGGCACTTCGACCACTGCGAAACCCTTCCTGGCTTCCCTGAGAGATGGTCCCTTAATGGGTATCTCCAGGGTGAGACCAGGCATCCCCGGCGGTCTGGTGGGGCCGTTAGTGAAGATGAGGCAAGCTAATGCCCAGAGTTGCCGAGTGTGAACGCTGATCAGAGTGGGCACCGAGGCGAGAGAATTATCGAGTCCGCTGACCCTGGTCCAGAAACCTGCCGCGCCGGGAATCGAACCCTGGTCCCGGGCCGTCCTCTGCTCTCGGGTCTGCTGCCTCTAACCAGTGAGCCAAACTACTTCACTACTGTGAAAGCCTTTCTTTCGCCCTCAGCCTCTCCACTTCTCTGGGGTCCTAATATATCGGCCCCCAGGAGCCTTTGGACATTTCTGTAGAGGCTTATTAATCAATCAATCAATCATAACACTTGTATAGCGTGCTACTCACCCGGAAGGGTCTCAAGGCGCTTGGGGGAGGGGGGCTGATACTGCTCGAACAGCCAGGTCTTGAGTTGTCTCCTGAAGGCGAGGTGGTCCTGGGTCAGCCGAAGGTGGATGGGGAGGGAGTTCCATGTGGCTCTTCGGATTCGTGGTACGGTGGCGAGGGCGAGGCTAGCGGAACGTAGCTGGCGGGTGGGCGTGTGGAAGGTCAGGCGGTCGTTGAGGTACTTGGGGCCCAGGTTGTGCAGAGACTTGTGTGCGTGGGTGAGGAGCCTGAACGTGATCCTCTTGTTGACAGGGAGCCAGTGCAGGTTCCTCAGGTGGCCGGAAATGTGGCTGCGTCGAGGGATGTCTAGGATGAATCGGGCGGAGGCGTTCTGGATGCGTTGTAGTCTTTTCTGTAGCTTGGCTGTGGTTCCGGCGTAGAGGGTGTTTCCGTAGTCCAGCCGGCTGGTGAAGAGGGCCTGGGTGACCGTCTTCCTGGTTTCGATCGGGATCCATCGGAAGATTTGGCGGAGCATGCTGAGGGTGTGAAAGCATGAAGAGGAGACGGCGTTGGCTTGTCTGGTCATCGAGAGGGAGGAGTCCAGGATGAAGCCCAGGTTGCGTGCGTGGTCTGTCGGCTTGGGGGCGGTGCTCAGGGCTGGGGGCCACCAGGAGTCGTCCCAGGCGGTGGGTGATGGCCCAAGGATGAGGACTTCCGTCTTGTCTGAGTTCAGTTTCAAGCGGCTGTCCTTCATCCACTCGGTGACGTCTTTCATCCCTTTGTGGAGGCTGGTTCTGGCAGTGTCGGAGTCTCTGGTGAGGGAGAGGATCAGCTGGGTGTCGTCGGCATAGGAGATGATGTTAAAGTTGTGTTGGTGTGCGATGGCTGCAAGAGGTCTCATGTAGACATTGTAGAGGGTGGGGCTGAGTGATGATCCTTGCGGGACGCCGCAGATGACTTCGGTGGCCTCGGAACGAAACGGGGGAGGCGGACCCACTGTGTTCCTCCAGCGAGGAACGAGATGATCCACTTCAATGCCTTCTCTTGGATGCCGGTGTTGCTGAGGCGTTGGACTAGGGTGCGTGTCCCGGCGGACCCGTACCCGGCGGAGAGGTCCAGGAGGATGAGTGCCGCTGTTTCCCCGTTGTCGAGAAGGGCTCGGATGTCATCAGTGGCTGCGATGAGGGCGGTCTCGGTGCTGTGGTTGGCTCTGAAACCGGACTGCGAGGGGTCGAGGGATCCATTCGTCTCGAGGAAGGCGGCAAGCTGTTTGTTGGCGATCTTCTCGATGACTTTGGCAGGAAAGGGGAGGAGCGAGATAGGGCGGAAGTTCTTGAGGTCGGTGGGGTTGGTTTCTTCAGTAGGGCGCTGAGCTCGGCATGCTTCCAGCTCTCCGGGAAGGTGGCGGTGTCGAAGGAGGTGTTGATGACGTCTCGGAGTTGGGCTGCGATGGTGGAAGACGTGGTGGGGGCAGGGGTCAGTCGGAGATCCGGAGTGGATGGTGTTCATCGTGCGGGCTGTGTCTTCGGTGGTCACTGCGGTCCAGGTGCGGAGGGTGGCAGTGGGGTGTGTTGGTTCGACGGTTCAACGGTTGGGTGTGAGGATGGTGTGCCGAAGCTGTTGTTGATGTCAGCAATCTTGCGGTGAAAGAACGAGGCGAGGGAGTCGCAGGGATCTTGTGAGGGGGTAATGTCGTTGTTGCCGGTGCTGGGGTTGGAGAACTCGTTGACGATGGTGAAGAGTTCCTTGCTGTCGTGGGCGTTGTTGTCCAGTCGATCCTTCAGAGATTTCTTCTTGATGGTGCGGATGAGCTGGTGGTGCTTGCGGGTCGAGTGTTTGAGGGCGGTCATGTTGTCAGTGGTCCGGTCGAGGAGCCAGGCTTTCTCGAGGGTGCGGCAGGTCTTCTTGGAGTCCTTGAGTTCGTTGGTGAACCAGGGGGCCTTCTTGCTTCTGGGTTTGTTGGGAGGGTTCTTCAGAGGTGCGAGGTCGTCGGCGCAGGCGGTCAGCCACTGTGTGAAGTTGCGGGCTGCTTTGTTGGGGTCCGGTGTGCTGGCAGGTGGGTTCTGGCTGAGGGAAGCGGTGAGCTGGTCGGCGGTGATCTTGCTCCAGCTTCTGTGAGGAACCTGTTGCGGGTGGTGGTGGGTGGTGGTTTTTCTGAAGCTGAAGTGGACGCAGCTGTGGTCGGTCCAGTGAAGTCCGGTAGAGTGGCTGAAGGCGATGTGCTTGCTGGATGAGAAGACTGGGTCAAGCGTGTGGCCGGCGTAGTGGGTGGGGGTGTTGACCAGTTGCTTGAGTCCGAGGTTGGCGAGGTTGTCCAGCAGGGTGACGGTGTTGCGGTCCTTGTTGTTCTCCAGGTGGAAGTTGAGGTCCCCTAGGAGGATGTAGTCGGCGGAGGGGAGGGCGTTATTAGAAGTCATAGCAAAGTTAGCAAGTTCGATGTCTAACTTTTCCATACTGGGTGACCTTAACATCCATTTTAATGATTTATCCTCCGCTGTTGCTGAGGAAGTGGCTGACAGTTTGGCTGCTATGTCTCTCGTTCAAAAAGTGGCACACACAGCCCATCAGAAAGGCCATTTATTTGACCCGGTGTTTACGAACATTGAGAATCTGGTGGTGGGTAAACCTATCCCTCTACCCTGGTCAAACCACCACCTGATTCCAATTATATGGGCCCTCCCAGTTGGCAGCCAGCCACTGGGCTCAGCAAAAAAAAAATGGAGTCGGAACTGGTCCAAATTGTCCATCAAACCCTGGACACAAATTCTTGAAAACTCCATACCAGTATTAGATTGTGCACCAAATTTAGCCAACAACAAAGTTAATAAAAGGCTCAAGTCTTCTTTAGATCTACTGGCCCCCAAAAAATGGCTGACAAAAAAAACAAGGCTGTTAGAAATGGGATTTCTGGTTGGCTGACGCTTGCAAAAACAACAGTTGATGGACAGAATGCAGAACAATGTCATACATTCAGCCCAGTACAGAGATCTGGGCCTAAATACATAGTTTTTTGGCACCAAAGCCAGGCAGAGACCACTACTCTAGTTAGGGCTAGGGAGTTACACTCCAAAAATAACCCCTGCTCACCCCCTTGGCACCTTGACTCGAGCAGTAAGGCTGTTCCCGGAGGCAAAGCGTAAAGCATTTGTGCACGCACCCACCAGCAACAACAGCCCAGGCCCCCCACAAAAGGAACTCCACACAAGGTTATATCAAAAATAGCCTTTGTATTCTCAAAACACATTAGAATAATAATCACATGATGTACAGTGTGCCAACTGGCACGGGCAATATTTACAAGGGATTATGTACACCTTACAGGGCCACATGGACCACTGCCAGGATCATCACAAAGGGAACTTGGTGAAAGTGAACTAAATCATAAATATACAAGTAAAATAGGTCATAGGACGTACAGCCAGAAAACACTGGTAATCACTGCACTTGGCAACAGTCTGTGACATGAAATCCATCATGCACAGTATCCCACCAGTCTAACTACATTAGACCCTCACCACCTAAGTAAAACCTTACACTAGGGGCGTAAATCACACAGGGGAGTATAATCTCCCTAACATAAACCTAAACAGGTAAAACAACCTCCTGTGCATAAACCATATCTAGAGGTATCAAAACAGGGTGCGCAAAACATACTATACACCATACATTTCCTAACACCCAAAGCATTAGCACATAAATCACATCTAGCACATAAATCACATTAGGGCCTGCGCCCTATAAATGTAACAACCCCCCCATGCCAACTGGCCATCTAGGAAGGGGCTCAAATGCCCTATGTCCACAGAGTCAGGGCTGCTGCCTAAGCAGCGGAAGTCAAGTTTGCGCCACTGCGCAAAAACCTAAACGTTGCAGCTGCCCACTGCTTGCTGGGCAGCTGAAGACAATGACCTGGGGCCTAAACGCTGCAGCTGGCACTAAGTGCTGCGCAGCTGTGGAAGGCCTGGCACTACTGTGCCACTTCTGTCCCCCTCAGGGACTTTTTCTCAAATGGTGCCTAAACGGTGCAGCTGCCCACTACTTGCTGGGCAGCTGGGAAATCAAAACTGCGACATGGGCCCTCACTGGCACTTTGAGCAAACTGCGCCAATCGTTGGAGCTCTCTGGCTCTGGAATTGTAGGGCCAAACTGTGGAGCGTTGAAGCCTTCTGGCTCTGAAATCCACTGTGCCCCAGGAGCCCACTGGCTCCTTAAATAATCAAATTTGGCCCCAAACGTTGGAGCCATGCACAGGCTCTGGAAAACAATTCTGCTCCAAGGGCGAGCACTGGGGATAAAAATCAACTTGCCCCCATGGAGCACACTGGCTCCGGAAAGAAAACTTGCCCCCATGGTGAAGCCTCCGGGGACTCTAAAAGCAACAATGCCCGTGAGAGCCTCATGGGCTCCAAATACAACAAATGCTCCCCACGTTAGAGCGGCCCGCTGCCTTCCGGGGCCGCTCTGATGTGGCTGGTTTTGTTGGAGAAGCGCTCTGCTAAGCGGGCTGCTCTGACAAAGGCACCAGGGTGGTGCCTGGGTTTCCGCTGCCCCCAGCCGGCTTCCACTTAACGGCGCTTCAGCGAGGGGAGACTCCTCTTCGCCTGGTCCCTCTTCTGGGACCGGGACTTCATTGGGGAGCCGGCGAGGCTCCGGCTGCTTCCTTCATCGGGTGGGGGATCAGCGGGGCTCTCTCCTCCTTACGAGAGCCCTGCCTGCTATCAGGATCGGCGTGCGGGGCTCCCTCCTCACACCGGGAGCCCTGGGGGACCATCGCCGCACTCCTTACTTCCGGGCGGCTTCCCAGGCGGTGCCGATACCGCGGGCGCATACAGGGCTCCCAACGGCACACTGGAGCCCTGCTGGAGAAGACGCTTCTCCCTTCTTCCACCTCCATGCTGGGGGAGGCCATCATCTGCTCGGGCTGCGGCGGTCAACTCTCGGCAGCAATAACAATGGGTAGGCTCCCTCGAGATACTAAATAACATTAGCGCACGGGGTGGGCACCCGCTAGGACTCCAATAAGCAGGGTGGGCACCCGCGGCCACATGCGCACTGAAGGCCGATGGGGAATCCCTCACGCCGGGATTCCCTACCACTGGACAAGCAGCACCGTGCTGCACGGGCCCACGCACTCCTCCTCAGCTGGGCAAGTGAAAGATAGTGCTTCCAGGCGCTAGAGGCAGCCACAGCACTGGGGCCAAGGCAAATTAGGAATAAAAAGGTCCAACAAGGTCCTGAACATCCTGGCGGGTTAATGTAGGGCCCAGGGGCCAGCACACAGGGCACTCCAGCAAGGAGACGGCCCCCATGGCGGTCCCTCCTGGGCCCCACCAGCAGCAAGCCCCCCTCTTGTTAGGATCCAGCAACAAGGTAAAGAAAATAGGGTCCTAGCCACAGGGTCTTCAAGGCATCCAGGGGCTGGGCAGGGCCCAGGGAGGCAAGCCTTCCCCTGGGCCCCAGCAGCAGCACGCCCCTGGTAGTGTCAAGTTTGGAAAACAAGAACATTTACTTGGGGTCACAGCCCCTCTTTTATACACAGCAATTCTTTGTTGTCAAAGTTGCAGGCAAGGGGCGAACCAGATGCAACTGGTTCTTGAGCACTTTGTTTTGCTTAGCCCCTCTGCCTATACACAGGATGGGTCAGGGACATCAGACACACCACAGGGGGTGGAGCCAGCATTGTGGAGGGAAGGCACAGCCCTATTCAGGTCCCAGGTGCACTCCTCCCTGCCATCAACATGCAGATCTCTCCATTCACCACCGGGGCAGACCCATCCTGACTCCTGGAGCCAGGCACACCAGCCAGCTCCAGCCAATCACAAGCCAGACAGTCAATTCACATTCACTGCACAGACAGGCCAACTTCTAGAAGTGCCACTTCCACACTAGACACAATAAATCCACTCACATCATCGCGCAGCATTTACTCTCACGAGTCCGCACATACCAAACTCAACCTTGCTCTCCCCATGCATCAGGAACTACCATGGACACACACATTCCCCATGCATTCCTATGGGAGGTCAGGCCAATCTCACACACGCACTCAGAAAGCGCACACACTTTACACTGGGACACAGTGTCAAAGTGCGCCAAGACCAGAAATCACTATAATTATGTAACATTAAAAGGCAAAAAGTTCAGGGGTGAACCTACCAGAAGGGCCAAGTCCAACAAAGGCCCTAAGACTATTGCATGGTACTCCCCCCAGCTTAGGGAATTGAAACAAAGCTGCAAACGCTTGGAGAGAAGTTGGAGGAGAGATTTCTCCTCTGCCAAGAAAACTGAGTATAGAGAAGCTATTGCAGCTTATAAATTAGAAATTAGAAAGGCTCATTCCCAGTATTATGATAACAGGATCTGCTCAGTGTCTAATTTCCCCTGTGAAATGTTCAGGATTGCAAAATCCCTTCTGACCTCCCCTGCACCTCCCTTGCCTCTCCCCGATTCATTGAGACAGTGCAATAATCTGGCTAAATACTTTTAAAATAAAATTGAAGAGATTTATGCAACTTTCCCCCCCTGTTCCAGTATGGCAGTGCCCATCTCCAATGGAGGGTCAGGCCTAAGGGTGGGCGTAAAATCCGTTTCGCAGGCAAATTTGCGGATTTTCCGCGATTTTGCAATCCGCGAATCTCGCGAAATCGGTGTAAAATCCGCGAATCAGCGGGGATGAATTTTCAGCCAAGCAAGGGTTACAGCAGCAGGTGCAAAAGTTGAACCTAATTTCTTTGTAACCTTTTACAAAAGGGTTACAAACAAATTAACTTCAACTTGGACACCTGCTGCTAATTGCTTCCTGGCGCCTTGTTGCCTACTTACAACTATTCTCTGACCCTGCTCTGACCCTTGAAGCAGGGTCAGAGAATAGCTACAAGTAGGCAACGAGGCACCTGTCCAAGGAATTAAACCTCATCAGGAAGCACTTACAGATATAAAAAACAGGAAAAAGGGAGAGGATGGCAAATACACCCATTTTGAGTTGTCAGGAGGGGTTAAACTAAAAGAACTTTACAGCACAATTTTCATATGCATTTTGCTAAAAATAAAAAGCTGTATGTTCTGTAGGGGCAACTCAGGAATCTGGCCCTTCAGAGATCCGGCCTCTCTTTCTTTCTCTCGTTCTCTCTCTCCGTCTCTCTTTCCCTCTCTTTCTCTCTCTTTCTATCTATCTATCTATCTATCTATCTATCTATCTATCTATCTATCTATCTATCTATCTATCTATCTCTCTCTCCCTCTTCCATAAATGACTGCATGGGTAACTTCGCTATGCAAGCGGCTCGCGAAGACGCAAAAAGCCCCGCGAATACGCAAAAAACCCCGCGAACACGCAAAAAACCCCGCGAACACACAAAAAAACAAAAATCCGCAAATTTGCACAAATTCGCGAATTTTGCGGATCGCGAATTCGCAAATCCACCCATGCTTAGGCCCTCATCCCCAGGCCTTCTTTGGAGGTAATCCCACCTCTGGATCGGAAATCTCTTATAGGCTACCTCTTAAAACTTAAATCGGGGTCCCCTAGGGATGTTGTTCCCCCTACCATCCTAGGACAAGGTATGAATACGTTGGCCCTAACTATAGGAGATCTTATTAACATCTCACTCTCCACCGGTTCTGTTCCCCACCTTTGGAAGCAGGCTATGGTCAAAACCCTTCTTAAAAAATCCAGTTTGGACCCAGAAGTATATGCTAATTTTTGGCCAATCTCGCTTTTACCTGGGTTTTCCAAAATTTGTGAAAAATATTTTAATGATGTCTTCTCTATATTTCTAGAAAAAAACAACTGCCTTCACTCATCACAAACAGGGTTCCGACCCCAACAGGGCATGGAGACTGCCCTGCTGGATGTGGTGGAGGACACCAGGTAAATTTTGGATGCCGGTGGTTCTGTGGCAGTCGTCTTGCTCGACCTTAGTGCGGCACTCGACACCGTAAACCATCAATTACTGATTGTGAGATTCAAAGAGGCCGGAGTGTCTGGAACCGCACTTAGGTGGCTACAGTCTTTTTTGGATAATAGATCATTTCAAGTATTTGAGGAGAATGTGATATCTGAGAGTATGCCTTTGAGATGCGGGGTGCCTCAGGGCTCCTCCCTGAGCCCCATGCTCTTCAATGTATACATGTCTTCTCTTGCTGAAGTGGTTAGGCCCTTTGGCATTCAGATTGTCACCTATACGGACGACACACAGCTGATTGTATCCTTCAATCAATCTGACAAAGCAGGCTCCAATTTGGCTGACTGTTTGGTCAGGGTATGAGCTTCCGTGACAATTGTAAGTGGTGTTTTCGACTCGCCCGAATATGGTCGAGTCTGGTATCTATGAACCGCAAATGGCGAGTTTAGTGGGTGTACGCGTTTTCGCTGTGCTAGCCTAAACCGTTCGTTTGTTTCGTGGGTTTCTTCATCTGAACCCACGGGTTCCATTTTAGATACGGCATCCATTTTGTTTCTTGCCCTCAAGTAGCCAGCGAACGGACGCTGTCCGCTTCGTGACCCCGGGATTCCCAAACTCTTGCGGAAGACACGTGTTCCTTTGAGGGTGTCTTTACGATGAGGGGGATGACACTGTAAGGCAGATGGCCCCGCTCGAGGCTCGTCTTGCCGTGCCGGTCTATTGTCTCAGTTGTGCATTCATTAGGCACGTCTCCTTTGATCCCTGCAATCGTGTTTCCTGATACCACCCCTTTTTACACTCTCTTCGATCTGTTCGCTATCCTCGTCTTCCTCTGCACCTGTTTCTGTCTCTTCCTTGATTCGTTTACAGCCGAACGGAATGTACTAATGGTGGGAAGATGTACTTTTTCAGTTGGGAACTGCCAAATGCTACTGTAATTATGTTCCGGGCTCTGAATACATGAAAGCGACCCCCTATGACATTTACTGTGGGAACCAGGTTGTAATCTTTTGTCCATCATGTTACCCTATGACAGAAAACTGCATAAAAAGAGCGATCCACAGATACAATTCGAAGCAGTCTCCTCGAACCTATACGTGTTGTACTTCTTGTGACTTCTGTGTTCCCTGCAGTAATAAACCTCGAATCTTTGACGCCGCTGGAAGTGTCCCGTGTCTCTGTCATTTGTACGCCGGAACAGGTTACCCACGAAGGTTTTAGGTGTTATCCCTGGCACCGCTGGGTCTTAAAAAAACCCAGTCCTTCAGGTATCCAAATGGATGGAAGGATCGTTTCTGAAACTCAATGGTGCAAAAACGGAGTTGATGTTTCTAGGTAAACCTACTATCATGGATGCCAATGTTTTCTGGCCCAACTGCTATGGGGAGATGCCACCCCCTAAAGAACTGACAAAAAGTCTTGGTGTCTGGCTAGACCAGAGTGTTAACTTCAAAAGAGCAAGAAAGGTTGCAGGCACTTGTTATGGTATCTTGAAGAAGCTCAGTAATATAATTCTCTTGCTACCATTTAGAGCTAGGAGATTGATGATTCAAGCCCTGATTCGCTCTAGGATTGATTAAGCCAATGTACTTTACTTAGGTACCCCAGGAACAACTATCAAAAGATTACAAACTGTTCAAAAGTGTGTGGCACGCCTCCTTTTGCAGGCCCATAGTTGGGAATCTGCAGGGCCGCTCTTGGCTTCTCTCCACTGGCCTCCAGTGGCTGAACGTATTCAGTTTAAGGCAATGTGTCTGGTTCACAGATCCCTCTCAGCCACAGGCCCATTGATACTTCGATCTATCATTCCCCCTATCTTCCTAATAGAGCTCTGCACTTGGAAAGTAAGGGTCTTGCAGTTGTCCCTACAATAAACAAAGCTTGGAGTGGAGGTCTCCTGTTCACATATATTGCCGCTGAACGCTGGAACCAGCTTTCCACTAACGTTCGCTTGGAAACCAATTATATGTCTTTCCGGAAACTTTTAAAAACCTTTTTGTTTCACTGACTCCCACTTACAGCTTAGTGAGTACTTTTTTTGTGTCTAGCGCTGGGAGACCTTCTGGTAGCCATGCACGCTATAAAAGCTCTTTCATTTCCTTTCATTCATTGAAATTTCACTCATAATTACACTAAAATTATGAAAATGTCACACTTAGCAATCTAAAACCTTGGCAGCTATGAACACCCCAGGTAACGACCGGAAGAAAATCTGGATGCAGTGTGTGGTGTTGCCTGGAGGAAGGTGGATGGGGGAGCGGGCCTGAGATTAAAGACCAGCTGTCCTGGAGGGGGTTGGAGTTACGCCCCCGCTCCATGCACGGCATTTGGACACTTTGGGGCTTATTTACAAGCCACTTTTGCGTCCCTTTCACCATATTAAAATGATGCAATAGTGGCGCAAGGGGCTTGTAAATCTACCCCTGATTGTGGCTGTACCGGGGTCTGTGTTAAAAGACGACCTGCGCCTCCAAAAAGTATATCAGGGGAATATTTCTAAAACTGGCTGCCCGAATAATTTCACCCGGAGCTAAAGCCCCCCCCCCCCTTTTCTGTAAAGAACACACACGGCCTGCACCGGCACAACTGGTGTGCTGCGCCATCTCAAGAGCAGCATTTCAGCTTCAAACGCGTGGGGCACATGGCTCGACGAGAGTCAGGGACTGCAGAACAGCACGTTGTGAGTAAACCGCACTAATTTTAAGAGAACCCTCTGCAAGTCCGGGACAGCTTGTGGCGCTGTGCTGCTGGGACAGGTCCCTTGGGCCGGACATCAATGTAGCTCCATTCTCCTGGCCGCTCGGTGCATGGCACTCGTCGGGCGGGTGAGGCAGAGCGGGCAGTGGTCCTCTGTCTGGCGGCGTGTGGCGCATGGGTGCCTTAGTGCCTATGCCGTTCCTGTATGGCGTGGTTCAGTGTGCAGGTCCGGCCGTAGCAAACTGATTGTAATGATCCTGTAGCAATAGATAGGGAGAGTCTTGCGTGATGGACGTTGAAGCGAAACTCAAACTAGGATGGGTTGCTCAACATTCCCACCCACTGAGCAGGTCCACAAAGAGCTAAGGACATATATGGCATGAGGCTGGGTCAAACCCTCATACTTCTGGGATGGTAGATGTAATTTCAGGTAAAAGGGCAATTGATAGAGTGATCTGTGTGCCCTTACCCCCGCTGCATGGAATCCCTTCTTGCATGCCGATTGATATAGCGCAGAAATGCAGCGTGGCTTCTTGGCACTGTGCTGGTGACTCACAAGCTCCTCTGGGTTCAAGTATCACCTCCGATGGTGTGGCTCAACGGGCCAATAGGCTGTCACACAGCCGTATCTCTGACCTCTCTGCTGATCTCGCTGGGGGTACACTGCACATCACCAGCAAGGGAGTGGCTTATTAGGTCTCACTAGAGCCAGCGCATGCGCTGCTCTGGCGAGAAATTTTGTACCTGGCTTTTAAAAGTTCTGCTTTTGTTGGCCACCAGCTTGCTGTCACGTGCACAAGCGCGGCGATGTGCACAGCTGGCATCTGGCTTGTAATGGCTCAGTGCACGCGCTCAGACGCCATCTGCTGCGCGCACATATCCTCGCGATCACTTTCACGGCCGCGTGGACACTGCTTGTTAAAAGAGGATGCCTAGATTATTATCGAGTGCTTAGCAACACAGCAGGCTAATATATCGGGAAAAAACAAGTCCTGCCCTGCTAGTATGTGCAGTAGACCTATGTGACTCTTAGAGTATATACATTCGTATCCCTTCCTTGAATGACTTTACTACCTTAACATTTGCAATGTTTTTTGTATCTCTTCCTTGTGTGACTTTATAACTTGGACATTTGCAATTTTTTTCTCTGTTTGTATCTTTTATGTAACGCACGTAATCCTAAGTCCTTATGTATCGCAACTGGTTCTTAAACAGTCCGCCACTACAGAACACGTCCATCTGCACCCTGGTACTCACAGGAGCTCAAAGACCAGAAACTTGTATGTAAACAACTAGAAAGAAATTGGAGGAAGGGCTATAACGACAAAGATAAAAAAGAATATAAAACGAGCCAAGCACAATGCAAACAATTGTTACAAAGTACAAAAAAAACATATTATACGGACAAAATACTTGAGGCCAAAAATTCTCCAAAAACACTGTTCAAAACTGTAAATGACCTGGCCCATCCCTAAGCCCCAGCTATTCTGACAAGCCAAGATCTTTGCAACAGAATAGCCAAGTGTTTTTTTGACAAAGTGAACATCATCTTTTCCACATTCTCAGACTTACCTAAGGAAAATTCAGTCAAACCTGACGCTAGCTCTAATACTACCCCAAATATAATAGCCAAATCGGAATTCACTTTCTTTAGTCCTCTTGCGGAAAAGGACACATACAAACTGCTGACTAAAACTAAATCAGGCTCCCCCTATGACCCCTGTCCGTTAGAAGTGCTAAAACTAGCTGGTCATACAGTGACGAGTAAACTCACTTCCATTTTTAACCTAATGTACAAAGAAGGATATTTTCCTAGGGAATGGAAGCAGGCCGCTATACTGCCGTTGTTGAAAAAATCGAATTTGAACCTGGATTATCCAAACAATTTTGGGGCCATATCCAGACTTCCCCTACCAGCCAAATTAATAGAAAAGAACATGAATAACCAAATTAACCAGTTCCTCAATCAGACTCAGGCTGTTGACCCCACCCAGCACAGCTTTAGAGAAGGCCACAGCACCGAGACGGCCCTTATTAAATCCGCAGAGGAAATTAGAGCCACTCTGGATCAAGGAGGTCGGGCAGCCCTCATCATGTCGGACTTATCGGCCGCATTTGATACGGTACACCACACATTAATGATTGACCGATTAGCGGAGAAAGGAATAAAAGGTACTGCCCTAAAACTCCTAAAATCATTCCTCTCGGAAAGAACTCAAACAGTCAAACTCGATAAATACCAGGCAGAGCCCTTTTCATTGCCATGTGGAGTCTCGCAGGGATCTTCACTAAGCCCGACGCTATTTAATGTGAACGTCTCCTCTCTTGCGCCACTTATTGAATCCTACGGCTTCAGTTTAACATCTTATGCCGATGATACTCAAATCGTTGTTGCCATTCAACCAGAACGACTGCAGGACACAGCTATTAAATTCCATGACTGCATGTATGCAATAGGCAATTAGATGGCAAATAACTGTTTGAAGTTAAACTCCAGCAAGACTGAGGTGATACTATTTGGGAACAACCCAATGTTTTGGTCACCTAACTGCTGGCCAAGTGCACTGGGACAACTGCCACTCCCAACCAGGAAAGTGAAGAACCCGGGCATTTGGCTAGATGTCACTCTCAGCTTCAAGGACCAAGTAAATTCAATAGCATCATCCACTGCGTTTACTCTTAGAGCCTGTAAAAAAACCATACCTCTAATCCCCAAAGAAGCACAACAAACAGTAGTCACTGCATTAGTGTTGTCCAAATTGGACTACTGTAACGGCCTCTACCTCAAGCTACAAGAAGGCCTAATGAGCAAGCTGCAGATCCTGCAGAATGCAGCCGCTAGGCTCCTCTCAGGAACACACAAGCATGCATCGATTAGCGGGGTAATCAAAGACCTTCATTGGCTGCCCATGAAGGAGCGGACCACATTCAAGGCCTTGTGTCTTGTTTTTGAAGCACTGCAGGGCATAGGACCAACATTTTTGAAGCAACACTTTAATTGGTATACACCCAAGAGAACTCTCCGCTCATCTGAGGCTAAACTGGTGGTCACCCATCGGTTAAAAAAGGCTAATTGGGGCGGCAGAAGCTTCATCGCTAATGCAGCTATCGCCTGGAACTCCCTTCCCTCTCAACTAAGATACCAGAATAATCTGATGGCTTTTAGAAAGGCTTTAAAAACCTGGCTTTTCATAAATTAGGTGCTAACTATGGAGTTGGTCTCTCTTTCCCAGTATTGATCAGTAGGTACTTTATCCCAGCGCCAGGACACCTCTCTTGGTAACAGCTGCGCTTTATAAATGCAATAAACATAAACATATGTAAAGCGCTCTGACACCTTCGGGTAATGTTCGCACTATACAAAATCGCATTAAATAAAATAAAAATCAAATGTACCCCAGGACTCACTTTCACGACGACTAACGTTCCAGACATACAAATAAATTCCCACAGATTTCAATAATTATCTAAAAGTGTCTGTGGACTCGCAGTTAACAGAGCCCATCACTCTAATCTCACAGACGTTCATGTACATTATGTGATGAAGTGTCTAAGTGATAGCTTGGATGTCATGGTTGGAGAAGACATTAAGCTTTGGAATCAAAGCGCATCTGAGCTAAAGGGTTCGCGAGGTATTTGCGCTATGCTATGTCTGTCTGCCATGTTTTTTATTGCTTTTATTTTAAACATTTAATTCTTTTTTGTACTGCTTGCGACTTCTCAGTGCTGACCATTTTACCCGAGACAGCCAAATAAATGCCCTAATTCTGTACTTAACCAAAACTTTTAAAGTGACTTCAGTTGCAATCTTTGCTAATAATAGGACTCCCTGTGATGGTGTATAATTCTCATTTTCAATTTCAGGAAAGCTCGGCTTGGAAGAATATGCTGTTGTTTATCCACCTAATGGGAAGTGTTGTGCAGTATTATGACCTCCTCTAGTGGCAGCGAATAAAAGAGCATGAAATAAAGTGTATTAGATGTGTGTGTTTTGTTCATTCTGATTGCAGACAGAATGAGATTGATGAGGTTGCCCATGAATTTATTTTGCGTTTTTGTGAAGCGCTGTGTATGTCCCTTCGGTATCTTCAGGGCGCTAGACAGTCCATAGTCTATCTATATAATGAAGGGAGGTACATGGAATATTTATTTCTTCTAGTCAAGCCATTTGGTTTCTTCTGATTCCTCATTGAACATTGCCGTCTCCAGCTTCCTGCTTTCCCTTTTTTTGTTACACAGGCCTTTCGAATAATTTTTTGTTCTTACGGTATCTATATTTATTTATTTATTTATTTATTTCACTTCTAAAGCGCACTATCACCTAAAAAAGGCATCCTGGCGCTGACAGACTCGTATCGAAAGAGGGGGTGTTGTGTTCCTAATACTTGTGTCCCTTCCAGGACACCTTAATAGATGCGCTTCCCAGTGTCCCTGCGAGGACACCGTTCAGCAGTGAGGTCACCAGCTGATAACTGTCGCATATGACAGTTACCAGCTGATCGCCGAGCTGACTGCCGCTTCGCTCCATGTTAGGAGCAAACGTGTTGGTCAGAATAAAGAAGTTGACAACTCCTCAATAGTCTTGTCTTCTTAACAAAACTGGCGACGAGGGGCCAACACGTACGGACCCACAAGAAAAACCAAGCGGCCAAGAAATGAAGATTTAATTCTCTCGTCTTAAAAAAAAAAAAATACAAAGGAAATATAGAGAGAAAGCAATTTGACTCGAGCGCCTGCAAGAAACGTCAACGTGCAGAAAGTCTAAAGTCCCGAATGAACTGTGAGTTAAAATCAACGTTGATTTTATGTTTGACAAGCTGTGCGCAGAGAGAAACTTTAAGGCGGCAAGCAGTGGCGAGAAAAGAAATGAAGCAGATTGAGCGTGGTGAAAAGCTTTTGATGTCAAAAGAAAAAATCGTTTAAGCGATTTCTGTGAGCAGAGATCTACTGCTTTCCTGACAGGAAAACGACTGACCGTTGCTGCCAACTGTCACTTCAAAGGAACAGCTGAGGAGAATCGGAGCCGGCTTAAACGTCATCGCGTCGTCACGCAAATGACGTTGGCGGCCATCTTGAATGAGTAAACGAAGCGTTTTTACCAGGCAGTCTAGCCTATTAAGGGGAAACGAGGAAGTGTACAACGAGCGCTGAGAACGAAGCGCTGAAAGCTGTCACCACGGAGAAAGGAGGATTACCGATGAATTGGTGGGAACATGTAAATGGAACATAACGGTAAACCAAAAATATAAACTAACGTTTTAACCAGTAAAACATTCAATAGACCAAATGCTCGTGGGAGTTTGTGAACTATCAACCTGGTTAAAGTGGGAAAAGTAAATCTGGTGTTGCTGAGCATTTCACAAGAGCCTTCTCAATACTAAAGTAAGGATAAAATAAATATTAAAAAACAATGAGTGACCTGGCAACTGGTTGCATTTGGAATCTATCGCCCCCAGAGTCATTCCTGCGTGCAGGTAGCGTACCAGTTTTGAAGTGGGAAGAATGGAGAGATTATTTCCTCAATTACATCTCCACAATTGAGGAAGATGCGGAATTAAAACCAGAAAAAAAGTACAAGATGCTGATGCACAACTTGGGGGCAGGAGGAATTAAGGTTTATAATTCAATTAATAAGAAAACAAGGGGTGCAAATGATGGTGATGTGTTCTCAAATGCAATTGACGACTTGAACGCTTACTATAAACCCACAGTTTGTGTGGGAGTTGACAGATACAAATTCTTTCATAGGAGACAAGGGAAGGAGGAGACTATAGACGATTATGTATCTGCACTAAAGGAATTAGCTATTAACTGTCGTTTCGGAGATCTCCATGATGAGCTGATAAGGGATCAGATAGTTATGCAAGGGTCTAATGAAAACATCCAAGATAACCTTTGGGCGAAGGGGGAGTACCCATTGCAAAACATAATAGACATAGCCAGGAAGGCTGAACTTACAGGACGTTGTGCGAAAGCTGTGTTGAAGGATGAAAAAATGAAAAAAGAAAGTGATCCTGTCAGCAAGGTTACTGATCACAAGGGTTGGAGGGACAGCAAGCAAGTTGCAAGAAAGAAAGAAACCTTTCAACCCGAGAGAAGGCAAGAGAAACGGGGAAAAGGACATTGTTACCGATGCCTAAGCACTGCACACATGGCGTACGATTTTAGGTGCCCTGCCCGCGAGGCGAAATGCACGTTCTGCGGCCTAATTGGACATTTTAACAAGGCATGTAATAGAAGGAAACCGCGGAATGTAAAGGCAGTAGTAGAGGATGAGGACAAGTCTGAAGAAGACACGGATGAAGACATCAATATGTACATCCTCAACATAGACGACGAAGAAGAGAAAGCTAAAGAAACTGGAAAAGGAGCAAAGACAAAAAAACCTATGTGTACCATGACCATTGGAGGGGTGGAGATTAAGATAACAGCTGACTCCGGGTCACCTTACACAATTGTGAATGAGAAGGTCTGGGAGACGAAATTCAAGGAAGTAATCGGTCAGAGACTCAACAAGCCAGACATTATCATCAATTCATTCAATGAGAGACCAATTGAAATACTGGGGTACAGGAATCTCAGGTTCATATTCAAGAGCAGGGAGGCAGAGTGCAAACTGTACATATCAAAGGTGGGACCATCTGTACTTGGGTGGATGGACCAAGGTAGTCTGGGGATTACGCTGGATCCAAACAGCCATGAACCTGTGCTCAGCATGTCGGACACTGACGACTATGCAGGACAAATACTGGCGAAATTTCCCAAGGTGTTCAGTGGGAACATTGGAGTACTTAAGGGTTATCAGCACAAAATACAATTGAAACCTATCACCACTCCCACAGTGCATAAAGCGCGGAACATACCTTTTGCTATAAAGGAGGAAGTAAAAGATCAACTAGAGAAAATGCTAACTGATGGTATTTTAGAAAGGGTGGAGGCTTCTGAGTGGGTTGCACCACTGGTCGTAGCTAAACGGGCCAATGGTAAACGAAGACTTTGCATTGATCTTCGCGATCTTAACCAAAACATCATTGTAGAACAGTACCCCCTCCCTAAAATAAACGAGATGTTGTCCACCACCAAGGGTGTGAAGTGGTTTACCACCATCGACCTGAAGTCAGCTTACCATCAGGTCCAGCTACACCGGGACAGCAAAGCTTTGACTACCTTTGTAACACCATTCGGTTGTTTCAGATTCACTCGCGTTCCTTTTGGGTTGGCGTCAGCCGCTGCAATGTTTCAGAGACTGATGACTAACATTTTTGAGGGCGTCACTGAGATACTATTATTCCAGGACGACATACTGGTAATGGGAAAATCAAGAGAGGAACATGACAGTCGAGTGGAGCAAGTCCTGGGAATATTGAACAAAAAAGGTCTAACGGCTGAGCATGCTAAATGCAAGTTTGCGTGCAAAACTGTCAACTATCTCGGGCATCTGATAACGGGCAAAGGCATCAGCCCTAAAAAAGAAATAATCCAAGCCATCAAGGATGCGCCAGTACCCACCAATAGGGATGAAGTGAGGTCATTCCTCGGACTAGTAGAGTACTACTCCAAGTTTATCAAGAACTTCTCAGCAAAAACTTACACCTTAAGGCAACAGCTGAAAATGAAAAACAAATTTGAGTGGACGGACGAATGTGAGCAGGCATTCCAAGACTTGAAATGCTATATGTGCAAGGCATTACCTTTGCAGGGGTTTGATCCTACCCTGGACAACTATGTGACGACAGACGCCAGCAACAAGGGCATTGGAGCAGTCCTAGCACAAAAAGATGCTGAAGGAACAGAATATACTATCGCATTTGCTTCACGGTCCCTTACCCCAGCCGAAGACAAATATTCGGTGATAGAACGTGAAGCACTGGCCTGCGTCTGGGCACTTGAACATTTTAGACAGTATTTGTGGGGTAGGAAGGTACACTTGTGCACTGACCACAAACCTTTAACTAAGGTGCTAACCACCAAAGGCCTACAAACAGCCTCACCACGCCTGGCGAGAATTTCAGTGCGAATGTTTGATTTTATGTACGACATACAATATGTCCCCGGCATAAAAAATGTGGTTGCAGATTTTCTCAGTAGGATGCCTATAAAGACCAACGAACAAACAGGAACAAACGAGATGGATGATTCTTGTATAGCCAAAGTATGGGAAAATTCCAGCAAGATAACGAAAGAAGAATGGCTGGAAGGATTAATGAAGGACAAAGACATGGGCATGGTAATGCAGATGGTCAAGGAAGGATGGACCAGCAAGAGAAAATTGAAAGATGAAATGAAACCCTTCTGGGAGGTGAAGGATGAACTGTCCATTGAAGACGAATTACTCATGAGGAGCGGAAGATATGTACCGCCGATGTGTGTCCGTGAGAAAATACTGGATGTATGCCATGAGGGTCATCTGGGCATCGCTAAAAGTAAGAACAGGGTAAAAAACATGTATTGGTGGCCAGGTATCAGCCGAGACGTGGAAAGAAATGTAAGGAACTGCAAGTTGTGTGTAGAAGCCGACAAAACACAAGTGACCTACAGGCCACCCCTGCAGCCAATACAGAGCCCGTCCATGCCTTGGGAAAGAATAGGAGTAGACATAATGGGGCCAGTATCAGATGAGGAGGAACAGTTGTACATAATTGTAATAATTGACCATTACACTAAGTGGCCTGAAGTAAGAATCACCAAAAAGGCAGACTCCCAGCACGTGGTCCAATTCTTGGAAGAAACTTTCACGCGCGAAGGACTACCAAAGAAAGTAGTAAGTGACAATGGTGCACAGTTCGCCTCAGACCTGTTCAAGGACTACATGGAAAGGCACCACATTGAACACAAGACAACGTCAATATACCATCCAGCAGGAAACGGTGCCGTAGAGAGGTTTAATAGGGTACTAAAAGGTATCATACAGATAGCAACCTCAAACCAACTGGATTGGAAAAAAGAAATAATGAAAACAGTGTGGGCTTACAGGATAACACCATGTGAATCTACTGGCCACAGCCCTTTCGAACTTATGCGCGGACGGACCCCGCTCACAAAGGACAATGTGGGTTGGGTTAAGGCTGCCCGCAGAGTGCACTGGTCTTCGGAAATGGTGGAAGAAAAACTGGCTCAAGCACAAGACAGGAGTAAGAACTACTATGACAAGAAACATGGATGCAAGGCTGTGCAAATCAGGGCGGGCGATGTGGTAAAGGTAAGAAGGAGTGGACATGTCGGCAAGGGTCAAGACAGATACACCAAACCTCTTACCGTCCGTGAAGTGTACTGCAATTCCGCACGCCTGAGTGATGGAAAGGTCTGGCATTTCTCTGCATTGTCGGCACAAAAACATCCTGGGAACGCCAGAGTGGACAACACACTTTCAGATGCCACTGCAGGACAATCCAGGGCACAAGATGGGAGTGCTGCCAGACTTAATTTTTCTGACACCGAATCTGACTTGGAATGTCCTGCCACCCCGGGGAACAGGAGCAATGAAGGTACACATGAAGACACCCAGCCAGAGGACTGTTCTGTTCCTTCATCCAGACCCGAGGGCGCAAGGCGCAGACTACCTGTCGTTCCAACTTGTGACGTGGCGAGACCGGTGGACATTAGCAGGACCGGCAGACTGTTGGGGCCGCCAGCTAAACTTAAGGACTACATTTGTGGATAGTGGAACCTTATGTTCTCTATCTGTTTCTACTGTTCCCATCACCCCAAAGGAGGGGGATGTGTTGTGTTCCTAATACTTGTGTCCCTTCCAGGACACCTTAATAGATGCGCTTCCCAGTGTCCCTGCGAGGACACCGTTCAGCAGTGAGGTCACCAGCTGATAACTGTCACATATGACAGTTACCAGCTGATTGCCGAGCTGACTGCCGCTTCGCTCCATGTTAGGAGCAAACGTGTTGGTCAGAATAAAGAAGTTGACAACTCCTCAATAGTCTTGTCTTCTTAACAGGGGGGCAGCTGATAACAAGCTGGGATTTGGGAAAAGCCAAGTTTTCAAGATCCTTCTAAATCCGAGGAGGCCGGAGACCCGCCTGAGTTCGATGGGAAGAGAGTTCCAGAGTTTCGACGCGGCCACACTGAACGATCTACCTCCTGCTCTGGATCTCCGAAACCTCGGTCTGGTCGCCAACCTAGCTGAGGAAGAGCTTAGATTTCAAATACGTATATTGCCAGTGTGCGTTTACTGGGGGGGCATTGCCCGACAAGGAGAGAATATTCCACATCAGGGGTTCGGCAGGGGTTGCACTTAGATTTATCCTCCAGGTGTCGATCCATTAACCTCGTGGGAGTGTAGTCCATTCTTAGAGACAGCTTTAGTTTGTTCTCCAGCCTGTGGAGTCTCAGAAATGAATACGGTGAGTTCTTAGTGACGCCGCATTCAGAAGGGGATGTTGTGCCAGAGTACTTCGGCCATTGCTGCCTTGCAGTTTATTCATCCCCTGCGGTGGGTCCGAAAGGCCTGACCCCAGGCCTGGAAGGGTGGTGGATGAGTGGAGTCTGGAGACACAGCGTTATCAGACAGGTATGAGGTGCAGGGGCAGTGTGCCCTGAAGGCCAAACGTGTATCCAAGCACATTCACTGGCAATCTCCGATTCGGGGCAAAGGGTGAGACGGAATCAGCCCCCCACAGCGGTCGGCTCGTAGGCAGGGCAGTTAGGACACCATTCAGTGTTTGGCTTGCGAGCCAGTGTGAAGGGCGGCCTCTGGCCTGAGATGTCTGAAAGGATGCTGCCGCCCTCCAAGGAGTGTGCATCAGTCCCCCCCCCTGTGCTCACAGCACCCCCTCATGCTTGTTGGACACTCCGTTCTGTCCAAGGGTGGGTCCCCGGCAGCCCCAGAGGTGTTTGTAAACCCAGCTTTGCACCGGCGCTGTCTTCAGAGATTCACTGCGCCTTGTTCCTGCTCTAGGCTCCTGCACCGTGCAAGGGGGAGAATCACCAGCTGCATTGCTGCCAGCGTTACTTGTATCACCACAGCACCCACATTTCTATCACCACCAATACCATGACTACCATCACCACCTGAGCCATAACCAGCACCACTAGAACCACCACCACCATTATCAGCACCATCACCGCCTTACAGAGCCCATCGTGGCCACCAGAACCCACCCTCAGGTGTCACCACCATCACCACCTGAGCCATTACCAGCACCACTAGAACCACCACCTCCATTATCAGCACCATCACCGCCTTACAGAGCCCATCGTGGCCACCAGTACCCACCCTCAGGTGTCACCAGCATCACCACCTGAGCCATTACCAGCACCACTAGAACCACCACCACCATTATCAGCACCATCACCGCCTTACAGAGCCCATCGTGGCCATCAGTACCCACCCTCAGGTGTCACCAGCATCACCGGTACCTTCACTATTACTACCGCCAGTGTTGTCAGTGTCCTGAGCCTTGCCACTGTCACCAGCGCCAGTATTCCAACCACCAATGTCTCTAGCCCTGGCATAGTTACTATCAGCGACGCAACATTAGAATGTGCTCTGGTGCCCTGAAACTCTGACAGTTTACTTTGAATGTGTGTGTGTGTGAGAGACATTGTGTCTGTTTTATCAACAACAAAATTGGCCTAAAGATATTGGATTTGCCAGTGCTTGTTTCGCAATGAATCACATTCACTTAGAGGCAGCTTTAGCCGCTGCCAGGGCTTGTGATGAACAGAATAATACGCAGAGAGGCCTTTCTGGCAGGCGTCAGCTGCCCCTGGGTGTCTGCCTCGGTGCTCTTCAGCCATGTCTTGATGGCAGTGTCTCTCACATTGTGACTCAGCGCAAAGGAGTCGATTCACTTTACAATCACACTGATGGCTGTTAGGAGTATAAGTGAGCCTAAAGATGCTTCTGTGGTGATGCATGGATGGTAAAGTGTGTGTTCACTGCAGTAGAGAGGCACCGACCCCTTCAGGCTGCTCACCTCCCTTCACCTTAGAGTATCCAGAATTGCCTTGGGGCTGTGTTCGCATGGTTCCAACTGCACAGCCTCAAGTGCAATTCCGACAAATCAGAGGTACTCTTCTTCGGGTGTGATACGGAGCCCTGCTGGCAGGCCTGGTGGCCCATCGACATGTTCCCTCTGTCCGGCTCTTCGCCCATGGCCAAAAACTTGGGGGTTAAGATGGACAAGGGGCTGACGATGAAAGCCCAGATCCTGGGGGTAACCGGTACCTGCTTCGGCCTTTTAAAAATGTTGCGGAAGTTTCTGCCTCTCTTGTCCGAGGAGCACAAGAGGTTGACAGTGCAGGCCCTGATAGGGTCCAGGTTGGATTATGCCAACATTCTTTACCTGGGCCTGCCAGAGTATCTGCTGCAGAGGCTGCAAGTTGTACAGAACGCGGCGGCCAGGGCCATCTTTGGCCTTAGTAGACGTACCAGCGTCTCTGGGTTGTTGGTGACGCTACACTGGCTACCCATCCGCAAACGGATTGCCTTTAAGGCTCTGACCCTTGCCTATAAAGCGCTCCATGCTGTGGGAGCTAAACATCTCCAAAAGAGACTGACCTTTTATCTTCCTACCCGCTCCTTGAGGTCGGAATCTCTACTTTTGGCGGCTGTTCCGCGCGTGAAGAGGGCCCGCCTAGGGGGTCGCTCCTTCAGTCTTCTGGCTCCACAGATGTGGAATTCTTTACCGCTCTCTTTGCGGGGGGCGACTACCCTCCTGGATTTTAGAAGAGGTCTCAAAACCTGGTTGTTCTCTCAATAGGTCTGCCAGTAGCTCTGTTTTTTTCTGTTGATTCCTCCCCTCTTTTATCTGTGTTGTGTTATTCCGAAATCTGTCCGCCTTACCTAAAGCGCCGGGACACTCTTGTTGAGTAACCGTTGCGCTATACAAAAAGACAAATAACATAACATAACCTGCCCAGTTTGCCCTCATCCTTACCTCTACACTTCCGGTTGTTTCACATGTTCTTTTTCTGCTGTAGGTCACGTGATTAGATGAGTTATCGATAAAGCTCCCTCATACTCTTTGTTACTATAGTTTTATATTTAAGGTAAATCATTCTTTTTCACTAATGTTCCTCTTGGCATTTGTTGGAAGTGGGTTGTTTTTAGTGATGCTTGTGACATTTGTCCTGCTGCAGAGCATTGCACAGGCGCTTCCTAGCCCCCCCCCCCAAGCATGGCCAGTGTCTTGCCCTCCTGACTGGTCACAATATGTTGAGGGGTGCATCGCTAATCATTGGGGGAGCGGCATTGCAGAGGGCCCTCGAGCTCCAGCTCCAGTGACCCTGCCAGCACACGGCTCTCTCATCATTCTCGGTTCCAGACGAGCGTCGGCGATTCCTCTCAGAGGGATAAAGAATCCAATATTACCATCGACACAGGGCCTGTCTGTGCGCCCAAGTGAATCAATCTACCGTCCCACGCGTGGGAGGATGGAGCGATGTGTGTCACATGCTCTGCCACCGGCCTCTGGTGACTGCTTATTGGCATGCAGTGATCACTGTAACGCAAATGGAAACTAAACAAGCATTGGCATAACCAATCGGTCTCGCTTTTGGGACCTTATAAGTGTTTAGTTATCCAGAACAATATCCTTGGTGCAACAACACCAACCGTTGCACGGCTAAACACTTACAAGGTCCCAACGGCGAGCCCTATTGGCTCTGCCAATGCTTGTTATAGCAGATGGGTGGAGGGGCGAGGGGCACAGTGCTATGTGCACTCCTGTCTCGTTTCACTTCCCAGGATTGGAAGATATAGGAGTCTTTCAAGAAGTGATAGCAGTTTTCACCAGAAAGGACATTTTCTCCGCTTAAAGTAGAGGTGAAGAGTTTTCTGATGTGGTTTTAAGTCTTTCTTAAGTGACATGAGCAGTGAGCACACTCGTCTCACGGGGCTAACCCTTTTCACGAATGCACCAAACCTTCTACTTGCACATCAGACACGTGCATGCCCTGCCCGTGGCCTAGTGCTTGGCACCACAAGCGCTATAGTGCTCCCGAAGCCATAACCATCAGCGTTGCCCCCCCCCCCCCCCCATTACCTGTGCAGGAGGCGCCGGCCTCTCTGTGAAGGCCTGGTCTCAGACAGCTGCATCACGGCTGAGCTGTCGCACGGGCGGACCAGTGTCCTCACTCCCATCAAGGCATGAAGATTGTTCTAGTGGGGGTCAGAGGCCCCCCACCTCTTCCCACTGGCTCCGAAAGGGCCATTCTCTGACACCGTGCAGAGGGCTGTGCAAAGGTTGCAAACACGTTTGTTATAATATTTGTGTTCACTTGACTGGAGAGGGCGGGGATATTAAATAGACAATTTTATATGTACAATCAAGGATATAATATAATATGGTCTGGTACTTACCTAGGTCCCCTATACCCACTACAGACTCTGGGTTATGGATGACCACATCCCTCCCCTCAGTCTAACAGTATTGGAAACCACGCTGAATTGTTATTTTTTTGGATTAGGGGGGTGTAACTCCCGACTGCATTTATTAAAATTGTAAAAAACAATTTTTTAAACATTAGATACAAAAATTGCGCAGAAAGTACAGATACATTGTTAGACAGATGTTGATCCAGGGCTAACCTTAACACAGTCTAATACAGAAGACACTCCTACCGTAAATCTAACAATGCATGCATTTACTCTCTGCGCGTCCCATCTAGAGCCTATGGCAAAGTCAATGACTGGCAGCTCCCCCAGTCCCAGCGTACTACCAATACTACTCCCGGAGTAAGGTTGCGCAGATGGAACAGCCTATCGGACGGATACTTTCCCCCCAGTCCCCCCTACGTCCTGTGCCTTAAACTCCATAAACGGGGGCTGCAGACTTCTGCATATTGGCGCTTTGATGCGCATGCAGGTGCGGGGGTGGCCCTAGGTCCACTGGGAAGGATGACTCCCCCGGCCCCCACACCCCGACAGCCTACTTACCAGCTGTCACTACCCCTGGAGTTACATGGTGCTGACCGCTAAGGACCAAAGACCATGCTTACCAATCATGCCCTTACCGCCACAGGCCAGCGTAGTTGCCCGACTATCTGGCCTCCACCTCACTCACTAGGAAGGTCTTGTACTGCGCTTCATACTCTCCACCCAAGCTAGGATGTCCTCCATGAAAGCCTGATTTCCCTTATGCAAGAGGTCTACCCCGTCCTGCATAAAAAATGTCTCCCCCCCTGATGTACCGGTGTCCTAGGGACCTTAATTTTGAAGTCCTGAATAGTTTATCAAATTTGTTGTTGATCCACTTTACCGCATTATTCAACCCTCTAACTGATTCGCCCCCCCTCCACTGAAACCTGGGGATCATGTGAGACCACGCTATCGTTGACTGGGGACGTTGCTTCGCTAGCCACCCCACTTCTGTGAGCAGATCCTCCACTAGTATTCTTGCCTAATTTGGCCAGGTCACTACCCCCTAGGTGCAGGATCCAGATCGCTGGTGGTCCCTTGCTTGCTTTCAAAGCGCGGTTCACTAGTTCCATGAATTGACCTATGTACCAACCACCCTGTCCTATGAATGATGACCTTACCCCCATTTGATGGGCCCTGGTCCTGACAGATCCTGAAAAGAAATTCTTCAACCGGCGAATATATGAATGCCCTACCACCCAGATCTCTGGTTCTTCCTGGTGTGAAGAGTCAACTTGCACCACCACTTCTGTTGCTTGTCCGGTGTTCGTTGTCCAACGCTCTCCGGTTGCTCCTGTAGCTTGCGAGTGCGAATGGATGCAGGCTTCTCCACTGAGTCACAGGATGAAGAAACTGCACGTAACTGTAAAAGGGTGCAAAGACAACCAGTAACCAAAGACCCTTTTTGTGTTGCCCGGCGGTATCGCCTCTATGACCCACCAATATTTACTCAATGAAGAAGCAGGCGCTGGAGACTGAAAGGCAGGAAACGAGGGTTTATTCTCTCCGGAGGAGAACACATCAATTCAGACAGCAAGTATCGTCACGAGGTGCTCTACCTGCATCTCTGAGGCCTGGCCTCTTATACTCAGGTTTACGATCTTTATTGCACATAACACATTCTTGCAACACTTTGATATATGAAAGAACATCCTCGTAATCTCCCCCTCAGGCCCGTTCCCACATACATTTACAGTTGAATTCCCCACCCCGGTCACAACAGGTGATGATTATTGCGCAGCAGGACATTCCGCCGATTCACGGAATGTGTGAAGTTTGATCGGATCTCGTAGGGTGGGGGCTTTGATCGGCTCGAGGGTCTTTTGATGGGGAGGGGAGGCTTCCTACTGTACGGGGTAATAAACAGTATCCGCAGGGCCAGGTGGTGGCTTGGGAACAAGGAAGACAGACGGGCACACAGGAAAGGGAGGTTTGCGTCAAAGGGCCTGAAACTATGAAAGGAATGAAGGGAGGTGTCGCGCTGGGAACAGGATGGGATTCTGAGGCAGATCTGCGCTTGAAGAGGGGTTTATGACCCAAGGAGAGCGAGGGGGTTGCCAGCGTGCGGGGGATGTCTGTGAGGTTGAGAGAGAGAGAGAGAGAGTGAGAGGGAGAGAGAGAGAGAGAGAGAGAGAGAGACGCGCTGGCTATCAGCGAGGGGCAGAGGGGCCATGGTGCTCAAAATGACTGCCGCTTACGCGCAAGGCATGTGAAAGCGGGAGTGATCAGTGTGTGGGGGTGCTTGTGTAGGTGGAGAGCCGTGCTGGGGGTCAGGGGTGTGCAGAGGGTGGTTCTGGTCAAGGCAGCTAATGTGGTGGGCGTGTGCGGCGAAGAGTGTGGCATCGGGGCAAAAGGGAAGATGGCGCAGATAATGTTCACCAAGCCGTATTAAGTTTCCACAGTCCTCCCTTTAACATTTCTAAGACATCTTGCTGGCCTATTTCCTATCTATGTCTACTGTTGTGGTCATAAGTAAGGAAGTGATAACCCAGGTGAAGGAACTGTACATAAACATCACATTTTTTAAATCTTTTCATCCAGTGGGCGGGCTCATCGTTAAGCTTTGTTGCAGGAAAGTCATAGTATTTGTATTTTTTGTATTTATTTATTTGTAAAGCGCAAACATTCATCCTGAGAGGACATCACGGCGCTGAAGAACATTGCAAGTGATTTGGCATCGGCTCTGTTTGAAAATTATTGATCTGACCTGGGGAAGAGGAATGTTTTCAGTTGTTTCTTAAATGAGACAAAGCAGTCATTTGTTCTAATTGTAGGGGGTAGCTCGTTCCACTTTGTTGCCGCAATGTGAGAGAAGGCCCGCTCTCCCATCCTGACAGTACGAGCTCGGGTGATGACTGCTCTTCCTAACGTAATGCAATAATTCCTAATTAACCTAATAGTAATGCAATATCAGACAAAAATTAGGCAGTGAGAGCGTTGGGTACAGATCATAGAAGCTGGTAGTCATTCGGAATAGGAGCCGATAGGTTACCAAGTAAGTAGGTTCTTTTTGTGCTTGGTTGGAGCATAGTCAATTCAATGGTGGTTGGGAGAGAAATGAGACATAGTAAAAAACAATAATCAGTGTTCCCAGTGTCTTATGGTCGTGGACCATTGTTAGTCAGTTCTCGGCATTCTTTGTCGTCTTCTGTTGGCACTGTTGAACACCTGTATTACAGTTCGTTCGTTAGCAGGAATGTTCATGTGGGTTGAGCCGTTGGAGGTCTGCGGGCAGGAGAGTGCCTTTGTACTGTTTCGCCAGGCCTCATGAGAGAAATGCGTTACGGTTTTGGAGCAGATGCATTTTCTTCCATAATCCAGAGAGTGGTCATTAGAAGGAGACAGAAAAAGGATTGTGGTGAAGGGTACAATTGTCTTTGAGTTGTGGAGTCTGTCTGTTCTTGGGTTTCTGTGGTGGGTATTTCCTGTTGCTTCCATCATCTTCAAGGTGCTCTGTACCGGGCAGAACCACATACTTCGTTTAGCTTCTCTTTGGGGTGACCCTTGGTGGTGTTTTAGGTCACCGTTCTGAGATTCAAAACAGTTCGTGGTCTACTTAGTCGGGGCTCCCTCCTCTTTGACGCATGAAATGCCCTTCTCCGGATGGCACAGCAGGATTTAGAGGATTTTGGAAGTTCAGGTGGAGGGAGGGTGTGTGGGTGAATAGTCTTTATGGCAGGTCGGAGGAGGAGGGGATGGAGCAGGGCCAGGTCGGGAACAGGCCAGAGAGACGGAAAATTTTAGACAGGCGGGTCCATAATCACGTTCAGAGAGCAGGGACCTTTCGGCACGCGTCGATCATAGAGCAGGGGCCTCAGGTCAGCCCTTTCCTTTAGGTGTGTCGGAAACAGTGCCTTGTCCTGCGACTCCTTACTGTTGTGGTCTCGCCTTGGCCTCCGTCGCTGAGGTTCCACGGTCTGCAGTCAGGCCGCGTGCTCCCACATCCGGTCTCTTTCTCCTCCGACAGTGGTACCCTTAAATGAGTTTGAAAAGACAGTCTTTAGAGATTTTGCAGAGGAAGGTAATTACGTAAATCTATTTCTCTCCCAACACCAAGCAACTGGGGTAAACATCCGCTACATTGAGGTTTGCAGCCAACGTATAAACAATTGATGATGGGTTTGCTGGATTCCCAACAACTTCCCTTTGTGGTTATTTCTTTGGCGTTTTGTCGGTTTATTACATTCATTTTGTCGTGGTACGAGGTCTGATACCCATTCATTGCATTCGCTTATTACAGTCATGTCAGTTCTCCTGGTAGTGACCCATTTCCCTAGTACGAGTCTTGCAAGGCTAGACCGGTCTTCAGGGCTTGGTATTTCACGGAAAAGTGTAACGTGTTATTCACCATAGTCTGATGGGCATCCTTCTGAGGAATGAACATAGGCTAAACTATTCTCCATTACATTAATGCGTCTTATCTTTGGCTAAACATCTCATTTTCAACAAGGTTTAATTCAACAAGTTCTTTCATTTTTCGATCTAATTTTAACTTTGTAAACATTCTAATCTCTACATCGTTTCTTACAACCTGGCTACTTCATTAAAAACTCGGGGGGGGGGGGCCTGCGATAACTATTAAACTCATCTTTGATGCGAGTGGGGTCTTATGCTAAACAACTAGGAACACGGTGAATTGGAACAAGGGACATTTTTCAAATTCTCGTCTAGGGCAGCCGATACAAAACTGATGGTGTCCTGGGAAGGCGGGTGTATCTCGGTCGCCTTTGCTGATTGGGGCATTGACACAATTTTGGGACGGGGAAGGTCGCGCTACCAGAAACATTTTATCATGGATGCCACTGACAAGTAGGTCCCTCAAAATGGGTCAGATTAGAGAACCTTAGTCGTCTTACCTGTCCTTTTCCTTTCGGTCAATCTAGGTTTCATCAACATTTTAGCAGAAAAGAAGAGGTAGTAACGTGGTATCGATGCAATTTATATTTAAGACAAATTTGTGCAAATACTTGTGGTATTTGGAGCCAATCAGGTGGTGCACCAGGGGGTAGTGGTTCGCCAATTAGGTGCCAGTTGCTAGGAAGAGCGAAAAGGTGGAGGAGAGAGAGAGAGAGAGAGGGAGACAGATAGAGAGAGAAAGATAGAGAGAGAAAGATAGAGAGAGACAGATAGAGGGGGAGAGAGATCAGCAAGAGGCTAAATAGTACACGTGTGACATGGAGAGTGGCCATGTACTATTTAGGCTATTCAGTGCATTACCCAACATGAAACATTTTGGGTTTGTGTTAGAAAGCATGCAGTTCGGGACGGAAGAGCATTAGGCCAGGTACATAAGGACATGCATTGAGTCGGGTGTCTTTAGGTGCCATCTTGCAGCGTAGGTCCGCTTCATGTATCGGACATGGCATGGCTCCAGATCTTTTACTATACCCTAGTCATTATTCCAATGTAACCTGTAGAGGGAGAAAAAGGAAGAAAGGGAGGGGGGGGGGAACAACATTCGAGTATATCAAATGTACGGGCACGAAAGTTATTTACTTACCATATACTCGCACTTATCTCCTCGGGATATAATCCCTAGGGTCTTGGTTTCTGAAGTCAAGGGAGCGGGCAGTGTGATAGGTTGTTCGTGGGGGGGTTTCGAGGGTGGAGTTATAGATCGGGTGTAGGGAAACGCTAAAAAAGAGGAATCAGAGGCGCCTAGCGCGAGGTACCTGGTTTTGTAGATGTATTTAGCCACCGGGATCCTTAAATCATTCCCAAAGCTGTGATGTTCTAAGGCATATCAGTTCTTCGGTCAACCCTGTACCTTAGTACCTTCGACCACCATACCTTTATAACGTTCTATCATTCACACCGCTTTACTTTACCCATTCTCAGAAGTCGAGGTCCTTCTTCATGCGTTAGTTCCTGAGCCTAGTCGCATATTTGAAGGCAGCGTATCATACTCTTTGAGTCGATCATCAATCCAGGGCCGAACAATCATTTTCTAATAACCTTGAAAAGAGAGCAGAACTGTTGCGCACAGAACAGCCCTCCCGCCAATTCCCACATTTACAGAAGTATGCGATACCTGTTCATAGTTTGGAAAACCTTTATTTGCGTAATCGTTTAGTAAGTAAATATGTGAATGCAATCGTATTTGGTCGGACATGGCGATGGCTGATGCACATACAATAGGGGGCTATTTTGCAGTATTTAAACACATTGAAAAACGTCTACTTAGTTATTTGCAAGAAACTGAAAACGTCTTTTAACAATTGAGGGATCATAGGGTATTTATTTCATAAATTGAAACACAGTCAGACTAAATGCAATCACATTTCCTAGATGTATACCGTGGGCGTGCGTCGCATGCTACGTTATGTATTGGTTACAATAAATATCATAATAAATCGTACATTGAAATCAACATATTAACGGGATCCTTTCAAATGTTCGCCAAGTGAACCCTCCTCTCCTCTTTGTCAAGTGTACAAGGGTTCACATACATAACTCAGAACATCAAGTCTTGTTAGTCAAAGAACACCACGAGGTGTCCGTAAGTTCCTATTGATACCGGCGCCATTTTGGGCGATGCCGGGTTGGTTGCACCAGAATCCCTTTCGGCAGTTCGAAAACCTGTGCTAACAGAGGGGCTGGTGGTGTGGACCGCCAATCAAAAAGGGGGAGGGAGGTAGAATCTTTCTTACCGGGTCACGTTGATGCTCAGCCGGAACTTACTCGAGTTCGTTAGCCCATAATGTTCCTGGGTGGTTCAGACTGAAGCTGGCGCAGACACGAGAGCACCACCATCTTGTTGCTATGTCGTGGTCGTTCCAGTTGTTCCCTACCGGAAGCCTGTAGGGGCCGTGGGCTTCTGGGACTCTGGTAGAATCTTCAAAGCTGTGGGGATGTTGTCGGAGGTGGAGGCTCGTGCCCAGGTGGGCAAGTGCCCGAGTTGCAATACCGGACAAAGTTACTCCAGCGGCCTAGACCCGCCTTCCAGAGGGCCCAGACGCCATTTTGAGATCCTGCAGCCGCCGCCCTTCGTCGTGTCTTTCAGGAGTGGAAGAAACTTCTTGTGGCGACAAAGACAGAACACCATGCTGTTGGAGCAGGACATTTGGTTCGGGGCGCCAGGGTGCAGCTGTGGAGCCTTCACCTGGGGAGGTGAGGGAGGCTCGTCCGTGCCGCCTTCCTCTCCCGGCGCATCCCACGCTGTCCCTTTGAATCAGGGGTGCACATGATGACCACCCTACACCCCTGACTCCGACTCTTGGGGGACCATTGCATGTCCGGTGCTGCGAAAATAGATCCGTCGGACATTGTACGTTCTGTGCTGCACAAGTATATCCGGGGCCCGGCTGGAGGATTTCGGCGCCGGGCCGGGGCTGGGAAGCCTCCTATCTGTGGAGGTGGGAGAGGCTCGTCCGCGTCGCCTCTCCCTCCCAGTCCCCCTGCACCAGTTCGATGGAGGAATTCGTGATGGCCGGACCAGGAGATACGAGGGAGGGGGTCATCTGGATCCGCCCCCTCCCTACTCGTGGCCCAGGGGACGTCACCCCAGGAAGGAGAGTATGGGAAGACCATTTCATGTCGGCCCATGGAGCCTCCCGTACCTTCTCATCGGCGATTTCCTTTGGTCTATGGCTGATGACTGGCCCCGCCCCACACGTGCTATGTGTTTCACCTTCCGGATGGGCGGGACCGTTGACTCGTTACATTTTGAAGACTTCCGGAGTGAGCGTAACATGTTTTGTATTGTTCCTATTAGTACAGTTTACCTTAAAGAATGTTTTACTAGTTTTTCTATTTATCGTCGGTTGTGTGTTATCTCTATCGTAATTAAACCCTAAATTATATAACAGATGCTTGGTTTCCCTGAGTCCTTTTTCTAACAGGAGGTTGTCTACGCAGGCCTGTATTTGCTTTTGTTTTTCAGAGTGGGGGGCAACAGGGGGCGATCAGTCCCAGAACTCTAACATGTCGTTAAAATTGGTCTGACGAAATTTGTGCCATCGAGCATAATCGAACGTGGTGGTTCTATCCGTCCTGTCCGTGTTAGTCTGATTTGTTTTTGTCTCGCGCCTTTTCCCTTTCTGCCGGCCTGTTATTTCTGTCGACCCTCCGCTCTTACTTACGTTCTGTAGAGTCGGGCATTGGGCTTTCCAGTGCCCGAGACATTTACAGAAAGCACATTGGTTTTGCCTTAAATCTGTTCGTCCTGTGCATAGTGTCGGGGGATTACTTTTGGGTCGTTGTGTCTCGGGGTTGTCCCATCGGCACATCCCTTTGCACCGTTCTCTTTTTGTGTCTAATCCTCGGAACTGTGTCGTCCTTGGCCCTTCCTTTTGCCTACCAGACGTTTGGAGGATTGCCTGTCGCGTTTCTTTACCTACTTTGACTTCGTCCCTTTCCCTTCGTTGCGTAGCTTCTTTGCGCCACATTCCGAGACTATCGAGCATAATAGGCGTTGTCTTATTATTACAAAGGGCTATTTCTACCGTTTCTATTTTGTCTAAATCGAAGGATCCTATCAGTGGCCATTGTTTCTCTTGGTTTGCTTTGGTATACTTGTGCCATAGCTTACTATAGGCTATGGTAATTAATCCATACTTTGTGAACATTTCTTTATTAGGGGTGCCTTCCAGCGGGGCTAGATGGTCCACCTCTAATAAACGGTCCGGGCTGAACCAGCTATCCATCAGTGGGGAGAAGACAGGCATGACGGATCACAATGGGGATAATAGTCAGCACTACCTATCTTATCACTGCGTGCAAAGACTAGACAGAATATTTCTATTCTACGTTGTTTGCAGGCAGTGAATACCTCAAGAACCAATATCGGGCAATCAGTGTTTGGTCAATAAAAAAATAAAAAATGGTCAATGGGGAGAATAAGTAGGCCCGCAAAGGTTTGCGTCACCTACCCTTTCACTATCTGCAAAGAGGGGACCTATTCTTTCCTGTTTGCAGACAGAGAGTCTCCAGAAAACAATCCGTAACAGTTAATCAATGGGGAGGGGCAATTGATCAGTGGGGGAGAAAGATAGGCACGACGGGTGCGTTACCTATCCTTCACTGCTTGCAAAGAGAGAGCCGGTTGTTTCTCCGTTTGCCGACAGCGAAACTCCAAATAAATTAACAAAGAACAATACTAGTATTTTCCATCAATTATCAATTATTTCGCGATTTGTCGTGTTTACACGACCTTACCCGGACCGCATGGACAGTTTCTTGTCTTCCGAATCCAGCGCCCGATCGTCCTCTTCTCTTCGTACTCCTCGTGGCACTCCTGATGGTTCCCAGTCAGGACCGTAGATCACTCAAGAGAGGTCTGTTCGGAACCAGTGAAGTTCGGATGATCGGCTGTCAGACGAGGGTCTATCGGACAGGGTACCTTCCGATCGTTGCAGTCGTTCACTCTGTCGTCAGGACCTCTCCCACTGGATCCACGAGTCGCTGATGGGCCCCACGCTTGGGACGCCAATTGTAAAAGGGTGCAAAGACAACCAGTAACCAAAGACCCTTTTTGTGTTGCCCGGCGGTATCGCCTCTATGACCCACCAATATTTACTCAATGAAGAAGCAGGCGCTGGAGACTGAAAGGCAGGAAACGAGGGTTTATTCTCTCCGGAGGAGAACACATCAATTCAGACAGCAAGTATCGTCACGAGGTGCTCTACCTGCATCTCTGAGGCCTGGCCTCTTATACTCAGGTTTACGATCTTTATTGCACATAACACATTCTTGCAACACTTTGATATATGAAAGAACATCCTCGTAATCTCCCCCTCAGGCCCGTTCCCACATACATTTACAGTTGAATTCCCCACCCCGGTCACAACAGGTGATGATTATTGCGCAGCAGGACATTCCGCCGATTCACGGAATGTGTGAAGTTTGATCGGATCTCGTAGGGTGGGGGCTATGATCGGCTCGAGGGTCTTTTGATGGGGAGGGGAGGCTTCCTACTGTACGGGGTAATAAACAGTATCCGCAGGGCCAGGTGGTGGCTTGGGAACAAGGAAGACAGACGGGCACACAGGAAAGGGAGGTTTGCGTCAAAGGGCCTGAAACTATGAAAGGAATGAAGGGAGGTGTCGCGCTGGGAACAGGATGGGATTCTGAGGCAGATCTGCGCTTGAAGAGGGGTTTATGACCCAAGGAGAGCGAGGGGGTTGCCAGCGTGCGGGGGATGTCTGTGAGGTTGAGAGAGAGAGAGAGAGAGAGTGAGAGGGAGAGAGAGAGAGAGAGAGAGAGAGAGAGAGACGCGCTGGCTATCAGCGAGGGGCAGAGGGGCCATGGTGCTCAAAATGACTGCCGCTTACGCGCAAGGCATGTGAAAGCGGGAGTGATCAGTGTGTGGGGGTGCTTGTGTAGGTGGAGAGCCGTGCTGGGGGTCAGGGGTGTGCAGAGGGTGGTTCTGGTCAAGGCAGCTAATGTGGTGGGCGTGTGCGGCGAAGAGTGTGGCATCGGGGCAAAAGGGAAGATGGCGCAGATAATGTTCACCAAGCCGTATTAAGTTTCCACATAACGTGCAAACAAGAGACCCAAGGTAAATGCATTGCCAACGTGGCACATAAATACAACATAATCTACACATAGCACTGTCTGCTGGTGATCTACACCACCCACCTTTTCTGAGTCACAGAAAGAAGGCAGGAAATGTTCCCTGCCCTGTGTAATACTACGCTTTCCCCTCTACCTTCCTGATCAGTTTTTGATTTTAGGATGGAAATCAGCACTGAATCCTTCCCAAGTTTCACGTGACCTATCTGCAGGCCACCCAGCCAATCTTTCTTAATCTTCGTGACTAGTTCGCCTACCCTAAAAGCGCCATAGAATGCTAGGCAGAATGCTGCTTGAAACAATACCACTTCACCCGGGGAAATGCAGACCTGCGGTAGTGCCTCCACTAACTTCCCATGAGCCTCTAAACCAATTTGTCTCCACACATCTGGCTGCCCTCCCTGCAGATGTTGCCATCCATTTAGTTCCTGACGAACCACGAAGTTCCTCGTGGGATCCCCTCCACCTCTCATCTTTGCAAAAAATTATATGGCTGGGATGTACCTCCTTGCCCCTGATACTGTGCACCCTTGTTCCATCATGAAAGAAAGATATGCCACTACTGACTCATGGTTGTGCCACATGTGCTCCCACTGTTCACCCAAGTAATGACAAAGAGTCAAACACCCCTTCGTAAGCACTTCTGGTTCTGGGTGCTAGGCTTGCTGCCACAAGGTTCGATACTCGGGGGCACCAAGTTGCCAAAGCTGTTCTGGGAAAGGTGTTGTGTGCACTGCAGCCTCTGGGATGTGTGACCTGAATGCCTGCATTTTAAATCGAGACAATGCATCAGCCACATGGTTCAGAACTTCCGGTACATGTTTAGCTTCAAACAGGACATTCAATTTCATGCATTGTAACACAATTTCTTTTAACAAACGCAGCTTCATGGTGCATTTAGCAGTTTGGTTGTTTATACATTCTACAACCGCCATATTGTCAGACCAGAACATTACTGATTGATTTCTTAGACCCTCATCCCAAACAGACAGTGCCACAAGAATTGGAAAAAGCTAGAGGAAGCTTGTTACTCGTGAACCCAGAGCTCCTACACCACTCTGGCCAACGCTGGGCCACCCAATTGCACCCCAGAATGGCCCCAAAACCTTTGCTTGCTGCCTGCAGCGTCGGTCATCACGCCCAGTTTAGGGCTGGACACGGGTGGGCTAGGCCACACCACTCTGCCATTAAAATCCCGCAGGAATGCTCTCCAAATCAGCATGTCCTGCCTGACTTCACCGGACAGCCTGGTGTGATGATGTTTTTCCCTGAGGCCTTACATGGCGTGTGCAATGGTGCGTGAAAAAAGGGCACACCATTGGGATAATGCGCCCTACCACTTGCTGTAACTGGTGGAGTGTAACCTTCTCTCTGTGGAGGCAGAGTTGCAGCACAACCCCAAAGTCTCTGACCTTGTCTGCTGGTAATCCAGACACACCTTGCACGGAATCTAGTTCAATCCCCAGGAATTCAATTGTGGTGCTCTGACCCACTGTCTTACCGGGAGCCAAAGGCACCCCGAAATCCTGCATGAGGGTACAATAATTTTTCAAAGCTGCCCCGCATTCTCCTGAGCCTTGTGTCCCCAGAAAAAGAAAGTCATCCAAGTAATGGAGCACCCATTGATGCCCGAGTCTCTCCTGTATGCCCACTCTAGAAAGGAGCTGAATTTTTCAGAATAGGCGCAAGAAACTAAGCAACCCATTGGCATACACTTGTCCACATAGTATTTTTCCTGGAATTGGAAGCCTAGTAAGTGAAAGTCTGAGGGATGGACAGGCAGTAGCCTGAAAGCGGACTCAATGTCGGATTTTGCTAGCAGCGCCCCCTTACCCAGTGCTCTGAGCATGTGAACTGCCTGGTCAAAAGATGCATATTTCACGCTACACAGTGTGTCTGCAATTGCATCGTTCACAGAACTGCCTCTAGGCGCTGACAGGTTGTGGATTAATCTGAATTCGCCTGGTGTTTTCTTAGGTACCATTGTGAGAAGTTGGCCTGATATATGATGCTCACTAGTTCTAGTGATCACCTTGTATCAGTCCAAACAACCCTTATGGTGATTGGTTGTAGAGTCAACCTTATAGACCAGCTATCCTAATGGTAGCATGGACAAAGCAGTCTTTAGGCTAAACTCTTTTGGCATGTGAAGCCAGCTGTTTTACCACATATGACCCCTTGAATACCAAGTGAATGGACACCACAAAGGTTGTTATGAAAATAAACAATATATTTATTAACTAACATACACCTCTGAACTCTTTATGAGATCAGAGGGCTAAGCACATGACAATCTCTTAGGAAAAATACGTTTAAGTTGCACAGATTACAATGGTGCCCTAGGGGCACGACAAACCATATACTAAGTAAGTGGAATGTGAAAGTCGATAAGAAGAATGGAGCTGTCTAGAGGCTGTAGGATCGCTGGGACCACGCTACACTAACTTGAGGTAAGTAATAGGAGGCCCACGGGACGCGTGTGCAGAGTGTGAACTCACACGCGAGATGCGTACAAACGTCTATGGACAGTACAGTTTAAAGAAAAGGTGAGTACGGACGTTCCTGACTAGATAGGACTAAAACGACAATGGAACTGGACAATAGGAGAGTCAAGCTACCCTTGAGCACCGAAATGCTACTGTTACCTCACCCACGGGCTGCGGGTGCATAGGTGTCAAAGTGTGTCGGGTTTCCGCGTCGAAGTCTATGGAGCCTTGAAGAAAGATGCTGCAGGCGACCAGGAGGAAGATGTCCGGTGCGATCCAAGAGTGGATCGGTGATGTTGAAGGCCTGAAAGCAGAGGGGACAATGTTCAAAGTCACTAGCCAGTGACCGGTGTGGAACCAGGAGTGGAACCAGATGTCGTCATCGCGATCAGGTGAGGATGGACGCTTGTCTCTGCAGCCACGTGGACCAGGTGGTGTCTTCGACGACCAGGATGGAGGCACGAGCTGTCCCACGCAGGCTCTCGCTGTCGGCGGTGTCATATACGGATTCGCATTCAACAGGCCTTGGCAAAGGCAACCCACGCGGTGAGTGGAAACGGCGTCTGGAGTGGACCAGGAGGGTCCGGGGTGCTCCTCTTTAGGAAGGGAGCAAGGGCCAGTCTGGAGCAACCAGACCAGCAGTGTGGATTTCGTGGATCATCGTCTAGGAGGCCAAAAGCCAGCCGGCAAGTGACCAGACAACGCGTCAAGCAGCAGGCAAGCAGACGGGCCCCACGCAGATCTCGTGGAGGCTGGAGGGCTGATCTTCAATGCAGGAGCTGCTCGGAGTAGGGGCTTCTCAATCCCCAAAGCACTTTGTCGAGGTGACCTTAGAAGTCGTGCTGGAAGCGAAGTGCAACTTCTTCCAAGATGGCCGGTCCCACGTGTCTCGTCGCACCCACGGATCTCAGCTGTGCAGCAGATGTAGGTAGAGGTCGGAGAGGTCTGAGAATCCGGGTCTCGTCGGGCTCTGAAGTCTGGATCCTCGAGGGAAGACAACAAAGTGAAGCCCCTGGACGCTTGATGGTGCCTGCTGCTGCAGGGTGGACACTCCTTGTCCACAAGGGAGATTCTTCAGTCTTCTGTGGAGCAGAACGTCGAAGTCCCGAGTTTCTTCTTGTAAAAGTTGTTCAGGATAATCTAATTTGGAATGGGACCAGCTCCTACCTTTATCCGGCTAAAGGGGGCTGTACTACGACTAGGTCCCTCCTCTGGGTGGGACCAGGAAGGGGGGTGGTTACACCCCCTATCCTTTGTCCGGTCTTGCACCAGCACTGAGGCTGGAGTGCCCCAGGAACTGGTTTAGACCGGTGTATGCACGGGGACACCTTGTGTGCCCCAGGCATGTCTCATTCCTTTCAGCCCTGTCCTACCCAATACACAAAATCCTGTCTGGGGTGGTGCTAGCACCTCCCAAGGCAGGAACCCCTTTGTCCAAGCCTCCATCGCTGGAAGGACTCCCAGCAGCAGGAGGTCAGACTTGTGTCTGTGGTGGCAGCATTCATTTTGTGATGCTGAGGCTCGAGTTAACTTTAACCGGGGTTCACAGTTACATACATGTCTTGTCCCTCTAGAAGGGTGGAATGCTACCCCCGTCGCCAGAATTGGCGAGGGGGTAATATTCCAATTCGTATGACACCTTACTCGACATGTTTTGATAATGCTATACCAAAGTTAGCAATAACCGCGAGGATTATAATGCACTTAAGAGTATATGGTATAGCGTTATCATGGAAACAGCTAAAGGACTTGGTTCTGAAAGCTGCAGACAGACTCAGCTCATGCCAGAGCACCACCTCACATAATTCCAAGCACTCTGCCTTCAGGATTGATAAGGCCTGCCATAGGAGTGACTGATAGGAGGATATGTGTCCATTTTAGGGTTAGATATAGGGATACTATATCTAAAGCAAAGGGCGTTTACACCACCTTGCCCCAGCTGATTGATCAGCCTGTTGTGTCAGATTTGGATGGCCAGCCAGGGGTGGCATAATACATGCTGCAGCCCCTGGTAGGCCCTGAGTGCACCTATGCCCTGGGTACCTAGGGTACACTGTACAGGGACTGATAAGGTGGCTCAGTCCAATTGGATATGCACCTAAGATACATGGATGTCAATTTAGAGAGAGGCAGCTAGGCTGTGGGTCTGATTAGCAGGCCCACAGCCAGGGAAAGTAGTAAACCAGTTGAAGCAAAAAGCAAAGAAAAATCGGGGGTGACCATAGGATTGCAGACCCCACTCTCCTACATAACCCCCCCCCAAACTTAGGGACATTAAACTAACCTTGACCAGGTGAGTCTTCTTGTTCTAAGTGGAAATACCTGGAGAGACCATCTGCATTGCCATGGTCAGTCCCTGGTCTGTGCTCCACTGTAAAGTCCATCCCCTGTAGGGAAATGGACCACCTAAGAAGTTTGGGGTTTTCACCCTTCATTTGATTTAGCCATAAGAGGGGCTTAGGGTCGGTCTGAATCTTGAAGTGAGTACCAAACAGGTATGGCCTCAACTTCTTCAGGGCCCTAGCCACAGCAAAGACCTCCCTCTCAATAGCTAACCAACGTTTCTCTCTAGGGGTCAGCCTTCTACTTATAAATGCAATGGGCTGGTCATGACCATCAATATTCAGTTGAGATAGAACAGCTCCCACACCCAACTCAGAAGCATCTGTTTGGACAATGAAAGTTTTGGAGTAGTCTGGATTCTTGAGAATAGGTGCAGTGCACATGGCCTGCTTTAGGTCATCGAATGTCTTTTGACAGCTAACTGTCCACTGAACTTTCTTTGGCATTTTCTTACTTGTCAGGTCATTAAGTGGAGTCACAATGGTTCCATAATTTCTGACAAATTTCCTATAGTAACCAGACAGGCCCAAGAAAGCTCTGACCTGTGTCTGGGTGGTTGGAGGAGCCCAGTCCTTTATGGCCTGTATCTTGCTCTCCAAAGGTTGAATCTGGCCTCCACTACAAGGTGGCCCAGATACACAACTTGACTCTGCCATATCTGGCACTTGGTAGCCTTGATAGTGAGGCCTGCCTTTTGCAGGGCCTCCAAAACTTTCCTCAGGTGGATCAGGTGATCCTTCCAGGTGGAGCTAAAGACAGCAATATCATCTAGATATGCTGCACAGAAGTCATCCAGCCCAGAGAGAACTTGGTTCACCAACCTTTGAAAAGTGGCAGGTGCATTTTTCAAACCAAAGGGCATCACCACAAACTGGTAATGACCTCCTGGGGTAGAACATGCAGTTTTGGCCTTGGCATGCTCAGCTAACCTGATTTGCCAATACCCAGCTGTCAGGACAAATGTACTCAAGAACTTGGCAGAAGCCAATCTGTCAATGAGTTCATCTG
The DNA here is from genome assembly GCF_964263255.1 of Lissotriton vulgaris. NCBI lineage: Eukaryota > Metazoa > Chordata > Amphibia > Caudata > Salamandridae > Lissotriton > Lissotriton vulgaris. The sequence continues at coordinate 1,924,537,693 of NC_141694.1, forward strand.
CTCTTGGTATTGGATGGCCGTCTGTCTTAGTGACAGCATTGAGACCCCTGTACTCTACACAAAACCTCATCTCTCTCTTACCATCCTGGGTTTGAGGTTTTGGCACTAGAACTACAGGACTAGCCCAAGGGCTCTCTGAGGGTTCAATGACTCCCAATTCCAACATCTTTTGTACTTCTTGCTTTATGCAGTCCCACACGTGGTCAGGTTGCCTGTAGATTTTACTCTTTATAGGCAAACTGTCACCAGTGTCCACCTCATGGGTGCACCAGTTTGTCTGACTGGGTGTCAGAAAGAACATTTGTCTAAAGGATTGAAGAACCTGTTTACAATCCTCTTGTTGATGCTCAGAGAAGCTGTCAGAAAAGACTACACCATCTACTGACCCATCATCAGGGTTCTGAGTGAGCAGGTCTGGGAGAGGGTCACTCTCTTCCTCCTGCCCCTCATCTGTGGCCATGAGCAAGCCCATGTCCTCCCTGTTGACAAATGCCTTGAGCCTGTTCACATGAAGTACTCTGTGAGGGCTCCTGGGAGTTCCAAGGTCCACCAGGTAGGTGACCTCTCCCTTTTGCTCAATAATGGTATGGGGTCCATACCATTTGTCTTGGAGAGCTGCTGGGGCCACTGGCTCCAACACCCACACCTTCTGTCCTGGGTGATACACAGTCAGGACAGCTTTTTGGTCATGCCAAGCTTTCTGAAGTTCTTGGCTGGCCTCCAGGTTTTTAGATGCCTTCTCCATGTACTCTGCCATCCTGGAGCGGAGACCAAGTACATAGTCCACAATATCCTGTTTAGGCTTTTTGAGAGGTAACTCCCATCCTTCCTTCACAAGACATAGGGGTCCTCTTACAGGATGCCCAAACAGAAGCTCAGAAGGGCTGTAGCCAACCCCCTTCTGTGGGACCTCTCTGTAAGCAAACAGAAGGCAGGGTAAAAGGATATCCCATCTTCGCCTAAGCTTTTCAGGTAACCCTTTTATCATCCCTTTTAGGTTCTTGTTGAATCTCTCCACAAGCCCATTGCACTGTGGATGATAGGGTGTGGTAAATTTGTAATTTACTCCACACTCCTTCCACATAGCAGTCAAGTATCCTGACATGAAGTTTGCACCTCTGTCAGAGACAACCTCCTTAGGAAACCCCACTCTGGAGAAAACTCCAAGTAGGGCCCTGGCCACAACAGGAGCTGTAGTGGTCCTAAGGGGAATAGCTTCTGGATACCTGGTGGCATGATCCACTACCACCAGTATAAACCTGTGCCCAGATGCAGTTGGGGGGTCCATTGGTCCAACAATGTCAATCCCCACTCTTTCAAAGGGTACCCCCACCACAGGTAGTGGTATAAGGGGGGCCTTTGTTGTGCCACCTGATTTGCCACTGGCTTGACAGGTGACAAATGAGCGACACAACTCTTTAGTGTCTTCAGACATATGGGGCCAGTGAAAGTGTGGGGCAAGTCTGTCCCAAGTCTTGTTCTGGCCAAAATGACCTGCAAGAGGAATTTCATGGGCCAAGGTGAGAAGGAAACCTCTCAGAGACAAGGGGATGACCAGCCTCCTGGTAGCACCAGGCTTGGGGTCTCTTGCCTCAGAGTAAAGGAGTCCATCATCCCAATACACTTTATGGGCACCTGTGGCATCCCCTGCAGCCTCAGCAGCAGCCTGCTGTCTGAGGGGTTAAAGAGATGAACAGTCTAATTGAGCCTGCCTCAAGTCTGCCCTGGAAGGTCCCCCTGTCCCAAGGAACTCTACCTGTTCAGGTTCAAGCTCCCCCTCTAGGACAGTTCCTTCCGGGGTCTGTAGGTCAGCCTCCTGTGAGGGCTGATCCTCTACCTGAGGCAAGGGGGAAGGCACAGCCTTAACCCTAATGCTCTTACTCTTGGTTAGTGTCTGGTCCATTGTTCCAGGATCCAGCACTAGTTCAGCTGGGCATTTCTTGGCCTGTGACCTAGTCACAGCAAGGACATGTGCTGACAAACCTAACATTTCCACATGAGTCCTATACTCCACATCTGATCATAAGGAGGATTCCAAATCATTGCCCAAAAGACAGTCCGCTGGGAGGTCTGAACTAACAACAACCCTTTTGAGGCCATTTACCCCTCCCCAGGAGAAATTAACAAGTGCCATACTATGGTTGGTAGTGACATTGCTAGCATTGGTCACTAGGTAGTCTGAACCTCGTATTACCTGATCAGGGTCCACAAAGTTTGGTGTCACCATTGTGACACTGGCACAGGTGTCCCTGTAGGCCTGAGCCAATTTTCCATTGATTAAAGGTGTTTGCCTGTACTTGCCTAGAGTACTGGGACTTATTGTAGGGGGTCATATCCATGTCCCCAGTACAAACAAGAACAGCCTGAGTAGGTATCCTGACTAGGTCAGAACCCCCCTCAGTTCCCAGGGTTAACCCTACTATAGCCTTGGGAGGATTGCTACCACTACTAACTGTACTAGGGGGTGCAGGTGCCTTAGGGGCAGTAGTGGTAGGATCTGGGCCTTTCTTGATGCACTCACTAAACCAGTGAGTATTACTTTTACAGTATTGGCACCATGGTTTCCTCTGACCATTATTCTTCTTCTTTTGGGAATTCTGGGACCCACCCTCTTTAGATTGTTGGGGCCCTGTTGAAGACTTCTGGTCATTTTGCTTATTCTCATTGCCCTTCTGGTCTGCTTTCTTCTGGCCACCACCCTGGTTCTGGTTCTGCTGCTTGACCCTTGTCCTGACCCATCTGTCTGCCTTCTTTCCCAATTCTTGGGGAGAGGTCAGATCTGAGTCAATAAAGTGTTTATGCAACAACTGATTCTGACAATTACTTAAGATTTGCTCTCTCATAATTAGATTATACAATCCTGTGTAATCAATAACTTTACTTCCCAGTAACCAGCCTTCAAAAGCCTTAGTGGCACAATCAACAAAGTCATCCCAATCCTGAGACTGAATTTTCTGGGTGTCTCTGAACAGCAACCTGTACTGCTCAGTTGTTAAGCCAAACCCATCAATCAGTGTGTTCTTCAGGACTTGGTAATTGTTAGCATCCTCAGCTCTAGTAGTGAGGAGCTTATCTCTACCTTTACCTTCAAAGGAGAGCCACAATATAGCTGCCCACTGACCCTGGGGGATGCACTGTACAGTGCAGGCCCTCTCCAGAGCAGTCATCCATTTGTGGATGTCATCCCCTTGTTTAAAGGGGGGCACTATTTTACTCAGGTGTCTAGTATCAAAACTCCTGTCCTTATCTCTAGGGATAATGCTGCCACCAGTGGGTTCTGACCCACTCAATTTCTGCTCTCTGGCAAAGGCAAGTCTTTCTTTGGCAAGGGCAAGTTCTTCCCTCTCAATCCTCAGATTGACTTCCCTCATCTTAGCTTCATGCTCTCTTCTCTGAGGGGATGTCATCCCTCTCTGAGAAGATGCCTGAGAGACATGGGTGTGAATAGATCTGTTAGAGCCTCTGGAGTGAGACCTAACTCGTCTATTCCCAAGGTTAAGTCTGCCTGAGGATGGGCCTGGGCTCCCCCAGTTCCATTCTCATGCATGCTTAAGTTGGCCCTGGTAAGTCTACTGACTACTGCTGGACCTTTGTCTGCCTCATCCCCAGATGATTCTTCCTCTTCCTCCTCCTCTTCACCTTCTGTTTCAGGGAGGTTAAGGTCTGGATCACCAATGGTTCCCTCTAAGGGGGGCATGCTCCCATCTGGATTAGAGGGGCCTGTGTTAGGAGCCCTTCTTGCATCATATGTCTCTAAGAGACCTATCAGAAAAGGAGTGGTAGGGTTAGAACCCTGTTTAAGCTTCCTGGAGGTACACAATTGTCCCATCTCCTGGAAGCTAAGAGCTGCATATCTTGAAAGGACCTGTGGAGGGTCACTAATCTCTAGGGGAGTCACTGAAGACTCTCCATAGATAGACATGCTTTTCTAGTGAGGTGCAAGTGATGCACTACCTACACTCTGGGTTTACCTACTGATCCCTTGCTAAGAGTTGTAGTCAGGGTGTGCTACTCCCGTTCTACTACAACAGCTGGTTCAGTAGAACTCAGAGTATTTCTAAGCTTGTTATATGTACCTATGGTACCTTATGTGATCTTTCAAATGATATCTTAAGATAATATTTGGTAAAAACAACAGCAAGCTCAAATCCCAACCGCTGCACACCAATGTGAGAAGTTGGCCTGATATATGATGCTCACTAGTTCTAGTGATCACCTTGTATCAGTCCAAGCAACCCTTATGGTGATTGGTTGTAAAGTCAACCTTATAGACCAGCTATCCTAATGGTAGCATGGACAAAGCAGTCTTTAGGCTAAACTCTTTTGGCATGTGAAGCCAGCTGTTTTACCACATATAACCCCTAGAATACCAAGTGAAAGGACACCACACAGGTTGTTATGAAAATAAACAATATATTTATTAACTAACATACACCTCTGAACTCTTTATGAGATCAGAGGGCTAAGCACATGACAATCTCTTAGGAAAAATACGTTTAAGTTGCACAGATTACAATGGTGCCCTAGGGGCACGACAAACCATATACTAAGTAAGTGGAATGTGAAAGTCAATAAGAAGAATGGAGCTGTCTAGAGGCTGTAGGATCGCTGGGACCACGCTACACTAACTTGAGGTAAGTAATAGGAGGCCCACGGGACGCGTGTGCAGAGTGTGAACTCACACGCGAGATGCGTACAAACGTCTATGGACAGTACAGTTTAAAGAAAAGGTGAGTACTTACGTTCCTGACTAGATAGGACTAAAACGACAATGGAACTGGACACTAGGAGAGTCAAGCTACCCCTGAGCACCGGAATGCTCTTGTTACCTCACCCACGGGCTGCGGGTGCATAGGTGTCAAAGTGTGTCGGGTTTCCGCGTTGAAGTCTATGGAGCCTTGAAGAAAGATGCTGATCCAGGAGGAAGATGTCCGGTGCGATCCAAGGGTGGATCGGTGATGTTGAAGACCTGAAAGCAGAGGGGACAATGTTCAAAGTCACTAGCCAGTGACCGGTGTGGAACCAGGAGTGGAACCAAAAGTCGTCGTCGCGATCAGGTGAGGATGGACGCTTGTCTCTGCAGCCACGTGGACCAGGTGGTGTCTTCGACAACCAGGATGGAGGCACGAGCTGTCCCACGCAGGCTCTCGCTGTCGGCAATGTCGTCTCCGGATTCGGGTTCAACAGGCCTTGGCAAAGGCAACCCACGCGGTGAGAGGAAACGGCGTCTGGATTGGACCAGGAGGGTCCGGGGTGCTCCTCTTTTGGAAGGGAGCAAGGGCCGGTCTGGAGCAACCAGACCAGCAGTGTTGATTTCGTGGATCGTCGTCTAGGAGGCCACAAGCCAGCCGGCAAGTGACCAGACAACCCGTCAAGCAGCAGGCAAGCAGAAGGGCCCCACGCAGATTTCGTGGAGGCTGGAGGGCTGATCTTCAATGCAGGAGCTGCTCGGAGTATGGGCTTCTCAATCCCCAAAGCACTTCGTCGAGGTGACCTCAGAAGTCGTGCTGGAAGCGAAGTGCAGCTTCTTCCAAGATGGCCGGTCCCACGTGTCTCGTCGCACCCACAGATCTCAGCTGTGCTGCAGATGTAGGTAGAGGTCGGAGAGGTCTGGGAATCTGGGTCTTGTTGGGCTCTGAAGTCTGGATCCTCGAAGGAAGACGGCAAAGTGAAGCCGTGGAAGCTTGATGGTGCCTGCTGCTGCAGGGTGGACACTCCTTGCCCACAAGGGAGATTCTTCAGTCTTCTGAGGAGCAGAACGTCGAAGTCCAGAGTTTCTTCTTGTAAAGTTGTTCAGGATAATATAATTTGGAATGGGACCAGCTCCTACCTTTATCCGGCTAAAGGGGGCTGTACTACGACTAGGTCCCTCCTCTGGGTGGGACCAGGAAGGGAGGTGGTTACACCCCCTATACTTTGTCCGGTCTTGCGCCAGCACTGGGGCTGAAGTGCCCCAGGAACTGGTTTAGACCGGTGTATGCACGGGGACACCTTGTGTGCCCCAGGCATGTCTCATTCCTTTCAGCCCTGTCCTACCCAATACACAATATGCTGTCTGGGGTGGTGCTAGCACCTCCCAAGGCAGGAAACCCTTTGTCTAAGCCTCCCTCGCTGGAAGGACTCCCAGCAGCAGGAGGTCAGACTTGTGTCTGTGGTGGCAGCATCCATTTTGTGATGCTGAGGCTCGAGTTAACTTTAACCGGGGTTCACAGTTACATACATGTCTTGTCCCTCTAGAAGGGTGGAATGCTACCCCCGTCGCCAGAATTGGCGAGGGGGTCGTATTCCAATTCGTATGACACCTTACTCGACATGTTTTGATAATGCTATTCCAAAGTTAGCAATAACCGCGAGGATTATAATGCACTTAAGAGTATATGGTATAGCGTTATCATGGAAACAGCTAAAGGACTTGGTTCCGAAAGCTGCAGACAGGCTCAGCTCATGTCAGAGCACCATTTCACATAATTCCAAGCACTCTGCCTTCAGGATTGATAAGGCCTGCCATAGGAGTGACTGATAGGAGGATATGTGTCCATTTTAGGGTTAGATATAGGGATACTATATCTAAAGCAAAGGGTGTTTACACCACCTTGCCCCAGCTGTTTTACCAGCCAGTTGTGTCAGTTTGGATAGCCAGCCAGGGGTGGCATAATACATGCTGCAGCGCCTGGTAGGCCCTGAGTGCACCTACGCCCTGGATACCTAAGGTACACTGTACAGGGACTGATAAGGTGGCTCAGTCCAATTGGTAAATGCACCTAAGGTACATGGATGTCAATTTAGAGAGAGGCAGCTAGGCTCTGGGTCTGACTAGCAGGCCCACAGCCAGGGAAAGTCGTAAACCAGTTGAAGCAAAAAGCAAAAGAAATTGGGGCTGAGCATAGGATTGCAGACCCCACTCTCCTACAACCATCCCAAGAGGTGAACATACAAAAACCGCCATTGGGACATCCTAAAAGGGTCCTGACACCCTACCCAGGCTTTATTCTTTCTGGATTTTCGCCGTTGCTATGCTCATGTTGGACCTAACTGACAACTGATTCCTGCAATGAGTCACACCGTTGTATCCCTGTGCTGGTATTCTGAAACCCTCAACAAAACCTTCCCTGATTGTTCTGGCTATGTCAGGGCAATTGTAAAGGTCTAACCAAGGTATCATGGCGCTAACGTTAACCGGGGATCTAGCCTTTCCTAAGTGTTGCTGGCTATTCATGTTTCTTGCCCCCTTTGTCCCTGGATTTCTTGTGACACTTCGGGGTGAGATGCATTCCCACAATAACCACAGGCATGCTTGAACCTGCATGCGCCTGGTGTCCTACTGCAGGATCTTTTGTTAAAATCAAACAGACGCCTTTTTTTCCGTTGCTCCTTATTTTACCCGTAACCCGAATTACCGGTGGGGCCTGCCTTAAAGGGCTGAAAACGCCTTTTGTCAGGTAATTCTCCCCGCACATTATCTGCTGGGCCTTGCACCAAATGTCTCAAATGGATAAATATATCCATCTGGTTCCATCTTAGAGTTGGGTCCTGTGCTTTTGCCCTCCTAAACTCTTTGTCATAGTCCTTCCACCCATCGCCACCCTTTGCCCCACATAAATGACATGCTGGCCACCTTTGATAATGCTAAATTATTTTCTACTTTAGACTTATCAAGTGCATATCATAAGGTATTACTACAAACAGAATCAAAAGACTTAACCTCGTTTATTACTCCTGAAGGTGCCTATCAATTAGTGCGTATGCCATTTGGGTTGGCATCTGCTTTGGCAGTTTTCCAACGAATTATGCAAGGCATACTGAGAGACATTTCCAACATTCTGGTATTCCAAAATGACATTTTAGTGTGGGGTAAGAGCGAGCAGGAACACAATGATGTGTTAACGATTGTGTTAAGTAAATTAGAGCAAGCAGGTCTAACTATTAGTCTAAATAAATGCAAATTCTGTCAAACAGAGGTAGACTATCTCGGTCACACTCTAAACCAAGAGGGAATTAAACCTAAATTTAAGTTAGTTGAGGATTTAGAAAAGGCACCCGTTCCATGAAACAAAGACCAGTTAAGGTCATTCTTAGGATTGGCCGAATATTATTCAAGATTTATCTTTAATTTTTCTAGCTGTGTATTTCCACTACGGGAGTTGATTAAAGCAGTTGCTAAGGCTGCTTCCTTAAAACCTTTTAATGTCAATGATAAATGCACAATTGTAACTGACGCCAGTGGGTATGGTGTGGGCGCTATTCTTATGCAGATTCATGAGGGTAAAGAAAGGGTAATTGCATTTGCCTCCAGAACATTGAAGGGTGCGGAGTGTACATATTCTACTATTAAGAAGGAGGCATTGGCTTGTTGGTGGTGAGTGCAACATGTTCGCAATTTTGTGTGGGGCGGGAAGTTTGATTTACACACTGATCATAAACCATTAATTGACATTTTCTCTACTGCTGGAGCTGCAAGAGCTACCCCACGTATTGTCAAATTGATTTATCGGTTACAGGAGTACAATTTTAATATCAAGTATGTAACTGGTGTTAGGAATGTGAATGCAGACTGTTTATCACGTCTCCCAGTAGAGAAGGGCGACAGTAATGAGTTTGAGTTGGACATTGAAGAATGGGTTGTGGCCAAGTTGGGTGAGGTTTGTCAGGGCGTAGATGAATCTGATTGGAAAAATTCAATTTCTAATGATATCATTATAAAAAGAGTCATCGAGTGTCTTCCTTTGAGGGAAGGTTGGAAGTCCCACAAAGACTTACTATGTTATAAAGAAGTATGGAGTGAGTTGTCTGTGGGGGAAGGTATTTTAAGAAGGAATGATAAATTGATTGTTCCCTTTACCATGAGATCTAGATTGATGCAATTGTTACATGAGGGCCATGGAGGTATATCAGCTGTGAAAATAAAGGCCAGGGAGGATTTCTGGTGGCCTGGGATGGACAGGGAGATTGAAAGTTGTGTTAGGGATTGTGTGCAGTGTTCACAAAGTGACAAAACCCATGTATTTCAGGAAACTGCCATTCATCATATGAACTGGTCCAAACATTCTTGGGAGAGGTTAGCGATTGATATTTGTGGTCCATTTGAAATACTTGGTAGTGGAAGCAGATTTGCCATTGTGTTAATGGATTATTTTTCCAAATGGCCTGAAGTAACTTTTGTACGTGAGGTTAAGGCTGAAACTGTTATTGATTTTTGTGAGGAGATATTTCGCAGAGAAGGTTGTCCTGCAGAGATATGATCAGATAATGGACCTCAATTCATTTCCAATGAGTTTGGTAATTATCCCAAAGTTTGGGGGATCAAACACTTAAAGACTCCTGTCTATCATCCCTGTGGAAATAGACTTATTGAACGTTCTAACCGGGTTCTGGGCAATTGTATTCAGATGGCTATTCACAATCAAGCAGATTGGAAATGCTTAATAAAGTAGATGTTATGGAATTATAGAACCACCCCACATACTGTCACTGGTGAGACTCCATTTTGTCTACTTAAAGGCAGGGTTCCTTGTTCCATAGCTGTGCCTGCTTGGATGGGTAAATGTGGTAGGAAATTGATTGATGATAATGTCATAAGATCTAAGGTAGAGAAGTATCAAAATTCCTATGAACAGAAACAGTGACAAGTTGCTCAAGGAACCTCAGAAATGTGTTTTGGGAGATTTTGTAAGAGTAACGTTGGGTACCATTCAACACAAAGGAAGTTCCAATTTATCCAATCCCAAGAAAACAGACTCCATCAAGGGTGATTCTTTAAAACTCTTGGATGGAAAATGGTGGAATACAAATCAGGTGTCTAAATTCAATGAAACTGAGATTCGAGAATGGTTAAAGAGTGATGGAAACAATTTTGGTTCTGTTGTGAGTAAAGGGGTTTCTTGTGAGGCTACGTGCAATCCCATCCATGATATAACAGTGGATAGAGTGCCTAGCACACAAGTTAAGAATGGGCCCATTAAGCTCAAAGACTATCCCCCAGATTCATCAAGAACACATTTTGCTAATCCTTAATAGCGAAAAATACCGAATCGCTATTAAGGAATAGCAAAACGCTATGCATCAAGAAATCACTAAATAAATAGCGATTTCTAATAATTCCTTAATTGCGACTCGCAAATCCCCTGACCGACTATCTAGTGTGTCTGACCAATGATTATACGACCCAGAAGAACAGAAGACTACCGCCGAATCCCGACCTATCAGAGTCACGGAAGCATACCTGCAAAGTGCAGTAGTGCAAACCCTTCCGCTCACTCACTCGTGAACAAAAACCACACAGTGTTTTTTAGTTTTAAAGTTTTATTTTCAAATACGAAATAAAAAAACAATTTCTTTATTTTTAATAGCGCAGTATTCCGAGCGAGCAGTGGTGATAGATGACGTTAAAGTTTAAACACCCTTCCCTAGAATCAATATACTTCAACTTAACACATCTAATTATTAGAATAACTGTGAGGGAGCCCTCACCTTGTGTGAACTTCAAGTACTGGTGGTGATGAGGACAGGAGTAGGTGGTGAATTGAAAAGCTCTTGTTGGCAGAAGGGCAATGGAATCTTCTGTCAGTAATTAGAAAAATGGTGCACGTTAAAAAGCAAGCATTCATCAGTTGTGCCAAAAAGTGTAGCATGTAATGGCTAAGCATATAAAAGGTTAACACCCTCCCCAAAACCGTCACTTTTTTCATATAAAATATTAAAAATTGGTTATGTATTAACTTTTTCTTCCATTACAAGACGAAATAGGGGGTGGTGTATGGCATCTAAAAATATGACATGTTTTTTCTAGGCGTCATCACAACATCGGATGCGGCACCTCCCACCACCAGTGCCGGGGCCAGCAGTGCAGAGGTGTCCACTACTCCAGGGGGTGATGCGGCGGCACCACATGTGCCACCAGGAGGAGCTGAGGGGGATGGCTCAGCAGCGGCAGACGGTGGTAAGTTAATATACTCCTTACTTATTTACATTTTAGAGTAGGCTTGCAAACGAGTGTATGATGTACTGTACAGTAGACAGTACACTAGTACAAGTACACTGTACTGTTAAGAACAGTTACTAATTTAGAACTACAGTTTTGCCAATCACGGAGAAGACAGTCACCCTTGACTTAGCAATAGCATTAGCGGTGGTAGTTCTCAAGTAAGCAATGGCCCCCTCTATTTGACTTCAACTCAGCTGGGAAACTTTTATCAGATGAACTTGAGGGATGTGATGAACGAAAAGGGAAAGAACTTAGGGTGAAAGGAAGGACGAGCGAGTCGTAACATTTATGACTGTGAAGAATGATACGTGTTTTTGAATGCAGGCAGAGGTGGCTGATAGGAAGGAATCAAATGCATGGCTGCTTGAAGCAAGGATGGTTGGAGGAGAAAAAAAAGAAAACTGCCTGTGTGGGTGAATCAGAAAATGCATGTGTGGTGTGCATTGCAATATATCATTTGGGTGAAACTCAAATGCAAGTCAAGACGGTGGTTTACCAAATAAAATTAAAAGGGTGTTAGTTGGTTGTTGAGAAAAAGTAAAGTTGGTACAGTTGAGACATTAAGAAGAATGATAGACGTTTACTTTGGAAGCCTGGATGGTATCTTCTTCCTCATAGATAGCAGAGGTGTATGTGTAGAGCAGACGCTCAGTGAATGAAGAGTGTTACTTTGCAAAGCATGTCTGTGCCAGAGTAGCAAAGCAGAGGAAATCCAAATACTAGAAGTTGTGATTGTTCAGAAATACTCCCTTGACTAACAGTAGTTCAAGTTCAAGTTCAAGCATTTGTATAGCGCACTGCTCACCCAGAGGGTCTCAAGGCGCTTGGGGAAGGGGTTCATTATTAGTCGAACAGCCAGGTTTTAAGATCTTTTCTGAAGGAGCTGTGGTTTTGGGTAAGGCGGACAGTAGTTTACTTTGCAAGCACAGCGTATATATTGTGTATGTATTGTGTAGTTGACATTATATAAAGTCAAGATGCTTCCTCCGGCAATTATGGGTACCACACTCACTCCCTATGTTAATAATTTTCTTTCAGCTGTGTCATGGGTGGACTATCGCTGTTGTTCACTCAATCTATCAAAACAAAGCACCTAAAGTCATCCATCATATAAGCAAAGATCATGTGATCGGCAGGATATATGATCAGAAATTAATAATATTCATTTTCCTTTTGTAGTAGTCAAGGCCCAGGGGGGCAGTGCGAAATATAAATTATATTGAGCAGTAGCCCTTGATGTAACCGAGTATGGCCAGTGCCACCCTTACAGAAAAGTAAGAGCTTCCCTATCCCCACCTGCATGTACTGCTTAAAGAAGACTGGTGTACTCTCTGACTCTCTGACTATGTAGTGAGTCCATGGTGCTGCTATTAGAATTCCTGAAACTCCCACTAATATTACAGGCCCACAATGACGGCGGAAAGATACATGCCAAAATGTTATACTGTGCTTGCAAGTTGCTAGTGTTACTGTGAGACAACTTTCTGTTGAATTAGTTTGTGTTAATGTTAAAGAGTATTGGTTACAGTAATTTTCTTTATTTCTTCATATAGATGCTCCACAAAAGCTCACCAGGAAGGAGATGGCTGTCCGGGCCAGGGCCCGGAAGCTGGAGGCCATTTGTGCTGAATATCGGTGGCTGTGGGCTCGGGAGCATGAAGAGGGGCTGGCAACAACTGCATCCTCCTCCAGTGCCCCCGGGACCACCAGCCAGCAGCCTCCAGTTGTACGGCGCCGTGGTGCAACAGCCTCCTGCCACCGCCACACAGCAGCAAGCAAAACGCCTGCTGCCCCCCCAGAGCCTGGATGGCTTGTCAGCGCCGCCTCTGCAGGAGAGAGGACTCCCTGGAGCGCGTGGTGGAGAAGCTCCAGCGCCAGCTCCGGGACCTCCTGCAAAGAGATGCGGGACCACCTGTCCACAGGACACCGCTGGAATAGGTGACTGTCCATGGCCCCTTTTTTAAAGACTGTTGAGGGGGTGGTATTTGGGTGTTGGGGATTCAAAGGGAGTTTTTTTTAAGGACATTTGGACATTGGTTGAGGTTAGGGAGGAGGGTGAGTTGGGTCTTTTGAATAGTTTATTTTTGTTAGGGAAAATATATTTATTTACTTTCAATACTTAAACAAAGTATACGTGTTCATATTATTTTGTGTGGTGGTGGGCGGGGGTTACTGTACGTTTGGTTTCCTCAAAGTTACCAGGATGAATAATCTAAATGTCCAGAAATATACAAAAGTGCCACTAACAGAGTTAGTGAATTCAATTGCCCTACTAGTACTTTACTAGCACTACTGTCAGTTTCTCTTCTCCTTTGAGTCCTAGCCCATTATTCTACCTCCCCAAAATGCTTATTTTACCTGGCATTCGTGTTTGAGTATAGGGCTAGGCACAGGGCCGGCTGCATGGCAAATGGTGATTAAGGTTGGGTATGGAATCCTGGATGGATGAAATGTCATTGTTGTGCTGGTAGTAGTAGTGGTACACACTGGCAGTAGCAGCATATGAAAAGAAAGGAAATGAAACATTGAATGGCCTGAGCGTAGCATTAGAACAGTACGATAGATAATACGGTAGAGAACAGTGCCATAAATTGTAGCCTAAGCAGTGCTAAAGTATTCAAAATATAAGTACTAGTTGCGTGGAGTATGGCTACTATAAGAATTAGTATTGAAGGCGAAGAACACAGCAGTGTAAGCATTAAGCATTCGATTAGTCACGTGTAGGAGGAGGATGTTGTTGATGATCAATCCACGATGGTGCACATGAAATTCTGATTTGAATGATTTTTCTGTTGCTTTGACCTTATCCTCCCCAGCAAGTGTGTGGAATTATTGTCATTTAGTCACACCTCAATGAAAACCACACAGCCCGGGGGAAGAGGGTTAGGGTTTGAAAATTGGATGGGAATGGGGGTTTTTGGGAAAGTTTTATGGAGAGAGGGAAAAAAACACAGCGTGGACAAACAACAATTGAAGATAAACATATCTTTGGATACGAAGATATCCATAAATCTTTTAAGGGACATAAAGGAAGTGCATGCACTACTGCATGCATGAAGTTGTTTGTTAAATGGATGGTTAGGTTACTGAAAACTAAGTAGTACTTTCTACAACTTACTAACTATGAAGAAACAATGTGACAGTACAGGGCTGCAGTAATTACACAATTTCACTTGCCTATCTGCCCTCAGAGAGAATAAACACTTAGTACAATAAATTAGTTTTAAAAATAGCAAATAAAAACGTATACAATGGCTGGAGGGATGCATTTGAAGCAGAGAGCAAACAAATGCACACTCATAGAAGTTCACAACAATAACATTATTTAAAAGATAAGGAGAAGTGAAGAGGATACTGTAACTGTATGTTGTAGTTGTCCTGTTGACTTTGGGAAGTTGCATGCATCCAGCCATTCCTCTTATTCGCGGTACTCCTCCATTCCATCTGACGTCCGTCGATCAATCTTGGTGACCAGACACACTGTCCACTGGCTGCCTGGCGGATGCGGAATGCGGATCGCTAATGGTAACCCTGAGTTAATCATTTTTCCCATCGCACAGGGTAAAAGCCGGCCTGTAATTGTTGATGGAAAAACAGGAAGTGATATCAAAACACCACAGAGAAAAAAATATAAGGTACGCTGTGTAGTGCAAAAATAACACTTTCAGTCTCAGAGGCGACAGTCAGTATTACATAAAAGCATCATTTCTAAAGTGCGTACTCTGAGTCTCATTTTCAAAGATAGTAATTAGCACACCGCAGGCCAGGGCCATGCAGACGGTCAAGGCAGGCACCACTGAGTGAAGCAACCTGATGTAGCATACCTCTTTGAGAAAGACAGACAAAGCATATCTAATTGTATGCAGCAAGCCACATAGCCGCAATTTTACATGAACTGCTGGTTGGACTCTGGCATAACAACACTACACTGGCCACTCCAAACCATGGCTAGACAGACATGTAGTTCTGCTGTAGTAGTTGTTTTTGAATGGTTTACCTATTTGCCACTCACGAATTGGCCATAGTTCTTCCTTAAACCAACAATGATGATCCATCCATCCCAGTGAGTGACTGTAAAAAAATATATATATTATTTAACTTTGATCATCAACACTCATCATCATCAGTGAGTCCAAGGAGATTTTGCATATTGGAAAATGCAACGTAGTGGCCTCTGCAGTTGAAGTACAATTTAAATTAAACAAGGTAAAAAAAAACTTGAGTTATATTTAGTGTGTAAAAGATTAAATAATAACAGAAGACATATGATTCATTTCATGCACAACAAACAAACAGCAATTGCTTTCATCAGAGCCAGACAGCCATTGTCCACTGCATGCCATCCTCTCATTATTCATTACCTGTTCCACTTTTTGTCCGCATCTTGTTCTGAAAGTTAAGGCCCACAGGGCAGCCTCTCCTGTCAATTTCAGAAGTAACTGTCATTAATCAGCATGTAGTCAGTAATTTTAGTACCACTTGAGGGGACTCGTCTACGAAGCCAAAGTTTCTTGATTCTGCGTAAACCAGCCATCTGCCTTGAGGGAAATGGATAGGGGGATTCTGGAGGAAGAGGATAGAGGAGCATGACTGAGCTGTGAACTTGTGTACCTCAGGAATGCAGACAGTGGCACCTTCAAATCAATAAGGAAATAAGATGAAGACAGTGCTGCTAATGGATTTGTTGTGATTAGGTGATTAGAGTTTTGTTGTGGTAAAAGTTGCAAAACAAAGAAAGACACGCAGGAATAAAAGTGAATAAGGACGGAAAAAAAAGGTAGTCATTTTCAGGCCTCGGTGTCAGGGAAGTAGAGCTCGTCCTAAAAATCTGTGAATTGAGACGGGAGTAGGTCAGCTAACAGAGAAGAACTTCCGTCACCTAAGTCGGTGTCATCTTCTTCCTGCGTGCATTCACGTATTTTGTAATCTGGTGGTATGAAGTGCTGATTCCTCTTGATCATTGTTAACCTCTCCACATTTTTGGGCAAGAGGCGGGTCCTTTTTGAAGTTACAATGGCACCAGCAGCACTGAAAACACGTTCAGAAGACACGTTTGCGAGTGGGCAAGACAACTAATTTAGAGCCAGGTTGATGATCAGTGGCCATTGAGGCCTTTTCCCATACGAATACACCAATAGGTTATGATCAATGAAGACCTCTGTTGGGTCATCCAGATAGGCCTGCACCATCCGCTCAAGGTGCTCCAGGGGTGCTCCACTTTGCATACCATCTAATGCCTTTGCATCAACACTGGAACGAGCAAACCCTTGATGAGTTATCCAATCCGCTTCCGAAAATATTATGGCTGAGCCTGGTGTAGGTGATGATCCGGTTGCTGGTGTCTTTAACGGCTCTGAAGGAAAGTGACTGCCTTCGTCCACAGAAGTGGACCTTGACGCCAGATGGCATGCTGATTCAGTAGTACATCTGCCGGTTCCTTCAATTTCCTGCCACTCTTTTTCTAACCGAGTGGCTGACAGAGCTAGCCAATGTTTGTGCTTTGAAACATCTGCTTCATTAAAAGGAATGAATGCTTTGCTGGCCACTGCCTTTTTGTATCGAGGATCCAGAATAGTGGCACAAATGTAATGTTGTTCTGTATGTATTTTTTTAAGCCTTTCATTGTCAACTAGAAGGGTTAATAAGCTCACAGCCAACTGATATGCGTCTTGCTTGTCAGTATCACCTTTCAATGTTGAAGACACGCGATACCACCCAAAGAGAAACCTTCGATCTGCAGAGGCTTTTCTGACCGTGGTACCCAGAGTAAGGAGAGCTAGGACCGGAGGAAGGCTGTTCTCCGTAAACACCGCTAAGATGTGGAACTCACTCCCCTTACAACTCCGGACTAATTCAAACCTACTCTCTTTCCGCAAACAATTGAAAACTTATCTGTTTGCCAGGTCCACCGAATCCTAATCCTTCCGTCACTCCCAGCTCTGTCTTCATGCTTCAGCGCTTGGACGCCCTCTGGGGCAGCAATCGCGCTATATAAATAATAATACAATACAATACAATACAAGACACCGCCTGCAGTTGGTGCTATAACATGCGCAACAATGGGATAGCTTTGCCCAAAGTACAGTCCTCCCTGCTGACTTCACGCGTGAAGACCTCAAAAGGACGAAGCATGTCTGTCAGGCTTTTAACTAGGTCCCATTCCTCCAGCTCTAGCCTCATGTCTTTCATAGCAGAACCCAGTGCAAAGACATACTCATTGATTACCAAGCACTGCTCAGACAGACGCTCAAGCATGTAGAAGGTTGAGTTCCAACGTGTTGTCACCTCCTGGATGAGTCCTCTGACTGGCAGTCTACGTTCACGTTGCATGTTCCTCAGCTGCTTCCGGGCCTTAAAAGAATGGCTGAAATGTGTGCAGATTCTTCAGCAGGTGGTCAGTAACTTGCTGACTGTGCTTTCTTTTTTCAAGAAATCTTGAACAACAATGTTAATACTGTGCGTCAAACACGGCACTCTGAAATAGCCACCATCATGCATGGCCTTAACTATATTACTGCCATTATCCGTGGAAACATAACCAATCATGCACTTTCTTGGATGCAGCCATTTATAGACCTTACTCTGAAACTCATGCAAAAGGTTTAGTGCAGTATGAGATTTCTCCATGGCAAACATGGCTACCGTTGCATGCTCCGAGTAGCTTGAAAAACTGTGTCCAGGTCAACAACTGCATATAACTTGTCTCTAACCCCTGCAAAAGAGACCCAGTGTGCAGTGATGCACATGTAATCAAGGGCTTGGCAACTGGTCCACATGCCTGTTGTCAGGTGGATAGTGTGAACAGCACTCTTCTGTAAAACGCCTCAATCACCTCCAGCACATCTTGATGTAGTGCTGGAACCGCAACTCTGGCTAAATAGGACCGGCTAGGAACCTTCCATTTAGGGCAGACTGTTACCACAAATTCTAGAAAACCCACCCCTTCCACGAAAGAAAAAACGGGAGAAGGTCCAGCGCCAACATTTTAGCCAGCTTTGCGTTATACAGACGTGCCGTTGGGTGGTTGCGTTCAAATGGCGCATCTGACCAAAACATACTTTTAATGGTGGTCTGGACCATTTTCATACCTGATGATGATGATGATGCAGACTTCTTCAACCCATTTAGGTTCATTGATGTACTTTTTCGCATTGGTGTCTCTCCCAGACTCTTAGTGTGCCTCATACATGTTGCTGGGGTAGAGGGTGTGGACGCTACCACTGCAGTGCTGCTGCCAGGGGTACTGGGTGTACCAGAAAAAATGTCTGTTGCTTCTTAACTTTCCCCTGCATGATCAGCCCCTCGTCATCATCATCAGATGCAATATGAATGGATACATTTGGATTTGTTGTACTTTTGGCTTCCCGGATCTTCCTTAGGTGCGCCTCCCAAGTGATAGTGTGGGATTTTTGGAGATGACCTCTCTGGCCTCCGGTACCATAGTTGGAACCAAGCTTACGCCGACTAACTACAGTTTTACAAATCGAACAAACGACCATGTTTTCTGCCTTTTGCTAACACTAAAGACGTCCCAAACTGGGGACTGGAGATGTCTGCTGGTAGTGGAGGTGCTACTTTCAATGCCAGATGAAGTGGAGGATGGGTTTGGCTGAATTTGACTCTGTTGTGGACTTACAGCACCACTACTTGAGGTAATGGAGGTCGAGCTGGATGGAGGTCCCTGCCGGCCCTTCTGACTAGAAAATATGGAAGCTGTAGGTCGTGTTGGTGTAGTAGTTAACTGCGTTGGTGGTGGTACCAGTGCCACGCCACCCACACCCCGCTCAGCAGCAATTCGGGATAGGGTCAAAATGTCTGTCTGCTGCATGCCAGCTGGGGCTTGAGTGACGACTGTGATGACTGGGTCGTTGTTGTCAGACTGTTCATCAGCAGCAGAATACACCACTTCTTGTTCGTCGTCATCACCCATGAGTGAAAGCCTTGTGGGAACCTTTCTTTTAGGCTTAGCTACCTTTGTCGGCTCATGGCGTGCCTCACTCTCAGACTGCATTGGTGGGTTCCAATCAACATCAAGATCATCAGCAGGAAGGGGGCTTGAAGAAGAACTTGTAGTAGCACTCCTAGACTTTTTTCTTGCTGGGGATCTGGAAGACAATGGATCATCATCAGGAGGAGTGGCTTCCTCGGATGATACCTCCGCTTGAAACTCAATTTCCTGATGTGCCCCTACTTCTGGAGGAACAAGCATTGTGGGCAGTTGTGCCGCTCCATGCGCCTCTAGTTGCGTCTCTCCATGTGCCTCTCCAATGTGCCTCTCCTTGAACCTCTTCATGCGCCTCTCCATGCGCCTCTACTTGCGCCTCTACTTGCGCCTCTACTTGCGCATGTACTTGCTCTTGTACTAGTTGCACCTGTTGTTGTCGTTGCGGCTGTGGTTGTTGAACACTCGTCAGATGAGTTACACCCTGCGTTGGTTGAATGCTACTTTCTTGCGATGAGCCAACATCACTGGTCGATGGTGATTGAGCAATTAAAGTGGCTGCCTCTGCAGCACTCAGGGTCTTGGACCTAACTTGGCGTGGTGGCACTGAGCCCAATGAGGCGGAGGTGCTGCTCCCAGCTTGGTCCCGGGCAGACCCCGCTGCTGCAGGTGTAGTTTTTTTTCTCCCGAAAAAAGTGTCTGTGGGCACACCAGTCTCCTTACTTAGTGGCACCACTTGCTTCTTCGGCTCCTTCTTACTGGCAGTGGCACTGGCAACTTTCTTGGTAGAGGAGCTTTGGCCACCTTTCTTTGGGACCATCTTCTTCAGATGTCAGAACAGCAGGCCGCAGTTGCACGAGTCGCAGAGTTGTCTGTGGCCACACGTGCCGTCATGTGACGTTGTGCTGCACACACCGCTGCAGGACTACTTCCTGGCACTGATGAATGATGAACGATGACTGATGTGGGTCTCTTGTGCACCTAAAAGCAAAGGAAGCCAGAGGAACATCAGTTAAATAAACGTTGCATATGTCGTGCTTAAATTAATATTTGCAACTAGGCATTTATTATTATTACAACACACCCAAAGACCCAAAATAAAAATTGCAATTCTAATCAAAAATGGATGTTTACATTAATAGAAGAGAGACCACACAGAGAGAGTTGTTTCATGCACCACTCACTACCCCTGGGCATAATGGATGAAAGCAAGTCAAACTGGGTGCAGGCCTGAGCACACTGCCTGGCTTCAAAATGGCCCCTTGACACCCAGCCACATGGCCAGGCCCTGCCGGACCTGGCCTCAAAATGACCGCCACCCACATGGCCAGGCCCTAACAACACCCCAAAAAGTCAAAAAACACACACAAATCACCACAATGCAATGCCATCCATGCCCTACATGATGTTTAAATTCAAGAGACCCCACAGAAAACCTTGGTCCATGCACCACACTGAGTATCCCTGGGCATAATGGGGGAAAGCAGGGCAGACTGGGTGCAGGCCTATGGCACAAAGCACACTGCCTGGCTACAAAATGCCCCCTTGACCCCAGCCACATGTCCAGACCCTGCCTGCACCAGGCCTCAAAATGTCCCCCAACCACATGGCCAGGCCCCAACAACACCCCAAAAAGTAAAAAAACACACAAAAATCACCACAATCCAATGCCATCCATGCCCTACATGATGTTTAAATTCAAGAGACCCCACAGAAAGCCTTGGTCCATGCTCTACACTGAGTACCCCTGGGCATAATGGAGGAAAGCAGAGCAGACTGGGTGCAGGCCTATGGCACAAAGCACACTGCCTGGCTACAAAACGGCCCCTTGACCCCCAGCCACATGGCCAGGCCCTGCCTGGACCAGGCCTCAAAATGGCCCCCAGCCACATGGCCAGGCCCCAACAACACCCCAAAAAGTAAAAAAAAACACACAAAAATCACACCAATCCAATGCCATCCATGCCCTCAATGATGTTTAAATTCAAGAGACCCCACAGAAAGCCTTGGTCCATGCACCACACTGAGTACCCCTGGGCATAATGGATGAAAGCAGGGCAGACTGGGTGCAGGCCTATGGCACAAAGCACACTGCCTGGCTACAAAATGGCCCCTTGACCACCAGCCACATGACCAGGCCCTGCCTGGACCAGGCCTCAAAATGGCCCCCACCCACATGGCCAGGCCCCAACAACACCCCAAAAAGTCGAAAAACATACACAAATCACCACAATCCAATGCCATCCATGCCCTCAATTATGGTTAAATTCAAGACACCCCACAGAAAGACTTGGTCCATGCACCACTGAATACCCCTGGGCATAATGGATGAATGCAAGTCAAACTGGGTGCAGGCCTGAGCACACTGCCTGGCTTCAAAATGGCCCCTTGACCCCTAGTCACATCTCCAAGCCCTGCCTGGATCAGGCCTCAAAATGGCCCCAACCCACATGGCCAGGCCCCAACAACACCCCAAAAAGTCAACAAACATACACAAATCACCGCAATCCAATGCCATCCATGCCCTCAATTATGTTTAAATTCAAGACGCCCCACAGAAAGATTCTTCCATGCACCACTCACTACCCCTGGGCCTACTGGCAAGTGTGGCTTTACAAGCACCCCAACATTTAAAAAAATCCACATATAACAGTGAGCTAAAATTCCATGACATAAATGAGATTTAAGTTCAACAAAACTCACAGAAACAGTTGTATCATGCACCCATGACTAACCTGAGCCTACTGGATACTGTGGCTACCCACATTATTTTATTTTTTTAAGTTGTGAAAACGTTTTAAAATTGTAGTTGCAGCAACTGCGATTCCCCAAACAAACAACACCAACTTACTTGTAAAATCTCAAATCCAAAAGTGATCCAAAGTCCAAAAAGTGCTCAAATACAAATATCCAGCAGCATCCACAAAAAGTAATCCTTCCAGCTCCAGATCCAAATGAAAAGTGACCAGGACATGGACAAAGCACTGGGAGGAGCCTTCTGGACAGGAGTAGTAGGAAGTGATACCTCTCACCAAACCTGACCTTACATTTGACAGGTCTGGCTGGAAATTCTGGCCTTAAATGTGACAGGTCTAGTCTGGAAATTTGACAGGTCTAGTCTTAAACTTCTGGCCTTAAATTTGACAGCTCTAGCAGGAAACCCTGGCCTTAAATTTGACAGGGCCTGGGTGCAGGCTGTTGTTCTTAAATTGGACAGCTCTGGCAGGAAACCCTGGCCTTAAATTTGACAGGGTCTGGACGCAAACTGCTGGCCGCAAGCAAGTGACAGGTGGCACTAGTGTTGACAAGGGTACGCAGCTGTCCCGGAAGGGGGCGTATGAGTCATAGGGGACGGGTTGTTTATGGAGATAGAGGTGTGGCGGAACCGCCCTGTAGCCATGTGTCCCTGTTGTGTTGTAGAGGTATACGCCTCTTTTAGGGGTTGTGGTTTCTTAGAATACATATAAGCCTGTGTCAGGAGCCTGGTATAGCAAGCAACCGCTGGACTACGTGAAGGATCGCCATGGCAGAAAAGAAGAGCTACAACTCATTTGCGAGAAAACACTGGTTTGGTGGCTCACAGCCCCCCATCAGTAGCTATTACAGAACCATAAGCCCTTTGGTAATGGACGAGAATGCTCAACCAGAAGAACCTAAGGATATGGGTTGCGACGTTACTGCTTATGGCTGTGGGTTTGCTAAGCGCTTTGGCGCCCCTGGTCTCAAGGATTGGCGGTGTCCGCTGTCCCCTATTAAGAGCGTCAGCAGCTCTAGTGAGGGTTCGAGTGGCGACTTGACGCTTGAGCAAAGCATGCTCTTGGAGTCGGAGGATGCGGAAGACACCATAGTTCCGCCTAATACACCCGTCTATGAAGACGTGGGTTTTAACAAGAGTCTTTTTCCTGAGAATGTCCCTGTTCAAAAGCCTGATACAAGCGTGGAAGGTGAGGGGGCATCGCAGGATATTAGCGCCTCTCAAGATGTCAGAACTGCGGCTGATGGGGCATCGCAGGATATTAGCGCCTCTCAAGATGTCAGAACCGCGGCTGATGGGGCATCGCAGGATATTAACAACTCTCAAGACGGCAGAGCCGCCGACGAGGGCTGTGAAAATGTGAAGGTGAGTCAAAATGTTATGAGCAGCCATTTACATAAGGATGTATTATTATTTCTACAACTATCGAACACTAATAATTCGTTTTTTTTTGTGACCCTCTAGAGAGCAGAACCAGTGGGATGCACTTACTTCATAATGCACAAAGAAAATCAAACTAGGCCCCCTCCTAATACGCACATCTATGAAACCATGGATGTTCAGAAGGCTATGAGTCCTACGAAGGTAGTTGTGCAACAGCCTGATACAAGCGTGGAAGATGAGGGATCACCGATGGATATTCCCGACTCTCAAGATTTCAGAGCCGCTGCAGAGGGTGGTGAAAATGTGTGGGTAAGTCAAAAAAAAATGTTAGGCGTAGACCCTTTACATGAAAGTTTGTTGTCTTTCTACAGCTAACGGGGTGTTAATATTTATCTTTTGAACCTAGGATGAAACACCGAAAAAAAACTGAGGCCCAGGGGCAGACTGCAAAAGGTCGCAGCTTGAATCTGTCCTGTATATGCTGTGCAAACCAGATGGGAAGTTCCACAAAGCCGAGTGCACCTCTCCCCATGGAATGTGAAGATGGTTCTAAGAACGACGAGTTTGTAAAAGCAACGGCATGGTTCCCCAGAGACACTATAGCTGGCGTTAAAGGTTTCACAGCTATAGTAGTACGAGTGTGTGTCAAACGGGACTATTACAACATGTGTTTCGGCCATCGTATTAGGGACCCTCAACAGGGGGCGCACGAGTGTCTAGCCGAATCATACAGAGACCGAATGATATGGCATATATGTAGTTTGCTTGATCCGTACAAGATGTATAAGCTGCTAAGGGTGGTGCACGGCCTTAGCGATGAAAATAATTTTGTACTCCCTAACATGTTGAAGATCTTGATGGCAACAGTAAAGGAGATACGCTATGCCAACGACCCCTGCGCAAAACTAAGAAGCATGCCAAACGCCTGTGTGTGCTGTGACAGAAAAATGATAGAAAGACTTATAGAAAGGCGCATGTGTAATGTGTATCTAAAAAAGCAGAAAAGTAGTGGCCCTGGCACCACAAAGGCTATTTTATAATAGCTAAGTCCTCATGTATTGCTAAGTGCTAGCGTGTATTTAAAGTAAAGTAGTAGAATGTTACACCCAAAAACCGTATATGTGTGTTAAACCGTACTTACTACGCATACTGTGAAAAGATTTGAAACCCCCATGTCTGTGATTTGGTAATACTCATTATTTTTTAATAAAATGTTCTTACACAAAACAAGCGTCTTTCATTTCCTGTACTGTAATGACTGCTAATATGTCGGCGGGCCTGTTAAGAAAACTTTATTATGATACAAGAGGGGTTGGCAGCTTTGGAAGCGGCGCCGCTCTATATAGAAGGGCTGTGGCTGAAAAGGAGTCGGTAAGCAGAGAAGCTGTGAAGACATGGTTATCAGGAGAGGAGGCGTATTCACTACATAAACCAACCAGAAGACGCTTTAAGAGGCGTCCTACAATCGTTAATGCGTGTATAGATTATCAGTGGCAAGCGGACATAATCAGTCTTCAAGATACTGCAAAACATAACGACGGCGCCTGTTATATATTAAGAGTCATAGATGTGTTGTCCAAATACGCGTACGCAGAGGCGCTGCGTGATAACAGTGGAGCTAGCGTCACGGCCGCTTTTAAAGCCATCTTCGATAAGGGGCGTATTCCTCAAAAACTACAAACAGACGCAGGAAAAGAATTCTTAAACAAGTAATTTCAGAAATTATTAAAGCAGCACAATGTTCAACATTTTGTAACACACACCGAGGTAAAAGCAGCGGTTGTAGAAAGGTTTAACAGAACTTTAAAGTCTAAGATGTGGCGGTATTTTACGGCCAACAATACATACAGATACGTGGATGTTCTACAGGCTTTTTTAGCTGTATATAATGCCAGTTATCATAGGACCATCAAAATGGCACCTGAAGAGGTAACACCTAGTAATTCGTTAACTGTTTGGAGAAACTTGTATGGTCCTAACTTCGGGACAAAGGTGAAGTCTGTTTTTAAAAATGGTGATCACGTAAGGATTTCAAAACTGAAAGGAGTCTTCACGAAGGGTTACCAACAGACCTTTAGTGATGAAATATTTATAGTGGAAAGTGTGGAGCTTAAGGAAGGGCTGTATATTTACAGGTTAAAGGACTACGAGGGGGAAACGGTGTCGGGATCCTTTTACAAGGAAGAGTTACAAAAGGTGCCCTATTATCCAAACCGCGTGTATAGGGTTGAAAAGGTTCTGAAAAGGAAAGGTACAGGTGCTAAGAGCCAGGCATATGTCAAATGGCGCGGGTTAATAAAACAAATGGTTCTGTCGGGTGAAAACCAAGAGTGATTTAAACAATATTCTTATTATGTCAAAAGAACCCCCTCTTATGACAACACAATTCCGAACCTCACAATTAATGACTCGAGGTCTTATTCATTTGCATTTTCATGTTTATATGAATTAAAGTCATTCATTTATATCTTGAGTACAAAAAGACTGTCAGGGTGAAGTATTGTGCAACAAGGTGACAATAGTGAATAGTGCTCCAATAGTGAAAGATTTCCAATATATATACAGTGAGAGATACGAATCTATACAATCGATATATACATATATACACAGTTATTCTTTTCGGCCATTTATGACAATTGTCTAGAGAATTTCCAATGTTTCTTTAAGTTTTTGAACTCCTAGATGTCAATGGCCTGGTGATGCGTGTCGACGTTTCGACCCTTCTGCGCCTGTGTCTAAGGTCACGGCGGGTCTTTTTCAAGACAGAGGTATATTGCACAACAGTCTGCTATCGTCAAGGTCTGAAAAATCAAAATAGGTGGTGGGATGCAGAAACTTACCCACTTGGATAGCAGGCCATTTTGAATCGCCTGTTAGGACTGAGGCTACTTGGTAAGAATCTGTGAAAGAGAAGGGTTGAACACGTCACCCTCTCCTGTCCAGCATGTGCAAACTATGGACTGTCGCATTACAGTATACATTCGAGTAAATGAGGTGAACCCTCTATATCTCCAAGGTGTATATTATTCAAGTACACGAGTGCCCCGGGGTGTAGAGCCCTATGAATAAAACTCTAATCATGCCACGTGGTGAATAACTCCTTTTACTCCCTCATGGCTGTAGCAAACATAGCGCTTGTATCCCTACCCGTCTAGATGGTGATATTTGTTAATTATGTATGTGCCCTTGGGTTAATCTGACAGAGATACATGCAATGTGGGTGCCCTGGTGTAGCCGGATTTAAAATTAATAATAATAACAAGCAATCTCCGCAGGCCAGATAAACTCGATTGCCTGTGTGCCTCCCAGAAGTTGTGAATCACTCTGAACAGGGTGCGGCGTTCGTGAAAACTGCAGGCATGCCTAGGGGCAACGATCGCAGAGTCCAATTCACCGAATTTAGCTTACCTGCTTCCAACTAATGGAGGATTGGATCGCTGGCTCATAGGTCCCGGGAACCGCTGCCAAACGTCAGCTTACCGGGCTCCGTTTGTCATTCTGTATTTCAGATTGCCTCGAGGACGCCGGCACGTCAGGGCTCGGGCGTCGGTGCCTAGCAATCTCAAAGCGTCATCCAGTGTATCACGCACTAGGCGTGCATACAAATGGCGTGGACGCTTAGATTGTAAGTCATTTCGTGCAGATTGGAATTCTAACCCCTTTTCCTAGCGATTACAAAATGCTTATGCTTGTCCACAAAAACAGCATCACGCGACCATAGCTAGTAGATTGCCTACATATTCCATAAATCGGGATTGATATTGTGGTAAACACTGTGCGATACATGTAAAAAATATCACATTATTTGTGAAGTTAGATTACATGAAAATAAATTATATTGAATTACCAGAAAGAACATTGCATTGTTAAGTGGATAACATTCAGTCACTTGATGTACGACATGTTTAACCAATTAATTTGTGGCATTACCTCATAGTTGCTAGTAGATTCCTTGTAAATATCATTAGCATGAATATCATACGACTAAATACTGTACATTATCAGTGAGCACATCACATTCATCGTGGATTTATATGACATTTAGAGGCATGGTAATGTTAGACGTCTGGTGGCTAACATGCAGTCAGATTTACATTATAGGTGTGAACATATCATATGGCTCAATAGTGCTGCCCAAAGGATGACATTTAAAACAGGATGCTTGGGTGTGTCTAACCTTATTCCTGTGTTGTAATCTAGAGGCTAGTAGTGTCGGACTCATAGGAGGTCTGTTTTATAGAATGTCAGCTGAGGCTATCCATGTCAGGTTACAAATGGCATGTTGTGCTTAAGTGTATTGAGGATTTAACCCTCGATCAATGCCTATAATAGGCCCATCTGTTTGGCCGTCTCCTCATGTTCATTCAAGCCAGTGTCAACTGAGTCTAAGATATGTATCCATTTGCATTCTTTCTTGTTCAATGCCGCCGAGATTGAGCCTCCTCTCGGGTTGGGGTTGATCTTTTCCAATATCCTCCATCTCAGGCTATCTGGCGGATGATTGTGGTTGGTGAAGTGCTCCACCATTGGCGCTCCTGATGTCTTACATCTGATCCTACTCATGTGCTGTAGGATTCTGGTCTTGGCTTTCTGTGTGGTTTGGCATACATAGGGTGTATTACAAGGGCACAGGATGACGTAGATCACATTGGATGTGTTGCAATTTGTAAGGGAAGGTAGATTGTATGTTCTGTTCCTGTGTGTTAAAGCTTGTCCCTCCATGCACAGGGGGCAAACTTTACATGTGCCACATTTGAAATGGCCTAGGATTGGTGGAAGGATATGTCAAATGGCGCGGCTGGCCTGAGAAAATTAACAGTTGGGTGTTGGCTAGCTCCCTGAAGGGTGTGTGAGCTAAAAGCCGCTGCTACGATGGAGACTGCACCCTTTTATATAACCTTACCATCCAACGCTTCTAAGGACATGTTCCCCAACAATCAGATTTCTAATTACACCGTCAAATTGGCTAAGGCTGTGGACCTGAAGGGGGACTGGGAGGTTGCCCTAACATAAATACAATACCCTAGAACATGGAATACATTTACCGCGGCCGAAACCAAGTTTCACATCAAGAGGGAACAGGACCCCACGGGCATACACACATCCTTCCCACCCGGCTCTACCCAGACGTTTCAAGCATTATCGAAGCCATCAACAAATCCATAGCCGGTATAGAACCACATCTGAATATTCATCTGGTGTTAGATAATGTGAGAAGGAAGGTGTTTCTTAAATCCATAAATCAAATGACCTTGTTTAACTGCTCAGATAAATTAAGAAGGATTTTAGGGACAGTACAACATGTGAAAAGCCCCGTGGAACAAGATCACACGTGCCCCGATATTAATGGCGGGTTCTACACGCTCTACGTGTACAGCGATATTGTAGAGTCTCAGAGGATAGGTGATAGTTACTCACCGTTGTTAAGGTGGGTGCATGTACAGGGTGATAATAATACCATGGTCAACATACAATTTAACAAACCTGACTACGTAGCAGTTTCTAAAAACCATTTTGACACTATTTCAATTATGATCTACGATGATCAGTCTGAGCCGGTGGCCTTTAAATACGGGGAAGTTATTGTCAAGCTTCATTTAAGGCCAAGACACGACAGAGGGTATTAGGCAGCCATCATGGTGGTTATGAAAACCTACGGAGATCCGTCTATGTACAGAGACTATTACAGAAGTCAAGCCGGTTATGGAGGACCACCGTACTTTCAAGGTTCACCTGTTATGTACGGGGCTGGATTAGGAGGATTCTTTAGGAGTCTGTTTAGAAGAGCCATGCATTTCCTGAGAAGAGGCTATGAATTTGCAAAGCCTCATGTTAAGGCTCCTGCCACGAACATTGCACAGGAGGTGGTGGGGTCTGTTACATCGGCGGTTGCAGAGCGCATGAACAAGCAGCCTCAAGAAGGAGCTGGGTTGATGTATAAGCCACGCGCTAGTGTCAAAAGGAAACGGCGTGTTTCCAGACGTCGGGGGGCCCCAGCCCCCTATAAAAAAAGGAGGACCGTTTCAAAACGCACTCAGAAAAGAAGAGCTCCAAGACGGAAGAGAGCTGCGAAGAAGCAAACCGGCTCTAAAGTAAATATTTTTTAAAGCCTTGTAAATCACAACCAT
This sequence comes from Lissotriton vulgaris, assembly GCF_964263255.1. Lineage (NCBI taxonomy): Eukaryota > Metazoa > Chordata > Amphibia > Caudata > Salamandridae > Lissotriton > Lissotriton vulgaris. Next base: position 1,924,566,882 of record NC_141694.1, read on the forward strand.
GGCCTTCGTACATTGTGGATCTGGAGAGTGCGCCAAATCAGAGTTGGACTTGTTTAGTCTAAAACCCACACAGACAAGCATCGAAAACAGCTTCTTCATGGAGGCGTCGCCTTTAGCAGCATTGACACCGCTGGCACCTATAGAGTTTTATGTGTCAGGGGCCACGGATATGTATTTGGATCTCAACAACACTCTGCTGCATCTTATGTATAAAATCGTAAAAGCGGATGGGACCGACATTGACGACGGTTCTAAAGTGCACCAATCGCTTACCCTCTAGCGACCATGTTTAATCAAGTGGACATGACCCTGGGCGACCGACTCATCACCCAGAACGATAACATGTACGCCTACAGAGCCTACATAGAGAGTATTCTAAATTACAGTAGCGATGCCCTTGACACACAACTTTAAGCCGGTCTCTTTCACAGGGATACACACGGCCAGTTTGAAAGCACAGCTCTAGATGGTGATAATAAGGGCTTTATAAAAAGAGCGGGGTATGCTACAGCCAGCCGTACCTTTGACCTCCTGGGGCGCATACATTCGGACCTCTTCTTCCAAGATAAACTGCTCATCATCGGAATTGATCTTAAGATCAAGCTCAATCGTAACAAGGACTCATTCTGCCTCATCAACGGGGATGCGGAACAGTACAAGCTGAACATACTGTCCGCGAGCCTGTTTGTAAAGAGAGTGAAAGTGTCCCGAGCGTCAGGCTAGCGCACGCCGAAGCTTTGCAAATATCCAACGCCAAGTACGCTGTGGAAAGAGTAGCTCTGAAGGTATTCAGCATCCCTGCAGGTACCCGCTTAACACAACAGCAGAATTTATTTCTGGGACAACTACCAAAGCTCATCATCATAGGGTTTGTGAACAATACAGCTTTTAGTGGCACCTATGCCTCAAACCCCTTCAATTTTAAACACTACAACATCAACTATGCGGCGCTGGTCCATGAGGGAAATGTGATTCCTGCAAAACCCTACACACCCAGTTTTGCAGCCGGTCATTACATCAGGGAATATCAAGGACTTGTTTAGATAACAGGAAAGCATCAAAGGGACTGCGGTGTAGCGGTGTCAAGAGAAGGCTATGGCCGTGGATACACGTTGTTCGCATCCGACCTGACACCGGACATGGAAGATGGCGATCACTACAACCTGGTCAAAAATGGCAATCTAAAAGCTGAAATGCGATTCGCAGTTCCACTGGCGGCTAATGTGAACATGGTCGTATTCTCTGTATTCGACAGCATCATTCAGATCAACCACGCAAGGCAGATTTTGTTTGACTATCTTTAAAAACACTTGTGAAATGGATACTGTGCAGATACGTGACTTCTTAAGCAGACATAAATACGCTAGGAAATACTTTTTGGGTGTTTTCCCTAGTGACCGAAATAGGGGCAGAAAGACCATGCACCCTAGTCTTTAACACAGACCCCCATGACCAGGCTGGGACACATTGGGCAGCCATGTTTATAGATGTTGACAAGGTTACAGTGTTTGACAGCACCGCAGAGTTCCCTGAGCACAGACTCTATACACCACCTATATTCAAGTTTGTGAAAAAAGCTACAGCTGTGGTGGAGTATAACAAGCTAAGGGTGCAGGATTCCATGCCATCACATGTGGGGAACACTGTATCTATTTTATCAGTAAAATGTCCCAGGGTGTTTCATTTGGAAATTTCTTAAAGCTATATCCTGGGGATCTTGTTAACAATGACCGTATAGTTGCGAAATATGTAAAAGAAAACACCTGGGTGTCGGTCAGACCTGTGAAAACAGAATATGTACCTTGTCAAAACTGTAAGGGTTTATAACATTTGTATGCTTAATGTTGAACATGTAAAATAAAAGATATTATATTTTTAAAAACATGCATTCAGACTCGTTATTTCAATATACATGCACCATAAAATGTTTTTTGAAAGACGACTGAGACGGTTTGTAAAGTTATAACAGGGTGTTTATTACAAATATTTAGTTGACAAAACTTTATTGAAGAAACCTAGGAATAAAAATCACACACAATTAATCAAAAAGGCACACAAAGAGTGATTTAGGCGCTGTCTTTTTTTTTCGAGCTGGCACCGACGGTGCAGGAGTAGCCCATTTAGGGGATAGCCTTCGGACTTCAGAACCTGTAGGCGATGGCAGTAGGGGGTCCTTCAAATTGTCTAGCAGTCTGCGGTGTTCATTATTACCAATGAGCGAGGAGGGTATATTGAGTTCAGCAGCGGCCTGCAGAAACTGCTCCCAGCCTCTCGGTGCATTTTGAGGCGTTAGGATTTTGGGGTGTGTGAGACCTTTGACTAGATCGTACATATGCGACCCTGCAACAGGCTGGCCCTTGTAGAGGAACTTGCCTCGCTCATTCCAAGAGGCTAGGTCTTTAGAAGCGGCTAGTTTACTCATTAGCCTCTGTGCAGCCCCTCTGTGCCTTTGACTTATATTTTTTAAGATGTCTCCAACAAAGATATCTGAGGCTGTCGAATCATCGGGAGGCGGTTGTAGGGGCGGAGGGTCGGGGGCCTGAGCAGCTAGTTGTTCAGAGTCTGGGCTATATAGAGTCAGCTTGTTCTTCTGGGTATTCCACTGGGTGTAGTAATTTAAGAATTTTTTGAGAGTGCTGGTGTATAGGTTAGCCTTGTCGTAGGGGTTTAGATCAGTCCTGCTCAAAATGTCTTTAATTTCAGTATCCAGACGTAGAGTCTCATTTCTACGGATATCCCAGGCGTTGTCCGAGGAAGACCCCATTTGCTCCATTTGCTGCCTAGGAACCAGATAAATTTTTGTGGCATGGTCCATCACTGACCCGAGAGGAGGCTTGCAATTACAGGTATAGCTATCTCCAGCAAGTTCCCTATAAAACCTCCAGACTGTTTCACCAGTTTCTTCTTTGTGATGAGGGTGGCCCTTTTATTATTGAGCTTCTTGATAAGTCCCTTCTTCTTCCTCAGAACCTGTAACTGACGCTTTGATATAGGGACGTTGCCTTTTAGGGTGTTTAGGGCTATTTCTGAAATGGCAGCCACTAAATCGTCAGAAGCTGTTGCCAGGATGGCCTTTCGATGTTGGGGACTGGCTTTAACAAGCATTTTCAGGAGGGCTAAATTGAGGCCTAGGTGTGCAGACATGGTCACCACTGAGCGTTATAAGGGTGGGGCTGTAAATGGTTCTAAAATACATTAGCGCTGATTTTTATAGGTCCTGGTCTTGGGCTTTGGGGTGTAAACTACAGGTAGCTCTGGTGGAAAAATATCAGCCTTTAGTCTATAGTCTTCTAGAGTTTCATTTTTTAAGTCTACCATCAGGTACCCGTGGGGTTTTGCTGTAGCGTCGTTAAAGGCCTCCATGAAGAAGTGTGTGTTTCCGGGGTACATCTGTTTAGCGATGACGGCTATTTGCTGTTTGTCACAAGGGTTTTTAAATAAAACCAGGTATGAAGCGCTGAGAGCTATAGACCTACTGTTCTTACCTTTGTAAAACAAGTTCTGCACAATGTAGCAGATGCTTAGATTGCGATGATGTGAATATTGAGTAAAAGCTCTCTCTAACTCGGGATGATCACCACCTTCACGCATCAGATCATCAACAATTATCATATTTACAAGGGTTGGGGGTAGTAGCTCATCATCGTTGAGATTATCCGGTATACCCTCTATAAATTTGATATGTGGGAACCGGCAGCCCAAGTCTGTATAAAGAGGCTGCCAGCATGAATAAAGCCACACAATGTTGTTAGGGGTTTGTGATAAAGCAGAGCCAGCTTTTTCTAAGAGCTTTTTTATAAAGTAGCTTTTGCCGCAGTTTGAGGGTCCTGCTAGCACGCAGGAGAACGGATGCTGTAACCTAGTGTCCATGCTGCGGCGTGTGTCTCTCTAATGGTTCTAATAACCATGAGGCAGTGTTTAAGCATGGGCGGAAAATCCGTTCCGCTTGCGGATTTTGCGGATTTTCGGTAAATTCGCGATCCGCGAACACTCGCGAATTTACCGAAAATCCACAAATTCGCACACAGCGGATTATTTTTTCTCGGTGATACAACTTTGCGGCGTGCGGCGTAAGTTCGCAATTGCGAACATGTAAGTGCGGCGGGCAGGAACAATCTCGCACTCGCGAAATTACAAAATTTGCAATTCTGCACAAGAAATCCACTAGCAAGCAGCATAGACCTTCTGAAAATGATGATTTTTTATCAGAATAACTCCTCAGGTTGACATTTGCCTGCACTTTTTTGGATTTGAGGCCTTTTGACTTTCTTTGGATCACTTTTGGATTAGAAATCAACTTTCATAAGTAAGTTTTTTTGGGGCATTACAGTTGTTGTTCTGCAGAAAAATGAGTTTTGCTAAACTGAAAGCACTCAGCAGGTGCAAAAGTTCAAATTCATCATTAGTAACCATTCCTGTAGTGCTTCCTGACTGGGGCCCCTCCAGAATTCAGTTGCTAGTTGCAACAATTGTATGACCCTGCTCTGACCCTCACAGCCGGATCATAGAATAGCTACAAGTAGGCCACAAAGGTCCTGGAAAAAAAAATTTCACTGCAACAGAAAGCAAATTACAGATAAGGAAGCAGGTGCCAGACTGGAATTTTAAAACAGTGACACATTAATAAATCAACCCCAAATTAATTCATGTCAGTTGAAGCAGGGCAGGTGTGCTTGCTTTTTCCCCCCATAATCTACAGTGATGATGATGAATCAGAGGGTGGCATTGATGTACCAGAGGGTGGCATGGGTGAAACAGAGGGTGGCAGTTTTGAAACAGAGGGTGCTGTGAACCTGTGATGATGAACCAGAAGTAGAAACAACATAGTCGCAACCGTTGCGTGCCGACAAGTAAGTTCGCAATTGCGAACTGGTACAAAATCCTCGCGAACTGGCAGAAACCCTTGCGAACACTATAAAAACAGAAAAATCCACAAATTCGCGAGAATTCGCGGATTTTGCGGATTGCAAGTTCGCAAATACGCAAATTCGCAAACGCCAGATTCGCAAAATTCGCCCATGCTTAGCAGTGTTTTATAGTCTGTGGTCAGGACCCTTTTATCAAAAACAACTCGCAATGTTTTATGTAGAGGCTGGGTTGTGATTTCCCACTTCTTTTTGGATCTGACTATGCAGGGCTGGTTCACGACTATGGTTTTAGCATTCTCAGAATCGTCTGCTGTAGCGTATTCATGCACCAGATTCTTCAAACTATCAAAATTGATTTTTAGGGTGTTGCTGACATTTAATGTTATCCCTTTGACCTTCATACACACCTTGTTCTTGTTGGTACGGTAACTGTATGTTTTAGGCCCGGAGGTGGTAAATTCTTTTATAAACTCATCCTTATCTAGCTCACTGTTTAGATTACCCAGATAATCTACCAGAGGAGGGTCTTCATCCCCCGGCTTGCTCAGAAAAATCACAGAATCTGTATCGTGATACAAGCAGCGATCCTGGAGCTTATCCATAACCCCGTAAAGCTCTAGACGAGCGTGGGCTGTCGTGAAGCAGGCTATGAAAATGTTTATGTTGTTACTCGATGTGGGGTACTCTTGGGCGTATTCCCAACACAAAGCCGCGGTATCGTCATCGATAAACTCGCAGCTGGACACCTCGTAGCATGGGGCAAACAGGTACTTGAACAGTTCATCAGGATGTGCTATTAAGGTAGTATTTGAAAGGTTTGTGCACTGTGCAAATTTTCCCCATAAGGAGTTGAGACAGAGTTTGGCTAACTGGCGGCGTGCAGGATAGACCTCTATCAGATGGGGGCGTAAACGGGTACCCTCGTGAGCGTAGTAGTCGTCGATGTATTTCTGTTTTGCATCCTGACTAGTACACCATTCAGGATACCCTGAGGCCTCCTGTTTGTCTCTGAGAAACAAATTAATGTAGGGGGCAAAGAGTTGTGTTGTAGTGCTCTTAAAATGCCACACTTCGTGTACTCTACCTAGCCTGTACCCTTTTTCTAAGGCAGCTTGTACCTCCATGCTACACCAGGTCCCTCTGAGCATCCTTTGTTCATCGGTGTGTCTGCAGCCGTCAACTTCTTTAAGCATCGCACATGTTCGACAGAGGGGGAACATCAGCTTGCCATCGACACTGCATGGTAACACCGGGAAGTAAAGCTGCTTAGGAGGATAGATTTCACATTTGATAAGCCCAAAGTATTCGGATAGGGGCTTAAAATCTCTATAGATGATGGTAGGATGACCCAGCGGGTACAACTTCATCTTGTTCACAAAAGGGTACAGACTGGTGAAATCGTAGTAGTGTATTTTCTCACCCTCACCAGAGGCCTTGTACAGTTGTATGGCATTTGTACGCCCCCCAAATAAGGCATCGCGGGGCTCCAGAGGTGTGGGTAAATCACGAGTCTTAAGAAAAGAGCAGAGGTCTGTGTCGGTTTTTAGCATGTCTAACCACTCGTGCTCCCAAAGAACTCTCATAGCAAAGCCCTGGTTTTCAACATACTGGGCCTTTGTCAGAGTACGTCTGTATAAGTGTTCAAATGTGGCACCCAGCATTTTGTTATACTCGTGGGGTTTGTAACACTTGGGGCAGCCGTGGTAAAAACAGCCGTTGAATTCAAAGGCCGTCGGCACACCCTTAATTACAGAGAACCCGTCCAGGTAATAGGGGCCCAGGCGGTATTCACCACCCTGTAAGGCATGCTGAATTTGTATGTCTTCCTTCTCAGAGACGTGCATGAGCCATTGGATAGAGGGGGTTGAATAACGTTTCTGTTTACCGTTATAGAGGTCTGGCGGTACTAGAGCTATAGTTTCTGGCCTCAAAAACATGTGTTTGTAGATGGACATACACATGGATGCCAGAGTGACGTTTTGAAATGGGTCGACCGCTTGCCGCATTTCAGGGGTTTTGGATGTCAAGGCCTTGACTTTCTTAGTCAGTGTCTCAGGTTTCAAGACCGTTACTTCTTTAGTCCTAGACACCACAGCATCTCTGAAGATGTTACAAGCCTGCCGCAGGATCATTACATCAGCCTGACAATAAGCTTTCAACTCTGTTTGAAAATAAAACTCCTTTTCACGGTTTTCAGAGTACCATTGTAGAAAGCTCACTTTCTCATCAGGCATCATGTATTCAACCCCGTAGCTGTCAGGAGGAGGCATGGGCCCCACATAATTCTGGTTAGCCCAGGTGTTAAAAAAGTGTAGAAAATAACCTTTACACCCTGGGAACCCAAAGGCCTTTGGCAGCTTGCTCAATTTCATGGGTAGGAAATTCAAGGTGTCTATGAACCGTATTTTAAAAGGGCATACCGTTAACAGCATCAGGTTAGACCCCTGGGTTATGAGTTCCACCTGTATCTTTTCACGAATCATGTCTCGTAGAATAAAGAAGGAGTCATAGGCTTTCGAGTTGTGGGCGAGCATGGTATATCCTTGGAATTTGGTTTGAATGAAAGTGCTTAGGATATCACCAATGCACGCTCGCCCCTCAAACTCCCAGCTGTCGTCGGAAGTTAGATGGTGTGCGTAAAAATAGTTAGGCTGGTGTACCCCCGTCTCTTGTGTGCACTCTATATCAAACACTATATAGTCTTCGGTCTTGGTCTGAGGTAGACCTTTAACCATATAACACTGGTGGTTGGTGCCGGCCTTGTAAGACACATGACAACGGGGACATATCATACCTTTGCACTTGTGATCCGTTGCTACATACCGCCCACACTCGCTGCAGTCCTCTTTAGGGACGCAGGTGAAAGATTTCTTGTGTATGCTCAAGCAGTTTTGCGAGCGACAAAACATCCTACATGTGCCGCACCTCACCTTCAGGGTAGCGTCTTTTATACACCCGTCCCTCAGACACATCTTACAATGCATTTCACACTGGTGGTATGTTTTATTGCTGTATATATGGTCACAGTGGGCGCACACATTCCTGACCCCCAGAAAACCTTTTAGGTTCAAGATGCCGTAAAAATGATTTTCGGCGTGGAGGACATATACGGTCTTGTTTCTCACAGGTTCCCCGGTTGTAAAGTACTTCCAGGAACCGTTGTGATAGAGAACTTTCACCGTCACGGCGAAATAGTTCTCAAAAAGACCTATATCGCCAAAGCCGATCATTCGGTCAGGAGGTATTTCAATAACCTCATGGGCTTCAGCAGCTCTAGACATGATGACAGCGTCAGGGGTCTTGCGAGCCATCAGCAGCCCCACGATGCTGGCCGCCAGACATGTATTGGCTGGGGCGTTGTTAAATTTGAGCAGCCACCGGTGTTTCTTACCAATTATTTGACTGTATAGTATGCTCTTTAAAGGTCTGGAAACACCACCCTCACGCCCACGTACAATGAGGGCTATGACTCTAAAAGTGCCATAGGCGCCTAGTTCAGCCTTACTCTGTAAAAGCCTTGAGAGGTTTTCTAAAAATTGCACAGCGTCAAAAACTTCCCGGGTCTTCCGCCTGCTGAACAAAGGAGTGTCAAAGCCCTGCCCCTGGAAGCGTAGTTGGAAAAAGTCATTAGGCCCCACATTGTGTAACAACCTTTCTATGAGCTCCTGCACAGCCTGATGTATAGCTAGAACACCATGATCAGCTGATGTTATTCGGTGTAGGTTAATAAATCTAAACTCCTCATAGTGTCCTACGGCCCTAAACCTCTCTACATTGCGAGTGTAACTTCTGACACTCTCTAAAAACAAGGGCTCTGGGCCCTCATCAGTAGGAGTGTGAGTTGCGGAGGTGTTCTCTGTTGTGTCATTTTGGGGGGTCATGGTAGGACATGTCTCAGGGGTCCTTATAAACCTGCGGGTAGCGCATATTCTCGCATTCTTCAGCTTATTTATTAAAAGCAGGCGCTGCTTTGTACTACTAAGCCACTTTTTTTTTCTTTTACGGACCCAGGCTTTTCTAGATACCAGCCCCCAGCCTATCTGAACAGGTAGGTCGGTGTCATTGTACGCCTTGTTCATGGAGGCCGCCGCTACAGTTCCACCCCTAGGTCCTTCTGAATGTTGCTGTGCTTGGAGTTTTAAAGCCAGCCCCCCTACCCACTTCAAAAGGCCGACCCTGGGTATGTTAGACCCTGCACCTATGTATTGTCGCTGGTGAAGTGCTGGTTTATATGTTTCAGTCGATGGTCTTGAAGCTATGGTACATTGTTTAAAGGGGTCTAGGGAATCAGATGTGTCTTGTTTGAAGGTGTCTAGGGAAATAGTTTTGTCCTGTCTGCGGGTTTGTGGGGCAGCAGATGGGCGCTGCTTGAGCAGTCGTAAGAAGCGTACAGACTTTGTCACTAACCTCTGGACCTTATGGGTATATTTTGGGGGCCTCTTATGAGCACCAGTGGCTGTGGGGGTCTTTAGGGGCTGGTGCTGCCATAGTCACGACCGTATAGCATATATGTCTGTCACAGCCGCCTAACACGCCGGTATTATCACTTTTTTACACATCCCAACCCTTTCCACGATCTTCTGATGGGCCTCCCTCGTGTACAGGGTCTTGGTAATCCCCATCCCCCATTTTAGGTTTGCGGCGAGCGCCTGGCGTTTTAGTTTTCGAACCGCCATCTGCATCTCTTTTACATGAGCCGCAAATACCTCAGATGTGTTTACAGACCCCTCTTGAGCCTGCTTAGAGGCCCCCACCTTGCGAGGCCTTATAAATGGCTGCAACGCCTCAGGACCCTCTATACTGCTAACAGCCTTAGCACCATTCTGTAAATGTGTTCCGCTAGTGTTCTAGAAATAGGGACCCCCTGCGAACGCCCTGATGCAGACAGGTAGCGGAACATTGCAAACTTTGTATGGCAAAAGCGGCTGTACCCCCTGGGCCCCCTGGTATTGTCATCCACACTTATTGCTGAGGGGTGTGTGGGGCTTACGACGGCCACGGGGCTGGACACAGGACTGTACACGAGGGTGGCAGCTGGACTGGACACGGGACTGAACACGGGGTTGGCAGCGGGGCTGGACACAGGACTGTACACGGTGTTGGCAGCGGGGCTGGTGGGGTCGTATGCCCCCGGAGGGGTACTAGGGGACAAAGGGTATGAGGATTGTGAGGAGCTGTCATTGTAATCATGGGTCCTAGCTGAAATGCCTGTGTCAGGGTGTGGTGACTGGTTCCCTGGGTTCTGTAAACCCTTTGTGTTCAAAGACCCCTGGTACACTGCTTCTAGGGTTCTACCTAGGCTGTCTACCATCCCCCTCAGCACCTCAAGAGCGTGGCTATTCATGCTAGAAGGACATTCTAGGGGTTGCGTAGTATCACCTGTTGAGACCCTAGGCTGGGCCTGAACACTTACAATCGGCACTGGGGTCTGCTCAAGGGCGTGCACCTCTACATGCACAGTTATTTTATTTGGCACTGTCTGGGGTTTCAGGATGCTGGGTGGATCCAGCGTTGCATTAGGGTTGCTGAGGGACTCTGCTAACTGTAGCTTAGGGACCCCCGGTTTCAGCTTCAGATGTTTTCTTGAGAGGCGCGATGTTTTAGGGGGCTGTGGCGGCGCCATCTCTTTTACACCCACAGGTACAACTACCGCCTCCTTGGGGCTCATGGGTGTATAGGCCTCATTCAAGGGTTTAGCATCCCTTTTTACAGATAAGTCTAAGGGGCTATCTTGGGGTTCAGGGGTCCTAGGTTTCTTCTTCTCAGGGCTTAAGGGCTTTGCCTGGAACTCTGGGGTTCACCGACACCGTCTTCTTTAGGTTTAAGGGTTCTGCTTGGGGCTCTGTGAATACCTTGGAGGACTTCACACGTTTTAAAGGGTTGGGAAGGTTCTCTGAGGCCTTATGTTTCTTCTTAAGGGAAGCAGTGTTTGAGACACCTTTCCCTTTTGATACCCTGAGAGGGCTCAGACCCTCTGTAGCTGTTTTACACAGACCCTGCCGTGTGTTATCTGTGTTTGTAAACACTCCGCCAGTGCTGACCCCACCCCTGTGCAGAATAGATTGTGGTAGAGGATTGTTCATCATGTTTGGTGTATAGTACGCAGAGACTTTTTCCTGGCGTACACGCCTACTCACGCCTTTTGTAGCGCTTCTGTTGTTCTGGACAGGTGCTGTTATGTCCCTTAAGGGCTGCGCCAACCTCTCTTCAGCAGCATGTTTCTGAGCCGCTTCTAAAATATAAACAGAAAAAATATATATGTTAGATAAAGCATAAAAGAACACAAACAATCAGCACAATCCTAAGTTCTACACAGCCACCTTTTTATATAGGCATTGCTACAAGTCGTTGTACCCTTCTGCTTGAGAGTCTGTAACACCGCTAGTACTTTTCACACCCTTTGTAACAAACACACCTGATAGAGGTCTTTTTGCAACTTTCTTTGACGGTGGTCCCACTTTAGAAGGTAAAGCTTTCCTCTTCAAAGGGCTTTCTTTTGAACGTTGCGACGCCTCTTGTACCTCGACGCCGTCCGGGCATAACGTGGGGGTGCCTATAAAGAAAAAAAATAATACCCAGCCTTAGTCATCTTTCTGAGGAGTCCCCCTATACACCCTCAGGGTCAGGACTCTGGCCTACCCTGCCAACTCCCCAGAATCTTAGACAGTTTAAATAACAGGGGTCTTTTTATTTACATGTGGGAACTGAAGTGTTTTGCACACTGTTCAGAGCTCCTTGAGCCTCGAGGTACACCATAAGATCTTCAAAAACTTGTTGTAGGTCGGGATCATAAGCTGTAAAAGTATACATACATGAGACCCACATTAGAAAAAAGGGAACTTCTGAGAGATTGGTGTACAAAACTACGTAGAACTACACAACTCAAAATATATATACCTGGCTGCGGGGTTGTGAAGTCTACGGCGTTGCTAGTTATTACAGGGGTGTCCAGCGCAGGGGGTACATTGGTAACGGTTTCTTTTGCAGAGTCTTGCATCTGTATTAAACAAACAAAAAAAAGCACCTGTTTTAGAAAACGCCTTTCTTAAACAAAAGTATCACAACTTCAAACAATTCAGGTATACATTTACAAGGGTGGGGGCAGCAACACACATTTTTTAAAAAAGCGTTGCATGTGCTGCGCTAAAACATATGTTTAAAAGAAACACCCTGCTCCATATCCTGTAATTCTGGGTAAATGACTTAATGTATAACCAACATCCTGCCTTGCAACCACTGCGCATATGTGTTTGGCACTCTTTTGTAACATGTATATGCCACTTTTCTCTTGTAACACATTATTTAATACCTCTCACATTTTTCAGGCTTTTGATACTTGCGCCAGTGCCACAATTGCCTACATAGCGCTTATTCTTATGCTTGAGTGTCTGCCTTATATTGCAGTATTATACCTCTAATTGCACTTGGTTTTCTCTTATACCCTGCACACATGCCACTTTTTTCCTCCATTAATGCCCCGTTTGCTACCTCATGTATTTTGTTTGCTCACAAATGTCACTTTTACCACATGTAATGCCCTTTCGCTACCTCGTGTATTTTGTTTTGCTCACAAATGTCACTTTTACCCCATGTAACTTATCGTCTGCTTTTGTAATTTGTTCACTGGTAATTTTCTGTTCCTTATGTAAAGCGCTCTGACACAGGGTTGTACAGTTCGCACTACTCAATAAATAAAAAAAACACACACACGAGCTGCAGGGCAATGCCCGCCCCTTCAGTGACCAGTGCTGACATCACTGAGGGGGCCGGCCATGCATCACAGTCCCAGGGGGAAGAAGCTCCCAGCCGCCATGCCTCGAGGCCGTAGGGATCCACGTGGGCTCCTTGGAAATGCCCCCTGGATCCTACGGCTGAGAACACCAGAACCGGAGCTCAGCCCCAGACATCCCCCGGGCAGCACCATGCTGAAGCGGGCTCGGGGACATTTTTTTTTTTTTTTTTAAAGCGGCAAACTCGGCACACGGTGTCCCGGAGCCCCACAGGACAACAGAGCCCCTACCCCACAACACCCCCAAGCAGCGCCATCTGCAAGCGGGCTCGGGGGCATTTTTTTAAAAATCGGCAAACGGTACACGGCTCCCCTCCACCAGAGAACACCCGGAGTCCGCCCCCAGAACCCCCCGAGCAGCGCCATGGAGAAGCGGGCTCGGGGGCATTTTTAAAAAATGAAAAAAAAAAAAGAATTGGCAAGCTGCCCACCTGGGCCCCGGGACAGCCTCACAGCACCCTCACACCCCCGAGCAGCGACATCCGCAAGCGGGCTCGGGGCAATTTTATTAAAAAAAAAAAAGCGGGGGAAAGTCTGAACTCGGGCCCACAGAGCCCCGCCGGACACACAGCCCACGCCCCAGCACCCCCCCCCCCCCCGAGCAGCGCCATGGAGAAGCGGGCTCGGGGGCATTTGATTATAAAAAATGAAGCACTCAAAGACCCAGGAGCCACGAGGACACCAGGAACACAGCACCCTCACCCCGAGCAGCGCCATGGAGAAGCGGGCTCGGGGGCTTATTTTAAAAAGGGCCTCATACCCCAAAACACAAGGACCATGGATCCCACCCCCAAGAACCCCCTCAGCTCCAAGCATACTGAAGGACCCCATACAGACCCTCTTTTAAGGATGCAGACCCATACCTCTGACCCTCAAAACAACGGTTTGGTGAGTACAATAATGCTTTATTTATTTTGAAATTGTATGCAATGTATATTATTTAAAGACCCTCTGGTAAGCTTGCAATACCAACACCTCAAAGCTTTCAACATTTATTAGCATTAAATGTACAGCATCCTAGTAAAATGTTTCTATGCTCTGTAAAATACACGTTTCCCCCTCTGCATGTACCCTCCTAAGGCCTACAACATTATGCCCCTTAAATACAAGCCCTGCAAACTCTGCGCCAGCCCAACAACACCTCCTCTATTAACATTAAATACATACACACATAGCTTTAAACTCAAACCTTCAACAACGCCTTTATTCATTTTAAATACATTTACATTACATTTCACGTCTTGTAAAAAACTTCATTGGCACCATTATTCACATTAAACATGTTGCAGCGCCTTAAACATTAACAGTTTACAAAGTACTATTTAGCATTTTCAAAACTACAGTTTTGTATACTTTAAATACCACATACATCCTTGCGCCATGCATTATTTACCTTCCTTAAACTGTCACAGGCGGCTTCAATTTTGGAGAAGTTGCTCAGGTCCATTCTTGCCTTACGTTCCACGGGTTGGCTCTGTGCCTCCAAGACAATCCACGCAAGTCGCTCCCCCGAGGGTGTTGAAGGGCGTGTTGGTGCAGGAAATCCACAAGGTGCAGAACAATCCACGCCAATAGCTCCCAGAGGTTTTTTGAATGGGTGTTTGGCAGTGTCCCTTAAGGGGGCCTTTTTATACCTGTCCATGAATGCTAATTAGAAGCCCCCACACCCTTTATGACTTGAGGGGGTTTAGAACAATGTCATGGGGGTCTTTGGACGGGAACTTTTTTTCTATCTTTGTACAGTTTATGCTGTATACATCTGTTACTTACACTCATGGCCTATCTTGGAACAGTAGGGTTATCACCGGTGCTGGGGTGGCCTTCGCAAACATATCTAAATCTTCTGGACATTTTTATAATGGGCCTCATATGTTAAAGCTGTTTGGTCCTGCTCCTGGGAAGTAGGGACCCCCGGGAACAGGCTCTTGTCCCAGCACTAAACCCATGTCATCTTTCCAGCCAGCATGTCAAGTTTGGGACTAAGCTGTCATCTTTCCAGCCAGAGCCATCAAGTTTGGGACTAAGCTGTCATCTTTCCTGCCAGAGCTGTCAAGTTTGGGACCAGGGGCTTTGGGGGGGGGGGGGTGAATTACATCCTAACAACTGGCACCCTGTTTCAGGTTCTCATGGGAAGCTTTGCCTCTACACAACATCTGTCTTTTTCAACATCTCAAAGCTCAGGGCTGGCTGTGGTTTATTATTTTATAACAGGCCCAAGCCTTCCTGGGAAAAGTGAACATGGTTTGTGCTTTTTAAAACATCCTATGGGTTTCCCACCACCTACATTTTAAAAGCTCCCCTTTTACAATCAGTTACTTCTACAGAAAGACCCTTTTTTCAAACATTAAAAAAAACACCTCCCACACCCTGGGCTGGGGACTCAGGACTGCCCCGCAGCTGTTCAGCCTGCAGCTGTCTGCAACCCCCCCCCCAGTTTTAAACATGCACAGACATTTCCAGCCTACATGCACACACTTTCCTATGCACTTTTAAACATATACACACCCCAGTTTTAAACATGCACAGACATTTCCAGCCTACATGCACGCACTTTCCTATGCACTTTTAAACATATACACACCCCCAGTTTTAAACATGCACAGACATTTCCAGCCTACATGCATGCACTTTCCTATGCACTTTTAAACATATACACAATTACCTCATGTTTTGCAATCATACCTGTTACTTCTTGGGAATATCCCTACATGTCACCCCCTTTTAAAACCAGGCCTGTTTACGGCCAACAGCCTGCACCCAGGCCCTGTCAAATTTAAGGCCAGGGTTTCCCGCCAGAGCTGTCAAATTTAAGGCCAGAAGTTTAAGACTAGACCTGCCAAATTTCCAGACTAGACCTGTCACATTTAAGGCCAGAATTTCCAGCCAGACCTGTCAAATTTAAGGCCAGGTTTGATGAGAGGTATCACTTCCTACTACTGACAGGAACAGGAAGTGGGAGACTCTGGGGCACTACCTTCCTCCCACTCCCCCCCCAGAAATGGACTCCTTGCACAAAAAAGTGCAGCCAAATGTCAATCTGAGGAGTTATTCTGATCCAAATCATCATTTTCAGAAGGTTTATGCTGCATGCGGTGGATTTCTTGTGCAGAATTGCAATTTTTGCAAGTTTGGGAAAGCGAGCTGTTCAAATCTCCTGCCGGGTGTCAGCTGCACCTCGCATCTACGTGTTCGCAATTGTTTACTCCCGCGATGAGTGATCGTGGGCCCTTATGACGTAGTTGCGTTCTCAAACTCCCGCAGTGCAAGATGGCGAGCCGCTATGACCTACTCGCGGTCGAAAAGTCTTGCGCGATCACGCAGCAAGATCCAAAATGGCGCAGTGCAAGCAAACCGGGAGGAAAAACAACTCAGCGAACTCAGAATCACGGTAAGTCAACGCCACGTGCGCGATATTGTATTTTTGAAGCGCGACCAAGCAAAAATGTAGTGTAGTTCCTATATTCAAAATAGGCTCTGCGCATTGGAATAATATAAACAGCAGTTTAGACGTAGGACTGAGGTCACCTAGGTCTCTACTGACTATATTAGACTTAATTAGGTTTGCCAGCTAGCTCAGAGGTCACTAGTAACTTTCTCGAATGTTCAGGAAAGAGTTAACTCTCCTGATTTAGACAAGAAGGGATTAGTTTCTGACAACCGCATAAACATGACAACTTTGCTCCCTCAGAATAAAGAGTATATCTCTAGAGTCGTGTGAAAACAATGGACAGTTATTTCACTCAGTCAATCGTGCATGCTTAATTTCACCAGAGTGCAGAGAAATAGAGAGACAGGCGTTTTCAATAAAAGTTGTTATTTATTTAGCAGTTTTCTTTCTCATGCAAGAGAAATGAGTTGCCACAATAGCAATACTTGTCATGAAGTAAAGTGCGTACAGTAAAAGGAGTATTATAAAACAATACTGTGAAAGCATTGATATGGTTTCTTAGCCATATGATACTTTAAAATGGATAAAATATATACATACATAAAAACATTGACTAACGTACTCAACTGGTGCTTCTAAGATACGCCTACCCCGGTGTACCTGACCTAAGCCTAATACGTGGGAAGGAGTAAGTAAATTGCAGTTTTAAGTTAAGTTGGTTTTTGCAAAGAATCTGAATCAAAAATTCTCTTAAGGATTTAGTGAGCTCCGTACCTTGGTGATAGAATGTAGGAGGTCTTGTATCTCTCTCTCAGGACTCGATCTCCCAGCAACCCGCAAGGGTGACTAGAAACACCGGAGCTGGATTTTCTCATCTGGAGAAAAAGACAGCGTCTCTCTCTGCGTCAAATGGGGGGCTGGCTTCCTTCGGCTCTCGCATCAGCTGGGCGTCGGGCAAGTAGATAGCCGCTCTGCTCCAAACCACTGTGTGTTTGCTTAAGGCAACATTGGTATATTTATATCTGGAAGGTGCCGGTTTGACGTAAGGTTGGACATAAGACGTCACTAAGAACTAACAGTTCTTTCTGGACTCCAGGAGTTCTTGTGCAAATCAAAACAAAAGCAGGGGGATTTCCCGGGCTGCTGGAGGCTTGGTTTGTTTAAAGAACGCGTTGTACTTTCTAGGAGTCTATGGGAGTAGCCTTGCCGTATTTGGACCGCATTGGCTATTACTAAATATGGATATGAGTCTTATGCCTTTGTAAGGATATTGTTTGTTATAACCACATGAGGGCATAAATCGGGAATATCAAATTAGGGTCCTAGATAAAATCACAACCAAAAAATCCACCAGCTTGCGAATTGCGGACCGCGAATTTGTCAAAAATCCACAAATTCCGCGAACAGAACGGATTTTCAGCCCATACTTAGTTTTAACTGCAGCTGAGAAACAGCTGTCATTTTGATTGTAGGCCAGGGAGAGAAAGGGATGCTGTGTAAGCTAGGATTTTTTTCAGTTCAAACAAGGGGTAAAATCCTGCATTTCAGACAGCTGTTTTAAAAAGTTACATAAATCAGGTTCATTACTTCAGATAACAGGAAAACATTTAAAGTAAGGATTTCCTTTCTTAATGCCTTTTTACATAAGCACATTCGTGGTTCTGATGTTAAATAATGATTGTCCTTTTAAAAAGTAGCGCAAAATGTTTAATTTTTCAAGTCAGGCTTCTTTGCTTAGGCTTATGAATGAATGTGTCTAAATATGATAGGCAAGGGATGCAGCTTGCTTTTCATATGTGGAATCATCAAAATGATTGGTTTTATAAAAAAAAAAAAAAAATATTTATGAAAAAAATAAGTGCTTTTAAATTCGCGTTTTAATCTTTATAAAGCTTAATAATCATACTGTGACCTCCTAGCATTAAAATTAAATTTAAGTTGTATTGTACCGCATAATGAGGAAACTTGCATGTGAAATATCACTCTGCGTAGGCATAAAATACTCATTTTTATAAGGGTATACATGAGATATTTCTAATGTCCCATCTCTGGAATATGTAGAGAACATTCTGAGGATGACTATTATGCAAAAATATTATAGGATATTCATTTTTCAGTCCCCAAATATCAAAGTCGAAATTGGACAAAATTCACTATTTAAAATGCAGTTCTGCCATTCAGAGCAGCTTTTAAACTGCTTAAAGCTTCAGTAAATGCATACATTTAGGTATAATACAAACAGCTGACTTCTATATTGTTAGACAAATATACTGCACACTGCTCACAATTGAAAATATGTATCAAAAACCAGCAGAAGTTATTCTCTTAACTCTAAACTGGCAAACAGGGGAATGGGTTTGATTTCCAGCTTTCTGTCTCTAGGGTGACTTTGACTTGGGCAAGCCGCATGGAAACCCTTGCACACAGAATAGGACAGCTGGGAAGGGTTAAATGTCAGTTCTATATTTAGAAGCCTAGCATAGCTCCCAGAACAAAGCTTGCTTTGACATTTTGACCTCTGAAACTTGTAGAAAGACTTTTTTGGCAAAAGCAAGCACGTTATGTACTCATATGATAAAAGACTATATAATGGTATATGTGAACTTTGATTAACAGAACGCTTTGCCATATATATATATGGCAGTATGAACATCGAGGGCGTCTGATGAAGGAAACCCTCCGAAACGCGTCATGCCCTGATGTTTTAAATAAAGAATGACGGTGTTATGAGCCCCGCTGTGCCTCCTGAATCTGATTCTCAGGATGATGATTGACGGTGGAAAAAAAATAAAATATATATATATATATACATCCACTCATTCTTCAATATGTAAAACCTATTTAAAATTTTAAAAAACACACAGTCACTGGATGATGTCATCAGTGATGTCATTTGAGATGTCATCAGTGATGTCATCAGTGATGTCACTGACCATGTCATGAATGATGTAATATGTGACATCATCAGCATTGGATTGCGGATGCGCGAAATATATAGTTAGTGCAACTAACTATATGTGGAATTTCATTGGTTTTATATCAATGAAATGTCCAGCTAACTATATAGGAGGAATTTCAATGGTTTTTTATATGTTAATTCCTAACTATATAAGGCCTGAAACCTATGGTTTTTTCAGTGAATTTCAAAGGTTTTTTAAATGCTAATTCCTAACTATATAAGGCCTAAAACCTATGGTTTTTTCAGTGAATTTCAAAGGTTTTTTAAATGCTAATTCCTAACTATATAAGGCCTAAAACCTATGTTTTTTTCAGTGATATATATATATATATATGTAATCTGCATATCTATATAAATACATATATAAATGCATACATATACATATATGATACATATGCATGTTATGCACGTGAAAGCTTGAAAGACACTAATGAAAGCAAAGCTAAAAAGCCACCTAATTACAAACAGAATTGCTTAAGCTTAACTAAAGCCGAGACCGTTGCATTGCAAATGCTTGTTTTTTTATGTTTTATAATGTTTCTTCTATAAAGTCAAATTTCCGCTTTATAAATTAGGCCTGAAAATCTAGGTTAGTGTAAGATACAATGATGGAGGTTATACCAAGTCTTACGGTAACCATTGACTTGCAACACCATGTGAAAATCATTTTAGAGAAGAGTTTTTTTAAGTTACTTAGCCACGATTACAGTGTGGTAGGTTGTTTCTCAGCTGAAGTATCCCATTACCATAATCCAGTAATGTGCAACCATAAATTCCTGATCCTCGTAATCCTTTAGCTAGAAGACACATTTCGCCATTGTGGGGCTTATACCTAGGGTGCCCTTTGATATTTGTGAACTAATTTGCTTTATTATGTACACAAGGCAGTTTGACATAACTCCAGTTTAAAAAAGAAAAAGTAATCTGACCATATCGTCATTCTACTTGTGTTCTATCTCAACTGTTTGCTTTACAGGAATGTCTGATCCTTCTTTACTATAATTCTGATTCCTTAGGCATGGCCCGAGTACCAGTGACTCCAGTTCGTTCATCTAACAACCCTTTAGATCCGGAGAAGTATTGTACACTCTGCAGTGCAATAACCCTCTGATGGCTCAACAGTATTACTCTGGCAAGAAGCATAAAAAGCAAGAGTCCAAAAACAAGCTGGCTGGGGGATTTACTTGTGAAGTATGTAGCAATTGTGGCGGTTGTGGCAACAAAGTAACAGGAGCTACCTCCCCCTCCTTACCGGCTTAACTTTCGCTCCTTTCAGAGAGTCGACGTGGCAAGGGCTTTCTCCTTGAGGGTCCGTCGATTAAACAAGTCCGGGAGTGTCTGCCCTTTCCTCGGTGTCGGAACAGAGGGAGGCGCCAATTTCAGTGCACCCGATGCAAGCCCCTTTTTGTTGGCCCCGCCGGAGACAGCTGGGCGATCTTTACCCTCTGTATCACCAGTATTCCGCGTGGAGCTGCGGGTTTTCGATATAACCGCGGCTCCCTTTACTGCCGGCTTCGGGGGCATGCTAGCGGTTACAACTAAACTGCAGTGGACCGCCAGAGGATCACTCCGATGAATCTGTCTGAGCGTGGACGAAGGCAAGTGAGGGCAGGAACGAGCTGTAGTACGCCACACCCAGAGCAGTTTGGCGGTAAGTACTGCTCTCACAAATTCAAGTCTGGAACCAACGCCATAGAGTAGCAAGAGATTATTTTAAAACCAAGCTTTCTTTTCCAAATACCCACCACCAACCCAATACTCGCGGCGGGGGCGGACATTTCGAGCCGGCCACGCTGGGATTGGCCGGCCGGCCCCAGCACTTCCGGGTCGCCGCGGGCAGCGCGGCGGTCCGATTTCAGGCAGGCAGGCGGGGAGAGTGCGCGCACGCGTGCGCGCCGATAGATATATAATTGCATTTGAATGCAAATTTCACAGCAAATACTGGACGGATTTACACCAAATAAAAAAAAGCGTAATCTGCGAACAAGTCTCTTCAACTTTGCCAAATTTCAAATAATTCCATACAGCCGTTCGAGCTGTAGCCGTGTCTAAAGGTCCTATGGAAATTTGCATGGGGAAAACACGTTTTGGGGCCCCCCTTTTATCTCAGCCCCCACTTGACGAACCCCCCTCAAACTTTCAGGGAAGGAGCGGAGCGTAACGGGCCATCTTCTTTGAGAAATTCACGTAGATTCATTAACTGTCGCCAAAGTTATTCCCAATAGAATGTTGGTGATTTCCTATGGAAACTAGGTCCTAACTATATATACCTACTGGCTACCGCCAG
Source organism: Lissotriton vulgaris (assembly GCF_964263255.1). Taxonomy (NCBI): domain Eukaryota; kingdom Metazoa; phylum Chordata; class Amphibia; order Caudata; family Salamandridae; genus Lissotriton; species Lissotriton vulgaris. Next base: position 1,924,588,173 of record NC_141694.1, read on the forward strand.
TAGGTAATACACACATTACTCACACATATATATCTCGTATATCTAAAACGCATCTGCTATGAAATAAGGAGAAAGGGGAAAATACGATGTTTCTAAAACTCAGAGTAACTTAGTTGGACTTTTCAAATAGTAATACTCGCAAACCAGGGCCGTCTCTGATATGAAATGCCTGTAGGGAAATTAAATGATTCTAAAATAGAACTTCCTCTGACGTACAATAAATAACAGGAAAAGAGCTGCCTTTCACGTACACAAATAAGAAGAAATAGACAGCCCCCAACGCGTGACACCGCCGAGCCAGGGGGTGGGACCAGTGTAGCGGACGAGAAAAAGCATGGCGCGCACAGCAACGTGCAATTATTAAGGCCAAGAAACTGTCTCTTTAACACACGCAATACCCTTCGAGAAAAGGACTGCCTAGAAAAAGGAACAATTAAAGAAAGGAGGCAGCGAGCGACAGCACACGGCAGGGTAGGGGTCTCACACACAGCAGAGACCTCTTTGACTGATGCACACACAGCATGTCTCTAAAACTGGAGCGAGGCCCGAGCGCTCCCCGTGGCGAGTGTAACCAGCATCACCTGAAGCCCCAAACACGGTGTCTAATAAAATATGTCCCCACAGAAGAGCACCCCTCCCCCGAAGCGCTTCCTTTTTTTTTTCATCACGTAGGACAATGTTCGTGAAATAAATTATTATAAGAACAGACTTTTGTTTTTAGGGTACTTGTGGTCAAGATCAAATTCTGGGAGTTGTGCTGCTCTGTCGCCTCAGAATTAAATACATACACTCACAGAAAAAATAACGTGGTGTCTGTTGCCTTTAATTTGTGGGAAGGATTTAATTTTCGGCTGGCTTAGCGCGAGGAGCATTTAGAGGAGTGCAGTGCGGTGCCTGCGGGCACAGCACGGGCAGCGCCCACCGAGGATCGGGCAGTTTCACCAGGTCCCGAACACCGACCGAGTCGGGGCAGCCGGATTGTTCGCGGGTCCCCGCCAGTGCCAGCCCCACGGGTTACTTACAGCGTGCTCACTGCACCCAGCGGCACTGGCCACAAAAAACTGTAGCGTTAGCCCAGAGGCGCCGTTTAATTAAAAGCCAAAAGCATTGAAGAAACATCATGCATCGCACCGACTGCACAGCTTCCTTCAAGTTTAGTTAAAATTAAAGAGATCGGCGGGATATGCAACTTTGCTATTGAAATAAAATGGAGGAAACTATTTTCCGATGTTGCATCATCCGATGTTGTTTGCAGAGACGGCGGCCACTCGTGGGGCTGGGCAGGGAGGCCTGTGTTTACTCAGTGTCAGCCAGGGTGGTAAAGAACCCGGCGAGGGGCACCCCGAGCCCAGCCTAAGGGCACTCATTACAATCAGAGCTTGTGCACTGGTGCAGACTAAAGAGGGTACAGTTTAGTAATATACTGTACACGTGAGAGGGTGGGTGAGTTATGGGCGCTCATGCCTCCCTTCCCCGTCCTACTTCTTCCACATCTACCGGAAGCGCGGGGTATTTTCCAGAAGGGGAGTTTAGTTCCTGGTTTTGTTTTGTTTGCATTACTCTGGGGCCTATGGAATGGAGTGTGGCTTCTGAACTCCCTCCACCCACACACCCCTCCCTGGTGAAGCCCGTACTGCATGTACCGATGAAAGCCGTCAATCTGAGCAGCGCTGCCTTCCTGGCCTGTCCTCCTCCGCCCTTCCCCACCAGCAGCCTCTCAGCCCTCCAGACCCACAGCCCCGCAGTCCCCGGCAGAGCCCCGCCGTCCTTCCTGCTTGGTCATGGAGTCGATGAGGCGCACGTAGAAGTCCTGCTCCGTGCGGATGCCTGCAAAGGAAACACACAGCGCTTAGAAGAGGGGCTTCAAAGGGAGGCGCAGAGGGGGCTTGATGGAGGGCCTGGTCCAGGCTGTGTAAAGCTCGGAGCTCAACAGGGTACCTCTTCTGCTTACTAATAAAAGGATTCACGCACAAAGAGGGAACTCTTCCAAATGAGATGATAAAACAGCTCTACATGTCCCATTGCCTTTACCGACCCGGACTGGGTGGAGGTGATGCCGGAGGGGGTTTTAAACCAGGTAGGACTAGACGACCTCAGCTTTCTTTTCCAAATACCCACCACCAACCCAATACTCGCGGCGGGGGCGGGCATTTCCGGCCGGCCGCGCTGGGATTGGCCGGCCGGCCCCAGCACTTCCGGGTCGCCGCGGGCAGCGCGGCGGCCCGATTTCAGGCAGGCAGGCGGGGACTTGAATGCAAATTTCACAGCAAATACTGGACGGATTTACACCAAATAAAAAAAAGCGTAATCTGCGAACAGGTCTCTTCAACTTTGCCAAATTTCAAATAATTCCGTTCAGCCGTTCGAGCTATAGATGTGTCTAAAGGTCCTATGGAAATTTGCATGGGGAAAACACGTTTTGGGACCCCCCTTTTATCTCAGCCCCCACTTGACGAACCCCCCTCAAACTTTCAGGGAAGGAGCGGAGCGTAACGGGCCATCTTCTTTGAGAAATTCACGTAGATTCATTAACTGGCGCAAAAGTTATTCCCAATAGAATGTTGGTGATTTCCTATGGAAACTAGGTCCTAACTATATATACCTACTGGCTACCGCCAGTAGGTAATATATATATATATATATATATATATATATATATATATATATATATATATATATATATATATATATATATATATATATATATATATATATTCACTGAAAAAACCATAGGTTAGAGACCATATATAGTTAGCTGGACATTTTATTGACATAATACCAATGAAATTCCATATATAGTTAGTTGCACTAACTATATATCGCGCACCCGCAATCCACTGCTGATGATGTCACATATTACATCATTCATGACATGGTCAGTGACATCACTGATGACATCACTGATGACATCTCAAATGACATCACTGATGACATCACTGATGACATCTCAAATGACATCACTGATGACATCATCTAGTGTCTGTGTGTTTTTGTAAAGTTTAAATATGTTTTACATATTGAAGAATGAGTGGATGTATGGAAGACTGAGTGTGTGTGTGGCTGGCTGGGAGGTGTGTGACTCTGTGCATATCAATGTGTACTTGTATCAGTGATTGTATAAGAGAGTAAGTATGTGTTAGTATATGTGTGAAAAGTATGGTGTTCTGTGTTTAACTGTATAGATGAGAAAATCGAAGTGTGATTGATTCTTCACAGGACTGACTAGGTGTATGAGTGCATATGATAGTGTTGTAATAATGAGTGACTGTATGTATGAGTGATTGTATGGGTGAATGAGTGAATGTGTGTGTAGACGTAGGAATCAGTGAGTGCGTATGTAGTAACTGGTATTGGTGTGTCATGATGTCATCAGTGATGTCATTTGAGATGTCATCAGTGATGTCATTTGAGATGTCATCAGTGATGTCATCAGTGATGTCACTGAAGTATGGTGTTCTGTGTTTAACTGTATAGATGAGGAAATGGAAGTGTGATTGATTCTTTACAGGACTGACTAGGTGTGTGAGTAACTCCATGGATGAGTGGCAGTGTGTGAGTGTCTGCATAGGTGTATGAGTGCATATGATAGTGTTGTAATAATGAGTGACTGTATGTATGAGTGATTGTATGGGTGAATGAGTGAATGTGTGTGTAGACGTAGGAATCAGTGAGTGCGTATGTAGTAACTGGTATTGGTGTGTCATGATGTCATCACTGATGTCATTTGAGATGTCATCAGTGATGTCATCAGTGATGTCATTTGAGATGTCATCAGTGATGTCATCAGTGATGTCACTGACCATGTCATGAATGATGTAATATGTGACATCATCAGCAGTGGATTGCGGGTGCGCGATATATAGTTAGTGCAACTAACTATATATGGAATTTCATTGGTTTTATGTCAATAAAATGTCCAGCTAACTATATATGGTCTCTAACCTATGGTTTTTTCAGTGAATTTTCAAGGTTTTGTAAATGCAAATTCCTAACTATATATGGTCTATAACCTATGGTTTTTTCAGTGAATTTCATTGGTTTTTTAAAAGCTAATATCTATAGCTGTAAAATATATTCTTTATTACGTGACGTATCACGTAGCCACGTGAGACGCCTCATGACGCGTCGCATAACCGTGACGTATCGGTTCTGCAGCGCAAACAAAACCCGTAACGTAAGCGTGCCGGAGCACGCTTACAGATATATATATTTTTTTTAACCTTAATTAGACAAAATCCACACGTGCACATATCTTGAGGCCTTGCAAAGGCACATCAAACAAACAGTCCCTACAATTTTGCCAAGTTTGCTGGAAATCTATTCCCTTAATTTTTTTTTTACTGTTTCTCTTGGTTTTCCCCTTGTTACGCTTACCGGGACGCTACCCGGTACGCGAACCGGACGCTCCAAAAACACAAGATGGCGGACTCCCGTTACGCTGCCGGTTAGCTGCCCGGTTCGCGTACCGGGAAGCGCCTCTACCGCGAAAAATCGCGGGGGACTTTAATATCCCCCTCATCAATCCTAGGGGGTCAGGAGGGGTTTACCTTGCCCCCTTTCCTTCATTTCCCCCTTCTTTTTTCACCACATCTTGTCTCTCGAACCTACCGAGAGACAAGATGGCGGCCGCTCCGGACTGTTTACAATGTTGACAGCTACGCTGCCGGTTAGCTGCCCGGTTAGCTGCCCAGTGAGCTGCCCGGTTCGCGTACCGGGACGCGCCTCTACGGCGTAAAATCGCAAAATTTTTTGCCCCGCGGGGCACTTTAATATCCCCCTCATCAATCCTAGGGGGTCAGGAGTGGTCTACCTTGCCCCCTTTCCTTCATTTCCCCCTTCGTTTTTCACCACATCTTGTCTCTTGATCGTACCGAGAGACAAGATGGCGGCCGCTCCGGTTTGTTTAGAATGTTGACAGACACCGGAGAGCCAATCAGATTCGCTTCGCGAAGTTCCGTTACGCGTCAGGTACGCGAACCGGGGCGCTAACCGGAGCGCTGTCACAGATATATATTTTTTTTAAACGTTAATTTCTCAAAATCCACTGGAGCACATATATTGAGACATAGCAAAGGCACGTCGGGCAAACCATATCTACAATTTTGCCAAGTTTCATGTAAATCTATTCAGCCGTTCGAGCTAAAAGTGAGTCCAACCGCCCTATGGAAAAATGAATGGGAAAAACGCGTTTTGGGACCCCCCTTTGTTCTCGGCCCCCCCTTGACGAAACCCCACCAAATTTTTAGGGGCTGCTCAGAAAACAAATGTGCCATTTTCATGAAAATTTCAGCCAATTCCATCCACAAACGCCAAAGTTATTAGACATAGAATTTTCAGAAATCCCATAGAGAAAAAATCCTAACTATATCGCCAGTAGGTAATATACATATATAAACATATGTAATCTGCATATCTATATAAATATAAATGCATGCATACATATACATATATGCATACATATGCATGTTATTTACATGAAAGTTTTAAAAACACTAATAAAAGCAAAGCTAAAAAGCCACCTCATTACAAACAGAATGGCTTTAACTTAAACGAGGGCGAGATCTATTGCATTTTCAATGCTTGTTTACTTTGGTTCTATCAAGAAGGCATTCAGATGTGTCACACATTTGCCATAAATTCTGAATGTTAGCACTCTAGTTGCTCATTAGATCACTGTAGTAAAGCTAGTGCTCACCAGGGAAGTCTGCTGCTAATCATGGTTTGCAGCCATTTTCCCGCATTTTTTATCCCGCAGACTTTCAGTCCGCATACCATTATCCCGCAAGGTCATTGCGCTCGCATACCATTATCCCGCATTTTTTCAAAACGCATGTGCATTTATCGCGCATGCCTTTACAAAGAATTACGTTTTAAAGGCATGTATGGTAAATGCATTTGCGTTGTGAAAACCACGATGACGAGAGAGGTAAGTGAGTTTGTGTTAATTTTTTCGTGGGTTAGTGATTGTGTAGTGTAGTGTAGTGTTGTGTAGTGTAGTGTTGTGTTAGTGTAGTGTAGAGTTGTGGTGGTTGTTTAGTGTAGGGTCATGCTGGGGGTAGTGTTTTAGGGTTTAGGGTTGTGTTGTAGTGTTTGCGTAGTGTAGGGTCATGCTGGGGCTAGTGTTTTAGGGTTCAGGGTAGTGTTGTAGTGTTTGCGTAGTGTAGGGTCATGCTGGGTGTAGTGTTTTAGGGTTTAGGATAGTGTTGTAGTGTTTGCGTAGTGTAGGGTCATGCTGGGGGTAGTGTTTTAGGGTTTTGGGTAGTGTTGTAGTGTTTGCGTAGTGTAGGGTCATGCAGGGTGTAGTATTTTAGGGTTTAGGGTAGTGTTGTAGTGTTTGCGTAGTGTAGGGTCATGCTGGGGGTAGTGTTTTAGGGTTTTGGGTAGTGTTGTAGTGTTTGCGTAGTGTAGGGTCATGCTGGGGTGTAGTGTTTTAGGGTTTTGGGTAGTGTTGTAGTGTTTGCGTAGTGTAGGGTCATGCTGGGGTGTAGTGTTTTAGGGTTTTGGGTAGTGTTGTAGTGTTTGCGTAGTGTAGGGTCATGCTGGGGGTAGTGTTTTAGGGTTTTGGGTAGTGTTGTAGTGTTTGCGTAGTGTAGGGTCATGCTGGGGGGTAGTGTTTTAGGGTTTTGGGTAGTGTTGTAGTGTTTGCGTAGTGTAGGGTCATGCTGGGGGTAGTGTTTTAGGGTTTTGGGTAGTGTTGTAGTGTTTGCGTAGTGTAGGGTCATGCTGAGGGTAGTGTTTTAGGGTTTAGGGTAGTGTTGTAGTGTTTGCGTAGTGTAGGGTCATGCTGGGGGTAGTGTTTTAGGGTTTAGGGTAGTGTTGTAGTGTTTGCGTAGTGTAGGGTCATGCTGGGGGTAGTGTTTTAGGGTTTAGGGTAGTGTTGTAGTGTTTGCGTAGTGTAGGGTCATGCTGGGGTGTAGTGTTTTAGGGTTTTGGGTAGTGTTGTAGTGTTTGCGTAGTGTAGGGTCATGCTGGGGGTAGTGTTTTAGGGTTTAGGGTAGTGTTGTAGTGTTTGCGTAGTGTAGGGTCATGCTGGGGTGTAGTGTTTTAGGGTTTTGGGTAGTGTTGTAGTGTTTGCGTAGTGTAGGGTCATGCTGGGGGTAGTGTTTTAGGGTTTTGGGTAGTGTTGTAGTGTTTGCGTAGTGTAGGGTCATGCTGGGGGTAGTGTTTTAGGGTTGAGGGTAGTGTTGTAGTGTTTGCGTAGTGTAGGGTCATGCTGAGGGTAGTGTTTTAGGGTTTAGGGTAGTGTTGTAGTGTTTGCGTAGTGTAGGGTCATGCTGGGGGTCGTGTTTTAGGGTTTAGGGTAGTGTTGTAGTGTTTGCGTAGTGTAGGGTCATGCTGGGGGTAGTGTTTTAGGGTTTAGGGTAGTGTTGTTGTGTTTGCGTAGTATAGGGTCATGCTGGGGGTAGTGTTTTAGGGTTTAGGGTAGTGTTGTAGTGTTTGCGTAGTGTAGGGTCATGCTGGGGTGTAGTGTTTTAGGGTTTTGGGTAGTGTTGTAGTGTTTGCGTAGTGTAGGGTCATGCTGGGGGTAGTGTTTTAGGGTTTAGGGTAGTGTTGTAGTGTTTGCGTAGTGTAGGGTCATGCTGGGGTGTAGTGTTTTAGGGTTTTGGGTAGTGTTGTAGTGTTTGCGTAGTGTAGGGTCATGCTGGGGGTAGTGTTTTAGGATTTAGGTTAGTGTTGTAGTGTTTGCGTAGTGTAGGGTCATGCTGGGGGTAGTGTTTTAGGGTTTAGGGTTGTGTTGTAGTGTTTGCGTAGTGTAGGGTCATGCTGGGGGTAGTGTTTTAGGGTTTAGGGTTGTGTTGTAGTGTTTGCGTAGTGTAGGGTCATGCTGGGGGTAGTGTTTTAGGGTTTAGGGTAGTGTTGTAGTGTTTGCGTAGTGTAGGGTCATGCTGGGGTGTAGTGTTTTAGGGTTTTAGGTAGTGTTGTAGTGTTTGCGTAGTGTTGGGTCATGCTGGGGGTAGTGTTTTAGGGTTTAGGGTAGTGTTGTAGTGTTTGCGTAGTGTAGGGTCATGCTGGGGGTAGTGTTTTAGGGTTTAGGGTAGTGTTGTAGTGTTTGTGTAGTGTAGGGTCATGCTGGGGGTAGTGTTTTAGGGTTTAGGGTAGTGTTGTACTGTTTGTGTAGTGTAGGGTCATGCTGGGGGTAGTGTTTTAGGGTTTAGGGTAGTTTAGTTGTTTAGTGTATGCTAAAGGCATATTCGTTCTAAAAGTTTTCGTTATTTTAATTTGCGGCCTAATAGTACATGCGGGATTTTTTTTGCGGACTGATGGTATGCGGGATTTCGTCATATATTCGCTAATCATACTTTCTATGGCAAAATGAACCCCCTCATTTTGTTCCTTTTTAAATTAAATGTTTTAAGAGTTACCACTTTATTCCAATCAAGATGGCTTCAGGTGTGCCATACCTTTGTAATAAGTAGGACTGTTAGCACTCTAGTTGTTCTTTAGAACACTCTGGGACAATCTGTCATTGGGCTATAGTTGGGCTACATCTGGCTGATATTTGGGCTACATTTGGTTTTTTTTGTCTCTGGCGGCCATCTTTGGGCTGCATTGGGCTACATTGGGCTACATTGGGCTACATTTGGGCTCCAACATATATATAGCCCAATGTAGCCCAATATATATTTTTCAAAGTTAATTTTCGTAAAAACCACTGGAGCCTATATCTTGAGACATAGCAAAGGCACATCGGGCTACCAGTCCCTACAATTTTGCCAAGTTTGGTGTAAATCCATTCAGCCGTTCAGGCTAAAAGTGAGGCCAACCGCCCTATGGAAAATTGCATGGGAAAAACACGTTTTGGGACCCCCCTTTTTTCTCGGCCCCCCCTTGACGAAACCCCACCAAATTTTCAGGGGCTGCTCAGAAACAAAATGTTCCATTTTCCTGAAAATTTCAGCCAATTCTGTCCTCATAAGCCAAAGTTATTCGACATAGAATTTTCAAAAATCCCATAGGAAAAAAATCCTAACTATATATACCTACTGGCTATCGCCAGTAGGTAATATATATATATATATAGTTATATATATATATATAGTTATATATATATATTCACTGAAAAAACCATTGGTTATAGACCATATATAGTTAGGGATTAGCCTTTTCAAAACCTTATTTTACTCACACAAAACCATTGAAATTTCATATATAGTTAGTTCCACTAACTATATATCGCGCACCCGCAATCCACTGCTGATGATGTCACATATTACATCATTCATGACATGGTTAGTGACATCACTGATGACATCACTGATGACATCTCAAATGACATCACTGATGACATCACTGATGACAACATCCAGTGACTGTATGTTTCTGTAAAGTTAAAATATGTCTTACATATTGAAGAATGAGTGGATGTTTAAGTGTCTGGATGAAGGATTTAGTAGGTGCATGACTGACTGTATGAGTGAGTGATTAAATGTGTCTCACTGAGTGCATGGGTTAGTGACTAAACTGTTTTAATTTGTGCATCATTATATCTGTTGTTCTACAAACTGCTGCATATGTTGATCAGTAGCTATATGAGTAACTGTATGGGTTATTCATTGGTTGTCCAAGTATTTGTATGGGAAACTGAGTGTGTGTGTATGGGTGGCTGGGAGGTGTGTGACTCTGTACATAGATGTGTGAGTAGTTGATTCACTATATGTATGGGTTCAAAAGTGCATGTGGAAACAGCTGTATGGGCGGTTGACTGTGCATGAGTGTATTAGTGAGTGAATGGATATCTCAGTGCTACATGTCAAAGTAAGTACATATGTAAAACACAGTACATGTGAGAGTTGACATATATAAATAACTGTGCATAAGAGCCAGTGAATGTGTGAGTGGCTGTATGGATCATTGTGAACATGTATCAGGGATTGTATAAGAGAGTAAAGTAAATATGTGTTAGTATATGTTTGAATAAGTAAGGTGTGTATAACTGTATAGTTGAGAAAATGGAGGTGTGATTGATTTTTTGCATAACTGACTAGGTGTGTGAGTAACTCCATGGATGAGTGAAAGTCTGTGACTGTCTGTTTACACTGATTGTATCTAAGGTTATATTAGAGTCTGAAGAGGTTCATGGTATTATCACATGAATGATATCATCAGTGATATGATCAGTCATGTCAAATGAGATGTTATCAGTGATTTTATCAGTGATGTCATTTGAGATGTCATCAGTGATGTCATTTGAGATGTCATCAGTGATGTCATTTGAGATGTCATCAGTGATGTCATCAGTGATGTCACTAACCATGTCATGAATGATGTAATATGTGACATCATCAGCAGTGGATTGCGGGTGCGCGATATATAGTTAGTGGAACTAACTATATATGAAATTTCAATGGTTTTGTGTGAGTAAAATAAGGTTTTGAAAAGGCTAATCCCTAACTATATATGGTCTATAACCAATGGTTTTTTCAGTGAATTTTCAAGGTTTTGTAAATGCAAATTCCTAACTATATATGGCCTATAACCTATGGTTTTTTCAGTGAATTTCATTGGTTTTTTAATAGCAAATATCAAAAGCTGTAAAATGTCAAGTACGTGATAGGTAAAAACTTTTTCGTGTTTATGCACGCTGATGTGCTTTGAACGCTGCCCCCCTCCCCTCTTTTCTCTTAGTAGTACTCTCTCTTTGCAGATAGTGAAGAGTAGTTAACGCAGGCCTTTACCCCCGTTGTAATCCGTCGTGCCTGCTTGTCTCTCCATTTGATTGATTGTTATCCAAGCATTTACTGTTTTACAATTGATTCTCTTTGGTTCATTCTCTATTTACAAACAAGCACAAAGTCGCAATACTCTGTTTAGTCTTTGCAGATAGTGAAAAATCGTGAAAAATCGTGTAAAAAAATAAAAGTAATCGAGCAAAATCAGTAGGCCACTAATTGGATCTCTTTTTGACCTCGCAAAATAGAAACATTAGGAACAACCCTTCATGAGAAATACGAAAATAGTGAGATGAACTGAGCTCCACACCATGAGGGCTGCAAGACAGCTCGGCTCCGTCACCCACCCCGCCCAAAATAACGACAAACCCTATGCAAATATTAAAAATATAGACAACACACCAGCAAAGTAACAGGGTAAAACATTTTATTAAATAACTATTTACATTACGTTGGTTTATGAGATGATGTCAGTAGTGGACCGATGTGTGAATAGGTCGGAAGCAGCACAAGGCGCCAAGATCCGGATGGCAAGTCCTGGATGTTGGGTGCCATAGTTCAGAGTTCTGAGTTTGAGCCTTTTTCAATGCCTGTGCTTTGTTGTTTCCCCTCCATCAAAAACAAAAAAAATATATAAAACTGTGCAAAAATACAAAAAAATCAAAAAATGTTTAGAAAAGCAGTGCTTGTAAGACTGTCTGAAGCTTATTTCCACCTACTGCAGCTTCACTATTCTCAAAGTAAGTGAGGGTCGTTTGTGGACCTGACTGCATTTGAAAACAATGTTATATGGTACCTCCCTAAACCGCTTGACGGAGGCCCCCGAGGGGCGGTGTGATGGCACGGACTCGGAGAAGACGCTTGGCTCCGACCCCCTCCCCAAGTCTTACAGCACTGGTGTAGCCTGAGATCGCCCCCGACATAGGCGGCCGGCTCCCGGGGTCCGGCGGAACTTTTTGCCTTTTGATGACTCTTCTATTCTGGACTTTGTCCCACAATCCGTTTGACCTGAAGACACGCTGTAGTGGGGCGCCCCTTTACCGTTTTAGTTGCCATTCCGCCCGCTTTTGCTACACTGTGCCTCTTCCGCCATTCAGCTGTTTACCGCCCGCTCTTGCGACTACAGCGTCTCGCTCACCATGTAGTTGAGTTGCTCCTGCTCTTGCGGTGCAGCGATAGGCGACTGCCACAGGACTCTCAAAATGGCGGCCGGCTCTTCGGTTTTGGGCCTGGTCCACTAAAATAGCCCTGGGACACCTTGGAACTCGGACGCTTCCCTGATAGGGCTTGGGTCCCATTCTCGAAAGCGTCCCCTCAGCCGTGAAGATTCTACAAAAGTCTTGGGGGCCCCCGACTCCCGCAGGCTTCTGGTGGGGAGCGGCTGCCATGTCTGCTCGTGGAATGGCCACGACGGAGCTACGAGATGGTAGTGCTCTCATGCTGACGCCAGCTTTAGTCTGAAACATCCAGAAACACTGTAGACTACCAATTCGATCAGTTCCGGTAGCGCCCCAACATGACCCGGTAGAGAAGAACTTGCCCTCCCCTCTTTGACTGATGGTTCTTGTTGCCTGTCCCCTCTGTTGTCATTTAACAGAACTTTTTGGACTGCTGAAAGGGGTTGTGTTCCGAACGCTGGTTGGTGGAGACATTTTGACTATATTCTTGACCTACGTTGTCGCGTAATGCGTTATATGACACGCCGCGTTAGCGCACCCGGAAGTGATCCGGGGCACGGCGCGCAGCGCGTAACGTAAGCATAACAGGTCATGTGACTTGTTAATAAAACTTTTCATTGGTTCATTTTACTTTTGTTATTTTAATGATGAAAAGCTTGGTCATATGACCTAAAAATTACGCTTTTTATTGGTTTCGAACATTATTTTTTTTTAAACATATATGTTATAATATTCCAGGCTAATGTACTTTCCCGGAAAATTTACAACTGTCCTGCAAGTAAAATATATTCCTTTTTCGAGAAAAAGGGCGTTTCTTCGTTCCACGACGGAGCCGTTGAGTAAAAGAGACTCGGCCTGCTGTCTTAGTCGCCGATACGCCTGATTATCAGATTCTTATCGATCACTTTATGTTGCAGGAGTGGAAAACACAACTGCCCTTGACCATTTATCTTTACTGCGTTCCTACATATTATACCTTTTATCCATCATGTAATTGGACTGCTTTATTTCACTTGCCTTTTACTGATTCGAAAACAGTGACTAAAAGTAAAAACTTTACCAATGTAAATACTACTACCATGTTTTATTTTAAAAACCTTTATTGTGAAAATGTCAGTATACAAATACGGCCTATAACCACGTGGGCCGGCCACGGAGCAAACTGAAATCGTATATGATGAGGAGACATTTACATTATAGAGGAACGTAACGAGCGAGCCATTAGGTTGCAAGAACTAAGATGTCTAACAGTTGCGGAATCGGTGGACGTACATTTTGTAATTAAAATACGACAGGGCCACTTACAAAAAAGTTATCTAGATATACATTTGCGTGCAAGTACCATGGGTGACGTTAATTCGAACTTTCAATAGTACAGTAATAAATAACACATCAGAACTTAATATCAATAGGGATGTAGAAATATTCAATCAATTCTCGTCCCCGCCCGCCATGAGCATCAAAACTGCATTCATATCTCGTGATATCAAGGTTGTTCAACCAGTACACAACAAGGAGTTACGAGTCCCATTTATACCGGCGCCATTTTGGGCGAGGCCGGGCAGGTCCAAGATATAGTCAAAATGTCTCCACCAACAATCGGCCAGACCAGAACCCCTTTCGGCCCTTTATGCTACAAGATGGTGTCTTCCATTCAGAAAATATTGTTGGCAGCATTTTGAAAGGAAAGATAAACAGCCGTTTTCCTAGTGAGTCTCACATTGTTACATTTAGGAAGAATGTTGAAGAGTAATATGTGGAAAATCTGAAGCCATTTTTCTACAAACTCTCAATCAGCCTTGGATGGAAAAAAAAATCCTGAAGAATGTACAAACTGAAAACCAATTTTTGTCTGTATAGCATCAACAGCAACGCTTGAGTCAGCTTTGTGTCAAGCCGCCATTTTCATTCAATCAATAGCGTCCCCCTGCACACATTCAGGAACCTGGTCGTGTCTTCAGGCGAAACGGATTGTGGGACAAGAAGCAGAAAGGAAAAGGAAAAAAGTTCCGCCGGACCTCGGGAGCCGGCCGCCTATGTCATGGGCGATCTTTGGCCACACCAGGGCAATAGTGAAGCTGCAGCAGGTGCAAAAGAGCTTCAGACAGTCTTAGAAGCACTGCTTTTCTAAACATTTTTTGATTTTTTTGTATTTTTGCACAGTTTTATATATTTTTTTTGTTTTTGATGGAGGGGAAACAACAAAAAACAGGCATTGAAAAAGGCTCAACAGTGCAGGGCGCCTTGTGCTGGTTCCGACCTATTCACACATCGGTCCACTACTGACATCACCTCATAAGCCAACGGGGCACCCCACGCTGACTTTCGGCGCAGCATTGTAGGATGGCCACACCAGTGCGGCAACTTGCTGGACACCACCTCGGTGCCATCCGGATCTCGGCGCGTTCGAGTCACTGTACCGCAAAAGTGACCGGAACTCAGCTGGACACGCCGTCTTTCGGCACAGCATTGTAGGATAGCCACACCAGTGCAGCAACTTGCTGGACACTAACTCGGTGCCATCCGGATCTCGGCGCGTTGTGCTGCCTTCGGCCTATTCGCACACCGGTCCGCTACTGACGCCGCCTCACGTGCCAACGGATTTTCTACGCTTTTTGTAGCCCTATGCCGCATAACAGGTCATGTGACTTGTTTATAAAACTTTTCATTGGTTCATTTTACTTTTGGTTTCCTAAAGATGGAAGGCTTGGTCATATGACCTAAAAATAACACTTTTCATTGGTTTAGAATTTTTTTTTTTCCCAAACGATGAAAGCCCCACCTTGTTTCTGGATGATTCAGACTGAAGCTGGCGTCAGCATGAGAGCACCACCATCTCGTGGCTCCGTCGTGGTCATTCCGCGAGCAATCATGGCAGCCGCTCCCCACCGGAAGCCTGCAGGAGTCGAGGGCCCCCAAGACTTTTGTAGAATCTTCACGGCTGAGGGGACGCTTTCGAGAATGGAGCCCAAGCCCTAGCAGGCAAGCGTCCGAGTTCCAAGGTGTCCCAGGGCCATTTTAGTGGACCAGGCCCAAAACCGAAGAGCCGTCCGCCATTTTAAGAGTCCTGTGGCACCCGCCTATCGCTGCACTACAAGAGTGGGAGCAACTCAACTACATGGTGAGCGAGACGCTGTAGCCGCAAGAGCGGGCGCAACTCAGCTGGATGGCCGCCACCTGGGGAGGCCCGTTCACGCCGCCACCCCCACGCCCCCCCCCCCCCCGGGCCGCCCCACGCCAATTTTCGGAGCAGCATTGTAGGATACCAAAACCAGTGCGGCAGTTTACTGGACATCACCTGGGTGCCATCCACATCTCAGCGCGTTCTGCTGCCTTGGGACTATTCGCACAACAGACCGCTACTGACGAGGCCTCCCCCCGCACCACCCGGGACGCCCCACGCTGTTTTTCTGAGCTGCATTGTAGGATCCCAAAAGCCAGTGCGGCACCCAGGTGACATCACCTGGGTGCCGTCCAGAACTCAGCACGTTGTGCTGCCTTGGGACTATTCGCACAAAAGACAGCTTCTGACCATTGTTGCTTTTTTTGTCAAAAATGTTTAAATGTTTGTTACAGTTTTTGTTCCGTTCGTTATATTTAAAAGTTAATAAAGTTTTATAATCCCACTTTGTTGGAGTGCTATATATTTTTAAAAAATCGGGTGAATGGGGCCTTGAATCGGGTTATTGTCATGTGCGGGCTTTGCAAGTGTACTGCTACAGGATCGAACATTTCAAACTCAGAAGGAACGTTCTTTTTCTTACCTTTCTGAAGCATGGAGCGCAATAGCAGGCAGAGAAAGGGTGATGCAAGTGTTGAACACTGCCTGGCCTGGCAAGTTGCTGGCAGTGCCCCCCCACCCCCGCCCGCTCCTGAAAGAGGACACACACACACCGCTGCCCCGAGTACTTCACAGATCTTTAAAAGACCATGCGCTTGTTCATGAGGCTTAAATGGTTTATCACCCCTTCTAGAACCCCTGCATCGACCCTCTGACGTTTCCTGGAAAAATTACCACGTAACACAATACCAAGCCTTGTCAGCTGAAACCCCCGAGGAATCGTGGGGCATATTATCAAGGGGGTTTATCTCCGCTTTTTTGGCTTTAAAAGCCAAGAAAGCGGAGATAAAATGATCTCCCTATTACCAAGCTGTCGCTAACACCAGTTAGTGACAGCTAAAAGGAGATAGCGACCATCTTGGGCCCCGCTTTGCATGTCAGTGATATTTATCACTAATGACATGCAAAGTGGGCGTGCCAAGATGTTAGCGACTGGAAACAGTCCCTAACATCGCTATCTCCTATTACCAACTTTTGGAGATATTCGCGCTAAGCGCGAATATCTCCAAAAGCTAACACCTGACCTGAGCAGTTCTTAGCCATGTTATCCAATGGGAGGTGGATAACATGGCTAAGAGCATTTGCTCGATAATGCATGAATATCGCTGACTTTTCAGCGATATTCATGCATTGCGGCTGTTTTTTATCGCATTTGCGATAAACCTTGCTAATAGCAAGGTTTATCTGCGATAAAAATCGCCGATGTGCGGCGATAATTTTTGTCTCTAAACAAGTTAGAGACAAAAATTATCGCTAGTTGTTGGTAATATGCCCCCGGGTTTTTGCTTGCAGAAATCGGGAGGCGGGAGACTAGCACTGAAATCAGTAGTCTCACGCCTGAATCGGGAGGGTTGGCATGTCTGGATTCTCTAGAGCTGGGGCCATAAACTACATCCGCAGGGCTAGGTGATAGCCTGGGACCGGCCTGGCATCTAAAATGGCTGCCGTGCACGACTTCCCGTTTCGCTACGAGTTTGCGACCCGGTTCGCGGCCCGTGAAGCGCTTCTACCGTGAAAAATAATTTTTTTTTATTTTCCCCACGGGACCCTTTAATAACCCCAACAACATTCCTAGGGGGTCAAGAGGGGTATACCTTGCCCCCTTTCATTAAATTCCCCCTTCGTTTTTCACCTCTTCTTCTCTCTCGATCCTACCGAGAGATAAGATGGCGGCCGCTCCGGACTGTTTAGAATGTTGACAGACACCGGGGAGCCAATCAGCTTCGCATCGCAAAGTTCCGTTTCGCGAAAAGTAAGCGGACCGGAGCGCAGCCCGGAGCGCTGTTACAGATATATATCTTGTTTTGAACGTTAATTTCTCAAAATCCACTGGAGCACATATATTGAGACCTAGCAAAGGCACATCGGGCTAACAGTCCCTACAATTTTGCCAAGTTTCGTGCAAATCCATTCATCCGTTCGAGCTAAAAGTGAGGCCAAAGGCCCTATGGAAATTAACATGGGAAAAACGCGTTTTGGGACCCCCCTTTTTTCTCGGCCCCCCCTTGACGAAACCCCCCCAAATTTTCAGGGGCTGCTCAGAAACAAAATGTGCCATTTTCCTGAAACTTTCAGCCGATTCCGTCCACAAACGCCAAATTTATTAGACATAGAATTTTCAAAAGTTCCATAGACAAATAATCCTAACTATATATACCTACTGGCGAACGCCAGTAGGTAATACATACAGTACTAATGCTTTTAATCTGAGGTCTGAGGATTACTGTACAAAAGCTGAGGCAATGAAATTTAGTTTGAATTCATGTGCCCTCATGTTATATTTTGTACATCTGCTAAAAGGATTGGGGGTTAGATATTCATGTTTTAGCCCTCTCAAAAGTGCTATGTACCTCCTATAACTTTGTTTATGCCCAGATGAGACATTTAATTGGCTATTCAGTAATACTGTTTTAAACATTGTTAGTATTAATAAAATGAATAAGTATATATGTTATAAATGTTAAATGTCGTATACTTATAAAGCGCACAGCTGCCCCAGCAAAGGGGCGTCTGTGCGCTGTATACCGCAAGGGGAACCCATCCTGGCTTTCCCTGTGTTATGGTCCCTCCTGGGCATCTCCAAGGTGAAGACAAGTCAAGTCAAGTCATAAATTTGTATAGTGCGCTACTTACCCAGAGGGTCTCAAGGTGCTTAAGGGAGGAGGGGTTCGCTACTGATCGAACAGCCAGGTCTTGAGTTGTTTTCTGAAGGAGAGGTGGTTCTGTGTAAGATGGAGGTGGGTGGGGAGGGAGTTCCAGGACTTGGCCACCAAGTAGGAGAAGGATCTTCCTCCCATGGTGGCTCTTCGGATGCGTGGAATCGTGGCGAGGGCTTGGTTGGACGATCGTAGTTGGCGGGTGGGGGTGTAAAAGGTCAGGCGAGTGTTGAGGTATCTGGGTCTTAGGTCGTGAAGGGCCTTGTGTGCGTGGGTGAGGAGTCGGAACGTGATTCTCTTGTTGACGGGGAGCCAGTGCAGGTCTCTTAGGTGACCAGATATGTGGTTGTGGCGAGGTATGTCTAGGAGGAGTCTGGCGGAAGCGTTCTGAATGCGTTGAGGTCTATTCTGTAATTTGGCTGTGGTTCCGGCGTAGAGGGTGTTTCCGTAGTCCAGACGGCTTGTGACAAGTGCTTGGGTGACCGTCTTCCTTGTTTCGGTGGGGATCCGACGGAAGATCTTTCGGAGCATGCGTAGGATGTTGAAACATGATGATGAGACGGCGTTGACTTGTCTGGTCATAGAGAGGGAGGAGTGTAGGATGAATCCCAAGTTGCGAGCATGGTCTGTTGGTTTGGGTGCGCTGCCTAGGTCCGAGGGCCACCAAGAGTCGTCCCAGGCAGAGGGGGATGATCCTAGGATAAGCACTTCCGTCCTGTCTGAGTTCAGTTTTAGGCGGCTGTTCTTCATCCACTTGGCTACGTCTTTCATCCCTTCGTGTAGGTTGGTTTTGGCGGTGGTTGGGTAGTTGGTGAGGGAGAGGATCAGCTGGGTGTCGTCTGCATAGGAGATGATGTTGAGATTGTGTTGGCGTGCAATGGATGCAAGGGGACTCATGTAGACGTTAAAGAGGGTGGGGCTGAGTGAAGATCCTTGTGGTACACCGCATATGACTTCGGTGGCGTCTGATATGAAAGGGGGGAGGCGGACTCTCTGGGTTCTTCCGGCTAGGAATGAGATGATCCAGTTCAAGGCCTTATCTTGTATTCCGATGTTCCTGAGGCGTTGTACAAGGGTGCGGTGGCAGACTGTGTCGAACGCTGCGGAGAGGTCCAGGAGGATGAGGGCCACAGTTTCCCCGTTGTCGAGCAGTGTCCGGATGTCGTCTGTGGCTGCAATGAGGGCGGTCTCGGTACTGTGGTTGGCTCGGAAACCGGATTGTGAGGGGTCTAGGGCATTGTTAGATTCAAGGAAGACGGCGAGCTGACTGTTGACGGTCTTCTCTATGACTTTGGCGGGGAATGGGAGGAGCGAGATGGGACGGTTGTTCTTAAGCTCGGTGGGGTCCACTGTAGGTTTCTTCAGGAGGGCACTAAGTTCGGCATGTTTCCAGCTTTCCGGGAAGGTGGCGGTGTTGAAGGAGCAGTTGATGATGTCCCGGAGTTGGGGGGCGATGATGGAGTCGGCCTTGTTGAAGATGTGATGGGGGAATGGGTCGGTTGGCGATCCTGAGTGGATGGAGTTCATCGTGCGGATGGTGTCTTCGGTGCTGATCGGGGTCCAGGCGCGGAGGGTGGTAGTGGGGGGCTTCTGTTCTGTTGTTGGGGGAGTGGTCAGGTCGCCGAAGCTTTTATGTATGTCAGCGATCTTGCTGTGGAAGAATGAGGCAAGAGAATCGCAGAGGTCTTGAGAGAGAGTAATGTCGTTGTTGCTGGCGTTGGGGTTGATGAGCTCTTTGACAATGCTGAAGAGTTCTTTGCTGTTGTGGGCGTTGTTGTCTAGTCCCTCCTTGAATGCTGATTTTTTTGGTGGTGCGGATCAGCTGGTGGTGTTTGCGGGTGGTGTTCTTGAGGGCGGTCATGTTGTTTGTGGTTGGGTTTCTTTGCCAGGCTTTCTCGAGGGTGCGGCAGTTCTTTTTGGAGTTCTTGAGGTCGTCGTTGAACCAAGAGGCTTTTTTGCTTCCTGGCTTGTTGGAAGGGTTTTTCAAGAGTGCTAGTTTGTCAGCGCAGTGGGTGATCCATTGTGTGAGATTGATGGCTGCATGGTTTGGGTCCGTTGATCTGGCGGGAGGGTTTTGGTTTAGAGATGTGGTGAGCTGGTCGGTGGTAATTTTTTTCCAGTATCTTCGGGGAACTTGTTGTGGGTGGTGGTGGGTCGTGGTCTTTCTGAAGCTGAAGTGGACGCAGCTGTGGTCAGTCCAGTGGAGTCCCGTGGTGTGATTGAAGGAGATGTGCTTGCTGGAGGTGAAGATTGGGTCAAGTGTGTGTCCGCCGTAGTGGGTGGGGGTGTTCACCAATTGTTTGAGTCCGAGATTGGTGAGGTTGTCCAGCAGGGTGCTGGTGTTGCTGTTGTTGTTATTCTCCAGATGGAAGTTGAGGTCTCCTAGGAGAATATAGTCCTCTGAGGGGAGGGCGTGCGGGCTGATGAAGTCAGCGATGTCTTCGCTAAATTGTGTGCGGGGTCCTGGGGGTCTGTAGATGAGGGTGCCTCTGAGTGTGGTCTTTGGGTTGGTTTGTATTTGGAAGTGGAGGTGTTCAGTGGCTAAGAAGGTGTCGTCGGTGCTGGTCGTGATGCGGATGGAGTTTTTGTGAACGATGGCGATACCTCCTCCTGTTTTGTTGATGCGGTGTTTTCGGATGATCTTGTATCCGTCCGGGATGGCTATGGCGATGTCGGGCACTGATGAGGCGTTCATCCATGTTTCCGTGAGAAAGACGACGTCCGGAGTTGTGGTATCGAGTAGGTTCCATAGTTCAATGGCGTGTCTGTGGACCGAGCGGGTGTTGAGCAGGATGCACTTCAGGTGATTGTTGTTGGAGCTCTGCTTGGCGTTTGTGGATGCAGTGTGGGTTCTGATGCAGCAGAACTTGCAGGTTAGGCAGGTGAAGGGTCCGTGGGTGCGTCCTGGGGCGGCTTGGTGGCAGTCGGGGAGTCGGCCGGTGTTGAGTGCAATGAGGGACGCGGAGTCGTACGTTAGGTGGGCGGAGTGGTTTTTGCGGGGGCCAGGGGGTATGGCTCTGGGCGCGGTCCAGGCGCGGACGGGCGTAGACGGGCTTACCTTTGGCACGCCTTCGGTGCGCATGGGGCGCGCCCGCTGCGCGTGAACGCTGCGCATAAGTGCAGCTGTCATAAGTGGAGAGTGGAGGGGGAAGAGCGAGGGAGGAGCAGCTGGGAGGCGGGAGCGGGGTGGCGATGTCCAGGGAAGTTCGAGGGAACGGGGGTGGGGCCACGGGGGAGCAGCGGCAGGGAGCTAGGACCAAATGGCACAGTAAAAAATGCAGTGGGGGGATCGGGGGCACAACCAGGCGCAAGCAAGGCAGAACAGTTGAAAAGCAACAATAATACGATAGCAGATACAGCAATACAATCACAGGTGAGATCGGGGGCACAATCAGAGATCAAGCAGCAGAGCTGAGGGCAATATCAGTCTCCAAATGATACCAGGCGAGATAGGGGGCACAATCAGGCGCAAGTAGGTCCAGGAAGCGAGTGGAGCGACCGTAGCTGACTGGGTCAGGACGGTCACAGCGCTTTCGCTCGCGGGACTACCTATTTGTTTGTTAGTGGGAGGGAGGAGCAGCTGGGAGGCTGGAGCGGGGTGGTGACGTCCAGGGAAGCTCGAGGGAACGGGGGTGGGGCCACGGGGGAGCAGCGGCAGGGAGCTAGGACCAAATGGCACAGTGCAAAATGCAGTGGGGGGGATCGGGGGCACAACCAGGCGCAAGCAAGGCAGAACAGTTGAAAAGCAACAATAATACGATACCAGATACAGCAATACGATCACAGGCGAGATCAGGGGCACAATCAGAGATCAAGCAGCAGAGCTGAGGGCAATATCAGTCTCCAGATGATACCAGGCGAGATCGGGGGCACAATCAGGTGCAAGTAGGTCCAGGGAGCGAGTGGAGCGACCGTAGCTGACTGGGTCAGGACGGCGCTGATGGGGCCATTAGTAGAGATTAAGCAAGCTATTTCCCAGAGTTGCTGAGTGGGACCCATGGTTGGAGTAGGCACTGAGGCGAGAATTATTGAGTCCGCTGACCATGGCCCAAGACCCTGCCGCGTCGGGAATCGAACCCTGGTCCCGGGTCAACCTCTGCTTCCGGGTCTGCCGCCTCTAACCAGTGAGCCACACCACTCTACAATGTTACTGGTCATCCTGTTTGATGAAATTATGACTGGAGGTATAGTCTAGATTGTTGTTCCCTTATTTGACCTTTAAGGGGAACTAGATGTGGGTAGTTTTTGTTCTAAAATTCTTAGGTGATACACCATTATTGTATGTGATTGTCATGCTACATAGTTTTGCAAGGGCATTGCTAGCTTGTATTAGCCAGTCTGTGTAAATAAACCGACAGTCCTTATTAGAGCTGATGCTGCATCGCTTGGCTCATGAAAAGTAGAACGCAGGGAAGATGCCCATGTGATCCTTAGCAAATGTTTTTGAAGGAAATATTGTTTTATAGGTAAGAGCTCCTGTTAAATTAGCAGTTTTAGACTTTCCTGTTGCTCCTATAACATGAGAGCATGGTCCTAAGCGTTCAATGTAGGTGCTTTTATTAGGGAGAATCATTTTAGAAGTGTCTGCAGTCAAGTACAAGTAATGTAAAGTTTATGAGCAAAAGTGTTGAACATTTCCTTTTTTTCTTGATGGTTTTCAGATTAGTACACAGGAATACACCAATGTAAGGATTTAGGGTATGTCTGTGTTGTTTTTCTCTTTTCCTCACAATTTAGTAAATTAACACAGACTTCCTTGACTGCTTGGGATTGGGTGATGTATTACTCTTGTCAGTTCACCAAAGAGTTCCTTTTATACTTGCCAATAGGTACAGGCTGTTGTTTTGTTTACTCTCACATAGATGAAGTTATTCTTGGGTGCCTTGCTAATATATGGCGCGTCCCACGACTAGGAGGTAATCTGAGACTATCCTCTCTGTTGATAGACTGTTTCTGTGCCTTGTCTAAAGACCTTTTGTTCTGTCCACCAATAGATATTTGCTGCCTTACAACCATTGCCAGAGGGGCCCGGACATCAGATTCAGCCTGGGGAGTAAGCGTCAGCACCAGTCCAGCTTGAAGCCAAGGTGAAGGTAACCAGCACAGGCATTGCTGGCAACTAGGATCTCAGTGAAGGAGGAAGCCCTTGGATGTTGAGTGTGTACCCCTGCCACTGTCTTGGGTGAAAGACGGGATCACAAACCAGAAAGGAGAAATTGTGGATCAAGTTTTTGATGCTCAGTTGAGAGTCACAGACCGACCAGAATGGCAAGGAGGCTTTGCTTGAGGTGAACCCTTTTGAAACAAGGGTTGCTTCAGAGATCCTAGCATCAGGCCTCTGAATCCTGGTCCTAAAGTGAATGCAAATTTCCTCCTTTGTTTGTTGGTCAAGAGATACCTGGGTACACTGGATGCTAATGTGTGGGCCCCAATGAATAAGCAGTGCACCAGCAGAGCAATACAGGAGTTAGGGAAGGAGTTGAGTTTAGGGTACAGGTGCTGTGTCTCTGGCGCCTGTTACATTGAAGTGAAGAAAACTGGTGCACTGCCTGAGACACTGGACAGGATCGCTGAGAGCATTTGCCCTGGTGGGTGACTGCCCTATCCTGAAAGAAGAAACTTTTTCCCTGAAACTGGGCTGCGATTCTTGAGTTGCGAATTGTGCAGCTCCACCGTGGAAACAACAAGAGCCTGCCTGTGAGGCTCAAATGGACACAGGGAGAAGACTCCCCTCTAGTTGGTTGTACAGCGGCTTCAATTACACCAAGGACTTTTTCTTTTTCTTGTTAACCATTTCGCTGCTCATGACGAGCTCAGCTCATCATGAGGTACGGTTGAGCTGTGCTTATGACGAGCTGAGCTCGTCATGAAACTATAGTATTCAAAGAAGGTCAGCAAAGGAGGGGAAAAGTCACAGCAGCCAAGGTGTTAATAATGTACCCCTTTGGTCGTCCCATTTTTGAGGAGGAGTAGTCCTTTGCAGCTCTTCGTTCTAATTCCTACGGCCCTGTGTGGTCCTCCTGGTCCCAAATATGATTAATGATCTATCCCTCATAAAAGGAAAATGTAAAAGTCAATTGAAAATCTTTCTATTAGATATGTGCTGTTGGGTATTCTGAAATTGAAATGGATGGTCGCTGAAATGCATAGGAGCCCTGAAAATGTTTACTAGATGATTCTAGGATTTGCTTTTGCTTAGGGTTGTGAAGAATTATCATTCTGTTTGTGATAATGGTCATTACTCTCTCCTGCTATATGTATGTTAATTATGACCCGATGCTTTGTTCCTTTTGTATTCCTGCTTATACCTCACATATACCAGCTTAATGAAATGTTTAGAATGGAAAATGCCCACCTAGCAATGAATTAGGATATTGATAAATGTATGAAAATTAATGTGCAATTTTTTTTATGTTCTCACTGGATCCTAGGAATGTCTTTAGCTCATGTCAAAAGGACCATCTGTTAATGATTGCAGGGAATTGTTAGCATGAGCTGAAAGCCTTTTTGTACTTGGCAGCCATTTTTAGGTAGCCATGTGCTCGCCATGTGCTGTTTCCTTCTTCCAGAGCCTTGCATATGCTCACAAGGGCCTAGCTAGTAGAATGCACCTGCTCCTCTTGTATAACTATCAGGCTATTTTTGCTGCTGTATGGAGAAGTAACTCTCCCACTTTATTGAACAAGCAGATCTTGTATGCCCATATCAGGCATTTTACATGCTTACGTGAGCCAGGACCTCCCCTTGCTCTTATGCTGACTATGTAACCCTAAGCATATATAAGGCCTCTGTTTTCTGTACTCCTTACACTGCCTCATTCAGTTTCTGAGGGTTCTGTGTGACGTAGTCTCCCTCATCTGAGGTATATAAATATGTATTTTATATTTCAGCTTCTGTGCCAATTTCTTCTTTGTTGGTTTAAAAGGACCAGGTATCAGTGAGACCCCTGAGAAGGTTACTCTTTTTCTTCATATTGGTTATGCCAATGCTTGTTTTTAATTGGTGTGCGAGTCACCAATGCCTCAAAGAGCCTGTCAGTGCCCACAATGAACCAGCTGAAACTCATTTTTTTTTAATTGGTGATCAAATCACTGATGCATCAAAGAGTTTGTCAGAGATCCCACAGAATCAGCTGACGCTCTAATGAATGAGGGAATGACAAAACATTTTTTTTTAAATCGCTTACCTGCCTGCTGCCGCCTCTTGTCCTCTTTGCCTGCTTAAAGGACTACAGGGGCAGGAAACAGGAACAGGAAGCACCCAGCCTTCCAGACTCCCTGAACCAATCATGACGCTGCTGATAGTGCTGTGATTGGTCTGAGCGCCGTGGTTCGGTGCTCAGATAGGGGCTGGGAGCCTGGGCATGTTCTCTACCCAGGCTGAGCAACACAGCCCGGTGGAGAGCATGCCAGGTGTGCATGGCGGCTTGGCATGCCCAAGACTCCCGACTAAACTGGCATGCACACTTCGGAAGTGCCTGCCACTCCTCCCCCTGCTCTGTTGGCAGTAGAGCCCACCCCACCCCTACTGAAAAGTACTGAAAAATAACATTATAATAACATGATATCATTTTAATTTTCCTGTACAGCACCGCCCCTTCCTAAAGTCATAGATTTGAACATAAAGCCCAAACATCCCATTTCAGAGTTACTGTGTGGTGTTGAGGCAATGCACATGTGCAATCCATGCAGACACTTGCAAGTTGGTTTTGCCTTTGCTCATATTCAAAGTAGATAGCTGGTCTTCTCTTGGTCTCCAGCAACACTGGGCAAAGTCACAAAGGTACTGCATTTGTTTCAAGGCCGTTGCCAGAGCATTCATTGCATTTAAAAAAACAAGCGACTCTAGAATTAAAACACATTTTATGGAGTTAGCTACTTTATTCTCCACACAATAAAGTATCACTTGAAATGTCATTCATGTCACACATACGCACACTGAAAACATTGAAATGTAAGACATAACTTTATAAATCATACGGGTTTAGGCCCGCGGAGAAGCACAGCACACTCATGCCTTGGTTGTTCCTTGTTAATCTACGAGGATTGGCTGTTTTGTTTACTTTTAGGAACTTTGAGGAGTTACCCCCTTGAAATTAAAAAGTGCGAGGTGCTACAGAGACTGGGGCAGTGGTCGAAGTGGGAAATAAAAAGTAGGGGAACTGTGGGTAGAGAATCAGGGGCCGGGAATAACCAAAGATTGAATCAGTGGGCGGATTCAGGGGTGTGGCTAGAAATAGCAAAACATACCAATTTTTAGTACGTTTAGCATTTCACTGACCAGTTACAGCTTATAACGTTATTTAATTAAAACAATGGATAAACATGTTTATTTGAGGTTTAATTCAGGAAAAAGCAAACACTTATAGGGAATACAGGTTTATGTAAAGCGTGTGAAATATAAGCAGGAACAACATGTTACCTTAACCCTTTTGTTGCTGCCGTTGGCACACAAGGTGCTCCATGCATAGCTCGGTTCAAACCAGTTGCTGGGACACTCCAGTCCCAGCTCTGGCGCGAAACTGGACAAACGGAAAGGGGTGTAACCACCCCTTCCCAGGTTCCACCCATAGGACGGACCTGGCAGGTAATCCAGCCCCTTAGTTTAGTATAAAGTTAGGAGCTGTGTCTAGAGACTTTAGATTTATCCTGGAAGAAACTCTGAAACAAAACTCTTGGACCTTCGATGTTCCATATCGACTGGAAGACTGAAGACATCTCCCTTGTGGTCAAGGAGTGACCACCCTGTGCAAACAGGCACCAACAGTAACTTGCTGGTTTGCTTTGTTGACGCTCCCGCTAGAACCCGAAGACTTAGCGACGCAGGAACTGGACTTCCAGACTTCTCTGACTCTGACCCACATTCACAGCAAAACTGAGACCCGTGGCGGACACGAGAGACGTGGGACCGGATATCCTGGACTACCTGCTTTTTGCTACCTGTGCAGCTTTTGAGGTACCCTTGAAGTTGTGCATTAGGGCTTGAGAAGCCCCAGACCCGAGCAGCATTTGCACCGAAGCTCAGCCCTCCACACTCCACCAGTGCCGCGTGGGGCCTGTGCCTGTATTTCAGCTCAATGCGTCTTCGCGGTTGCTAGCCCGTTGGCTAGTAGGCCCTCTGAAGACATCTTTGTAAAACTACACTGGTTGCTCCGGGCTTGTTCCAGCTTCTCAGTGAAAGAGAAGCTCCCCAGACTTGCTGGTCTGAACTGAAGTCAATCTTCTCATCCTGCGTGGATTGCATTTGCCAAGGTTTGTTGGGTCCAATCTGGATACAGACACCGCCAACAGCTAGATCCGTCATGGGACAGCTCGACTCCAGCTCCTGGTCATCGTTGACCACTCCTGGTCCTCGTGGCTGCAGAGACAAGCTTCACCTCTTCACCTGATTGCATCTCGATATCGCCTGGTTCCTTCCTGGTCCCTTCCTGGTCACTGGCTATTGACCCAGACTCTGTCCCCTCTGCTTTCAGGTTCTTCTCGACTCCGATCTACCCTTGGATCCACCCGGACACTTTTCTCCTGGTCGCCTGCAGCACTTTCTTGCAGCTCTCCATAGGTAACAGCGACGAAACCCGACACGAAAGAACACCTATGCACCCGGCTTCCCTGGGTGAGGTAACTCGAGTACTCCGGTGCTCCCATGGGTATTAACTATCCAAGTCTCCTAGTTTAACAGGGTTTTCCCGTAGTCCATCCGGAAGTGTCCAAAATCTACTACTTCGTAACTTTTACGTTCCCATTGAAACTCTATGGTAACCTGCGTGTGTGTTTATACACTGCACACGCTTCCCGTGGGCCTCCTACTTCCAATCCCTTGGTTGCTCAGTGTAGCCCCAGCGATTTCCTAGGCCCTAGGCCTACTCACCTTTCCTGAAGTGGTTCTTATACCACTTAATCAGTATATGGTTCGTGAGGCCTCTAGGGCAGAATTGTATTTGTGCAACTTATAGTATGCTTATTGAGTAACTTGTGCTGTATCTTGAACTCTGACCTCATAAAGAGTGCAGGGGGTTGTGTTAGTAATAAATACATATATATTTGATATATACCGTGTGTGGTGTCCTTTCATTTGGTATTCAAGGGATTATATATGGTAAAACAGCTGGCTTCACATGCTCTCTGAAGTTTTAGCCTAAAACTGCTTTGTCCATGCTACCACTAGGATAGCTGGTCTATAAGGTTGACTTTACAACCATCACCATAAGGGTTGTTTGGACTGGTGCAAGGTGCCTACTAGAATAGTGGACATCATATATCAGGCCAACTTCTCACACTGCCCCGTTCACTACTCCTGCCCCGTTCACTACACCTGCCCCGTTCACTGCTCCTGCCCCATTCACTGCTACTGCCCCATTCACTGCTCCTGCCCCATTCACTGCTCCTGCCCCATTCACTGCTCCTGCCCCATTCACTGCTCCTGCCCCATTCACTGCTCCTGCCCCATTCACTCCTACTGCCCCCTTCACTCCTACTGCCCCATTCACTCCTACTGCCCCATTCACTCCTACTGCCCCGTTCACTCCTACTTCCCCGTTCACACCTACTGCCCCGTTCACTCCTCCTGCCCCATTCACTGCTCCTGCCCCGTTCACTGCTCCTGCCCCGTTCACTGCTCCTGCCCCGTTCACTTCTCCTGCCCCGTTCACTGCTCCTGTCCGTTCACCGCTCCTGCCCATGCCTAATCACCGCTCCTGCCCCATTACTTCTAATGCTTCATCACTTCTCGTGCCCCATCACCTCTCCTGCCCATCACATCACCTACCTGTCATGTCACGTGCCTGTCACTTCTTGTGCCCAGTCACCTCTCCTGCCCTGTTGCCTCTCCTTGATGTAAATAAATAATTTACTCTTAATTTCTATGCAGGTAAGTACTTAATCAATAATAACTCAATCGGAAATGAAAGAAAACAGAGTCCGTGGTGTTAGAGTTCTAAGGGGTTTTATTCCTTAAAAAGGAATGGTTACGGCCAAGATATCATGTTCTGACCACCACACAGGGTGTCAGAAGGGATAGAGCGCGCTGCATTTTATTAACAGTACATAGCTTATATACTTATTTCATACCATAGGTTACAGTGCAAGAGGCGTAACAGCTGAGAGAAGACAAGATAACAGTATACACGTGGTACATGTGCGTAGTCAAGAGGCGTGAACTAGAGGTGTGTGCTAGAAACGTCACAGGTAGGTGTCACAAGTGGGTGGCACCAACAGAAAATATGGCAATGTCAGCAGAAATCGGAAACTTGGATGCGCGCGCAGCTTCATGACGTGTAATTGGAGGGGTGCAGGGGACTTGACATTTACACTGACGGAAAGAGACAGAAGTCTGGCATGTCAGATCAACTTGTGCTTCTATCATATCTGATATCTGATGTTTAGGAACTAAGCTATCTGGGCGGAAAGGTCTCTAGAGCAGAAGCTATTCTATACTTGCTGTGAGTGCGTGTATAAGCGCCTGAGTGTCTGCATGAGATGCGTGGGGCATGGGGCCTTCCATGGAAGCATGGCAACGGAGGCTATGAATTACTTGAATTAGTTGCATAGAGACAGGTCGGCCCTTTGGCCCTGCAGCTGAGGACGGATGTTTACTGGAGCTAGCAGGCTGGAATGTATTCTCGGGGAGGGAAACAGATAACTCGAAGGTTATAGTCAATCTTGGCAGGCAGCAGGCTGAGCCGAGCACGGAGGGCCGCGCTAGAAGTAAGTCAGAGTTCACGGGCACGGGGGCTGCCTGGGCAGAGATTCTCGAAGTCAGAAGCCAGAAAAGTGGCTCGGTGGCAGAAATTCAGGGCCTACTTCAGCCAGAGCTGAAAAACATAGGAGTACACTACAAAAAGACGTTGGCATAGCATACTTAGGAACGGACCATTCAACCCATTCATGGTGGGTCTGAAAGAGGACATGTTAACGGTGGACGCAAATGTATTTGCGTCTTCATAGCTGGCACAGGAGGGAAGTTACATGCACTTTAACCTCGTACATGGAGTCGGTGGGGTACGCGCTAGGGAACATAACTTGACCAAAAATCTATATTACCTCATTCCCTCCTTGTTCCCTACGGACCCTTCATGATATATCAATCCTCATGAATCGATCAGTCTGTTCTTGTAACATTATATGTTCATCTTTCTTCTTTTGACTGTTTGAGAGACAACTGGAATGTTCAATGCACGATGTGGCACACAGTCCACATATCGCTGGCCCACACTGTAGGCACAGGCAGCAACTGAATACTATAACAAGGCCAATGCCTAGGAAGGATAGGATTTTCCATCCCCAAGCGGTTAACGTTGTCCAGAACCAACCGGACCAAGTCCAGGTGCCTGGATTCTGATGTATCTGATTTGCAATTTTATGCAGACGGGTAATAGCTTGATAGACAGATGGTGCGTTTTGTGGAATGAAAACACAGCAACTTGACCCGATGACCTTACAGGCTCCACCTCTATCTGCCAAGATGACGTCAATAACAAGACGATTTTGAAGGACAACAACCCGTATAGCAGATTGCTCCTCTGTTAAGTTACCTAAGGCGGAGGCAGTTTCATGTACTACGGCTTCAAGTGTTCTAGTTAATCTGCGTATTAATTTACTGTTCTGGACAGGTCCTAAAAAAAAAAAGAATCCTTTATTGAAATCAGTGTACTGTTCCCATGCCGTTTCTGTGTAGTCGACAATTGGGGTATCTCTTCTGGATCTACTCTTGACTAGATTTGTATTTCTATGGTAATCAGGGGGAGCTAGAAAAACAGGTGGCAGAAGGAATGCAATATAACAGGTACCATCCCAATCTGGAGGCAAACGTATGTATGCGGTATGACCACAAACAAAATAGGAGTGACTGATAGCTTTAAAGGACGATTTACCATGGTCACTGAATTCGACCACAGTAGTACATTTACTATGACCTACGTGTACTGAACCTTTCTTGCTAACACATAGTTCACCTGTGACTGGCAATACTAACACATGGGGCAGAACTGGAGCAGCTTCGGATTCAACAGTGAGGATCATAAGGCTAATTGTGTAGTTACCTAATCCATATACTTCATTTTCTAGATCAGTTCCTATTCGAGTGGGAAGTCCCTCTTTATCAGGGTAACAGACGTCAAGCAGGACTAAGTTCAAGTTTCCCCAAACCCAGCCCCCATCGAAAACAGCAATATCAGGATCTAAGGAATTAATTATTTTAAACCATGCCCCACAGGAGCCATTATGAGTGAATGGGTACGGAAAGAGGGGCAGAGCTCCCTTGTAATTCTGGTAGGGAGGGAGTCGGCCACATATCCAGCAGTCGGTAGCATTATTTGTCTGATGGGAATGGTGTAACATACTAATGAATGTATTGTTGCGCAGCGCAAGTCTGTAAGAAAGTTCGTGTGCAGGAAGTTCACTAAAAGTGTGTTCAGCAGAGACATTGTAAGCAGATTGTTCACGCCTGAAAATAGGCCAATATATAGGTAGCAGAATACTGGCAATAATAATTAGAATACTTAGAAAAAACATTATTAACAACGTCACTATACAGTGACTACGCAGCGATTTGCAGTATGTAATTCGTTTAACTTGTCTCTCTCTCTCTCTATCTCGATCTAGGGGATACATGTCAGAAACTATTTAACCGATTCACCTAGGGGAGGACTTAAACAATTAAACTGTCTGACTTGCTAGATCTGAGTTTCATTCGATATAGTTCTTGGGGAGTCTTTTCTCGTTTGGATACGGTAAAGTCTTTTTCCTCTACACAGTCTTTGGTGGGGGTGGACGAGTCAGAGTCCTGTATTAGTCCGTTTTTTAGTTCATTGCAAAGTTTGATGTGACTCGTGTGGACCCACCCCTTTCTCCCCTCTATCTTCACGGCGGTCCTGGTGGTAAGGAGGACGATCTTCGGTGCCTTCCAGCGGGGCTCCAACGGGCTTTTCCGGTCGAAATTCCGGACGAGTACCAGGTCCCCAGGACGGACTTCATGCGGCTTTACATCAGTGTTGTCAGGGAAAGCTGCGGCAACCTGTGAACGACATGATTGGAGTGCAGACATCAAGGAGGCAAGGTAATCTGTCAACATATTGCAATCAACATCGGTGATTTTCTTGGGAATGGGCGTCCCCCACATATTCGGTGGTCTGCCAAAGACCACTTCGTACGGGGATAGCCCTTATCTTGAATGGGCGACCATTCTCATATAGAATAGTGCCACGGGCAGGGCGACTATCCAGTCGACCCCTTTTTCCTGACATATCTTTGCAAGGCGGATTTTTAGTGTCTGATTATGCCTTTCTACAAGGCCTGCTGCTTCGGGGTGTCGGACACAGTGGAACCTCCACTGATATCCTAGCAAGAGGGAAACCTGTTTCATTAACTCGGACGAGAATGGCTGTCCGTTATCTGAATACACGACACGGGGCAAACCGTACCGTGGGAAGAATTCACGAACCAGCTGCTTGGCAGTGGTCGTGGCAGTGTAATCTGGAACTGGGTATGCTTCGGTCCAACGGGACAGAGCACAAACAATTACAAGGACATACTTAAATCCTCGGCAACTGTTCATCTGGATATAATCCATCTGGAGGACTTCAAAAGGGTGATCGGGAGGATGAAATCCCCCTTGCTCTACAGGGACGCTTTTACCTGGATTGAACTGACAACAGATCATGCAAGTACGCACTTTCTGTTTTGCTGCTGCTCGTAAGTGTTTATTGTACCAGAGATTTTGCAAACTGTCTAACATCGCTTTCTCTCCTAGATGGGCTGGGCTATGTGCTGTATTTATCATGCTTTGAACCATTGAGTCGGGGAGAAACCATATAGATTTTCCCTTCGTCATCCACCCTTGATCTGTCTGAATCCCTCCTAGTTCAGTCCATTTCTTTATTTCATCTGGAGTAGCATGTGTCTGGATATCAATTACGTCTAGGGCGGGATCTCTAACTGCCATACACTTTGTCGGTACTATTGTCTTTGTCACATCAGTAATCTGGGTGTGAGTCAGTGCTGTATGTTTAGCTGTTTGGTCTGCCAGGTCGTTACCCTGGGAAACAGAATCTGTAACTTTAGTATGTGCTTTACACTTCATGACTGATATGCCCGAGGGCAAATGTATTGCTTCTAACAGTGCTTGAATGAGGGGACCGTGTTGAATCTTGGCCCCATGAGAAGTCAGGAAACCTCGTTCTTGCCAGAGGACTCCGAAGTCGTGTACAACTCCGAAGGCATAGCGGGAATCAGTGTATATGTTAACATTTCTGTTCTTGGCTAGAATACAAGCTCGGGTCAGAGCGATAAGCTCTGCTGCTTGAGCAGACAGTGTGTCAATACGATATGTTTCTTTAACTTCAGTGTCAGTGGTCACGGCATACGCGGCCACTAATTCTCCTGTACTTGTTCTCATGCATGAACCGTCCACATAAAGTGTCAGGTCTGGATTTGTCAGTGGGGCATCTGTCAAGTCTCGTCGTGGCTTTGTTACTGCATTAATGATTTCTATACAATCATGCGGGGCTGGATCTGTCATAACTGTGGGTAACAGTGTTGCTGGGTTCAGGATACTGCAGCATCTGATTTCTATGTGTGGCTGGAATAGTGTTAATTCATAACCTGTCAATCGTGCTATAGTTAAGTGTTGAGTCTGGGTTCTGTTTAACAAAACCTCTACAGAATGTGGAACTTGAACTGTCAGCTGATGACCTAAAACAATTGAATCGCTTTGTCTGATTGCTAACGCTGTTGCTGCTACTGACTTTAAGCACGCAGGGAGTGCCTGGGCTACTGAATCCAATGTACTTGAAAAATAAGCGCAAGGCTTATGTGAACCTGCTTGATCTTGAGTGAGGACAGACAACGCTGTACCATCACGTTCTGTAACAAAAAGTGTAAACGGTTTATTGTAACATGGTGTTGCTAAAACTGGTGCTTGGCATAATGCTCTCTTTAAGTCTTCAAAAGCTTGTGTATGTTCCTGAGTCCAAGGGAGGACAGTCGAAGTCGCTGCCTCCTGTGTCGTTAACTGGATGAGTGGCTTAGCTAGAAATGCATACTGGGGAATCCATTGTCTGCAGTACGAGGTGAGGCCTATGAAGGCCCGCACTTCCTTTTGTGTCTGGGGTTGCGGCATATTTATGATTAACTGAATGCGATCGGGAGTGAGCTGTCTCCCCACTTTGGACAGCAAGTGACCCAAGTACACAACTTGCTGAACACAGAATTGTAGCTTCGAAGGGGACACCTTGTGTCCCTTGTCGGCCAGAAAATGTAAAACTGTCAGTGATGCTTGTTCACATTCGGGCTCACTTCGTGCGGTGATCAGCAGATCATCGACGTATTGCAGTAAGGCGGTGTTAACTGGCATTGTGATACAATCGAGCTGTCTTTTCAGTGCTTGGCTGTAGATGCTGGGGCTTTCTGTGAATCCTTGAGGTGCGCGTGAAAATTTGAAGCTGCGTCCATTTAAACTGAATCCGAAGAGATATTGGCTCTCTGGATCAATAGGCACGCTGAAGAAGGCGTTCTTGAGATCAATTACAGTGAAGAACGTTGCTTCTGAATCAATAGCAGTCAGTAAGGATGAGATATCGGGGACCACAGGGTACTGTGGAATAATGCATTTATTTAATTCTCGAAGATCAATCACCAACCGATATACTGGCGGTGCATTGGGATCTGTACGTTTAAGAATCGGAATGATGGGTGAATTACAGATATTGGAGTCGGTCTCTACGACCACTCCTTGGGCAATGAGCTCTTCAATGATTTTCAGTAAAGCCACTACAGCATCGGGTGGTAACTTGTATTGTCTGATTCTTGGTAATACAACACCTACTTTGAGAGTGACACGGTATGGTGTAATGTGCATACATCCTACATCAGTTGGGCCTTTTGCCCATAAGTAATCTGGTACATTTTTCAATCTGACATCAAATTCACGCAGAACATAATGACCCTTGAAATCCCGTAGAAAGAGTCTAACTCCTTCCGGGGAACAGCATATTATAGCTCCTAGAGCCTTCAATGTTTTAATTCCTAACAGATTTTCTGGACATGATTTTGTAAGTAACAAGTCTGTAACACGTGATAATGGACCCACAGCCAGGGGGACTGGTTCGGATACTTCATTTACAATAGGCTGTCCTGAAAAACCAAGGGAAACGTTCTGTGAGCCTGAGAGGGGTGCCCCTGGAACTTCATCATGGCTGATTGTAGTGCGACTTGCCCCTGTGTCAATTAAAAACTTTCTGTCTTTTCCCAATACTTGACTGTGTACATAAGGACCTTCTTGATCTACAGGAATCTCAATAAGAGGCAAGCCACCTTCCCTCTCTAGGCTGTTTCATGTATATCGGGAATATTCGGGATAAGCAGACTGGGCATACTGATACATCTGTTGTGAAACTTGCTGAGACGCGGCAATAGGCTGTGGCTGTGGTATCGCTACTGTCTGTGCTGGAGTTGAGGAAGCATGCATAGGCTGTGTATTCTGTGTATTCTGTGAAGTCTGATGCTGGTTATGGTCTTGTCTAGGCGGATGCGGTCTTTCTTTAGTTTTACCTGTCGCTATGTTATGTTTCAGAACTGGGCATTCATGTACATAGTGGCCTGGCTGCTTGCAATAATTACATGTCCCTTTAACGGGAGCTGTAGTGTGACTTGTCTGGGTCGTACCTTTTCTGTGACCGTCGGCTGGGACCGTCTGTGCTACTAACATTTTCATCTTTGTATCTTTCATACGTTTCTGTTCCTGATCTTGTTCTTCTCTAATTCTGTTCTGATGGTATTGTAACATCTGTAACATCTGTGATGGCGTGTTTGCTTGCCATGTACTCTCGACCTTATACACTCGATTTTTAACTAACGGTAAGGAATTCTCGACTAACTTTGATACAAAAAGATGCGGGTACGACTCGCTACTTGGCTTGAGACCACTATTAATAATAAAGCATTTCTCGAATCTTGAGTAGAAGTCACTAGTATCTTCATCATGTTTCTGTTTGCAGGACGAGATGGCGTCCCAATCTTCCTTCCTAGTTGTCAATAATCTGGGCAGAACCTGTACTATCAAACCTGGTAATGCTTTGGTTTTGTCCCCAAGGCCTAACCCTGGGATTCGTTTCTTTTCTTCGTCCTCTATTTCTGCCCACGCAATCTTTGTGTCTCCCACCTCCCATTCCTTTTCCTTTAATTTCTCGAATATGCCCGTGGGCAATAATACTTTTAACATTTTCATGATATCATCATATGTGTAATCTCCCATCAGTAACATGTCTTTGAGCTCTCTGTGAATACCTGCAGGGTCTTTATCATGGCACGGGACTAGTTTCTTCATTTCTAACAGTTCTAATTTAGTCAGAGGCGTGTGTACATACACGCGTTTCAAGATATTGTCCTCACCCATAACTGGATGTACTTCTCGTAAGGGGTTCTGACTCTCAATGCCACTACCGCATTGCATGTGGTACATTTTCCTTTCTGGAGGCGGGGCGGGAACATATTCAGAGCTTACAAAAGTATTATATCTGTGTCGCTGTTCTAGAATTATTTGAATTAATTTGGTGCTTAAACCTCTCCATCTATCCATGAGTAGTGCTTCTAGTGTTTCGTGTAAGGGACCTGGATCAGAATAGTGTTTTCTATATTTGATGAGGAGGTGCTGAATCATGTATACACCTGCTAATTTCTGTTCGTCGGGGGAGAGGTTCAGAAATGTCTGTGCTACGGTATCATCATTATATATGTCTGCATTCTCGGCCCATGATACAGCCGATCGGGCTAGTTCTTGTTCATCCATAGAATTGAGTACGTGGTACCCAACTCGGTCTCGGAGCCTTTTATCAGTTTCCTGGAACTGATGCTCGGCAGAATTCGGATTTGTCAAGGCAGAGAAGAAAACTCTCTTGCTTTCTGGACGGATGCCTCTCCTAAGGTAATTTCCCTTACCTACATATGCTATAGTACCTACAGCTCTTTCTGGTTCTTCTGATTCTTCTTCCTCCTCCTCGGAAGCTTTGTCTTTCTCTTTTTCGTGTATCTCTATTATTCTTTTTCTTATTTTCTTGTACATACTGGCTATGCAATTCTGCTTGTCATGTTTACCTTCCGATATATTTTGACCCCACTTGTGGAGTGCATCTAGTTCACTCTGATCTGTCTCAGGCCTGTCTCGTTCTCTTATTAGACAATTTATGAAAAAACGTAATATATATGCTTGAGTGTCAACTTTCTGATGCTCCAAGGCATCTTTAATACTTTCGGGATCCTTTCCAGTCTGTATAAACCGGTAGATTCTGTCTAGGTGCTCCTTCATACCGGAAAACATTAACAGAAAATCAGTAGCGGCACGTAACCGCAATGATGCCATTATCATTCTATCCTCTTTTCCGGGTACTGGATCATATCTGCAAACTGTAAGTTGTCCTTTGAATGCCCCAAGACGGGGTGATTTGTACGTGGTGGGATTCCGCATGTCCCCTAGGGATAACCTGCGCGTGACGGGCGGGGTCTGAAGACCCGCGGTCGCACCTCCTGAAGCGGAAGCTTGAGCATCATCTCTGTGTGCAATCTGTATTTGAGTCTGTCTTTTAGTAAGATCTGATAGAAGTGGTTTCGGTAGATCTGTTTTGAGTGGAGGAAGTGGCGGGGCTGGCGGAACGGGAGAGGTCTGTTGCGGTACCAGCGGAACATGACCTGGGGGCGGAGTGCCACCCCCATCCCTGTCAGTAGGCAGGGCACGAACAGGCAGACTGGTGTAAGCTGGTGCTACATCCTCTAGATATGAATTTAGGAATATGTCTTTAGTAGTCTTGTGTATTACTTTAGTTGGCACTAATGGTGACGGCAAAT
This sequence comes from Lissotriton vulgaris, assembly GCF_964263255.1. Lineage (NCBI taxonomy): Eukaryota > Metazoa > Chordata > Amphibia > Caudata > Salamandridae > Lissotriton > Lissotriton vulgaris. The sequence goes on from NC_141694.1 coordinate 1,924,625,850, forward strand.
TTTTCGGTATTTCTGAAATGGCGTCAGGTGTACCCTCGGCCAAAAGATACATGCTGTTCACTTGACTATTTCGGATGCGATCTATTTGTTCTGATTTTACTCGGATTCCTTCAATAACTAGTTCGTTTTCTCGGGCTTTTTCTGATTCTTTAAGTCTGTCTTCTCTACGGAGTGCTCTTTCAGCACGTTTATGTGATTCCTTACGCCAAAATTCTATGGCGTCTTTCTGAGATTGTCTGGCTTTCTTTTTCCGTAATGCCTCTTCTACCTTTATGATGCACTCGGCATCCCATGTTCCGTTAACTGGCCATCAATATCTTTCCTCTAGGTGTTTGGTATAATCGGTCCATAATTCTAGATACAATATGGCATCTATGCCATGCTTATGGTACATGAAATTACCTGGAGTGTCCCTAGGGGGGATAGGGATTTCATCCTCTAACATCCCTTTCCTAGTTCCTATCTGCTTTAACTTGTTAAAAAACGGCATTGTGCCTACTTGATACTGAAATGCTCGATCCTTGATACTTAATTCTGAATTTGACTAGTTCTACAAGAAAACACAATAATGCACAAAGAACAGTCACATTCATACCACGACATTAATTACATGAAAAGACATTTGAGACATAGATGACTACCCCCTATATCGGATATACTGCTAAACAGTACAGATACACTGCCTAAAAACAGTGCAGACCGGACTTGTGTACCCAAACCCGTCTAGATACGACCCAGCAATGGTACTCACCGGGAAGCACGGAAACAGAAGGCCTCGGAAAACTCGACTGGACTCGACTCGGAACTTCGGAAAACTTCGGAAAACTTCGGGAAACTTCGGAAAACTTCGGAAACCTGGTGGGCCTCTTGACACCTCGGACCTTGCTTCTTTCGGCTGGGCTCTGGTCGGGATCCTCCGCACTCCTCACCGCCTCGTCTGGGCACTGATCGCAGTCTTCGTCACCTCCGTGTGTCAGAGGGAGATGCAGGAAATCCTGCCGATACGCGTATGTTCCGGCTAACTGACGGCAGGGGACACAGGTTGCAACGCACCAACCGGCGCGTGAGGTGGGGGAGGGGTCCCTATTCGGGCGCCAAAATTATGTAAATAAATAATTTACTCTTAATTTCTATGCAGGTAAGTACTTAATCAATAATAACTCAATCGGAAATGAAAGAAAACAGAGTCCGTGGTGTTAGAGTTCTAAGGGGTTTTATTCCTTAAAAAGGAATGGTTACGGCCAAGATATCATGTTCTGACCACCACACAGGGTGTCAGAAGGGATAGAGCGCGCTGCATTTTATTAACAGTACATAGCTTATATACTTATTTCATACCATAGGTTACAGTGCAAGAGGCGTAACAGCTGAGAGAAGACAAGATAACAGTATACACGTGGTACATGTGCGTAGTCAAGAGGCGTGAACTAGAGGTGTGTGCTAGAAACGTCACAGGTAGGTGTCACAAGTGGGTGGCACCAACAGAAAATATGGCAATGTCAGCAGAAATCGGAAACTTGGATGCGCGCGCAGCTTCATGACGTGTAATTGGAGGGGTGCAGGGGACTTGACATTTACACTGACGTAAAGAGACAGAAGTCTGGCATGTCAGATCAACTTGTGCTTCTATCATATCTGATATCTGATGTTTTGGAACTAAGCTATCTGGGCGGAAAGGTCTCTAGAGCAGAAGCTATTCTATACTTGCTGTGAGTGCGTGTATAAGCGCCTGAGTGTCTGCATGAGATGCGTGGGGCATGGGGCCTTCCATGGAAGCATGGCAACGGAGGCTATGAATTACTTGAATTAGTTGCATAGAGACAGGTCGGCCCTTTGGCCCTGCAGCTGAGGACGGATGTTTACTGGAGCTAGCAGGCTGGAATGTATTCTCGGGGAGGGAAACAGATAACTCGAAGGTTATAGTCAATCTTGGCAGGCAGCAGGCTGAGCCGAGCACGGAGGGCCGCGCTAGAAGTAAGTCAGAGTTCACGGGCACGGGGGCTGCCTGGGCAGAGATTCTCGAAGTCAGAAGCCAGAAAAGTGGCTCGGTGGCAGAAATTCAGGGCCTACTTCAGCCAGAGCTGAAAAACATAGGAGTACACTACAAAAAGACGTTGGCATAGCATACTTAGGAACGGACCATTCAACCCATTCATGGTGGGTCTGAAAGAGGACATGTTAACGGTGGACGCAAATGTATTTGCGTCTTCATAGCTGGCACAGGAGGGAAGTTACATGCACTTTAACCTCGTACATGGAGTCGGTGGGGTACGCGCTAGGGAACATAACTTGACCAAAAATCTATATTACCTCATTCACTGCTCCTGCCTCGTTCACTGCTCCTGCCCCGTTCACTGCTCCTGCCCCGTTCACTTCTCCTGCCCCGTTCACTGCTCCTGTCCGTTCACCGCTCCTGCCCATGCCTAATCACCGCTCCTGCCCCATTACTTCTAATGCTTCATCACTTCTCGTGCCCCATCACCTCTCCTGCCCATCACATCACCTACCTGTCATGTCACGTGCCTGTCACTTCTTGTGCCCAGTCACCTCTCCTGCCCTGTTGCCTCTCCTTACCAGTCACCTCTCCTTACCAGTCACCTCTCCTGCCCTGTCACCTCTCCTTCCCTGTCACCTCTCCTGCCCCGTCACTGCTCCTGCCCCTTTACTGCTCCTGCCCCTTCACTGCTCCTGCCCCATCACTGCTCCTGCCCTGTCACTGCTCCTGCCCTGTCACTGCTCCTGCCCCGTTCACTGCTCCTGCCCCGTCACCTCTCCTGCCCGTCACCTCTCCTGCCCCGTCACCTCTCCTGCCCCGTCACCTCTCCTGCCCCGTCACCTCTCCTGCCCCGTCACTTCTCCTGTCCAGTCACCTCTCCTGCCCAGTTACCTCTCCTGCCCAGTCACCTCTCCTTTCCTGTTGCCTTTTGTGCTCCGTCACTGCTCCTGGCCTGTCACATTTCCTGCCCCGTCACCGCTCCTGCCCGTTCACTGCTCCTGCCCGTTCACTGCTCCTGCTCGTTCACTGCTCCTGCTCGTTCACTGCTCTTGTCCGGTCAGCACTCCTGCCCGATCACCGCTCCAGCCCCATCACTTCTCTTGTCCCATCACTACTCCTGCCCCGTTCACTGCTCTTGTCCATTCACTGCTCCTGCCCCGTCACTGCTCCTGCCCTGTCACTGCTCCTGCCCCGTTCACTGCTCCTGCCCCGTCACCTCTCCTGCCCCGTCACCTCTCCTGCCCCGTCACTTCTCCTGTCCCGTCACTTCTCCTGTCCAGTCACCTCTCCTGCCCAGTTACCTCTCCTGCCCAGTCACCTCTCCTTTCCTGTTGCCTTTTGTGCTCCGTCACTGCTCCTGGCCTGTCACATTTCCTGCCCCGTCACCGCTCCTGCCCGTTCACTGCTCCTGCTCGTTCACTGCTCCTGCTCGTTCACTGCTCTTGTCCGGTCAGCACTCCTGTCCGATCACCGCTCCAGCCCCATCACTTCTCTTGTCTCATCACTACTCCTGCCCCGTTCACTGCTCTTGTGCATTCACTGCCCCTATCCGTTCACTGCTCTTGCCCATTCCTAATCACCGCTCCTGCCCTTTCACTTCTCCTGCCCCATCACTTCTTCTGCCCCGTCACCTCTCCTTTCCTGTCACCTCTCCTGTCCCATCACTGCTCCTGACACGTCACCTCTCCTGCCCTGCCACTTCTCCTGCCTGTCACTTCTCCTGCCCGTCACTTCTCCTGCCCGTCACTTCTCCTGCCCGTTACTTCTCTTGCCCAGTCACTTCTCCTGCCCTATTACCTCTCCTTTCCTGTCGCCTCTTCTGTCCCGTCACTGTTCCTGCCCAGTTCACTCTGTGTACAACATTGACAAGATACAAAAGGTGGCAAATTACCCACAGTACTCTGTTTGGGGAAAGCTCCTCTGTAATCACTAACTCCAATCTCACTGGCACATGACATGCTAAAGGCAGACGGAGGGGGCATTGTTTTTCGAAAGGGGATAATCAGCCTCAATCGGAAACTAAAGCATTTTCAATCGGAAACTAAAGCTTTTTCAATATTATATACAACAAAGCCATACTTGTATGAATGTAGTATACTTATCTTTTCCAACCAACAACATTTGACAAAGCCAATAGTCCTGGCTTGTTGTAGGGGTAATGTTACTTGTTGTATTATATATGTGGAGGCAATAACAGAAGCAGCAAAATACAAGTCGGGCAGCACATTACGCTGGGCACATATTTTTAGCATAAATGTTTTAAGCCACATCCTTAATTATATTGGCCACGTCCCTTTGAGAGCCCCCCAGTGTTTCATCCCACTTAAAGCCCTGCCCCAGGCCCTTTACGAGGATATTGAGACGAATAGTGTTTCTCAGTCTCTTTAGATTGTACTGGGTTGCCTTCCTGAGGAACAGTGCAAAAAAATTCACTGCATCAGTGAAAAAAAATGTGATTAACCCTATACACAGAAACGGCATTTTTTTCAGGCCTTCTCACATATCATGACACAATCATTGTATTGTAATTGCATTTATATAGTGCTTACTACCCCCAACGAGGCGTTGAAGCGCTCTTTCAGGGAAAGCTCCTCTGTAATCACGAACTCCAATCTCAGTGGCACATGACATGCTAAAGGCAGACGGCGGGCACATTGTCATTCTAAAGGAGGTAATCAGCCTCAATCGGAATGACAATGGGCCTGCCATCAGCCTGTGAGAGCTCAGGGAGGGGCTACTGCAGCCTCTGGAGTACAACAGAGAAGTGCGAGCAGCCCCTGAAAGCTGAAAGAAAAAAGTTATAGTTTTTATTAGGTAGAACTATTCTTGCCGTTCCGGGATGCTTTTTTTAAAGCAAGAAGTAGGGGAACGGACTGGAATAATTTCTAGAAGTAGGGGCACGCCGTGCCCTTCCGTCCCCGCCCACTTCTACCACTGGACTGGGGAAACTTTGTATCTTTGTAACTTTGGGAAGGTTGACAAAGGAAGGCGGGAATGTAAACAGGGGGCATGCGGATAGAATTTACTGGGATCGTTAGTGTGAGTAGCAGAGGATCGTCTCGTGGTGTGCATTCACTGCAGGGAGTAAACAACCTGGGGCTTTAGTCTCAGCGGGGGCTGATGGACTAAGGAGGGTAGAGTGAGGAAGGGAGCAGTTATTCCCAGGGCTCGAGTCGGAGTACCACGCGGGTGGCGGCGTCCACCCACTGATTTTACCATGTTTTTACCGGGTGGATGCCGTCCCCCCTGCCCAAAAGCTGGACTTCACTTTTTGGCCTCTCTGGGGCGAGATCGAAGCCCATTCAGAACTCTGCTCACATGCAGGGTTCTTTGATGCAATCGTATCTAAGGGGTGAGAGAGGGGAGTCAATGAGTCTGATGGTGCAAGCCACCTTTCGTCACTAACTGTCATGACATCACTTCCGGTGACAGCATCCCCCACTTCTTTTTTTAGGGCTTGTGCCCTGGTTATTTCACTCTCTGTAGGGGAGCAAGAGACCCCTAGGTGTAGTCTCTAGATGGGAGGCAGAGAGGGGACCTCTGGCTGAAGTTGGGCAGTGCATGTGAAAAGGTTCCTCCCAACCGGTGTGCGCAGGAGGAGGAGCAGGGATCTTCCTCTTCAGGACTGCCTCTGTGCCACCGAAGGGCAGACCGGAGCTGCCAGGAATGGGGCTATGAACTTCCAAGGAGGGAGCACCATGCGGCAGGCACCGAGGCACCCCTGCCTTCCGATCCAGAGGTCAGCGCGTGAGCACCTCAGGAAGGAGCCTGGACTTCGAGCACCCCATGTCCCTCTCTCCAGAACGACGGCGTTGGAGCCTGTCCCGGACACTGTCCTCCAGACGGGGCAGCTACAAGAGGCATCAGCTATGGACATGACAGAGAACACAGCTAATGCCCAATATGAGCCCATGCCCCCACACAAAGTGGCGGGAGGCAACGGACAGCCCCCCGCCCCGGACCCCTGCATGTCCATCTACAGCGCGCGCCGACCCCTGCTCTCCAGGACCAACGTGCCCGGCCACATCTATAACTTCCTGGAGCAGCCCACGAGCTGGAAGTGCTTCGTCTACCACTTCACGGTGTAAGTGCTGCGTCTGTGCTGGTGTGGACCATTCTATTTTTAATCACACACAGCTACCACTAGCTACCACAAAGGGTCTTTAGCAGCAGCACCTCGCCCCCACCCAGTCCCCTGCTGTGATTACCTTAGCTCCCGCAGTGACTTTCTTACTTCACGATCTCCCAATTTAAAATTAAATTTCGGCAATGCCTTCAATATAGTGCCAATATAGGCCCACTGACCATCCCTCCCGCAGCAACATACATGCTGCATAAATAAGCAGACACATTTTTTTTTTTTTGGGAAAAGGGGTTGCAGGTTTATTAGCATAACAACATGCCAACAAGGTGGGTTATCCTACAGGCGATCCAAAGGCAAGTCGCCCCTCGCTGCCTACCACGTGATGGGCCAAACTTGCATCGTTGCCTTAGCCAATCGATGTTTAGAAGTTGTGGTGAGGGGTAGCCACTCCCACTTCCGGTGAACCATCGGTCCACCCTCTTGCTCACGCCCCCCCTATGAGGTGCGGAGCATTCAAGCGACCCCCGGTTGTACAGGCTTCCAACCACCCGTAGGATAACGGGGTGCCGTCGCTCCCTGGGGTCCACCGCACAGACTTCCTTGGGATATTAGGCCTCAGCATCCTTTGTGCTCCTGAAGAGGGTACCCCTGAGTACATTCCTGCCTCTGGATCGCCCTGTAAATCCGCCTGTAACACAAATAAAAAGAATTAGAACATATTCCCCCCCAACCCTGAAGACGCCGGGTAAGCGGTAGGGAGGGAAACAGCGTCAGGGTGAGGGGGCAAAGAGGCCTGCCATGGGGGCGTGGGAGGACTTTATACTTCTCCCTGCCCCCGCCTCGGCCGGAAGTGACGAGCGGGACCCACTGGGGTCCGGAAACACTAGGCTGCTCTGTGTGCCATCTTGTGGCACTAAGGGGGCTGCCCTCTTATGAGGGTCCCCTACGGGGACGAGTCGGTCGGCTCGCATTATACTGGACGCCCTTAAGATCTCCATGAAAGAGTGGAGAAGTTACTTCCTCTTCGCCATGACAGGGTATCCAGAAGGAGCCTGTGTGGGTCTAAAAACAGTATCTGTGTTATGGAATTTGAATGAATAGTAGATCACCTTTCCCCTTCCAGCGTGAGCGTACGTCCCTAGCATCTACTGATATGTTATTCTCCCAAACGACATTCAAAATTAGTATGACCTCTTTGGGGCACAGCTTGGAAGGAAGCTATATTATCTGAGTGGTGCACAGGACGGAGCGTGTTAAGAGTTTTTTAAATGTGTGCATATGTGAATAGAGACACGGAAATAACAAGCGCATGCACGCCTTGCGCGGCAGCAGGGAGAGACGAGGGGGCCTGCACCGGATTCCCTTGCCGGAGCGAGCAGCAAGGCGCGATATTTGGTAACATATGGCGCCGTTGCTTGCTCCCACAAGGAATCGCCAGACGTGCATGCGTTGCAATTGGAAGCAATACAACACGTGCACGTTTTTCCTCGCAGAGCTGCGACGATTGCTAAAGGTGTTTTTCCCATGCAGGCGAGACCTAAAAACAATAGGGTGGATTAGTATTGCAGATTCACAGCTCATAGGTTGGGGCTGGAAGGGAAGAGAGGATGCTTCACTGTTTTGCGAAGGTTAAATATACCTAGGAAGGCAAAGCCCGCCTGGGTTTGCCTGGGGCTTCTCACTGTTGGTATGTCCCAGCCCTCTTCATTTGGCGCAGGGGGCTATGGGTGATTTTAGGTTCAGGTTGTGACCACACGGTGAATAAGGTGTTCAGGCGACAAGGGGGCACTGCACTACTATTCCTCGCACTAGGCACTAGGCAAGCTGCAGCAAGGAGCTCTGCAATCATTGGCACCTTTGGTCCCGCCCGCTTGAACTTTTACCACACTTAAATAGTTCATGGCAATAGTTGTGATGAGTAGGAGCGTGTCACACTATATCACACTTGTATGCCCAATCCAGTTAGAGAGCAGGAGGCGAGCCCTGCCATGGCTCCCAGGATCAGAGCCATTGGCTGCTTTTGATTCCTTCCAACTCACTGGCTTCCCTTTTCTGGGGGCGGGGGTCAACTTTGCCCACCCTACGTCAATGGGGTTCGACTACATTCGCTGGTGCGAGGCCGGTTACTTCAGACTCACTCCGCTTAAAAACAGACAACATTAACATAATACTGAAGAAAGGCCAATGACGACGAGTTGTCAATACTACAAGAGTTAGAATTTGACACCAGCAAGGTGTTCACTAGGGTTTGGAAAGAAAAGGGGTCTGTGCAGTTGCCTGGTCAAACGAGGCGAAGTAAGTGCACCCCAGAATCGAGTGTAGGTGCCATTTTGCTGCACTTATGCTGGAGTCAAATCCGATTTGAAAGAATATATGTAAGGGTTTAAGTGCCAGAACTCGGCCCTGGGATATTTCAGCTTCTTCATATTCTTTATGAGTTTTTGAATGACACAAGTACACACAGATTTCTATCAGTGGATCATGATGACTTAAGGTAAGATAGCGATGCTAGGAGCACGCACTAGTTTCTTGGCCATAGTGTTTGAGACCAGTTAAACTTTTAGCGTGTTCATTTTGTTTTTTATTGAAAGTGGTTGGTCCTGAGGAGAACTCTCCAATTATCTGGGTTCGAAACGCGTCGACCGACTCGGTCCCCTGTCATTTAGAAATTAACATTGTAAATAGGAAGACAATGGTCTCCATAGTAGGCTGAAAGATGTTACAAAAATTGTAAAAAATTGTTTTGCAATGATTAATCCACTTTTGGTTTATTTATTATTGACATTGGGATCGATGTGTGTTGTATGGATGTGGTGAGTTTGAAAGCTGAATGAATGGTTCTTGGCCAAACGTATGGGTAAAATGAAAGTGCGTGAGGTTGTTATTGGCTGAAGTGTATATATATATATATATATGTATTATTTTCCTGTATGTTTTTTTCATCTACTGTTATGCACAAGAAATTATATTGTTTGCAAAAATAAATGAAGACAAAATAAATACAATGAAATTGGATTGTTGCAGTTCCTAAAGCAGATTGTCAGGTTTAAATAGTGTTTATAGTCAGTCTCAGAATTGGCATTTGTGTTGTTCTTTAGATATTTGGCTCAGCCTTGCTGAGTGAGAGCCAAGGCCCATCTTTGTTTTTCAAGTAATTGGTAAGTTAGTCCTGGTTACTCAGCCCTTACAGATCAAATAATGCAGCCTACTTTTCCTGTGTTCTGTTGAATGCCCGAAAAGTATCAGGCACATTTACTCAAAGCCGAACCATTGTGTAAAGGTGTGCGTGTGATTTCTGGCACAGGTTTTGTACAGGAATGGTACCCCTCAAAATATTATGCTTAGAATAACTTTAGACTTTTTCACACATTGACGTTGAGCTGTACATTTTCCATGGTGGTGTACAGGCAAATGCAAAAACAACAGTTGCTGGATAGAATGCACAACAATGTCATACATTCACCCCAGTACAGAGATCTGGGCCTAAATCCATCGTTGCTCACCATGCCATTCCACTTTAGACCCAGCCATATGCAAATCAGTCTTGTCCCTGTGCCTCATGGGAACAGTCCAAGCCAGGTGCTCCCTGGACCGGAAACAAGCATCCCAGGACCAGCTTCAGGGTTTCACCCCTCTTCAGCCAGGATAGCTTGACTCCAGTGGTGTGGAGAGCATGGGACTCACGTCTGAGCATACCCATCCCACTCGGGTGGCAAATGCAAAAACAACAGTTGATTTACAGAATGCAGAACAATGTCATACATTCCCCCTAGTAAAGAGATCTGGGTTTAATCCATCAAATTTAGCTGCACTGGATCGTAGCATTCTTCCCGGGATGTACCATTGGAATTTGTGCCTAAGGAAGCCGGGTCATGCTCCATTAATAGCCTTAAAGACGGTGCAGAGTGCCTTAAAACGAACTCTTTGTTTCACTGGGAGCCAGTGAAGTTGCTTCAGCTCCTCTCTTACTGAAACATATTTTGGAGTACCTGACAGCAATCTTGCTGCTGCGTTTTAGGCCAGTTGGAGGCGATTGATGTGCTGCTTGTGGGCATTAAGGTATAGGCCATTGCAATAGTCCAGGTGCGACATTAAGATACACGTGGTCCGACCAATGCCTGTCGGGATGGCAGGCGGATCGTAATCCCCAAAATGGAGGTAGTGCTTCTCAGGGGAATCCTTTCCGACAGCCTTTTTATATTGCTTCTGCCACCATGAAAGTGTCTTTTGGGGCCCCTAGTAGGGTCCCTGTCTCCCATGGTTCTCTGTTATTGGCCCTGGAGTGCACCTGTGGTGCCCACTAAACATCCATTCATCGTGTCGCAGTCAGCATGGAAGGCATCGAATGGTCCTTGTTATACGGTGCATGGATGTTTCTAAAGTGTATTTTTCCTATTGCTGCCTGTGCTGCGGCCCTCAGCTAAAGCCACAATAGGAGAAATGCATTTTCCAACCGCCGTGAAGACAGTCGTATCCAAATCATGGTCGGGCTGTCACCTTTCTGCAACGATACTGGTCGGACGCGTGCCCGACCGGCATCGTAATGAGGTCTTAATTGTTACTTCGTTTTTCGAAAGCTAAATTGAAGAACAATGCCCGATCAGCCAGCCGACTGTACATTCAGGGCTGCTGGCAACAAGCTGAGCATTGAAAAACAAGCATTTGCAATGCAATAGGTCTTGTATTTGCGAGAGTTTCAGCTATTGGAATTGTAAATGACAATGCCTTTAATTGATCAGTTTTGATAATTAACACGTAAATAAAAGGCATTGTCATTTACAATGCCAGTAGCTCAAACTCTTGTAAATACGAGACCCATTTAATTTGAAAGAAGAGGCCGCCATTGTCCCGGGCTGCTTGGAAAGAGAAAGCGCGCATGGCGCGCTAAGTGTTGCAGGAAAGCATGTTGTGCCTGCAGTAGGAGAAACTCATTAAAGAGAAAAGTACTAACAGACTAAATAATTCATACGGTGTAACAACAGAAGTGAAAGGGCAAGTCCTCATGGGAGGTCACAGTAGAAGGGAAGGTGGTAATAAGGAGGGACTAATAAGCAAATTAACGAATCAGAAACTAGCATTTACAAAGGACAATGACAAAAGCCAATGAAAAATGTGGGTGGAGAGTGGGCGGAGCTTCAAATCCATACTCAAATACCGCATGCTTCGGAGAGGAGCGCATGCGCGGTCCAGGCTCGACCTAAACGTCAGTAACAGGAATAAAAACATGAGGTTGACTAGAAAAACTGTGTTTGGGCTATTCTGGAAATTCTCTCACACTTTTATTAAATAAAGAAGAAACCAGACAGGGCTTATTTGGTTGTTTGTGTGAAGTGTAGTGACAAAATAAAGGGCAGTCTGTTGAACGGCGTCTATTTATAAGCAACTAGCAGCCCGCCCCAGCGTTGCCTGGGGCAGAAAGGGGCTGGGGGCAGCATTTGAGGCTTGCGTGCACTTCTGCTCCTGGCCCCCTCCCGGCCCGGCCCGTTCCGGCCTGTCCCGGCCCCTCCCGGCCCCCCTCCCACCTGATCCTTACCTCAGCCGCCGGTCATGCTCCAGGCGCCCCGCCCGCACAGGCCGCCACTTTCCAGGCGCCCCCCCCGCACAGGCCGCCACTCTCCAGGCGCCCCGCCCGCACAGGCCTCCACTCTCCAAGCGCCCCGCCCGCACAGGCCGCCACTTCGCCCAGCAGCAAGCAGGGCCGTGACAGTCCTCCCAGCAGGTCGCGATCTTCGGCGCCATTTCCGGACATGTTGCCAGGGAGCGCAAACGCAAACGATGTCATCACGCAGACGTCGTGGCCGACGCTACTTGCACAGGACTACTTTATTTTTATTTCGAAATTTTTTAAACAACGTATATTTTTTATTTTTAATAGCCTATGTCCTTCTGCTTGTCCTGAGGGTTTCAAAGATGTCTTGGGTGTTTTGATTGGTGGTGTACTTTTCGAGTTTACCTGGCTCAAAGGTTTGTGTTCTCTCTTTATAATAGTAGTATAGATAACGTAAGCATGGTCAGCTTTTGCATTTCACCTTGTCAGTTTTTAGTGGGGGTATTTTGTAAAATCTAAAGCACATGAACTGTCCCGCTAAGCTGACTATCACAGTCTCTGCCCCTTTTGAGCCCACCTGCCACCACCTCTGTGCCGTGTCTGGGGGGTCAAATATATATGATTCCTATTTCCTACAATGAATGAAACTCATAACATCACTGTTCGGTTTGCACAGCTGTAGCATTGTTTAACTGAGCCCACTAAGAAAGCTGCAGCAATGTAGACACTACAAAACCAGGCAGTCTAATACTGCCTTATTTGCAGAACAAGCATTGGAAATGCCAGTAAGTCTTGCTTATTACTGAGCGTGCATCTGCAATCACTGGTGAGGTTAGGCACTTAATAACTCACCATCCATGCACTATGTTACTTATCCTTCCACTCATGTATCTACAAACTGGCTATTTCTTGCATTCACCAACTAACCCAACCCTGATAAAACACACACGAGTACTCAAAAGGCAGATAAACAGCAAACTGAAAACATTCTACCCCTAACGGCATATATTTGCAATAAAATGTGCAATTATACATAGCAGCTAGAAGTCGTTTTTTCCTTGGTATTGACCATAGTGCCTTGATGGTTTCAAGTTCCAACATGGCCGCCAGATTTAGAAGTAACGCGCTGGCCATCTTAGATGAGTAAAAAATGATACGCTATGCTTATACCATTCCAAGATGGCGCCCCCCCCCCCTCAATAAACGTTACACTGGGAGTGAAACTGTATTGTTCCTTCTGTATCACTGTTGGACCATTCCCGGATGGCTACCATGATACTTCTAAACATGAATGCGGCCTTCGAACAATAAAAATAATGACAAAAACAGTTCACAATGGCTTCCCGGGTTAGAAGCAGTGGTTGTGCGGCTGTGGCGCACTATTGATGAAACAAGTGGCAAGCAAGCTGCCTGATAGCACTGTCTGCGGAGCTGCACAATGTTCTGAAAAGCACAAAAAAAAGAAGAAGATTAGTAAAGTAATGAAATGGGACCTAAGAAAGGAGAACAAGCCAAGGCACTGAAGTGCATTTCTAGACAGATGCAGCCATCACATGACAATGAGCCCAGTGCCTGAAATGTGCGGACCCACGACCAGCTGGGCTCTTTCTTTGTCTGCATCATATCACGAGCCCTATGGAGAAGCGGTAGGCAGGGTGAACCATACAGCACAATACTCGGTTGTACCTAAAGCGTGGACGGTGGAGCCAGAACTCAACAGTTCCAATCTTGGCTTCCTACATAATCAGAAGGTGGCATTCTGGGCAAATCACTGCTACATGTATACTGCCACTTTTTCTTCTTTAAAGGTTCGGAGAAATTAGTGTAAAAGCTATAAAGCGAAAAAAGTGCAAGACAATAACATCCTAAATGTGAAGTGTGGATAGAACGTTACAGTTCGACACTTGCTAAGTAATAAACTCCACTTGTGAATCATGAAAATTTGAAAAAAAACTGTTACATTCCTGTGCCTGACTCCCACCTCCGAGTTTTGCCAGTTAACATAGCTCATTAGGTCTCGCCTATGCAGCGCGCATCCACTGCTTAGGAAAAAAACCGTAAGCTATCGATTTATATTTTGTTTCTTAAATATGCACACGTTCCATTGCCTTCCATGGCAACACATGCAAGCTTGGCGATTCCCTTGCGGGAACGAGCTTGACACCATGGCCCCCATTAGGATGGCGGGCGGACATGGTGAAAGGGACGGCCCGCCATAAGATCGGGGGTTCCGTGGGGGCAATTAGGATGCGCCAGCCACAGTGGTGGGTGCATCCTGTATTTTTAACATTGCGGCGGGCGGTGCTGAAATCACCACCCATCGCAATGTTGAAAATACATGTTGCGCATTTCAAAGTACAAAGTGACAGGCATCGTGCGGTGCCTGTCACGTTGTTCTTTATATAGGCAGGGTCCCCCAGAGTCCATGGGGGCCCGCAGAGGGCCCCCAAAGCAGACTCTGCATGCCTTTCCGTGGCAGCAATGCCACCACGGAAAGTAATTCACAATCAATCAATCAATCAATCACAGTACTTGTAGAGCGCGCTATTTACCTGTGAGGGTCCCAAGGCGCTGAGGGGAGGGGGTGCTGCTACTGCTCGAAGAGCCAGGTCTTGAGGAGTCTGCTGAAGGCGAGTAGGTCTTAGGTCTGCCATATGAGGGTGGGGAGGGTGTTGCAGGTCTTGGTGGCGAGGTTGGAGAAGGATCTGCCGCCGGAGGTCGTTCGTTGGATGCGGGGGACAGCAGCGGGGGCGAGGCTGGTGGAGCGGAGCTGGCGGGTGGGGGTGTGGAAGGTGAATCTGCTATTCAGGTAGGCTGGACCGACGTTGTGGAGTGCTTTTTGTGCGTAGGTGAGGAGCTTAAAGGTGATGCTCTTGTCGACGGGGAGCCAGTGTAGGTCTCTCAGATGGGGTGATATGGCTGCGGTGGGGGATGTTGACGATCAGTTGGGCGGAGGTGTTTTGGATGCGTTGTAGTCGTCGTAGGTGTTTGGCTGGGATTCCTGCATAGAGTGCGTTGCCGTAGTCCAGTCTGCTGCCGACAAGGGCCTGTGTTACCGTTCTTCTTGTTTCGGTCAGGATCCACTTGTAGATCCTGAGGAGCATGCGGAGGGTGTTGTAGCAGGAGGAGGAGACGGCGTTGACCTGCTTAGACATGGAGGGGGAGGAGTCGAGGGTGAATCCTAGATTGCGTGCATGGTCGGTGGGTGTTGGTGCTGTTCCCAGTGTGGTCGGCTACCAGGAGTTGTCCCAGGCTGAGGGGGTGGGTCCGAGGATGAGGACCTCCGTCTTGTCAGAGTTCAGCCTCAGACGGCTGCTTCTCATCCAGTCGGCAACGGCCTTCATTCCCTCGTGGAGGTTGTGTGGTCCTGAAAATTCTGGACCCTGCTATTGTGTGGTACCGAAGCTCTGCACTCGTGTCATAAATATCATCGTATCATGACGATTTTGGTACTAGCAGACCGGAAATGGCTTAAATACTATACATAAGCATTTTCGTCATGTTTGAGTGATGAAATCACCCTGAAATCGTAGTTTTCGTCTTGAACCCTCGGGTTTCATTTTGTGAGCGGCATCCATTTTGTGATTGCCCTTACATAGCCAAATAACTAAGGCTAAATTCGATCAGAAAGGACACGTACACCCCTGCTGACTCCCCTGTGACCTGGACAAGCTGACTCCACTGCCTCAAGCCAAACCTGTTCGGGCAGTTCCTTTCCCAGTGGCCGAATGAGATTAGCATCCAGGTGCACATGTCGTAAACCTTTTCATCACATACAAACTATGTCTAATCTTACACACACCTGTCTCTGTTTCTTTCTTTATGACCTGTTTTACAAGGAGGAGGTACCCGTCTTTATTAGGGGTCTGTCGATATCTGATGAAAGCTCTGGGCCTTGCCGGGTAATCTATCATGAACTGGACAAACTGAAATGTGGGCTTAGAATCATGACTCTGCTTTTTCTTTGTAGTAAAAATATTTGTATGATACACTGTAAAACAAGGAATGTTTGCCTAGGGCATAATAAATGGTATAAAAGGTCTGTGCGGAGACCATCCATTTTTATAAAGTATAAGTTATTATTTTCAAATGCCTGACTCATGGGTTATGTAATAGACATTCTAGTAATGGCTATTATGCAAGAAAATTGTAGGATATTCATTTTTAATGCCCAAAATATGAAAGTCGATTTTGAGTAAAAGCACTGTTTAAACTGCATTTTGCTTTCATTCAGAGTACTTTTTAAAGTGTCTCCGGCTTAAGCAAATGCATACATTTAGGTTTTGATATATATATTTGCAGGTTGTGCCTTCTTATGATTCAGTGGGTTAATGTGCCAGTACAAAGGCTTGTTTTAATATCAGGGTTGAAGGTTCAAGCTTCAGCTAGGCCTACGGAAAGTTTGTTTATTTAAGACTGATGAAGTGTGTACCATAGGATTGCAACAAGCATTTACTCTAAAAAAAACTGGTCTGTGTGTCTTTAGGTTTTGAGAAACATTGACAGTAAATGTAGTTTAATGATCTGGGAATAGAGATAATTTTAGCGCCTAAAAAAGAGAAATTATTTTTCAAAATAGAGTCAATTATTGCAGGTTAGAGCCTTCTGGCTTTGACAGCGTCAGTTGTGGCAGGAGCTGAGGGCTGAGAGAATTGCAGAGGCTGCCTCGAGTCGCGCTGCTGAGATGTTATCTTTTAGTTTCACTGTAAACAAAGGAGAAGCCTGTCATGTTGACATTTGTGACCCTTTAACTAGGACTTTGCCTCTGAGGAATGCAGAATGACCTTGCTGAACGGGCCTCTAAGGGAGGGGTTTCTGGTTTCTCCGTGAGAACATCAATATAATGAAAGAACTTAATTTAAAAGGGAAAATAAAAAAGGGTTTCTTTGAAGGTCCCAAACATCGTGTTAAATGCTCTGCAGAACTGATACATTTGTGTCTCCACGCTAAAAAAAATAATGTTTGCTAGCTGCGTTTATTTTACAGAAAACGAAGTGTTGCATCAAGTCTTAGATAAAAAATAAGATGCAGCCCTTTTCCAAAATTTTGAAGGCTACAGGCTACAGGCCTAAGTAAAAAACGATTTGCTCATTAGGTATTATTTTTCAGTGCACATTATAGGTGCCAAATTCATATGGAGTATCAGTGTAACAATTTCTTTTAGAACGGTAAAAATAAGGTGGCTTGATGTTGCGAGGTGAACTGACAAGAGAGTAACAGTTAAGTAATGAAATTTATTTTTGTGTATGTTAAAATGTTTTTTTTGTGTTGTGTATTTTTCTGCTTCTGCCTACAGATTATTCATGGATTGTTCTAAGGCTGACAAGACACGTGAGTTTGGTTAATTGAAAGGAGATGTGTTTTTGCGTAATTTCTTTGGAAAAAAATGTTCATGTTTTCGTTTGTGTATTTGGCCCTATCGTGAAATATTTTAGTTGGTCCTGTCTGTTAGGAGAGAGACACTAAAGTTATATTTGACAGTAGACTCCAACTGCGTTGTGTTCTACAGTCAAAAGGAGGGTAAGGATTTTAGACCTGACAAATTTAGACAGGCCCAAATATTGGGTTTTTGGCTGCAGGTTTACAGTGCATAAAGTACATATGCCATGGTGCTGTGTGTCACCGCTTATCCACATATGCTGTTGTTTTGTCTGTGCTGCTTTTTTGTACTTGATATACAGCGAGTATATCTGATGGCTTGACATGTGCATTTTTTTATTTTGTGTATGTTTTGTTTTATGTTGTTACTATTACAAGTTCCCCGGTGTTGTGAAGGGATCCGTATGACGATACGTATCGTTGCACAACAGTTGGATGGATTTGGTATAATGATAAATTTCACAGATATGGTTTTCATACTGTGAGGAAGACAGGCAGCATTTTTACCAGTGCATGCCTAAATTTGGCTATAATGATATTGAAGAAAACTAAAAGATATACAGGTTCAAAGTGTGTCACCTGATGTTAGTCACTTACTGCACATTCCCTTAAAGGAATAGGCAGCCCTACATTCATGTATCCTTGTTTGGACCTAAGGATGGAATTATAGATCTGTGACTCAAGGTGGCCTAATCTCTACATTGCATTACTTAATCATGTTCTGTTTCCCAAATAGCATATGGCTTTGTCCCTTGAAAGGAAACCAGGTTTCATTTTTCTCTCCCTGAAGAGAGAACAGGAACATTAGTTAGGATTACCGTATATGGTGTAGTTGCCAGCGGTAGAGTTAACATTTGTGTAACTTTGGTCTTTAGTGTATCCCCCGTACTCTTGGTGCTGTGTCACATGCCTGAGTCACCTAAGCAAACTCTTGTTCTTCCTATAGATTTTCTTTTGTTGCTTCCCCCCTGACCGATGTCGCATCATGTTTAGTTATTGGGGATTTGAGTTGTGTCCTAGTTCCATTTCGCTTTCTCATATTCCTTTCACCAGTCAGCCCATTTATTATTATGGGTGTATTGTTTATGTTCACACTTTTAGACTACAGTGATGTATCAGGGCCCCCACCTCCCATGTTATGTATACTTCCCTTTTGTATGACCAGACTGGTTTTCAAGAATGTTCCTTAGGCCTACTCCAATGTTTTTTCAGACTAACTGTTGGGGTAGTGATAGGCTGGTTAACTGACCCAATATTATAGTAAGACAAGTTTTCCATCTCAATAGGAGATATCTTAAGTTTACCCTTTTGAACATGACGAATTTTCAAATTTCTTCCTATAGATTTTCTTTTGTTGCTTCCCCCCTGACCGATGTCGCATCATGTTTAGTTATTGGGGATTTGAGTTGTGTCCTAGTTCCATTTCGCTTTCTCATATTCCTTTCACCAGTCAGCCCATTTATTATTATGGGTGTATTGTTTATGTTCACACTTTTAGACTACAGTGATGTATCAGGGCCCCCACCTCCCATGTTATGTATACTTCCCTTTTGTATGACCAGACTGGTTTTCAAGAATGTTCCTTAGGCCTACTCCAATGTTTTTTCAGACTAACTGTTGGGGTAGTGATAGGCTGGTTAACTGACCCAATATTATAGTAAGACAAGTTTTCCATCTCAATAGGAGATATCTTAAGTTTACCCTTTTGAACATGACGAATTTTCAATGTCTATTCTAATTTTTCAGTTCTCTTTTGTTCCTGCTGCTTTAATTTTTGGTGGGATCAGATGTGTTCTAATCATGCAAATACCAGGACTTTCTAGTGCTTGTCCTTTGTCTGCACATTTGATCATTAGCCTTTGTATTGCATAGTGGACCTGATGCACATTTTTTAAAGGGACTTTTCTTCATGTCCTTGATAATCTGTATTATGTCATTTCTCTATTTGAGATGTTCTAAGATAAGGAACACCTAGGCTTAATAATTGAGGAAAATATGTATTTACCCCATTAGACAATGTCACTGTGTGAGGACATCCATTTAGATTCCTATGGCGTATTGCCACTCCCTTGCAGATTGCAGGCCACCTGCTTGCAGTCCCCTTGTTAAAACCCATAAACTGTTTTTGTGCTTGATTTGAGGGAAACTAACAATTGTGTTACATTTCCTATAGCACTAGGTTCTGCTGGATCTTCCAGAGTCAAAGGAAGAGTGATACCCTGCAGACCTGTGATCGAGACTAAGCCCACTCCCCATCAGTGACCGCTACAGATGAATGAAAGATTTCTTGGCTCTACAATTTCTGCAACCAGAAAGTCGCGAGGCTGGACAGCAATCATCAGCGTGACATCAATGGTACCTCCCAAGCAAGGCATTTGCTTCATCGGAAGGCGTTGCAGAAGGAGCTGGTTCTCTGTTGGCCACAGAATAAGAGCTTCTGTTTGTTTGAGCTTTGTACCTGTTATGTGCTGGAAACCTCTGTCAGTGTACAGTCCCTTGAGCTCTTGGCCCGAGTTTTGGCCATACACACACCTCTTTTCCCTTTGCTCCGACGGAAAGGCACTACATTCTGGCGTCCATGGGAGAGCAGCTTGAGCGTCCTCTGACACTAAATAATGAGTGTTGGAGTCTGAAAGTGCTGCTGATCTTGAAAGGTTGTTTCTCAGTAGTGCTTGGATCTGCACGAGATGCTTTGTGCCCATGATCAATGAAGAGCACATAATTTGTAGTGTCTGCCACAAAGAAGAGACACTGGTGCATTGTTTTGAGACATTGAGACTTTCAAGTGAGCTGTGGGTGTTTGCCAGGAGGGCACTCCAACTAAACAGTACTTTTTTCTGATGAAAAGGCCTGAATCAAAGAGGCCCAACGCGGAAGAAGAAAATGGAAGCGGATTTGATGGCCAAGAACTATGACTATGGACAAATACATTTCTTTTTACTTTTTATTGTGCAACTCTCTCATCCAAGAAACTTGCTCATTTTTGTTTTTTCGAACCGCCATCCGGTTCTGCTGCTAGGGTTGCGTTTGCCACAGTCTTTGGAGTGCAGCTGGAGATGGTTAGGTCGACAGTTCTGGTTGGTCCAAGGAAGCTCCCCTGGACTGACAGAAGCACTCTTCAGCAGAAACACCCTACCACCGCGGGCAGCAAATTAGAGAGGATGGAGTTTTCTGAGATGGAGAGACCTGCCAAACGAATGAACTTTAAAGATAAAATATGTATATTAATGTCAAAGAAGAGATCGTTAATATGTTGTATCTTTATGTTGCTTGGTGTCATGATGTTTTTAATAGGATACGTTTTATATACTTTTCAAGTTTCATCTGTACCCACTACACAGCCCATACCTCCCCCTACTGTTTCCTCGCATTCTTTTCACCCTCTGCCTGAACACGAGTCTGCTAGAAGATTGGAGTTTGTCAATAATTCATTCGTTCAGCTTTTACACCAACACCAGTTAGTGATGAACGCAACTACTTGTTGGGTGTGTGGTCTTATGCCGCATACGACAGACAAGGGTATCCCATACCTGGTCTTACCATTCAGCTACAATGGTTCTTTGTGGGCATTTCAAACAATGTTCATATTTGTCATCGAACCATATTCTCCACGTTCCACGAAAAGTAACTCAAGCAACAAAGCATTGGTAGTAGGAATTGCAAATATGAGCAGAACAATTGACTCGTACAGAATGATTCCTAGAGATAAGTTGCAAGCTTACGTTAGATGGAATATAACAAAATATGGAAATGCTTTGAGTGAGAACCAGCGAGCAAAAAGCCAATCAAGTTGCTGCATTTTCATCCCCGATAACGCTCCAACAGTATACCATCTCCAAACTGCATAGGATCTCTGAGTCCATTCACGTGGACGAAGGAGACTGGTCCTTGATGGGGTGGTTCTGGGAACTGATATCTGCCTGGGGATGGAAGATTCTGATAGTCATTGGGATGATCTTAGCCATCCTTTTCCTGTTCTGTCTGTGTGTGCAGTGTGCTCCTGCAATATGTGGCCTCTGTGCTACATCATGTGTAAGGAAACCTGTATCAAGAGATGAACTAAGTAATAGGATGATGTTACAGCAACATCTCAATGACTTCATGAATACAGACCTGGACTCAGATTAGCATGAGTATAGGTTATTGCCTATATAAGGGCAAAAGGAGGGACTGTGGTACTGAAAATTCTGGACCCTGCTATTGTGTGGTACCGAAGCTCTGCACTCGTGTCATAAATATCATCGTATCATGACGATTTTGGTACTAGCAGACCGGAAATTACTTAAATACTATACATAAGCATTTTCGTCATGTTTGAGTGATGAAATCACCCTGAAATCGTAGTTTTCGTCTTGAACCCTCGGGTTCCATTTTGTGAGCGGCATCCATTTTGTGATTGCCCTTACATAGCCAAATAACTAAGGCTAAATTCGATCTGAAAGGACACGTACACCCCTGATGACTCCTCTGTGACCTGGGCAAGCTGACTCCACTGCCTCAAGCCAAACCTGTTCGGGCAGTTCCTTTCTCAGTGGCCGAATGAGATTAGCACCCAGGTGCACATGTAGTAAACCTTTTCACCACATACAAACTATGTCTAATCTTACACACACCTGTCTCTGTTTCTTTCTTTATGACCTGTTTTACAAGGAGGAGGTGCCCGTCTTTATTAGGGGTCCGTCGATATCTGATGAAAGCTCTGGGCCTTGCCGGGTAATCTATCATGAACTGGACAAACTGAAATGTGGGCTTGTCATCATGACTCTGCTTTTTCTTTGTAGTAAAAATATTTGTATGATACACTGTAAAACAAGGAATGTTTGCCTAGGGCATAATAAATGGTATAAAAGGTCTGTGCGGAGACCATTCAGCAGGCTACCTCATTCAGTTGCTTTAGGTGTGACTGGGCGACGTAGCCTCACAATTAATTGTAATAAAGATGTCTTTTCATATTTCAGATCCTCTGTTGATTTCATTGCTGCCTTTGAATGGACTACTTATTGGTAAGACCCCTGAGAAGAAGTGATGAAGTATTTTAGGTACTTCAGTTGGTTTTGGCGGTGTGTGGGTCCTTTGTGAGGGAGAGAATGAGCTGGGTGTGGTCGGCGTAGGAGATGATGTTGAGGTCGTGATGGCGGGCCACTTGCGTGAGGGGGCCATGTAGACGTTGAACAGCGTCGAACTGAGGGATGAGCACTGGGGGACGCTGCTGATGATGTTGGTGGCTTTGGATCGGAAGTGTGGGAGGCGGATGCTCTGGGTTCTGCCGGCGAGGAAAGACGTGGTCCAGTCAAGAGCCTTCTCTTGGATTCCGGCTTCTCAGAGGCGTGTTTTTAGAGTTCGATGGCAGACCGTGTCGAAGGCAGCCGACAGGTCCAGGAGGATGAGGGCTGATGTTTCGCCGCTGTCTAGTTGGCACCTGATGTCCTCTGTGGCGGCGATGAGGGCTGTCTCGGTGCTGTGGGTTTGTCTGAATCCAGACTGGGACGGGTCCAAGATGTTGTTGTTTTCCAGGTGGCGGGCCAGTTGCATGTTGACGATTTTCTCAATGACCTTTGCGGGAACGAGAGCAGGGAGATGGGCCGGAAGTTCTTGAGGTCCCTGGGGTCCGCTTTGGGCTTCTTGAGGAGGGCGTTGATTTCGGCGTGCTTCCAGCTTTCTGAGAATGTGGCTGTTTCGAAGGAGATGTTGATGACCTTACGTAGTTGGGGTGCGATGGCTGCGTCTGCTTTGTTGAACACGTCGTGTGGGCATGCGCCAGCTGGAGATCCTGAGTGGATGCAGTTCATGACCTTGCGTGTCTCGTGGTCGTTGACGTTGGACCAGGAGGTCAGGCGGATGGCGCTGGTGGTGTTCACAGGGGAGGTGGAGTCTGGCGTAGTCGGGGGGGTCGTGGTGTTGAAGCTGTCGTGATTGTCAGCCATCTTGCGGTGGAAAAAGATGGCTAGTGAGTCGCACAGTTCTTGTGAGGGCGGGATGTCGTTGGCGCTGGGGTTGGAGAGTTGCTTTACGATGCTGAAGAGCTCTTTGCTGTTGTGTGCGTTGTTATCCAAGCGCTCTTTGGAGGAGGATCTCTTGGCTAATCTGATGAGGTGGTGGTGTAGTGAGTGGCGCCTTGTGGGCTGCGTGGTTGTCCGGTGTGCGTTCGTGGAGCCATGTCTTCTCCAGTTTCCGGCATGCACGTTTAGAGGTCTGGAGCTCGTCGGTGAACCAGGTGGCTCTCTTGTTGGCATGGCTATTGGAGGGTTTCTTGAGCGGGGCGAGGGTGTTGGCGCAGTCGTCGATCCACTGTCTGAGGTTGCGGGCTGCGGCGTCTGGGTTGGTGGGGTCGGTGGGTGGGTTCTTGGTGAGGGAGGTAATCAGCTGGTTTTCGGTGACTTTGCTCCAGGAGTGGCGAGGCAGCTGTTGGGTGTGGTGGTGTGTGGTTTGTTTCTTGAATGTGAAGTGGATGCAGCGGTGGTCGGTCCAGTGGAGTTCGGTGGTGTGGTCGAAGGCAACGTGGGAGCCTGTAGAGAAGACGGGATCCAGCGTGTGGCCGGCGGCGTGAGTGGGTGCGGTGACGAGTTGTCTGAGGCCGAGGTTGGTGATCAGGGTGGCAGAGTTGGCGTTGTTGTTGTTCTCGAGGTGGAAGTTCAGGCCCCTGAGGAGGATGTAGTCCAAGGAGGCGAGTGTGTGGGTGATGGCGAGGTCGGCGATGGAGTCGTTGAACTGAGCCCAGGGTCCGGGGGGTCTGTATGTGAGAAGTTGGCCTGATATATGATGCTCACTAGTTCTAGTGATCACCTTGTATTAGTCCAAACAACCCTTATGGTGATTGGTTTTAAGTCAACCTTATAGACCAGTTATCCTAATGGTAGCATGGACAAAGCAGTCTTAGGCTAAAACTCTTTTGGCATGTGAAGCCAGCTGTTTTACCACATATAACCCCTTGAATACCAGATGAAAGGACACCACACAGGTTGTTATGAAAATAAACAGTATATTGATTAATGACAAACACCTCTGAACTCTTTATGAGGTCAGAGGGCTAAGCACATGACAATCTCTTAGGAAAAATACGATAAGTTGGACAAAATTACAATGGTGCCGTAGGGGCACAACAAACCATATACTAAGTAAATGGTATAAGGAAATGATAGAAGGAATGGAGCTGTCCAGAGGCTGTAGGTTTGCTGGGACTACACTATCCTAACCTTAGGTAAGTAACAGGAGGCCCACGGGAGGCGTGTGCAGAGTGTGAACTCACACACGAGATGCGGAACAAAGTCAATGGACAGTACAGTTTACGAAAAAGGTAAGTACGGACAGTCTTTACTACTTAGGACTAAAACGACTGGAAATCAGGACACTAGGAGAGTTAATCTACCCTTGAGCACCGAAATGCTCTTGTTACCTCACCCGCGGGCTGCGGGTGCATAGGTGTCAAAGTGTGTTGGCTTTTCGCATCGAAGTCAATGGAGCCTTGAAGAAAGTTGCTGCAGGTGACCAGGAGGAAGATGTCCGGTGCGATCCACGGGTGGATCGAGGAAGAAGAGGACCTGAAAGCAGAGGGGACAGTGTTCAAAGTCACTAGCCAGTGACCGGAGTAGAACCAGGAGGGAACCAGGTGCTGTCGTCGTGATCAGGTGAAGAGTGGGCGCTTGTCTCTGCAGCCACGTGGACCAGCAGGTGACTTCGACGACCAGGATGAAGGCACGAGCTGTCCCACGCAGGCTCTCACTGTTGACGGTGTCGGATCCGGATTTGGAGTCAACAGGCCTTGGCAAAGGCAACCCACTCAGTGAGTGGAAACGGTGTCTGGAGTGGACCAGGAGGGTACGGGGTGCTCCTCTTTTGGAAGGGAGCAAGGGCCAGTCTGGAGCAACCAGACCAGCAGTGTAGATTTCAAGGATCGTCATCTAGGAGGTCACTAGCCAGCCGGCAGGTGACCAGACAACGCGTCGAGCAGCAACCAAGCAAAAGGGCCCCACGCAGATCTCGTGGATGCTGGAGGGCTGGTCTTCGGTTCAGGAGCTGCTCGGGTCTGGGGCTTCTCAATCCCCAAAGCACTTTCTCGAGGATGCCTCTGAAGTTGTGCTGGAAGCGAAGTGCAGTTTCTTCAAGATGGCCGGTCCCACGTGTCTCGTCGCACCCATGGATCTCAGCTGTGCTGCAGATGTAGGTTGAGGTCGGAGAGGTCTGGAAGTCTGGATCTCGTTGGGCTCTGAAGTCTGGTTCAACAAAGTGAACCGCTAGGACGCTTGATGGTGCCTGCAGTTGCAGGGTGGACACTCCTTGCCCACAAGGGAGATTCTTCAGTCTTCTGTGGAGCAGAACGTCGAAGTCCAGAGTTTCTTCTTGTAGAGTTTCAATTCAGGATAATCTAATTTGGAATTTGACCAGCTCCTACCTTTATTCTCCTAAAGGGGGCTGTACTGTGACTAGGTCACTCCCATGGGTGGGACCAGGAAGGGGGTTGGTTACACCCCCTATCCTTTGTCTGGTTTCGCGCCAGAGCTGGGGCTGGAGTGCCCCAGCAACTGGTTTGAACCGGTGTATGCACAGGGCACCTTGTGTGCCCCAGGCATGTCTCATTCCTTTCAGGCCTGGCCTACCCAATACACAAAATCCTGTCTGGGGTGGTGCTAGCACCTCCCAAGGCAGAAAACCCTTTGTTCAGACCTTCCTCGCTGGAAGGACTCCCAGCAGCAGGAGGTCAGACTTGTGTCAGTGGTGGCAGCATACATTTTGTGATGCTGAGGCTTCGTTTAACTTTAACCGGGGTCACAGTTACATACATGTCGTGTCCCTCTAAAAGGGTGGAATGCTACACCCGTCGCCAGAATTGGCGAGGGGGTAGTATTCCAATTCGTATGACACCTTACTCGACATGTTTTGATAATACTATACCAAAGTTAGCATCCAACCGCGAGGATTATAATGCACTTAAGAGTATATGGTATAGCGTTATCATGGAACAGCTATTAGGACTTGGTTCCGCAAGCTGCAGACGGGCTCAGCTCATGCCAGAGCACAATCTCACATAATTCCAAGCACTCTGCCTTCAGGATTGATAAGGCCTGCCATAAGAGTGACTGATAGGAGTATATCTGTCCATTTTGGGGTTAGATATAGGTATACTATATCTACAGCAAAGGGTGATTACACCACCTTGCCCCAGCTGTCTTACCAGCCAGTTGTGTCTGTTTAGATAGCCAGCCAGGGGTGGCATAATACATGCTTCAGCCCCTGGTAGGCCCTGGGTAAACCTATGCCGTGGGTACCTAAGGTACACTGTACAGGTACTGATAAGGTGGCCCAGTACCAATTGGTAAATGCACCTAAAGTACATGGATGTCAATTTCGAGAGAGAACAGCTAGGCTGTGCGTCTGATTAGCAGGCCCACAGCCAGGGAAAGTCGTAAATCAGTGAAGCAAAAAGCAAAAATCTGGGGTGACCATAGGATTGCAGACCCTACTCTCCTACATAACCCACCCCCCAAACTTAGGGACATTAAACTAACCTTGACCAGGTGAGTCTTCCTGTTCTAAGTGGAAATACCTGGAGAGACCATCTGCATTGCCATGGTAGGTACCAGGTCTGTGTTCCACTGTAAAGTCCATCCCCTGTAGGGAAATGGACCACCTAAGAAGTTTGGGGTTTTCACCCTTCATTTGATTTAGCCATAAGAGGGGCTTATGGTCGGTCTGAATCTTGAAGTGAGTTCCAAACAAGTATGGTCTCAACTTCTTCAGGGCCCAAACCACAGCAAAGGCCTCCCTCTCTATAGCTGACCAACGTTTCTCTCTAGGGGTCAGCCTTCTGCTTATAAAAGCAATGGGCTGGTCATGACCATCAATATTCAATTGAGATAGAACAGCTCCCACACCCCACTCAGAAGCATCTGTTTGGACAACAAAGGTTTTGGAGTAGTCTGGACTCTTGATAATAGGTGCAGAACACATGGCCTGCTTCAGGTCATCGAATGCCTTTTGACAGCTAACTGTCCACTGAACTTTCTTTGGCATTTTCTTACTTGTCAGGTCATTAAGTGGTGTCACAATGGACCCATAATTTTTGACAAATTTCCTATAGTAACCAGTCAGGCCCAAGAAAGCTCGAACCTGAGTCTGGGTGGTTGGAGGAGCCCAGTCCCTGATTGACTGTATTTTGCTCTCCAGTGGCTGAACTTGGCCTCCACCCACAAGGTGGCCCAGGTACACAACCTGACTCTGCCCTATCTGGCACTTGGTGGCCTTGATAGTGAGGCCTGCCTTCTGCAGGGCCTCCAAAACTTTCCTCAGGTGGATCAGGTGATCCTCCCAGGTGGAGCTAAAGACAGCAATATCATCTAGATATGCTGCACAAAAGTCATCCAGCCCATTGAGACCTTGATTCACCAACCTTTGAAAAGTGGCAGGTGCATTTTTCAAACCAAAGGGCATCACCACAAATTGGTAATGACCTCCTGGGGTAGAAAATGCTGTTTTGGCCTTGGCATCCTCAGCTAACCTGATTTGCCAATAACCAGCTGTTAGGTCAAATGTACTCAAGAAGGTGGCAGAAGCCAACTTATCTATGAGTTCATCTGCCCTAGGTAATGGATGGGCATCTGTCTTAGTGACAGCATTGAGACCCCTGTAGTCTACACAAAACATCATCTCTCTCTTACCAACCTGGGTGTGAGGTTTTGGCACTAGAACTACAGGACTAGCCCAAGGGCTCTCTGAGGGTTCAATGACTCCCAATTCCAACATCTTTTGTACTTCTTTCTTTATGCAGTCCCTGACGTGGTCAGGTTGCCTGTAGATTTTACTCTTGACAGGCAGACTGTCACCAGTGTCCACCTCATGGGTGCACCAGTTTGTCTGAATGGGTGTCAGTGAGAACATTTGTCTAAAGGATTGAAGAACCTGTTTGCAATCCTCTTGTTGGCGCTCAGAGAGGCTGTCAGAAAAGACTACACCATCTACTGACCCATCATCAGGGTTCTGAGTGAGCAGGTCTGGGAGAGGGTCTCTTCCTCCTGCCCCTCATTTGTGGCCATGAGCAATCCCATGTCCTCCCTGTCGACAAATGCCTTGAGCCTGTTTACATGAAGCACCCTTTGGGGGCTCCTGGGAGTTCCAAGGTCCACCAGGTAGGTGACCTCTCCCTTTTGCTCAATGATGGTATGGGGTCCAGACCATTTGTCTTGGAGAGCTGCTGGGGCCACTGGCTCCAACACCCACACCTTCTGCCCTGCATGATAAACAGTTAGGACAGCCTTTTGGTCATGCCAAGCTTTTTGAAGTTCTTGGCTGGCCTCAAGGTTTTTGGATGCCTTCTCCATGTACTCTGCCATCCTGGAGCGGAGACCAAGTACATAGTCCACTATGTCAAGTGTAGGCTTTTTGAGAGGTAACTCCCATCCTTCCTTCACAAGACATAGGGCTCCTCTAACAGGATGCCCAAACAGAAGCTCAAAAGGGCTTTAGCCAACCCCCTTCTGTGCGACCTCTCTGTAAGCAAACAGGAGGCAGGGTAAAAGGATGTCCCATCTTCGCCTAAGCTTTCCAGGTAACCCTTTTATCATCCCTTTTAGGGTCTTGTTGAATCTTTCCACAAGCCCATTGCACTGTGGGTGATATGGTGTGGTAAATTTGTAATTTACACCACACTCCTTCCACATTGCAGTCAAGTATCCTGACATGAAGTTTGCACCTCTGTCAGAGACAATCACCTTAGGAAACCCCACTCTGGAGAAAACTCCAAGTAGGGCCCAGGCCACAACAGGAGCTGTAGTGGTCCTAAGGGGAATAGCTTCTGGATACCTGGTCGCATGATCTACTACCACCAGTATAAATCTGTGCCCAGATGCTGTTGGGGGGTCCATTGGTCCAACAATGTCTATCCCCACGCTCTCAAAGGGCACCCCCACCACAGGTAGTGGTACCAGGGGGGCCTTTGTTGTGCCACCTGATTTGCCACTGGCTTGACAGGTGACACATGAGCCACAAAACTCTTTGGTATCCTCAGACATGTGAGGCCAGTGAAAGTGTGGGGCAAGCCTGTCCCAAGTCTTGTTCTGGCCTAAGTGACCTGCAAGGGGAATTTCATGGGCTAAGGTGAGAAGGAAACCTCTAAGTGACAAGGGGATGACCAGCCTCCTCGTAGCACCAGGATTGGGGTCTCTTGCCTCAGAGTATAAGAGTCCTTCATCCCAATATACCTTGTGGGCACCTGTAGCATTCCCTGCAGCCTCGGCAGCAGCCTGCTGTCTGAGGGGTTCAAGGGAGGAACAGTCTAACTGTACCTGCCTCAAGTCTGCCCTGGAAGGTCCCCCTGTCCCAAGAAACTCAACCTGTTCAGGTTCAAGCTCTTCTAGGACAGTTCCTTCTGGGGTCTTTGGGTCAGCCTCCTGAGAGGTCCGATCCTCAACCTGAGGCAGGGGGGAAGGCTCTGCCTTACCCCTACTGCTCTTCCTCTTGGGTAGTGTCTGGTCCATTCTTCCAGGATCCAGGACCTGTTCAGCTGGGCATTTCTTGGCCTGTGACCTGGTCACAGCAAGGACATGTGAGGAGAGACCTAACATTTCTACATGAGTCCTGTACTCCACATCTGACCACATGGAAGAGTCCAAATCATTGCCCAAGAGACAAACTACTGGGAGGTCTGAACTAACTACAACCCTTTTGAGGCCAGTTACCCCTCCCAAGGAGAAGTTAACAACTGCCATACTGTGATTGGTATTGACGTTGCTAGCATTGGTCACAAGGTAGTCTGAACATAGCATGATCTGATCAGGGTCCACAAAGGCTGGTGTCACCATAGTGACACTGGCACATGTGTCCCTGTAGGCCTGAGCCATTTTTCCATTGATTAAAGGCGTTTGCCTGTATTTGCCCAGAGTACAGGGACTTACAGTAGGGGTCATATCGATGTCCCCAGTACAAACAAGAACAGCCTGAGTAGGTATTCTGACTAAGTCAGAACCCACCTCAGTTCCCAGGGTTAACCCTACTAGAGCCTTGGGAGGTGCACTACCACTACTAACTGTACTAGGAGGTGCAGGTGTCTTAGGGACAGTAGAGGTAGGAGTTGGGCCTTTCTTGGTACACTCACTAAACCAGTGAGTCTTACTTTGACAGTACTGGCACAATGGTTTCTTTGGACCATCATTATTCTTCTTTTGGGGATTCTGGGACCCACCCTCCTTAGATTGTTGGGGCCCTGTTGAAGACTTCTGGTCATTTTGCTTATTCTCATTATTACCCTTCTGGTCTACTTTCTTTTGGCCACCACCCTGGTTCTGGTTCTGCTGCTTGACCCTGGTTCTGACACATCTGTCTGCCTTCTTTCCCAATTCTTGGGGGGAGGTCAGATCTGAGTCAATCAGGTGCTGATGCAACAACTGGTTCTGACAATTATTTAAGATTTGCTCTCTCATAATTAGATTATACAATCCTGTGTAATCAGTAACTTTACTTCCCAGTAACCAGCCTTCCAAAGCCTTAGTGGCACAATCAACAACGTCAGTCCAATCCTGAGCCTGAGTTTTCTGGGTGTCTCTGACCATCAACCTGTACTGTTCAGTTGTTAAGCCAAACCCATCAATCAGTGCAGTTTTCAGGACTTGGTAATCATTAGCATCCTCATCTCTAACAGTGAGGAGCTTATCTCTACCTTTGCCTTCAAAGGAGAGCCACAATATAGCTGCCCACTGACTCTGGGGTACCTGCTGTACTTTGCAGGCCCTCTGCAGAGCAGTTATCCATTTGTGGATATCATCTCCTGCCTTATAGGAGGGCACTATTTTACTCAGGTTTCTAGTATCAAAACCCCTTTCTTTATCCCTAGGGATATTGCCGCCACCAGTGGCTACTGTCCCACTCAACTGTTTCTCTCTAGCAAAGGCAAGTTTCTCTTTGGCAAGGGCAAGTTCTTCCCTTTGAATCCTCAGATTAGCTTCCTTCATCTTTGCCTCATGCTCTCTCCTCTGAGGGGAAGTCATCCTCCTCTAAGCAGATGCATGAGAGGCACGAGAGTGAACAGATCTGTTGGAGTCCCTAGAATGAGATCTATCTCTTCTGACCCCAAAGTTAGGCCTGCTTGTGGATGGCACTGGGAGTCCCCCAGTTCCATCCCTACGTAGGTCTAAGTTGGCCCTTGTAAGTCTGCTGACTAAAGGTTGCCCATTGACTGCCTCATCTTCAGATACATCCCCTTCTTCCCTACTATCTACATTCTCTGTTTCAGGTAGGTTAGAGTCTGGATCACCTTCTAAGGGGGGCATGCTCCCATCTGGATTAGAGGGGCCTGTGTTAGAAGCCCTTCTAGCATCATATGTCTCTAAGAGACCTAACAGAAAGGGAGTGGTAGGGTTAGAACCCTGTTTCAGTTTCCTGGAGGTACACAATTGTCTCATCTCCTGGAAGCTAAGAGCTGCATATCTGGAAAGTGCATGTTAAGGGTCACTAATCACAAGGGGAGTCACTGAGGCCTCTCCTGTGATAGACATGCTTTCTAGTGAGGTGTGGTGTGTGCAACTACATACACTATGGGTTTTCCTACTGATCCCTTGCTAAGAGTTGTAGTCGTAGTCAGGGTGTGCTAGGCCCTTTCTACTACAACAGCTGGTTCAGTAGAACTCAGAGTATTTCTAAGCTTGTTATATGTACCTATAGTACCTTATGTGATCTTTCAAATGA
Source organism: Lissotriton vulgaris (assembly GCF_964263255.1). Taxonomy (NCBI): domain Eukaryota; kingdom Metazoa; phylum Chordata; class Amphibia; order Caudata; family Salamandridae; genus Lissotriton; species Lissotriton vulgaris. The sequence continues at coordinate 1,924,657,527 of NC_141694.1, forward strand.
TATTTCAAGATTATATTTGGTAAAAACAACAGCAAGCTCAAATCCCAACCGCTGCACACCAATGTGAGAAGTTGCCCTGATATATGATGCTCACTAGTTCTAGTGATCACCTTGTATCAGTCCAAACAACCCTTATGGTGATTGGTTGTAAGTCAACCTTATAGACCAGCTATCCTAATGGTAGCATGGACAAAGCAGTCTTAGGCTAAACTCTTTTGGCATGTGAAGCCAGCTGTTTTACCACATATAACCCCTTGAATACCAGATGAAAGGACACCACACAGGTAGGTATGAAAATAAACAAGATATTTATTAATAACAAACACCTCTGAACTCTTTATGAGGTCATAGGGCTAAGCACATGAAAATCTCTTAGGAAAAATATGATAAGTTGCACAAAATTACAATGGTGCCCTAGGGGCACGAAAAACCATATACTAAGTAAATGGTATAAGGAAATCGATAGAAGGAATGGAGCTGTCCAGAGGCTGTAGGTTCGCTGGGACTACACTTCCCTAAACTTAGGTAAGTAACAGGAGGCCCACGGGACGCGTGTGCAGAGTGTGAACTCACACGCGAGATGCGGAACTAAGTCAATGGACAGTACAGTTTACGAAAAAGGTAAGTACGGACAGTCTTTACTACTTAGGACTAAAACGAGTGGAAATCTGGACACTAGGAGAGTTAATCTACCCTTGAGCACCAAAATGCTCTTGTTACCTCACCCACGGGCTGCGGGTGCATAGGTGTCAAAGTGTGTCGGGTTTCCGCGTCGAAGTCAATGGAGCCTTGAAGAAAGATGCTGCAGGCGACCAGGAGGAAGATGTCCGGTGCGATCCATGGGTGGATCAAGGAAGAAGAAGACCTGAAAGCAGCGGGGACAGTGTTCAAAGTCACTAGCCAGTGACCGGAGTGGAACCAGGAGGGAACCAGATGCTGTTGTCGCGATCAGGTGAAGAGTGGACGCTTGTCTCTGCAGCCACGTGGACCAGGAGGTGCCTTCGACGACCAGGATGGAGGCACGAGCTGTCCCACGCAGGCTCTCACTGTCGGCGGTGTCGGATCCGAATTTGGAGTCAACAGGCCTTGGCAAAGGCAACCCACGCGGTGAGTGGGAACGGCATCTGGAGTGGACCAGGAGGGTCCGGGTGCTCCTCTTTTGGAAGGGAGCAAGGGCCAGTCTGGAGCAACCAGACCAGCAGTGTAGATTTAAAGGATCGTCGTCTAGGAGGCCACTAGCCAGCCGGCAAGTGACCAGACAATGCGTCGAGCAGCAACCAAGCAAATGGGCCCCACGCAGATCTTGTGAATGCTGGAGGGCTGGTCTTCGGTGCAGGAGCTGCTCGGGGCTGGGGCTTCTCAATCCCCAAAGCACTTTCTCGAGGATGCCTCTGAAGTTGTGCTGGGAGCGAAGTGCACTTTCTTCAAGATGTCCGGTCCCACGTGTCTCGTTGCACCCACGGATCTCAGCTGTGCTGCAGATGTAGGTTGAGGTCGGAGAGGTCTGGAAGTCCGGATCTCGTCGGGCTCTGAAGTCTGGGTCCGGCAGGAAGGACGAAAAAGTGAACCGCTAGGACGCTTGATGGTGCCTGCAGTTGCAGGGTGGACACTCCTTGCCCACAAGGGAGATTCTTCAGTCTTCTGTGGAGCAGAACGTCGAAGCCCAGAGTTTCTTCTTGTAGAGTTTCAATTCAGGATAATCTAATTTGGAATGGGACCAACTCCTACCTTTATTCTCCTAAAGGGGGCTGTACTGTGACTAGCGGTACAAAAGGGAGTGGTGATGGATGGAGAATCTGAATCAAACAAACACTCACACCCAGTCAAAAGATCTGGGTTTAATACATCACCGTTCTTTAGCCCGCTCTGCCACCCCAGTATGACAATGTTCTGCATTCTGTCCATCACCTGTTGTTTTTGCCTTTGTCGCCCCGAGTGGGATGGGTATGCTCAGACATGAGTTCCATGCTCTCCACACCACTGGATTCAAGCTATCCAGGCTGATGACGGCTGATAGCCAGAAACCGGTCCTTGGATGCTTGATTCCGGTCCAGGAAAGCCATGGCTTGGCAGTTCGGGCTGGACTGTTCCCATGAGGCACAGGGTCAAGGCTGATTTGCATATGGCCATGTCTGACCTGGGGTGGTATGGAGTGCAAAAAAACGATGGATTTAGGCCCAGATCTCTGTACTGGGGTGAATGTATGACAATGTTCTGCATTCTGTCCTTCACCTGTTGGTTTTGTACTGTGACTAGGTCCCTCCCATGGGTGGGACCAGGAAGGGGGGTGGTTACACCCCCTATCCTTTGTCCAGTTTCGCGCCAGAGCTGGGGCTGGAGTGCCCCAGCAACTGGTTTGTACCGGTGTATGCAAAGGGCACCTTGTGTGCCCCAGGCATGTCTCATTCCTTTCAGGCCTGGCCTACCCAATACACAAAATCCTGTCTGGGGTGGTGCTCGCACCTCCCAAGGCAGGAAACCCTTTGTCCATGCCTCCCTCGCTGGAAGGACTCCCAGCAGCAGGAGGTCAGACTTGTGTCTGTGGTGGCAGCATCCATTTTGTGATGCTGAGGCTTTGTTTAACTTTAACCGGGGTTCACAGTTACATACATGTCGTGTCCCTCTAAAAGGGTGGAATGCTACCCCCGTCACCAGAATTGGCGAGGGGGTAGTATTCCAATTCGTATGACACCTTACTCAACATGTTTTGATAATGCTATACCAAAGTTAGCATTCAACCGTGAGGATTATAATGCACTTATGAGTATATGGTATAGCGTTATCATGGAACAGCTATTAGGACTTGGTTCCGCAAGCTGCAGACGGGCTCAGCTCATGCCAGAGCACCATCTCACATAATTCCAAGCACTCTGCCTTCAGGATTGATAAGGCCTGCCATAGGAGTGACTGATAGAAGTATATGTGTCCATTTTGGGGTTAGATATAGGTATACTATATCTACAGCAAAGGGTGATTACACCACCTTGCCCCAGCTGTCTTACCAGCCTGTTGTGTCTGTTTAGATGGCCAGCCAGGGGTGGCATAATATATGCTTCAGCTCCTGGTAGGCCCTGGGTACACCTATGCCCTGGGTACCTAAGGTACACTGTACAGGGACTGATAAGGTGGCCCAGTACCAATTGGTAAATGCACCTAAAGTACATAGATGTCAATTTAGAGAGATAACAGCAAGGCTGTGGGTCTGATTAGCAGGCCCACAGCCAGGGAAAGCCGTAAACCAGGGAAGCAAAAAGCAAAAATCTGGGGTGACCATAGGATTGCAGACCCTACTCTCCTACACTGTAGATGAGTGTTCCTCTGAGGGTGGTTTTGGGGTCAGTGTGGATCCGGAAGTGCAGGTGTTCGGCGGTGTTGAGGGCGTCATCTGCGTGGGTGGCGACCTTGAATGTGGACTTGTGGACGATGGCTATACCCCCTCCGATTCCGTTGGCACGATCCCTGCGGGTGATCTTGTAGCCGTCCGGGATGGCTATGACGAAGTCAGGCGCCGAGGAGTCGTTCCACCAGGTCTCGGTCAGGAAGGCCACATCTGGTGCGGGGTGTCAGGCTGATCCCAGAGCTCGACTGCGTGTTTGCGTGTGAAGCGGGTGTTGAGGAGTATGCAGAGGAGGTGTTTGGGTCCAGTCCTTGGAGGCTTGGTAGTTCTGTCGCAGGTAAAGCTGCAGGTGTGGCAGGAGAAGAGTCCGTGGGTCCGTTTTGGGGCGGCCTGGCAGCAGGTGTGGTTTCATAGTGGATTCTGGTGTTGTGGCGTTCGCGGGGTCCAGGAGTTCGGGCGCTGGGCACGGTCCAGGCGCGGACAGGTGCAGATGGGCGTGCTTCTCGGCCTGCATATGAGGTGGCAGGAGGGCGGGGCCACAGGGAGGCAGCGTCAGGAAATGGCCGGATCTGGAGCGGCGGGGGGTGGGGGAACTAGCGCACAGGGCAGAAGGGAAGGAAAAAATCCCAGGAGCAAGGAGGCAGCAAGGAGGCAGTCAGGTGACGAGCAGCGGCGTGGGGGTGACCTGCCTGCAAGCAGGGTGAAAGGCCGCTCCTGCTACCGCTTCTCGGCCTGCATATGAGGTGGCTTGGGAGGGAGGAGCAGCTGGGAGGCATGAGCGGGGAGGCGAATGGGTGAGCAGGGGGTGGGGCCACAGGGAGGCAGCGGCGGGAAAGGGACGGATCGGGAGCGGCAGGGGAGCGGGGGGAACTGGCACACAGGGCAGAGGGAAGGAAAAAAGCCCAGGAACGAGGAGGCAGCAAGGAGGCAGTCAGGTGATGAGCAGCGGCGTGGGGGTGACCTGCCTGCAAGCAGGGTCAAAGGTACAACATTCTAATATGGCTGGCGGTGTCTGAAAGACACCGCCACCATATAGAACCCTTTTCCGTCCAGTCGACATGTCGACCTGGCGGAAAAGCGGCGGGCGGTCTTGCCGTCCGCTGTGGACCCCCCAGCTATTATATTATGGAGGGCGTCATTCCTGCACGGATGGCGGGCGGAGTGCCCCCGCCAGGCCAGCGGTGGATAGCGTTGGCCTTGCGGGGGTGATCCGTCTGCCATCCTAATGGAGCCCCATATGTTTGTAATTAACTTACAAACACATGGTGCTCCTGGCTCACTCCTGCAAGGGAAACGCTTCGGCCACACTCCCCTCACCCTTCCCACTTCTTACTAGTGAGTCTGAAGAGCAAGTGAAAGGGAAGTCGGACCTGAAGGAAAAATCTGAGCTGGGGGAAAGCGTGAGCCCCTCTTGTTTTAAATGTAACAGTACAAACAAAGCATAGGTCACTTTTAGAAAGTAACATTAATTTTTCTGTGTAATGCCTCTGAAGTCGTCAGTTAGTCCCTTCTGCTGATTTTCCCATTTGACGCTCCGTGATGTGGTTCGTTCAGATAGAAATTAAAAACCCTCAACTCCGATAACAGCCACCCAGCAATTTCTTTGAAGATCGCAAGCTTCACCTTGAACTTCACAGTATGATGATGATGTACGTCTGGCATGGCACTCGTCTTTTTCTGAAAAATATTTAGATGCTCAACAACCATTGTCAAAGCCAATAGGTCTACCGTTGACCGCCAGCCTTTTGACTTTGTCAAAGCTTGTTGTGTTTTCTTATAGTTTAAAAAAAACGTAATTGTTAGGGAAGCCACTTGGCCGAAGGAATCTAAGGAAAAACATTGCCTTGAAGAAAAATATTCTTTGGTCTCAAGAAGCACAGATTACCATTGTAGGCCCTGGGGCCTGAAGGGACTACTGTATATGTGGCTATTGGACAGAATAACCTCACTCACAATTCAGACAACCAATGGCGGAAGTGGGCTGACCCTCCTCCCCAAGCTGTATTCTGCGGAGGTTGGAAGGAAAATGTGAATCACACAAAAACAGACCAATGGATGGAGAGGCTGTTTGAAAGCCTCTATATGTAAATGATACATATAATTTCGGTACAATTAAAAGGTCTTGGCTAATGTGGAGAAGTGTGGCTCACAGTGTAGAGCAGGCAGACCCGGAAGCTGAGGTCAGACCTGGGACCAGGGTTCAATTCCCGACGCGAGCTCAAATGTCCACGGACTCGATAATTCTCGCTTCGGAGCCTGCTCTAATCATGGGTTCTCACTCTGCAACTCTGGGCATTAAGCTTGCTTAATCTCCACAACGGCCCCCCTGCGGCGGGATGCCTGGCTTTCACCTTGGGGATGCCCTGTAGGGGCTATCTCACAGGGAAAAAGCCAGGACGGGTTCCCAAGGCAAGCGCCGGGAAACCTCCGGGTAGCTGTGCGCTCAATAAATGCAATAATAATAATAATAATAATAATAATAATGCTAGACCAAAAAAATCATGTAATTTGTTTCTTATCAAAAATATCAAATATATTTCCATGACTATTTACATGAGTATGGATTTAAAACTGGAGGCATGTTTGAAAAGGCAACAATTCATTACACTCAACTCAAAAACATTTGGACGAGAGCACATTTCTGAGCGTGATCTGCACTCGTGTATGTGCTACAAATTCTAAGAAGGAACAGTACAAGCATAACCATCAGGATTCAAGGAAGCCGGGCCGAAGAAGGCTGAAATGCCAGAAACCGGTCCCTGGTAGCTTGTCTCCTTTCTGGTGAAGAATTGGCTTGGTAGTTTGGTCTGCCCTGTTCCCATGATGCACTGGGCCAGGGTCAGACTAATTTGCATATAGCCAAGTTCTGAGCTGGGATGGTGCAGTGAGCTAAAAAACGGTGATGGATCAAGCCCTGATCTTTGGACTGGGTAAGAGTGGTCTGCTTAATTCAGACACTCTGTTCATCACCACCCCCTTTTCTGAATCTCACTGTCACAGGAGCAAAGGTGTGTCTTTCACTGTCACAGGAGCAAAGGTCTGTCTCTCGCTGTCACAGGAGCAAAAGTCTGTCTCTCTCTGTCTCTCACTGTCACAGGAGCAAGGGCCTGTCTCTCACTGTCAAAGGAGCAAAGGCCTGTCTCAGACTGTCACAGGAGCAAAGGTCTGTCTCTCACTGTCACAGGAGCAAAGGCCTGTCTCTCACTGTCACAGGAGCAAAGGTATGTCTCTCACTGTCACAGGAACAAAGGTCTGTCTCTCGCTGTCACAGGAGCAAAGCTGTGTCTCTCGCTGTCACAGGAGCAAAGGTCTGTCTCTCACTGTCACAGGAGCAAAGGTCTGTCTCTCACTGTCACAGGAGCAAAGGTGTGTCTCTCACTGTCACAGGAGCAAAGGTCTGTCTCTCACTGTCACAGGAGCAAAGGTCTGTCTCAGACTGTCACAGGAGCAAAGGTCTGTCTCTCACTGTCACGGGAGCAAAGCTCTGTCTCTCACTGTCACAGGAGCAAAGGTGTGTCTCTCACTGTGACAGGAGCAAAGGTCTGTCTCTCACTGTCACAGGAGAAAAGGTGTGTCTCTCACTGTCACAGGAGCAAAGGTCTGTCTCTCACTGTCACAGGAGCAAAGGTATGTCTCTCACTGTCACAGGAGCAAAGGCCTGTCTCTCGCTGTCACAGGAGCAAAGCTGTGTCTCTCGCTGTCACAGGAGCAAAGGTCTGTCTCTCACTGTCACAGGAGCAAAGGTCTGTCTCTCACTGTCACAGGAGCAAAGGTGTGTCTCTCACTGTCACAGGAGCAAAGGTCTGTCTCTCACTGTCACAGGAGCAAAGGTCTGTCTCAGACTGTCACAGGAGCAAAGGTCTGTCTCTCACTGTCACGGGAGCAAAGCTCTGTCTCTCACTGTCACAGGAGCAAAGGTGTGTCTCTCACTGTGACAGGAGCAAAGGTCTGTCTCTCACTGTCACAGGAGAAAAGGTGTGTCTCTCACTGTCACAGGAGCAAAGGTCTGTCTCTCACTGTCACAGGAGCAAAGGTCTGTCTCTCACTGTCACAGGAGCAAAGGTCTGTCACAGGAGCAAAGGTCTGTCACAGGAGCAAAGGTCTGTCTCTCACTGTCACAGGAGTAACGGTCTGTCTCTCACTGTCACAGGAGCAAAGGTCTGTCTCTCACTGTCACAGGAGCAAAGGTCTGTCTCTCACTGTCACAGGAGCAAAGGCATGTCTCTCACTGTCACAGGAGCAACAGTCTGTCTCTCACTGTCACAGGAGCAAAGGTCTGTCTCTCACTGTCACAGGAGCAAAGGTCTTTCACAGGAGCAAAGGTCTGTCTCTCACTGTCACAGGAGCAACGGTCTGTCTCTCACTGTCACAGGAGCAAAGGTCTGTCTCTCACTGTCACAGGAGCAAAGGTCTGTCTCTCACTGTCACAGGAGCAAAGGCCTGTCTCTCACTGTCACAGGAGCAAAGGTCTGTCTCTCACTGTCACAGGAGCAAAGGTCTGTCACAGGAGCAAAGGTCTGTCTCTCACTGTCACAGGAGCAAAGGTCTGTCTCTCACTGTCACAGGAGCAAAGGTCTGTCTCTCACTGTCACAGGAGCAAAGGTCTGTCTCTCACTGTCACAGGAGCAAAGGTATGCCTCTTAGGAGATCAAAGCTACCATTTATAACCAAGGAGACGAATTTCATTCATTTGTGAAAAGTTGGATTCTATGCTCTTCAGATGTGGTCCTCTGAACTGTAGAATTGTCTACTGGCTGGTGGGGCCACAGAAATCCACTAAAGTTTGCAGTACATCTGGGCAGATGTCACGTGTCCTTCTGTACCAATATCACATTTTATCCTGAGACAAGATAATGTACATGCCAAATCTGCCTTTATGTTACAAGTAGTGTTAGTGTTCTACTGAAGTTAGGAAATAGTACTGTAGTTAGTGTAGCCTTCACAAAAGGACCAAAGTCCTCAACAGCTGAACATCGGAAGGGTCATTGACTGGTGTTGTTATGTTTAGTGTCTAAAGGAATTACACATCACAGAAGGAGGTGTTTGTGATCTTGAATAGCAGCACTGTTGGGTCATGCAGTTTTGTAAGCTATGCTCTGAGAAATGAAATAAAGGGCTTTCAGGAGGCGCCACAGTTCATTCGCCATTGGAAATGCGTCATCTGCCACTCTTCTGTGTTGAACCAATGAGTGAGCTCGGCTGCAGCACTCGCCCTTGTTCACACCTTAATGAAACCGGAGACCTGGAGCTCAGTGCAGGATTGAATGAAGGCCACACCCAGCGGGAGGTTGTGTTCTTAGAGCGCCTGACGAATCAGGTGCAAGTGGAGTACTTTGCCAGAAAAAATCCCTTTGAGCTACTCAAGGTTCTGTAGGCCTGGGACCTTTGACCTTTGTAATTTATCGATCATTTTATAACCCACAAATGTACTTGGAAAATGTTGTCTATTAACATCATTTGTATTTAATTGATAATAGACTTCCTCCCCCACACTATAAGCACATGCTTGCTCCACGCCTTCAGCTAGTCAGGGCTTGTCAGCCAGCAGTGACTGCTTCCAAGGTAAGCATGGGCTCCAAAGCCACCGTGCGAAGCACCACGGGCGGCTCTCTGGTCCCCCCACCCTTACAGGGGGAGGAAGTCTATTATCAATTAAATACAAATGATGTTAAGAGACGTGCTTGGTGCGCGGTGATGTCGGCGGAGCTCCACGTCTCCGCGTGATCACCTGAGCTCCTTGCTCCACCCCCGCTGGTGGCCGGCTGCTGGTGATGCTACTGCTGGTGATGCTGCAGGTGATGGATGACGTGCAGGCTGGCTGGTGTTCGAGTGCCGAATTGAGACAATTTGGTGGATTTTGGAGACGTCAATGTTATATCGTGGGCCCAAGGCCCACATGAGGTTAAATGACTGCGACACGGACACCAGATGGATAGTGGGTTAGTGAGCCTCGAGCACGTGCGCTCGGCTCTCTTTATTAGCTGTGTCACATGGTCTCGTGACATCAGTGGTGGGTGGGTGTTAGGTGTTTCATTACAGTAGAACAACTAGACTGTGTCTGCTAGGACACAACATTCCTCCCAAAATTTGATAAAATTTAAGGAAAGACAAAAGTCCGAACCTGTGGGAGGATGTACATAAATATACAGTAATTACAAATTTACGATAAGTCTCTTCAGCTGCTTGCTTGATGACGACGGTGGAAATTGCTGCTGAAACTTTAGTTCTTTTTGGCTTGACGTCTTGGTTCTTGGTGGGCGTGCGCTTGTGGACTTGCGCCTTGGACGTGTTTTGGTCAGTCCACTGAGATCTTGTTTTTGAGGATGACGTCAACAGGATGACCAGATGTTAGACTGGGATGATGTTGTCTTACGCTGGTCCGTCGGTTTCTTTACTGTCAGCAGCTTGGCTTCACATTACAAAGGATGGAGTGTCTGTAGGACATTCTTCTCACTCGGATGCCTCTCTCTCGGGTGTTCTCCTGCCACGAGATGTACCGGAGGCCCTTTGCATCAGGTTTCCACTAGGCCGGGTATTATTCCACAGCGTTGCTCCAACTCCACAGTCTGCGTGTGAATGGAGGAGACGATGAGGGTAATACCTCACAAAGTCCGTAGCTCCACCTGGCGGGTAGTTTGTTGACTCCTGCCTTTGCGCACAAGTTTTTCTTCTTCCTGGGACGTGCAGGTTAGACGGCGATGGTCCATCTCTCGTGTCGGGACCCTCTGCCACCGGTGTCCCTGAGGCCTTTGCCCCTTGGATCTCCATGGGCTGGAGTGGAATGGTCAGTTTCCTTGTTCAGGCCATCTGAGCTCCCTCCGCATCCAGACTTCCGCTCGATCCCAAAGGTGGGTGTTGCCAATGGTCCGGCCTGTGCTCTCCTACCGTCCACGGGTCGTCAGGGTCTTGTGAATGGGTGCCTGTTCTGTTCTTGGTGCTCTCAGTGTTTTCCTGGACGTGTGCTTCACTGTACACAATGTTGTGGTGTGTGTCACCTCTTCTTCTTCTTGTAGGTGTGTGGTCTTGTTACACCTTTCTTCACCTTTTCCAGATGTTCCTGATGGCGTCGTGCCACATGACTTCTTACTTCAGTTCTTTTCTTCTTCTTCATTGCATCGTGCCACTCTTCTATCTTTCTTTTTCGCGACACGGTGCGGTCACCTTTCTTTCTTTGTCTTGCTGACCAGGCTTATTCAAGCAGCGTGCACTCCGCCTGTTTCCGTCTGGTCTTGTCCTGTCATTAGGACACTGTCTTCTCTCCTTTCTTCGGTGACTGGACCGGTCATTACGATCTTCTCTCTTGCCTCCTATTACTTCTTTTCTTGTAAGGGTTGCGTCCGTCTCTCCGGGTCTTCTTTCGGACCTTCTCCTGATCTCTCAGTTCACGGACGTCTTACGGCAGGACATCTTCATTCTGACTTCTTGGCAGAATACTTTTGCTGCGCCTTTATGGCGGGTCAGTATTCCGGCGACCTGTTGGCAGGTCGGTTATCTTCTTTTTCCTTCACGGCGATTATCTTGGTGATCGGCTTTTGTTTGGGCGCACCTCTGGCTTGTCGGATCATCCTTTTCTTCTTGGGCGATCTTCTTTGCTACCAGATGGGGTGGACAGCTTCCTCTTCGTGAGTCTTCTCGCTATCCGTGATCGTTGGGATCGCTATTTGTTCTGCTGCAGTGCTTTTACGTTGGCGCAATTTCGCCTGCGCTCTTCGTGTGCTCTGCTGTTTCCGGAGGGTTAACTTCACAGCTCCATGGACCTTCTCCGGTGGGTGCATTTCTCGTGCACGCTTCCGGTGAGGCTCTTTAACTTCTTGGGGCGTTGACCGTGCTTGGTTGCTTCGCCTCCTTTTGGCTGCGGGGTAACTTTGCGTTACTCTTTCGTTGCACATCAGTGTGCATTGCAGTGGCAAGTTCTGGCTTCACTTGATACCGTCGTGATACATCTTCAGTGTAGCTTTGTTCCTTGCGGTTCTTTGGATTCTTTGGCGTTGTCGCTCTTCCACGTGCATATAGCACTTTTCTTCTTCACACTTGGGTACTTGCCTCGCACGTCTTCTGGTGCTTTGGGTGTGGCTTCCTCTCTGTTGAGCGCTGTCCTGTACTGTCTGCGTCCGGGGTACACTTGCGCTCTTCCATCGGTTGCCTTTGGATCTTGCTGCTTGCGGTAGACGTCTTGACTCTCAATCAATCAATCAATCAATCATAACACTTGTATAGCGCGCTAGTCACCCGGGAGGGTCTCAAGGCGCTTTGGGGAGGGGGTCCGCTACTGCTCGAACAGCCAGGTCTTGAGTTGTCTCCTGAAGGCGAGATGGTCCTGGGTCAGTCGGAGGTGGATGGGGAGGGAGTTTCATGTCTTGGCCGCCAGGTAGGAGATGGATCTGCCTCCGGCGGTGGCTCTTCGTATGCGTGGTACGGCGGCGAGGGCGTGGCTGGTGGATCGTAGCTGGAGGGTGGGCGTGTAGAAGGTCAGTCGATCGTTGAGGTACTTGGGGCCCAGGTCGTGGAGAGACTTGTGTGCGTGGGTGAGGAGCCTGAACGTGATCCTCTTGTTTATGGCGAGCCAGTGCAGGTCCCTCAGGTGGCCGGAGATGTGGCTACGTCGGGGGATGTTCAGGATGAGTCGGGCGGAGGCGCTCTGGATGCGTTGGAGTCTCCTCTGTAGCTTGGCTGTGGTTCCGGCGTAGAGGAAGTTTCACGGCACTGAGTCGGCGCTCACAGTAGTGACAGACAATATACGATCAAGGGTCGACCGAGGCCAGACCACTCTTTTTGTCCTCTTAGATCTGACCGCCGCCTTTGATACCCTATCTCCCTCGACCTTAACAGCTCGGCTAAGGGAGATAGGGGTGGAGGGTCCAGCACTGATCATGCTGTCCTCTTTCCTTGACCAGAGAGAACAGAGGGTCAAGCTAGGAGAGTTCCTCTCCCCTGCTAAGCCTGTGCAATGTGGGGTCCCACAGGGGTCGGCCTTGAGTCCGACCCTCTTTAACATTTATGTGGCCCCACTTGCTAGGCTAGTAAGAGCTCAGGGGATGGAGGTGGTGTCATACGCCGATGACACCCAGATCATGGTGTCCCTCTCCCACTCGGTGAGTATGCAGGCTGTCTCCGATTGGATGATTTTAAATGCCCTGAAGCTGAACGGAGAGAAAACCGAGGTCCTGATCTTCGGTAAAGATCAAAACAGTTGGTCCACTGAATGTTGGCCTCCTTCTCTCGGAGCCTGTCCCGTACTGTCAAATTCCGCCCGGAATTTTGGCGTGATCTTCGATACTTCTCTGGACATGTCACTACAGGTCAATAGAACTGTTTCTACCTGTTGGGGAGTTATTAAGGTTCTTAGAAAAATCGCCCACTATCTCTCCCCTCAAGCTCGCAAACAGACCGTGGTGGCCTTAGTTACATCACGGCTGGATTATTGTAACGCCCTTTATGCAGGCATCAATAAAGGCCTTATCCAATGCCTCCAGACCATCTAGAACGCGGCTGCCAGATTTGTTCTGGACGTCCCTAGCACCGCTTCTGTTTCTCTTGCTAGGAAGAGTCTTCACTGGCTCCCGATCCAGTCCAGAGTCTCTTTTAAAATCCTATGCCTAGTTTTTAGTGCCCTATCCGGCGGCAGCTCTGAGGCCATATGCTCCCTTCTGAGTCCCTACACCCCTAGCAGAAACCTTCGCTCTGCCAATAAGAACCTTCTCACCGTCCCTCGGACAAACAAGGTCAGATGGGGCGGAAGAGCCTTTTCATCTGGGGCCCCTAAACTATGGATTGCCCTCCCCTCTGAGATCAAATCCGAACCCACCATGGCTCTTTTTAAGAAAGCTCTCAAGACGTGGTGTTTCACCAAGGCCTACCAGTAATCATGCTCTTTGGCCTTATCTTTTTATTTGGCTAGGCGCCTTGACGCCCTCTGGGGCTACGTTGCGCGATATATAAATCTAGCTTCATTCATTCATTCATTCATTCATTCATTCATTCATTCATTCATTCATCTATCTCCTTATGTGCCCGTGTGGGTTATGTTATGTTGGAGAAGCTGGAAGAGAGGCACGGATTAGTTTCCAGGAGCATAGGTCAGCGATCAAAACCAAAAAGATAACAGCCCCCATTGTTGCTCACTTTTTGGAGAAGAAACATGGTGAATGCGAATTTAGATGGTTCATCCTGGAGAAGGTTAAGATAGGCAAAAGAGGTGGGAACATTGTTAATGTCCGTAAACATAGAGAAAAATGGTACATTTCCTACTTGAACACAGTGAGAAAGGGACTTAATTCACGAGAAGAGTGGGATCGTATCATTGGCACAAATTAGCTTTTTCTATGTTAATATAGGATTCTGACTGCAATAATGAACTCAATAAATGAATAATGAACTTTGCAGTATTCATATGCACTTAATAAAAGAATGTGTATTCAGTATGTGGCCTTTATTATTGCTCTGGAAGAGGGTTTGTTTTCTATTGAGAACGGATCCTTTTTTCCTTCAGGGTTTTTAGAAAGATGCTGTCATTGTGCTTGAATTCTCTGAATCACAGTCTCTAGTATTTGGATTCTTGGTATTGCCCTTATTGTTACCCCTGATATTTTTGATATTTTTAATATTTTCTCATATCGCCACCTATTTATGGGAGTTAGGATGGCAACATATATAACTTTATTAATGGAACATGGTTGCCCTTGAAGATATGGGAGGGTAGCTGAGCCGTGTTTCTGAGCTGGTTTACAGTAGAGATAGATCGCATCTAACTGATCTTAGGGATATACAGACTATTTAGATGTTAATTAGTGGCTCCAAAATCACGAGTGTTAATACTTGTCGATAAGAAGGATATTTACCATTTGAACATATATAAAAACGGACTAAATATATTGTTTCGATTTAACATAGTGGGCAAAACATTTGCACATTTGGAAATGATTTTTGGTCCTGTGTTAGTGTTGATTAAACAAGTCCGTTGTCTCTGTCCACGTTACCAAATAGGAAGTAGTGTTATTAAATGAATATACTTGGACATGAAGCGCCTGGGTCCTTTGTTAGTGTCGATGGATAAAGTCCTTTGTTCCTGTCCATGACACGATAGCTCCCGCGCTACTAAATAGGAAATAGGTGGGACGCGATCTCGGGTATTTAAATCGCGTGATTTCTTTCTAACGCGTTTCTTTATCGTAAAGCTACCGGGAGTGCACGCGGGACGTTGGCGCATCATTTACTCGAGGTAAGGTCAGGTCGTATATGAAAAAATAGCTAGAGCCTCGTTCACCTAATATCTGTAATTATAGCTTGTGATATCTTTTTCACAGAGGCTGTATACACCCATAGTAAGAAGCGTGAGAGGCTGGATATAGCTCTCAAGTTCTAAGTCCAACTGCATAATATGAAGATGTAAGTATAGCGGCCATTGTTCTGGGCTTAGAAGCGACATAGTAGAATGAGTGATACTAATTAGTGTCCTCTGTCTATTTTTAAACCTTAGAGTTCCATGAATGAGGAGACGTGTATATGTACTATACACGCTCATTACCTTCGCTGTGGCTATCGTACCGCGTGCCCATTATTCATAATTAGAACGTTTTGTGCCTAAGTATCGATATCTGGCCTCATTTAAATTTTGTAATCAAATGTGGCATTTCAGGGCGAGTTAGTGGACGTATGTATATGTCTTGTAGGTCTTATCCCTGCAAAACCACAGACATCGTTCAAGCAATTCTGAATACCTGGAACAAGTATTGAGCACTACGACTTGGAAAAAGATGTAAGTATTGCATCTTTAGTCGTATATAAAGGATTGCTTAGAGGGACCAAGAGAGTGATGTAGTACCTATCTCTCTTGTGATTTCAGCATATTATATCCATCTTCAGCTGAAAGTATATGAAGCTCAGCATGCTTTTGATGGAAGTCTGAACAAGGTAGATATATAGAAAGCACCATAGATCTATTAGATATAGAAGAGGGTCAGTGTATTTATTTATGCCCCTTACGTTGTGTATTACAGATATTTCTGTGCTGTTTAATCAGAAACCTGTAGTCTCGCTGGACGCGAACTTTTAGATCAAAGAAGGAGGCTTGATACCCCGAGTTAAAAGGCAGTTTTGCTTTAAAGGTATGTGTCTGACACATGTTATAGTACTTGGAGTGGGATCAATTCACTCTCTCGCTAAAACTGACCATTAGCCAGTATGAACCATGCTAAAACGCTAAGGTTAGCATTTACATAAGATATCAGATCAGTATAACCATGACTAATGAAATGTGTTAAAGGTTGAAATCGAAATGGTGCTCCCTATGATCATTATGCTTAGAGTGATTAATGTTGATATGGCCTCTTTTGCTTTGACCACCTGCAATATTTTTGCCAAAAAAGTGTATGTTTAAATGTTGGTATATGAGAAGTTTTAATGTGTAGACGTGTCTAACTATGTAATCTGTCTACCGTAGAAGTCATGTAGAGATCAATTTTATTATATAGGTTTCAGCTGTTTATGTGCATGGTTTTTTAATTGGATGATTTTTGGATTTTAAAATAAATTCTGTTTAAATTTCAGAAGTTTTTGGGAAGACAGTTAATATATTCCTGATGAAGGCGGCTATATCTTAATGTGTCCGCCGAAACGCGTTGAAACAAAGGGAGAAGTACAATATACACTGATCAAGGATAATTCTGACTGTTGCGGAATTAACTCTTTGTTTTGTACCTCCTCTTTTCTGAGTAATAGGAAGTGTTTTATGATTTTCTGTATGTAATTTGTTCCTTCTTTCATATTGTCTGTGTTCCCAATTTTAATTATGTTTCAATGTTAATTGTTTTTTAATGTATATGAATAAACTGTGCAGGCTGAATTTATTAGCTTTTATAGTTTTTATTGTTATTTTTTGCATTGCTTCAATTGGTAGGCCTCTGTGTTATATAAATATTTGTCTATGTGTTTGAAAGAATTGGTGTCTCTGAAATAAGGTGCCCAAAGGGAATCTCTTGTGACAAAGTCAGTCTTGGTACCCTATCCCTTTGGCTTTGGGGTCCCTCTCTCTTTTATTAAAGATTTTACCTTTTTGTACATTAGAGGCCAGTCCAGAGTACATATATGACTGCATGTACATCAACAACAAATATTGGGGGGGCCATTTGAAGTTCGCTGGAGCAGAGTCAAAGCCTTAAAGCAGTGGTGATCCCGCCCTGCCGCACTCACCATTCCTTCAGGCAGGTATATCAGCTAATGGCCCCCGTACTCAGAGATACTCAGAGAGAGATATTCACTGTTGGTTTTCCAGAATAATCTCCTCCTGTGAGAATATATACTTTCAAACATATAACTTTGCAAAACGGTGGCACCAAACATGGAGTCCGCCAGTCAAGCTTCACTGCCTTCAATGGAGCTGCCGCAGTGGCAGTGCCACTGAAGGCAGCTGAATCTGTCCTGTGGTCCACCAGGGTCACAGAGGCTGAGGCCTCCTGTGATCTGGCATGGCCAGTGGTGCCACTGAAGGCAGCTAGATATACCCTGTAGTCTCCAATGCAGGAATAGAGCCGGTGGCCTCCAGTGAACTGGCATGGACGGTGGGCCGCCCATATTACTCTAAGTCAGGCCCATTGTTTTTTTTCTGGTTCCTAAATACTAGGGATGTTTCAGGTTTGAAAACATTACAAGCAAGTGGTTCTCAGCTTACACATCTCTAGGCAAGCAAAGAGAAATACTGCTTAATAAAACAAACAATAAATAATCAGTTTATTAAAACCGCTATTGAGGTAACGGTTTAAAATATAGTGAGAATTGTAAGGGAATCTTGATTTTAAAGCAATTTTCACAAGCACTTTAAATATAAAGGCATTCCTTTGGAAAGATAAATAATGTATGGGGACTCTTATTTCTAACATTTGAAACAAAGATGAGTATAATCCATATAGATATTCAGCCTTCCGCCCAGGGTGAATATTACAAAGTTTCATCTCCAGCAGCATGGCTGCCAGTGTTGGCACATTCTGTGAGATAGGTTATCGCTCTAGTTCCTATTAGAACTCAGTGATCTTCACAGGCAGCGGTTACAAGAAGACAATGGAGTGATATGCGGGTTGTGGCAGTAATAGAGATTGTCTCAGCTTCCTACTAAGACTCTAGATGTAGACATTGACCAACCATGAACTTATTACAATTCTGGTACTGAGGACATTCTACCAGGAAGAAGGACTGCTGTGATGCCAGTAGGGACTGCTGCTTTGCTGAACTGCTTTGCTGTGTTAGCCTCCTGCCTTCTGCTTCTTGCCTGGGAGTGAGAAGGAATAGACCTGCATCTCAACATCGCGCAATCTAAGTATCTCCAAGGGCTTGTTGGCTTGCCGCCTGTTTCTGAAGTCTCAGGGATATCAAAGACTTCCCCCTGCAATTCGCAACCTGTACCTGCACTCTGTCTGCTGTGAGTCCTGCTCTCTGAAGTGATACCAATCCAGTCCCGGGCCCTTGGAAGTGAGTATCTGTGCTGCACCCCAAGAAATCCATGCATTGATGATATTGCACTGATCAAAGTGGTGCATTTCCTTCAACACTGACACATCGCCGCTGCTGCACGAATCGCAGTCACCACATCACTGACTGTGCAATGCATTCTCCCCTCATTTCAACCCATCTCTGACTTTGTGCGGCACAGCGCCAAAGCATCACTTTGTGCTGCACACATCGCCTAGAGCCCAGCGGTTCGGTAACGATGCATCACCTCGATGTTCATCGCATCATGACTCTCTGCGCATCATTAACTTTGTATGGCTCAGAACCGACTCCTGATGTCTTCTGCAAGATTGACAACAATGCCTTACCTCCTTCGCCCCATGCATCGTCCTCAATGTCAATGCATCGAAGGTACTGTTCAGTTGGCCTGTGTTACTCCTGCACTTCCCATCATGGTTGGCCTAAACTTTTGAATTATCCCTGGTGAAGCGCGACCAGATAGCCCTGGTTGCCACTATCTGCTTTTAAGCACTAAAGAACTGTTTAGTCTTTGAAAATTCTTCGCTTGACTTCTAGCTTATTGGATTTTTGTTGTTTCGGTCTTGTTTTGCTAATAAAAATATTGCATATTTTCCTAAACTGGTGTGGAGTCCTTTTGTGGGGTTTTCCCTGTGTCACTGTGTGTGATGTACACATATACTTTACGGTAGGCAGACAAAATTTCGATTTTTTAATATCGACCTACTATAATATCGATGTTTTGATTTTGAAGGGACATAATATAGAAGATAAGTAATATCGATTTTTTAATATCGAAGGGACAGAATTTCAGAGGTAAGTAATATCGATTTTGTTAATATCGATGTAAGTAATATCGATATTAATTATATCGATTTTTATATTATTTTTATGTATATTATTATGTATTTAATAAGTATTATTTTTTTTTAAATGTCATTTAAGTAAATGTTGTATTTTAGTACCGTAGCGGGTTGTGGGTTTATAGGGGAATAGGGTGGGAAGTAATTTAATTATACTAAATTATTTTTTTATTTTTTAGGAATTATAAATTAATTTTAATTAATTGGTAATTAATTTGTATCAATTGGTAATTTATTTTAATTAATTGATTAATTGATAATTATGTTCTGTAGTGGGTTGTAGGTTTATAGGGGAATAGTAATTTATTTTTATTATTTGTTTTTTCTAATGATATTATTGTTAATTAATTATTAATTTGTAATACATTTTTATTAATTGGTAATTAATTTTAAATACTTGATTAATTGATAATTATGTTAAGTGTATTATTTTATTATTGGTGTTGTGCGTTTATAGTGTGTAAATTAATTGATATGTAATTAAGTAGGTATTACATTCATAGTTGGTATTGATAATTAATGTATTGGATATTAATTATTAATTGGTAATTATTTTTTAATAATTATTTATAGGTATTTGTAAATAGTTTAGATTAATTTAATAAATATTTTTTAAATATTTAAAAATATTAGTTTATTTATAAGTATATTATTTTTACCTTCTATGCTATTCAACACTTTCCCTACTGTTGTACTCTCTGAAGTGGGAATAGTAATTTTTACCCCTACGCTATCCAACACTTTCCCTACTGTTGCACTCTCTGGAGTGGGAATCGTAATTGTTACCCCTAAGCTATCCAACACTTTCCCTACCGTTGCACTTTCTGGAGTTGGAATAGTAATTTTTACCCCTACACTATCCAACACTTTCCCTACTGCTGCACTCTCTGGAGTGGGAATATTAATTTTTACCCCAACGCTATCCAACACTTTCCCTACTGTTGCACTCTCTGGAGTTGGAATAGTAATTTTTACCCCTATGCTATCCAACACTTTCCCTACCGTTGCACTTTCTGGAGTTGGAATAGTAATTTTTACCCCTACGCTATCCAACACTTTCCCTACTGTTGCACTCTCTGGAGTGGGAATATTAATTTTTACCCCAACGCTATCCAACACTTTCCCTACTGTTGCACTCTCTGGAGTTGGAATAGTAATTTTTACCCCTATGCTATCCAACACTTTCCCTACTGTTGCACTCTCTGGAGTTGGAATAGTAATTTTTATCCCTACGCTATCCAACACTTTCCCTACTGTTGCACTAACTGGAGTTGGAATAGTAATTTCTACCCCTACGCTATCCAACACTTTCCCTACTGTTGCACTCTCTGGAGTTGGAATAGTAATTTTTACCCCTACGCTATCCAACATTTTCCCTACTGTTGCACTCTCTGGAGTTGGAATAGTAATTTTTATCCCTACGCTATCGAACACTTTCCCTACTGTTGCACTAACTGGAGTTGGAATAGTAATTTTTACCCCTACACTATGCAACAATATCCCTACTGTTGCACTAACTGGAGTTGGAATAGTAATTTTTACCCCTACGCTATCCAACACTTTCCCTACTGTTGCACTCGCTGGAGTTGGAATAGTAATTTTTACCCCTACGCTATCCAACACTTTCCCTACTGTTGCACTCGCTGGAGTTGGAATAGTAATTTTTTATCCCTACTCTATTGAACAGTTTCCCTACTGTTGCACTAACTTGAGTTGTAATAGTAATTTTTACCCCTACGCTATCCAACACTTTCCCTACTATTGCACTAACTGGAGTTGGAATAGTAATTTTTACCCCTACGCTATCCAACTCTTTCCCTACTGTTGCACTCTCTGGATTGAGAATAGTAATTTTTACCCCTACACTATCCAACATTTTCCTTACTGATGTTTTTTTGGGAGTTGGAATAGTATTTTATTCCCTCTGTTACTTATTATTTTTTGTATTGTTTTAGTTAATGTAGTATATAATTAATGTAAAACATATTATACAATTTTTTTTATTTGTTTTCCATAATTTTTAATTTGTATTTATGTTATTCTTTTATGTGTATTATTTATAAGTTATTACAATAAATATTACAACTGATTTTTGAGTATATATATTATATATAAGATGTATATGTTTAATGATTTTTTTATTACATTATGTATATTACTTATTATTTTTAAGTAATATAATATATTTTGTACTATGTTTATTATATTTTTAAGTATTTTTTTTTGTAATTTTTCATTTTTTTATTATGAAAAACTATATATTTTTTAAAAACAATATTTTTGACATCAATATTTTTTTCTCGATATTTTTGTACTTACCTTTTTGTAGATAGGATGTCAATATTGTTGACATCGATATTATTGCTCCGATATTTTTGTAGGTCGATATTTTGTATTTCTATATTTTGTCATAGATCCACTAATTTCTAACAACAATGATACCACATGTCCCCTTCACTTATAGAAATTTATCATTTACTTTAAAAAATGTATAGGGAAGAATTAAAGGTATCACAATACATTTATCCATGTACCTACATCTAATGAATTTCATATTTTTCCATGTGATGTGGTAGTTTCTTTAACCGTGAAGAAACAAACTGATATTTTCCTTCTTTATTTGACCCTTGGCTTCAATTTATCAGTTTTTCCTTGAAACTGGGTATCGGGACCCTGTCCAACTTGTTCATGTTCCGCACATTTCCATAAGTCAGCTCCACAACTTGCAAACCACTCGAATTACTTGTTTGGTGTGGAAAACCAAGACATACCTCTCCTTACCCATTGGCCATGTTTGACACATGCACAATCTCCGACATTTAACCAACAACCACCTTCCGCTTTCTTCTCATTAAAACTGATTTTTCCCATGACAATTATTGCATTGATGATCACATTTCTGAGTGAACTTCCAGCTTTGAATGAGCTCCAAACAAAAATCCTTTCTAACATCACCTTGTACAGAGTTTCAACTGTTATTGTTTTGGATCTGTAATTGTGTTGGGAGGATTGAGATTTCTTTGTTAACAATCCTTTACTCCCCTCCTCATAATACCAACTATAGGTCTTTCTTCAATAATCTTCAATAATCAATACCAGGCATGCCATTATAATGAATGACATTACCACACTTGTAATACCATGCTCCATCCTTCTACTTTTCAAATATAAAAATACACAGGCCCCATGGCTGGTGCTATTGTGCCCGTGAGGGCTGCGGCTACAAAGAATCCAAACTGTTCACCCTTAGGATGGACAGATAAAGTGAGTGTTGGGGAGGGCGTCGTCGTTGACCTGCACAAATTAATGACTGAACAGGAGTAGACCCATTTCCGGAGAGGGAATGGGCTTGAAGCCGACCGTGCCCACAGCTGGTTTTGGGTAGAGGAAAAGGGGTTTATCCACAGTTAAAAATATTTTCCCTAGAAGAAATAGTTTCTCCTACAGTGTCTTCCACATCACTTCTGAACCATGGAAGGACCTGCCACTACACATAATAGCCTCATCCTCACTTCTTTAAATCTGCCAGAAACTGAAGACCAGGCTTCTTGAGTAGTCCCCTAGACCCAAGGGTTGGTAGACTAACAGCTGCTCAGTGCCAGGATATCCTCCTGGGCGGTGTCACAGTCTACACATCTGTACAACATAACATAAATTTAGCTTAATAACTTTATTCTTCAGCTCGGCCTAAAAATTAGCAGAACTGTTCTTTGTTTTTGTGAGTTAGGTGCTTCTTTGACTGCGTTTACCACGCATAATGTTGGTTTGATTCTATTAGCGTCATTATTTCGTGACCCAATTTATCCACCCTAATTCTCTTAATGGTCAAATGACTTTCTTTATGTGTATTAAGAATTCATGCAAGAACGTCATCATGTTGCTACTTCTTCCTTCCTGATACCAGAATATCATCTTAGAAATAAGTCGCACTCAACCTTTCCAACTAATTGCTGCACACCTCTCTGAAGACTGCTGAGGCCAAAATTAGTCCACAAGGCATTCCACAAAATCCAAAAGCGTCTTCCAGTGTAAACAAGCATTTGCAATGCAACCGGTCTCGCCTTTGGGACCTTCTATGTATTTAGCTATGCTGTACATTAGCCTGGGTGCTGAAACATCTGCTGTTCTATATTATGGAGGGTAAGTTAGCACCAAACTGCGTGACATGCCAGGCATGGAGCACATGGAGAGAAATATTGCCTTTCAACGGGAAATGGTATAATTAATTTCAATGGCCATATACTAATCCACCCCTAATCGTTTTGGGTGCCAGAGTAGCGCTTCAACGCCTCGTCTGGGATAGTAAGCAATATAGTAATACAGTGATATGATATAGACTAGCTAAGATATTGTCTACGCGAGCTATAATGGGACAGACCCTCCAGCAGGGCTGTCATCTGGGGAGGCCTCCCGTCGCCTTTCCCCTGGACTGATAGAGCAGGCGCTGGTGTCCGCTGCCTGGGACCCTAGCTTCCTTTACTCCGGGGTCCTTTCAGGGCTGTGTCTGGGGAGGCCTCCCGTCGCCTTTCCCCTGGACTGATAGAGCAGGCGCTGGTGGCCGCTGCCGTGGGGCCCTAGCTTTCTTTACTCCGGGGTCCTTTCAGGGCTGTGTCTGGGGAGGCCTCCCGTCGCCTTTCCCCTGGACTGATAGAGCAGGCGCTGGTGTCCGCTGCCTGGGACCCTAGCTTCCTTTACTCCGGGGTCCTTTCAGGGCTGTGTCTGGGGAGGCCTCCCGTCGCCTTTCCCCTGGACTGATAGAGCAGGCGCTGGTTGTCGCTGCCGTGGGGCCCTAGCTTTCTTTACTCCGGGGTCCTTTCAGGGCTGTGTCTGGGGAGGCCTCCCGTCGCCTTTCCCCTGGACTGATGGAGCAGGCGCTGGTGTCCGCTGCCTGGGGCCCTAGCTTCCTTTACTCCGGGGTCCTTTCAGGGCTGTGTCTGGGGAGGCCTCCCGTCGCCTTTTCCCTGGACTGATGGAGCAGGCGCTGGTGTCCGCTGCCTGGGGCCCTAGCTTCCTTTACTCCGGGGTCCTTTCAGGGCTGTGTCTGGGGTTAGGCCTCCCGTCGCCTTTCCTCTGGACTGATAGAGCAGGCGCTGGTGTCCGCTGCCTGGGACCCTAGCTTCCTTTACTCCAGGGTCCTTTCAGGGCTGTGTCTGGGGAGGCCTCCCGTCGCCTTTCCCCTGGACTGATAGAGCAGGCGCTGGTGTCCGCTGCCTGGGACCCTAGCTTCCTTTACTCCGGGGTCCTTTCAGGGCTGTGTCTGGGGAGGCCTCCCGTCGCCTTTCCCCTGGACTGATAGAGCAGGCGCTGGTGGCCGCTGCCGTGGGGCCCTAGCTTTCTTTACTCCGGGGTCCTTTCAGGGCTGTGTCTGGGGAGGCCTCCCGTCGCCTTTCCCCTGGACTGATAGAGCAGGCGCTGGTGTCCGCTGCCTGGGACCCTAGCTTCCTTTACTCCGGGGTCCTTTCAGGGCTGTGTCTGGGGAGGCCTCCCGTCGCCTTTCCCCTGGACTGATGGAGCAGGCGCTGGTGTCCGCTGCCTGGGGCCCTGGCTTCCTTTACTCCGGGTTCCTTTCAGGGCTGTGTCTGGGGTTAGGCCTCCTCTCCCTTTCCCCTGGACTAATGGAGCAGGCGCTGGTTGTCGCTGCCGTGGGGCCCTAGCTTTCTTTACTCCGGGTTCCTTTCAGGGCTGTGTCTGGGGAGGCCTCCCCTCACCTTTCCCCTGGACTAATGGAGCAGGCGCTGGTTGTCGCTGCCGTGGGGCCCTAGCTTTCTTTACTCCGGGGTCCTTTCAGGGCTGTTTCTGGGGAGGCCTCCCGTCGCCTTTCCCCTGGACTGATGGAGCAGGCGCTGGTGTCCGCTGCCTGGGGCCCTAGCTTCCTTTACTCCGGGGTCCTTTCAGGGCTGTGTCTGGGGAGGCCTCCCCTCCCTTTTCCCTGGACTGATGGAGCAGGCGCTGGTGTCCGCTGCCTGGGGCCCTAGCTTCCTTTACTCCGGGGTCCTTTCAGGGCTGTGTCTGGGGTTAGGCCTCCCGTCGCCTTTCCCCTGGACTGATAGAGCAGGCGCTGGTGTCCGCTGCCTGGGACCCTAGCTTCCTTTACTCCAGGGTCCTTTCAGGGCTGTGTCTGGGGAGGCCTCCCGTCGCCTTTCCCCTGGACTGATAGAGCAGGCGCTGGTGTCCGCTGCCTGGGACCCTAGCTTCCTTTACTCCGGGGTCCTTTCAGGGCTGTGTCTGGGGAGGCCTCCCGTCGCCTTTCCCCTGGACTGATAGAGCAGGCGCTGGTGGCCGCTGCCGTGGGGCCCTAGCTTTCTTTACTCCGGGGTCCTTTCAGGGCTGTGTCTGGGGAGGCCTCCCGTCGCCTTTCCCCTGGACTGATAGAGCAGGCGCTGGTGTCCGCTGCCTGGGACCCTAGCTTCCTTTACTCCGGGGTCCTTTCAGGGCTGTGTCTGGGGAGGCCTCCCGTCGCCTTTCCCCTGGACTGATGGAGCAGGCGCTGGTGTCCGCTGCCTGGGGCCCTGGCTTCCTTTACTCCGGGTTCCTTTCAGGGCTGTGTCTGGGGTTAGGCCTCCTCTCCCTTTCCCCTGGACTAATGGAGCAGGCGCTGGTTGTCGCTGCCGTGGGGCCCTAGCTTTCTTTACTCCGGGTTCCTTTCAGGGCTGTGTCTGGGGAGGCCTCCCCTCACCTTTCCCCTGGACTAATGGAGCAGGCGCTGGTTGTCGCTGCCGTGGGGCCCTAGCTTTCTTTACTCCGGGGTCCTTTCAGGGCTGTGTCTGGGGAGGCCTCCCGTCGCCTTTCCCCTGGACTGATGGAGCAGGCGCTGGTGTCCGCTGCCTGGGGCCCTAGCTTCCTTTACTCCGGGGTCCTTTCAGGGCTGTGTCTGGGGAGGCCTCCCCTCCCTTTTCCCTGGACTGATGGAGCAGGCGCTGCTGTCCGCTGCCTGGGGACCTAGCTTCCTTTACTCCGGGGTCCTTTCAGGGCTGTGTCTGGGGTTAGGCCTCCAGTCGCCTTTCCCCTGGACTGATAGAGCAGGCGCTGGTGTCCGCTGCCTGGGACCCTAGCTTCCTTTACTCCAGGGTCCTTTCAGGGTTGTGTCTGGGGAGGCCTCCCTTCGCCTTTCCCCTGGACTGATAGAGCAGGCGCTGGTGTCCGCTGCCTGGGACCCTAGCTTCCTTTACTCCGGGGTCCTTTCAGGGCTGTGTCTGGGGAGGCCTCCCGTCGCCTTTCCCCTGGACTGCTAGAGCAGGCGCTGGTGGCCGCTGCCGTGGGGCCCTAGCTTTCTTTACTCCGGGGTCCTTTCAGGGCTGTGTCTGGGGAGGCCTCCCGTCGCCTTTCCCCTGGACTGATAGAGCAGGCGCTGGTGTCCGCTGCCTGGGACCCTAGCTTCCTTTACTCCGGGGTCCTTTCAGGGCTGTGTCTGGGGAGGCCTCCCCTCCCTTTTCCCTGGACTGATGGAGCAGGCGCTGGTGTCCGCTGCCTGGGGACCTAGCTTCCTTTACTCCGGGGTCCTTTCAGGGTTGTGTCTGGGGAGGCCTCCCTTCGCCTTTCCCCTGGACTGATAGAGCAGGCGCTGGTGTCCGCTGCCTGGGACCCTAGCTTCCTTTACTCCAGGGTCCTTTCAGGGTTGTGTCTGGGGAGGCCTCCCTTCGCCTTTCCCCTGGACTGATAGAGCAGGCGCTGGTGTCCGCTGCCTGGGACCCTAGCTTCCTTTACTCCGGGGTCCTTTCAGGGCTGTGTCTGGGGAGGCCTCCCGTCGCCTTTCCCCTGGACTGCTAGAGCAGGCGCTGGTGGCCGCTGCCGTGGGGCCCTAGCTTTCTTTACTCCGGGGTCCTTTCAGGGCTGTGTCTGGGGAGGCCTCCCGTCGCCTTTCCCCTGGACTGATGGAGCAGGCGCTGGTGTCCGCTGCCTGGGGCCCTAGCTTCCTTTACTCCGGGGTCCTTTCAGGGCTGTGTCTGGGGTTAGGCCTCCCGTCGCCTTTCCCCTGGACTGATAGAGCAGGCGCTGGTGTCCGCTGCCTGGGACCCTAGCTTCCTTTACTCCAGGGTCCTTTCAGGGCTGTGTCTGGGGAGGCCTCCCGTCGCCTTTCCCCTGGACTGATAGAGCAGGCGCTGGTGTCCGCTGCCTGGGACCCTAGCTTCCTTTACTCCGGGGTCCTTTCAGGGCTGTGTCTGGGGAGGCCTCCCGTCGCCTTTCCCCTGGACTGATAGAGCAGGCGCTGGTGGCCGCTGCCGTGGGGCCCTAGCTTTCTTTACTCCGGGGTCCTTTCAGGGCTGTGTCTGGGGAGGCCTCCCGTCGCCTTTCCCCTGGACTGATAGAGCAGGCGCTGGTGTCCGCTGCCTGGGACCCTAGCTTCCTTTACTCCGGGGTCCTTTCAGGGCTGTGTCTGGGGAGGCCTCCCGTCGCCTTTCCCCTGGACTGATGGAGCAGGCGCTGGTGTCCGCTGCCTGGGGCCCTGGCTTCCTTTACTCCGGGTTCCTTTCAGGGCTGTGTCTGGGGTTAGGCCTCCTCTCCCTTTCCCCTGGACTAATGGAGCAGGCGCTGGTTGTCGCTGCCGTGGGGCCCTAGCTTTCTTTACTCCGGGTTCCTTTCAGGGCTGTGTCTGGGGAGGCCTCCCCTCACCTTTCCCCTGGACTAATGGAGCAGGCGCTGGTTGTCGCTGCCGTGGGGCCCTAGCTTTCTTTACTCCGGGGTCCTTTCAGGGCTGTTTCTGGGGAGGCCTCCCGTCGCCTTTCCCCTGGACTGATGGAGCAGGCGCTGGTGTCCGCTGCCTGGGGCCCTAGCTTCCTTTACTCCGGGGTCCTTTCAGGGCTGTGTCTGGGGAGGCCTCCCCTCCCTTTTCCCTGGACTGATGGAGCAGGCGCTGGTGTCCGCTGCCTGGGGCCCTAGCTTCCTTTACTCCGGGGTCCTTTTAGGGCTGTGTCTGGGGTTAGGCCTCCCGTCGCCTTTCCCCTGGACTGATAGAGCAGGCGCTGGTGTCCGCTGCCTGGGACCCTAGCTTCCTTTACTCCAGGGTCCTTTCAGGGCTGTGTCTGGGGAGGCCTCCCGTCGCCTTTCCCCTGGACTGATAGAGCAGGCGCTGGTGTCCGCTGCCTGGGACCCTAGCTTCCTTTACTCCGGGGTCCTTTCAGGGCTGTGTCTGGGGAGGCCTCCCGTCGCCTTTCCCCTGGACTGATAGAGCAGGCGCTGGTGGCCGCTGCCGTGGGGCCCTAGCTTTCTTTACTCCGGGGTCCTTTCAGGGCTGTGTCTGGGGAGGCCTCCCGTCGCCTTTCCCCTGGACTGATAGAGCAGGCGCTGGTGTCCGCTGCCTGGGACCCTAGCTTCCTTTACTCCGGGGTCCTTTCAGGGCTGTGTCTGGGGAGGCCTCCCGTCGCCTTTCCCCTGGACTGATGGAGCAGGCGCTGGTGTCCGCTGCCTGGGGCCCTGGCTTCCTTTACTCCGGGTTCCTTTCAGGGCTGTGTCTGGGGTTAGGCCTCCTCTCCCTTTCCCCTGGACTAATGGAGCAGGCGCTGGTTGTCGCTGCCGTGGGGCCCTAGCCTTCTTTACTCCGGGTTCCTTTCAGGGCTGTGTCTGGGGAGGCCTCCCCTCACCTTTCCCCTGGACTAATGGAGCAGGCGCTGGTTGTCGCTGCCGTGGGGCCCTAGCTTTCTTTACTCCGGGGTCCTTTCAGGGCTGTGTCTGGGGAGGCCTCCCGTCGCCTTTCCCCTGGACTGATGGAGCAGGCGCTGGTGTCCGCTGCCTGGGGCCCTAGCTTCCTTTACTCCGGGGTCCTTTCAGGGCTGTGTCTGGGGAGGCCTCCCCTCCCTTTTCCCTGGACTGATGGAGCAGGCGCTGGTGTCCGCTGCCTGGGGACCTAGCTTCCTTTACTCCGGGGTCCTTTCAGGGCTGTGTCTGGGGTTAGGCCTCCAGTCGCCTTTCCCCTGGACTGATAGAGCAGGCGCTGGTGTCCGCTGCCTGGGACCCTAGCTTCCTTTACTCCAGGGTCCTTTCAGGGTTGTGTCTGGGGAGGCCTCCCTTCGCCTTTCCCCTGGACTGATAGAGCAGGCGCTGGTGTCCGCTGCCTGGGACCCTAGCTTCCTTTACTCCGGGGTCCTTTCAGGGCTGTGTCTGGGGAGGCCTCCCGTCGCCTTTCCCCTGGACTGCTAGAGCAGGCGCTGGTGGCCGCTGCCGTGGGGCCCTAGCTTTCTTTACTCCGGGGTCCTTTCAGGGCTGTGTCTGGGGAGGCCTCCCGTCGCCTTTCCCCTGGACTGATAGAGCAGGCGCTGGTGTCCGCTGCCTGGGACCCTAGCTTCCTTTACTCCGGGGTCCTTTCAGGGCTGTGTCTGGGGAGGCCTCCCCTCCCTTTTCCCTGGACTGATGGAGCAGGCGCTGGTGTCCGCTGCCTGGGGACCTAGCTTCCTTTACTCCGGGGTCCTTTCAGGGTTGTGTCTGGGGAGGCCTCCCTTCGCCTTTCCCCTGGACTGATAGAGCAGGCGCTGGTGTCCGCTGCCTGGGACCCTAGCTTCCTTTACTCCAGGGTCCTTTCAGGGTTGTGTCTGGGGAGGCTTCCCTTCGCCTTTCCCCTGGACTGATAGAGCAGGCGCTGGTGTCCGCTGCCTGGGACCCTAGCTTCCTTTACTCCGGGGTCCTTTCAGGGCTGTGTCTGGGGAGGCCTCCCGTCGCCTTTCCCCTGGACTGCTAGAGCAGGCGCTGGTGGCCGCTGCCGTGGGGCCCTAGCTTTCTTTACTCCGGGGTCCTTTCAGGGCTGTGTCTGGGGAGGCCTCCCGTCGCCTTTCCCCTGGACTGATAGAGCAGGCGCTGGTGTCCGCTGCCTGGGACCCTAGCTTCCTTTACTCCGGGGTCCTTTCAGGGCTGTGTCTGGGGAGGCCTCCCGTCGCCTTTCCCCTGGACTGATGGAGCAGGCGCTGGTGTCCGCTGCCTGGGGCCCTGGCTTCCTTTACTCCGGGTTCCTTTCAGGGCTGTGTCTGGGGTTAGGCCTCCCCTCCCTTTTCCCTGGACTGATGGAGCAGGAGCTGGTGTCCCCTGCCTGGGGTCCTAGCTTCCTTTACTCCGGGGTCCTTTCAGGGTTTTCACTGGAAGGATTCAGTGGCGGGCAGAGGACGTTGCGGGTGAATATCTGAAAAGTAAAAAGAAAATGCTTACTGAATGTGAGGAGGTTGCTGTAATGTGTCTGAATCCGATGGAACAGATCCGTCGCCAGTGCTTACTCTTTGTGTCGGCAGACACTCACATCAGAGTGGACAGAAGCGCCATGCACGACAGGGCCTCATCCGGCGAGTCCCAAACGCTTCAAAATGTAATGTTAGCAGACAAAGATGGGGCCAAGGCAAGTGAAGGACAAAACCCAACCAGCGCTGGGCCCTTTTCGCTGAAGATATTTTGAAGTTGGAAGGAAATAGTGGCCACGCCCGGGACATACTAATCACCGGAAGATCCGAAGTCTGGCTGCGAGATTAATGCCCGCGCTGAGGGCAGGCGCCACCCATCTGACCGGCAGAAACAAGGCCTTACGCGGGAAATCACATTACAGGCACTCCCTTCTGACTGAAACACACTCTGCTGTGCAGGGTAATGGCGATACCTTTAGCCCCAGACAGGGCCTGGTGTACGGGAGAGGCACCAGCACAGACAGACGGGGCTCGGCCCAGCCATGACTCCCACTCTCGGTAATGATTCCTGGGCCTGCCAGCTGTGGGTAATGGCCGGGCTGGAAGAGTTGTGGCAGCTGGCTCTTACTGAGCGCCCACGTTAACAAGCCGAGTCTAGGTAACTGAGAGCCATTTGTGCCGTAATGTCACACTTGGGCCAGGCTGAATTGTGAATACGCCACTGCTTTGTCACGCACGCATATGATGTTAGGCATCACGCGCATGCAAGACAAAGAGTGCAAATTGACCCACTACTCACACCCCAAACAAGCATTTCTTAATGCAATAGGACATGTTTTTACGCAAGACCTATTGCATTGGAAATGGGAGGGTAGGGGTCCAGGAAGGCACGAACAGGAGAGGGGATGGGTGGGGGTGGGGGAAATTCTGGACTGTGGGAGGGGGCAGGAACACAGGCAAAATTAGTTTTGGAGTAAAGGGGCCAATAGCCAGGGAAGGGTATAAATGAAAAAATGGCCTTCAGGAGGAGGGACTAACAACCTGAAAACTAATCAAAATGCAGCATTTAAGATTGAAGCCAATGAAAAACATAGACGGAAAGTGGGCGGAGCTTCCCCCACAATACTGTATACAGCATCTCTCCATGGGACAGCGCATGAGCTGCCTAGCCGAGACCTAAAAATGATGTTAAACGTTTTGAACGGTCCTCCAGGGCTATGTGGTGGTACGCTGATGAAATGGCCAGTGTTAAAAACATCTCAGCTCCTTGCAGTGTTCCTAGAATATCATTTATATTTGGCAGTGGGTGACGATCTACTCAAATGCATCAACTTGAGAGACATAACTTAGTGCATTTGACCACTCATTGCCAAATATTCATGAGATGCTAGTCGGACTGAAAGGTCCAGTGTTGAAATCATCTCGGCTCTTTTCAGTGTGCCTAGACTTTCATTCATATTCATCAAAGGGTGGGGATCTACCCAAATTTACTTATTTATGTATTTTGGGTTTACTCCTGCTCAATAATTAATGTCATTGAAATGAATTCATTTAAGTCTCTCAAGTTGATGCACTAAATAATTTTACATCAGAAATAGAGCTTAATGTAATAAATACAAGACAAAAACAACAAAAATCCAATAAGTAAAACTTGAGATATTGAATTTCAACATTTTTAAGTGAAATAGCTCCAAGAAGAAAAAAGCGCTTACTGGTATGGCTGGTCGTGTCATTCTGGTACAAAGTCAAATGTTCAGGCTGACCGTGATGACGAGTGGGACGGCTACAGGGACCCGGTTAGGCTCGCTGAAGCAAAGTAACTTAAATCCTGGTTGCGGAGCGTTTGCTTGGATCCACGTCGATGATGCATCACTCGGCAGAGGCAATGCATCAGTTCTGAGGTGCAGCAAGGCTGCGGTGCGAGGTCGTGATGCATCAACGTATAGAATCCTGTTGACTGGGCTTGCAATGCCAAGGCACGTGTTGAGGATGCGAGGCACAATGGAGACGCTGCATCGGTACTGATGAGCGCTGAAGCTACGATGTGGAGGTTTGTCATCGAGGTTTCTGTTCATGTGCGATGGAAGGAGCTTGTACTGGGAAAAGTGCGCACAGTGGAGATTCCGAAAACGATGAGTCAGTCCCAAGATGCGGGATACAGTGGAGTTACAAGTCTTTTGCAATCCGTGCTGCAGACCTCTAGTAGCATTCAATTTACAGGCCCCGGGTACAGGGGACACCTCTTTACTAGGGACTTATGAGTAAATTAAATATGCCAATTGGGGCTGAACCAATGGCACCATGTTTAGGGGAGAGCACAAGCATTTTAGCATTGGTTAGCAACAGTAAAGTCCACAGAGTCCCAAAATCAGTAAACAAAACGAGGTCAGAAAAGATGTGGATGATGGCAAAAAGTTGGGGGAAAGACCACCCTAAGGTAGTCAGTTCTAACACCACCCCTTACCCAACATAAAGGGGCATCTGTAGTTTCCACCTTGCATTTGAAACCTGCTCATCAGCTGTTCCTCCTTTTGCTTTCTATTGTTTTAAAAGAATGGAGTGTGGACTTGCATCCGCCTCATCAGCTTTCAGTTTGGCAATGTCTCACATTTCTAGAGACATGGATGCGTGAGTCAACATCCAACAGAATTAAAGTTTTGTTCTGAAGCAAAATGGAGATTAATATTTGGAAGTAATGAAGGAAGTATTTACAGGTATGTCTAAAAGTATATTGTGGTGACTTTGCACAAATTTGCTTTATTTAAAAAAGAAGTACTTCATTTGGGAGTCATCTGTAAAGGAATTGGCCCAGAGCTAAAACTGGCTGATTCCATTAGAAATGCTCCTTCACCTGATACTAAAGAGAAATGATCTTTTCATGGGTTATGTGAATATTATAGTAAATTTGTGGCACGCTTCACAGAGACAATGACAATCCTGCAAGAACTCGAAAGGAAAGGTCAAGAATGTATGTGGGGTGGGTGGTTCCAGAGAACGTGAAAACCAACCTCTTGTGTCCATCACACACCCCATCGTCAATGCCCTGTCTCGAGCCATTCTACCGAGGGATGCTTTCTCTGATGAAAGACCAGCGTGGAATGTGTCTTTTGCACCTTGGACATTGCATGCAACAGAGCACTGGCATGAAGTCACTGGCATTGGGATGTTGTCATCGGTATGGGCCATAAATGATTTTAGACATTATGTGACAGATTTACAATAAAAGAGACTCAGTCATTTTGCTGCGCCACACTGCATTAGTTTCGAGGCAAAGGGATGCAACATATTTACAACAATATGTCGCATCTCTGTGCTTCCCCCTGCGCTGGCGCACAAACGGCAGCCATGTGCCGGCACAGGCACCCTTGCACCATGGTGCACAGCTGCCTGCGTCATGGGGAGATTGTTTCTGTGCATGAAGAGGTACCTTTCTGCTCGAAAACAATCACTCTAGGTATTTCCTTTTCCCTCTTTCAATGAGTGTCGTAGAATGCAGCAAGCATTGAAAGAGGAAAAAATAAGGAGAAATTAAAACATTTCTACTCATTGCGCCTCCCAGGGGAGGTGTAGCATTCACACACATTTCCAGATTTATGATTCCTCTCAAATCTGGAGATGTGTCTTGTTCCATGTGTGTTGTATGGGAACACCCCAGCAACACCCATGGACCGCCCCTTTTATGGGCCGTATCTATAAGGAGAGGAAAAGCCACGCAGGGTGACTTTTCCTGTTCTTGTAAATATGGAGCAATAATATACGCCACCAGTACGTCACTGGTGGCGCAGGGGGCTTGTAAATCTGCCCCTATGTTTGGGGTAGGAGGTTCGTTGTCCGTAATGATTACAAACCCGTAACTGGAATCTTGCCTCAAGGTGGTGGAAGGTGTTGCTCTGCTAGATGTGCCCGGCTGAGCTCCAAACTACAAGATTACAACTTTAAAATAAACTTTGTCCAAAGAAAACTAAATGTCATCACAGACTGCTTATCTCACCTTCACCTGTCCGACACCTATCACAGGGGTCTAGAAGTAGAACAAAGCAATTGTGTCTCCACCATACAACAAGCAACCAGATCCTGGTTGTCGTCAACGCTGTAGGAGAGAAGGATCTGCTTACTTTGGTTACCCCCACTTTTTGCGGGTGTTTCACTGTTTTTCAACTTTAGTCTGGCTGGGCCCCTGCTAACCAGGACCCCAGCCTAGCTGCTTCCTCTCTAAAATGATTGCAAGTACTTTAGGTACACTCTGTAAGACGTTAGCCTGGCATATGATGTCCACTAGTTCTAGTGGGCACCTTGCACCAGTCTAATCGACCCTTATTGATGGTGGTTGTAAAGTCAACGTTATAGAAAGCTATCCTAGGGGTAGCAGTGACGACCAGTCTTCAGGCTAAGACTTCAGAGAGCGAATTAAGCGAGTTGTTTTACTAATTATAATCCCTTGAGTACTAAATGAAAGCACACCACACAAGGTATATATCAAATATATATGTTGTAGGAAGGTGGATATCTGACTATGGTTACCCCAAACTTTTTGCCTGGTGTTTAGCTGGTTTTTGACATAGTTCAGGGCCCCAGGCTGATTGCTCTCTCCTTAAAATGGACTCCATGTACCCTAGGTGCATAACATAATTGGAACTGGTTCACCTTATAGGCCCCTGTAACAGTGTACCCTAGGTACCCAGGGCATAGGTGCATCCAAGGCCTACCAGAGGCTGCAGCACGTATTGTGCCACCCCTGGCCTGGCCTCCAGATTTGACACAACTGGCTGATCACTCAGCTGGGGTAAGTTGGTGTAATAACCTCTTACTTAGATATAGTATCCCTATATCTAACCTTAAACTGGACACATGTTAACCTGTAAGCCATTCCTATGGAAGGCCCCTGCAATCCTGGGGGCAGAGTGCGTGGTTACATGGAGATGGTGCTCTAGCATGAGCTGAGCCTGTCTGCAGCTGTCGGGAACCACTCCCTAAGCTGTTCTGGGATATTGCCATACCATATACTCTTAAGTGCATTATAATCCTCGCGGTTATATGCTATCTTTGATTTGGCTTTATCAAAACATGTCGAGTAAGGTGTCATACGAATTGGAATACTATCCCCTCGACAGTTCTGTCGACGGGGATAGCATTCCACCCTTCTAGAGGGACACGACATGTGTGTAGCCTTAACCCCGGTTAAAGTTAACCAGAGCCTCAGCATCACAAAATGGATGCTGCCACCACAGACACAAGTCTGGCCTCCTGCTGCTGGGAGTCCTTCCAGCGAGGAAGGCCTGGACAAAGGGTTTCCTGCCTGGGGAGGTGCGAGCACCACCCCAGACAGGGTTTTGTGTATTGGGTAGGACAGGGCTGAATCGAAACAGACATGCCCGGGGCACACAAGGTGTCCCCGTGCATAAACCAGTCCAAACCGGTCCTGGGACTTTCCAGACCCAGGCCTGGCGAGGAGCTGGACAAAGGAAAGGGGGTGTAACCGCCCCCCTTCCTGGTTCCTCCCAGAGGAGGGACCTAGTAGGGGATCCACCCCTCAGATTGGGAATAAGAGTGGGAGCAGTGCCATTGCACAGCAGATCATCCTGAAATCAACTTTAAACAAAGAAGAAGACTGGACTTCGACATTCTGCTGCTCAGAAGACTGAAGAGAATCTCCCTTGTGGCCTAGGAGTGGCCACCCTGTGAAAGCAGGTACCAACCAGAGAATCGACATCTGCTTTGCCGCCGCCTCCCGCCGGAGCCCGAGCCCAGAGCCTGACAAGACCCAGACTCCCAGACTTCTCCAAGCCCGATCCACAGTCCCTGCAAAGAAGGGACCCGTGGAGGCATCGAGAGACGTGGGACCGGCCATCTTGAAAGACACCCGAAGAGCTGACTGCGCAGCACCAGAGGCATCCTCGACATTGTGCTTTGGGGCCTGAGAACCCCTACCATCGAGCAGTCTTTGCACCGAAGATCAGCCCCCCAGCATCTCCACGATCTGCGTGGAGCCCTTTTGCATTGTGCCACTCGACGCGCCATCCCGGCCACTAGCCACGCGGCCAGCGGCCATCTTGGCAACCAAACCGACAACGTACACTGCGGGTCTGGTTGCTCCAGACTTGCCCTCGCTCCTGTAGAAAGGAGCCCCTGCTCTGACCTTGCTGGTCCGAGTAACAAGCCTTTTTCATCTTCTGCGTGGCTTGCATTAGCCAAGGCCTGTTTGCTTCAATCAAGTTGCCGATACCGCCAACAGCGAGAAGCCTACGTGGGACAGCTCGTGACCAACTCCTGGACGTCCTCGACCCCCGGTGTCCACGTGGCTGCAGAGAGAAGCTACACAACAACGCCTGTTTGCACCCGACATCGCCTGGTTCCAATCTGGTTCCACGGTAGTCACTGGCTAGTGACTTTGAACATTGTCCCCTCTGCTTTCAGGTCTTCACATCTTCAGATCCACCCTTGGATCCACCGGAACTCTTCACCTCGAGCCGCCTGCAGCATCTTCAGCTCCAAGCACCAGCGACCAGCGTGACAAAACCCGACACTACTTCGACCCTGTGCACCCGCTTCCTGTGGGTGAGGTAACTCAGCTCCGCCGGTGTTCCTACACTGGTACACATCCCTAGGGCCTGTGTCTCAAGTTTCAGATCCCTAGGTCACTCAGAAGGTTCTGAACTAACTAACTTTGTACTTTTTACGCACCATAGACTTTACATTGGAAAGTGCGTGCACTTTGAACACTGCACCCGAGTCCCGCGGGCCTTTCCCGACTTAATCATTGCTAGTCTCGAATAGCTCCAGCGATTCAAAAGGCCCTAGGCCTGTTCCCTTTCCATTTGGTATCTCTTACACCACTTATTTAGTATATGGTTTAGGTGGCCCCTAGGGCTCATCCATATTGTGCAACTTTTGTGTATTTTAAACTGTCTTGTGATTTAACGCTTGTGCTTCTGTGCTCATAAAGAGTCCAGGGGATTTTGTAGTTAATAAATCTGAATATATATTTTCAATATATATCTGTGTGGTGTCCCTTTCATTTGGTATTCAAGGGGGTTGTGTATGGTATTACAGCTGGCTTCACATGCCTTTCAGAGTTTAGCCTAAGACTGCTTTGTCCACGTTACCACTAGGATAACTGGTCTATAAGGTTGACTTACAACCAATCATCATAAGGGTTGCTTGGCATGATACAAGGTGATCACTAGAACTAGTGAGCATCATATATCAGGCCAACTTCTCACATTGGTGGCAGCGGTGGGATCTGAGCTTGCTGTTGTTTTACCATTACAATCTTTGAGAGTATCATTTGAAAGATCATACAGGTACCTGCTAGGTACATATAAAACAAGACTAGTATACTTAAGTTCTACTGAACTTAGTTGTTGTAGAGCAAAGGGAGTAGCACACCCTGACTACAACTACTAGATAGGGTTTAGTAGGTAAACACCAGTGTAGGTAGATTGCAACACATCCACCCACACTAGAGCAATGTCTGGAGCAGAGGGGTCCAGTGGACTTACTCCTGTTGAGAGTGACCCTTCAAGGGCACCATCCAAATTTGCTATTTTTTCCTTTAAGGAATTAAGACAGCTTTGTGTCTTAAGGGGTCTGAAGACAGGGCCTTCCCCTACTACAGACCACCTCAGAGAGATCTTGGACTAGTCTGAGACTCTATAGACCTCTAAGGCAAACCCCACAGGGAATGCTGAAGGAGGCCATCCTTCAGAGGATGACACTGTAGACACCCCTGTCCCTATCATCCTGGTAGATGAGGAAGCCCCCATCACTGGAGCTCCTCAGGTAGATCCAGAGGAGGAAGAGGAAGAGGAAGAAGAGACAGAGGGGGGAAGCAGTGAGTCAGATGATGACAGAAATAGTCAGGTGCTGGTCAGTAGACTGAACCAGGCTAACTTAAGTGTGTTTGGGACTGAAGCAAGGCTGACCTTGCCCAGCCACCCAAATGGACTTAACCAGGGGCATAGGAGGAGGAGGAATCACTCAGGTGAATCCAATACCTTCCATGTCTCTAGAGGTTCTCATGGTCACTCCAGAAGGGAGATGGCTAGCCCTCAGAGAAGGGAACATGAGGCCAAGATGAGAGAGGCTGAGCTTAGGATCCAGAAGCGAGAATTAGAAGTTGCCCTGGCCCAAGAGAAACTTGCTAGAGCAAGACAGCCTAGAGAGAGTGGATTAGGATCCACTGGTGGCAGCACTATCCAGAAGGATAAAGACAGGTCCTTTGATACAAGAAACCTGAGTAAGATTGTGCCCCCCTACAAAGCTGGGGATGATATCCACAAATGGATGACTGCACTTGAGAGAGCCTGCATGGTACAGCAGATCCCTCAGGAGCAGTGGGCAGCAATCTTGTGGCTCTCCTTTGAAGGTAGAGGCCGAGACAGACTCCTCACAGTTAGTGATGGGGATCCTAGAAACTACCTGGTCCTGAAGAGTGCTCTGATTGATGGGTTAGGCTTAACCACTGAACAGTACAGGTTAATGTTCAGAGACACCCAGAAGACACAGACTCAGGACTGGTCTGAATTTGTTGAATGTGCCACTAAGGCTCTGGAGGGCTGGTTGCTGGGAAGTAAGGTTACTGACTATACAGGATTGTATAATTTAATTATGAGAGAGCAAATCTTAAGTAATTGTCAAAATCAGCTTCTACATCAGCACCTGGTTGACTCTGATATGACCTCCCCACAAGAATTGGGTAGGAGGGCAGCAAATGGGTCAGAACCAGGATCAGGCCTAAGAACCAGGGTGGTGACCAAAAGAAAGAGACTACCAAGCCTCAAGAGAAGGGTGGGGATAAAGGTAAGGAAAAGACTTCCCCAGGGCCCCAAAACTCCAAGAATGGGTGTGGGTCCCAAGACACTTCTACAACCCAGAAAAAGCCTTATTGTCATACCTGTAAACAGGTGGGGCATTACAAAACAGATAGCTGTTGTCCCAAGAATGGCAATAAAGAGAATATACCTCCAGGTAAGGCTCCAACACCTCCTGTCACTGTTAACAGTGGCCCCCCAGGTGGTGGGAGCACCCCCAAGAATTTGGGTGGGTTTACTTTTGGAGGACAGGTGGACTCTGGCCTATCCAGGTCCCCTAACTCAGATACTCTTGTCTATGAGACTGGCATGGGGTTTGCCAATTTCACTGCTTGCCCTAACACTTTGAGCAAGTATAGACAGGAGCCCCTCATCAATGGTTTGAAAGTTGAGGCCTTCAGAGACACAGGGGCTAGCATCACCATGGTGGCTGAATGTCTAGTCCCCTCAAGGCAACTTTTACCTGATGCCAGATATCAGGTGACAAACATTGATGGCCTAGAAACCAATCATCCCATGGCAGTAGTCAATCTTAGCTGGGGAGGTGTCACTGGCCCAAAGAGAGTGGCAGTGTCAGCAAACTTGCCTGTAGATTGCCTACTGGGTAATGATTAGGAAATCTCAGCCTGGGCTGAGGTTGAACAGCAAACCCATTCTAAAATGGTAAATCTCCATGGAAAAGTTAGTGGGGCTGTAATGGCCACAGCCCCAATCCAAGATGTCCTTCCTGAAAAGGTTGGGAGGGCTGAGCAAACCTCAGCCCCATCTTTAGATAACTTCCCTCCTGAAAAGAGTAGCAGGGCTGTACTGGTAACAGCCCATACCCAAACTGAGTCTCCTCCTGAAAAGGTTGGAGGGGCTGTGATGGCCACAGCCCAAACTCAAACAGATACATGGGTAGTGAAGCCTGAAATGATGGATCACTCCACCCAAACTGAGAGCATGGAGGAGGAAGAGAAATCTCCCCCTAACCAGACTTTAGGAAAGGATCAGCCTCCTCAGGGAACTGATCTTACCCCTGATGAAGGAACTGCCCCAGAGGTTGTTAGGCCTGGCCTGACAGAGCCTCTGATGGCAGTGGACCCTTCTCAGGAGGGACCCAGTCTGGAGCAGGTAACCTGCCCCTCTCTACCTTGCCTTACTCAGCCCAGGGCTGCAGAGGACAAGAAGGACAGTGAGACCCAAAGGGCCCCCTGTCAAATAAAGCACCCCCATCAACAGATTAGGGGCACCGAAACTAGTAGCCCTAGTGAGGTGAAAACTTTAAAAACTCCTGAGGGATCCCCCTTAAAAGTAGTTAGGGACCTCCCCCAGATGGATATTGTTGGGCACAGCCAAACCTGGGACCAAAAGGCCCCAAACCTGACCTGTCCCTCCAGTAAGCCAAACAGAGGGACCCAGCCTCCAGCTTTAGGTAGCCAGAGGTTGACCCTGAGAGCACAGTGCAACTCAGTCAAAGAAAGAAAGGCACACATGGTGGAGAGTGATTGGAGGAAGCTGAGTCCTACAGAGGAATCTCACTTCAGTACTCCATCTCAACACCAGCCTTTGACTTTGCAAAGACACACCACAGGTAGAGATTCCCTATGGTGGAGACCCTCCGATACCCTTAGGGTGAGGGATTGCTTAGTGGACCATGAGACAGGGGGTTACCAAGCCAGAGCTGGTACTTCCTTATATGGCCACTTAGGCAATATAGGCTTACCTGGTCAAGGATAGCCTTATCTCCTTTCGTTTGGGGGGGTTATGTAGGAAGGTGGATATCTGACTATGGTTACCCCCAAACTTTTTGCCTGGTGTTTAGCTGGTTTTTGACATAGTTGGTCTGGGATCCTGCTATTCAGGGCCCCAGGCTGATTGCTCTCTCCTTAAAATGGACTCCATGTACCCTAGGTGCATAACATAATTGGAACTGGTTCACCTTATAGGCCCCTGTAACAGTGTACCCTAGGTACCCAGGGCATAGGTGCATCCAAGGCCTACCAGGGGCTACAGCACGTATTGTGCCACCCCTGGCCTGGCCTCCAGATTTTACACAACTGGCTGATCACTCAGCTGGGGTAAGTTGGTGTAATAACCTCTTACTTAGATATAGTATCCCTATATCTAACCTTAAACTGGACACATGTTAACCTGTAAGCCATTCCTATGGAAGGCCCCTGCAATCCTGGGGGCAGAGTGCGTGGTTACATGGAGATGGTGCTCTAGCATGAGCTGAGCCTGTCTGCAGCTGTCGGGAACCACCCCCTAAGCTGTTCTGGGATATTGCCATACCATATACTCTTAAGTGCATTATAATCCTCGCGGTTATATGCTATCTTTGGTTTGGCTTTATCAAAACATGTCGAGTAAGGTGTCATACGAATTGGAATACTATCCCCTCGACAGTTCTGTCAACGGGGATAGCATTCCACCCTTCTAAAGGGACACGACATGTGTGTAGCCTTAACCCCGGTTAAAGTTAACCAGAGCCTCAGCATTACAAAATGGATGCTGCCACCACAGACACAAGTCTGGCCTCCTGCTGCTGGGAGTCCTTCCAGCGAGGAAGGCCTGGACAAAGGGTTTCCTGCCTGGGGAGGTGCGAGCACCACCCCAGACAGGGTTTTGTGTATTGGGTAGGACAGGGCTGAATAGAAAAGGACATGCCCGGGGCACACAAGGTGTCCCCGTGCATAAGCCAGTCCAAACCAGTCCTGGGACTTTCCAGACCCAGGCCTGGCGAGGAGCTGGACAAA
Source organism: Lissotriton vulgaris (assembly GCF_964263255.1). Lineage (NCBI taxonomy): Eukaryota > Metazoa > Chordata > Amphibia > Caudata > Salamandridae > Lissotriton > Lissotriton vulgaris. Next base: position 1,924,698,828 of record NC_141694.1, read on the forward strand.
GGAAAGGGGGTGTAACCGCCCCCCTTCCTGGTTCCTCCCAGAGGAGGGACCTAGTAGGTGATCCACCCCTCAGATTGGGAATAAGAGTGGGAGCAGTGCCATTGCACAGCAGATCATCCTGAAATCAATCAACTTTAAACAAAGAAGAAGACTGGACTTCGACATTCTGCTGCTCAGAAGACTGAAGAGAATCTCCCTTGTGGCCTAGGAGTGGCCACCCTGTGAAAGCAGGTACCAACCAGCGAATCGACGTCTGCTTTGCCACCGCCTCCCTCCGGAGCCCGAGCCCAGAGCCTGACAAGACCCAGACTCCCAGACTTCTCCAAGCCCGATCCACAGTCCCTGCAAAGAAGGGACCCGTGGAGGCATCGAGAGACGTGGGACCAGCCATCTTGAAAGACACCCGAAGAGCTGACTGCGCAGCACCAGAGGCATCCTCGATGTTGTGCTTTGGGGCCTGAGAACCCCCACCACCGAGCAGCCCTTGCACCGAAGATCAGCCCCCCAGCATCTCCACGATCTGCGTGGGGCCCTTTTGCATTGTGCCACTCGACGCGCCATCCCGGCCACTAGCCACGCGGCCAGCGGCCATCTTGGCGACGAAACCGACAACTTACACTGCGGGTCTGGTTGCTCCAGACTTGCCCTCGCTCCTGTAGAAAGGAGCCCCTGCTCTGACCTTACTGGTCCGAGTAACAAGCCTTTTTCATCTTCTGCGTGGCTTGCATTAGCCAAGGCCTGTTTGCTTCAATCAAGTCGCCGACACGGCCAACAGCGAGAAGCCTACGTGGGACAGCTCGTGACCAACTCCTGGACATCCTCGACCCCCGGTGTCCACGTGGCTGCAGAGAGAAGCTACATGACAACGCCTGTTTGCACCCGACATCGCCTGGTTCCAATCTGGTTCCACGGTAGTCACTGGCTAGTGACTTTGAACATTGTCCCCTCTGCTTTCAGGTCTTCACATCTTCAGATCCACCCTTGGATCCACCGGAACTCTTCACCTCGAGCCGCCTGCCGCATCTTCAGCTCCAAGCACCAGCGACCAGCGTGACGAAACCCGACACTACTTCGACCCTGTGCACCCGCTTCCTGTGGGTGAGGTAACTCTGCTCCGCCGGTGTTCCTACACTGGTACACATCCCTAGGGCCTTTGTCTCAAGTTTCAGATCATTAGGTCACTCGGAAGGTTCCGAACTAACTAACTTTGTACTTTTTACGCACCATAGACTTTACATTGGAAAGTGCGTGCACTTTGAACACTGCACCCGAGTCCCGCGGGCCTTTCCCGACTTAATCATTGCTAGTCTCGAATAGCTCCAGCGATTCCCAAGGCCCTAGGCCTGTTCCCTTTCCATTTGGTATCTCTTATACCACTTATTTAGTATATGGTTTAGGTGGCCCCTAGGGCTCATCCATATTGTGCAACTTTTGTGTATTTTAAACTGTCTTGTGATTTAACGCTTGTGCTTCTGTGCTCATAAAGAGTCCAGGGGATTTTGTAGTTAATAAATCTAAATATATATTTTCAATATATATCTGTGTGGTGTCCCTTTCATTTGGTATTCAAGGGGGTTGTGTATGGTATTACAGCTGGCTTCACCTGCCTTTCAGAGTTTAGCCTAAGACTGCTTTGTCCACGTTACCACTAGGATAACTGGTCTATAAGGTTGACTTACAACCAATCATCATAAGGGTTGCTTGGCATGGTACAAAGTGCTCACTAGAATTAGTGAGCATTATATACCAGGCCAACTTCTCACATATGTATTTATTCTAAACACAACCCCTCTGCACTCTTTATGAGGTCAGAGGTAAAAGTACAATACAAGTTACTTAATTAGCATACGATAAGTTGCACAGTATACATTTCGCCCTAGGGGCCTCACAAACCATATACTAAAATAGTGGTATAATAACCACATGAGAATTAGAAATCAGGCCTAGGGCCTGTAGAACCACTGGGGCTACTCCAAACAACCAAGGGTTAGGACGTAGGAGCTCCACTTGAGCCGCGTGCAGTGTCTAAACACAGCCGCTGGTTACTATTGACTTTCTATAGACAACGAACAAGTTGCAAATTTACAATTTACGGACACTTCTAAATAAACTACGATGAAACCCTTTTGGACTTAGACACTAGGAGGCCCAATACCCTCGAGACTACCAGAGTACTCGTGTTACCTCACCCACGGAAGCCGGGTGCATAGGTCTCTTTTGGTGTCGGGTTTCGTCGTCGATTTCAATGGAGATCTGCAAAGAAGTGCTGCAGGCGACCAGAGGAAAAGTGTCCGGGTGGATCCAAGGTTGAATCGAAGATCTGTAGAACCTGAAAGCAGAAGGGACAGAGTCTGGGTCACTTGCCAGTGACTAGGCGGCGATAGGAAGATGCCACCAGATGTCGGGTGATTTCAGGTGAGAAGGTGAACTTGTCTCTTCAGCCACGAGGACCAGGAGGCGTCGACGATGACCTGGAGCTGGATTCAAGCTGTCCCATAAAGGATCTAGTAGACTGCTGTGTTGGTATCAGGATTGGATCCAACAATCCTTGGCAAACGCAACCCACGCAGGAAGTCGAGATGGGCTTCGGTGCAGACCAGCAAGGTCTGGGGAATGTTTCCTTTGCAGGGACGTTGGAGCAAGCCTGGTGTAACCCGTAAAGTAAGTTAGATTAAAAGAAAAGTCTTTGTGGGGCTCACTAGCCAATGGGCAAGGAACCACAAAGACGAGTCAAGCTGAAATGCAAAAGTGGGGCCCACGGGACACTCGTGGAGTGGGGGGCTCTGAGCTTCAGTACAAATGGGGCTTGAGTCTTGGGCTTCAAGCACCCCAATGCACAACTTTGAGATACCTTGTGAAGTAGGTGCAACTTGCAAAATGCCGGATGTCCAGGAGTTCCGGTCCCATGTCTCTTGTGTCCTCCATGGGTCTCAGCTTTGCTGTGAGCGAAGGTCGGTGTCAGAGATATCTGAAAGTCCATGTCCAGTGTCGCAGATTCTTCAGGATCCGGCGGGACTGGCATAGTTGCGGTTGGTGCCTGTTTGAACAGGGTGGTCACTCCTTGACCACAAGGGAGATATCTTCTGTCTTCCAGTCAAAATGGAATGTCGAAGGTCCAGAATATATGTTTCAGAGTTTCGTCCAGGGTAATCTAAAGTCCTAGGGACTGGGTTCCTATATTTATACTAAGTTTAGGGGCTGGACTACCTTTAAGGTCCCTCCTACGGGTGGACCTGGGAAGGGGGTGGTTACACCCCTTTCCCTTTGTCCAGTTTCGTGCCAGAGCTTGGACAGAGTGCCCCAGCGTGCAGTTTGAACTGGGAAATGCATGGAGAACCTTGTGTGCCCCAGGCAGTGTCTGGAAAGCATTCACTGAATGCAGACCTCCCTGCCTCAATACACTAAAGCCTGTCTGGGGAGGTGCCAGCACCTCCCTGGACACCCAGCCCGATATAGTAAAGACTTGGAGGTGGTTACACCTCCCTGGACAGGAAACCTATTGTCCAGGACTCCCCTGCCAGAGTTTCATCCAGCAGCAGGAGGGCAGACTTGTGTCTGTGGCAGCAGCAGCCATTTTGTGATGCTGAGGCTCTGTTTAACTTTAACCGGGTAAAGCAGTAACTACATGCAACCCCTGGGAAGCCTTCAAAAATGACACCACAAGACTGCTACTGCAGCCGGGGTAAGGTGGTGCATGCACCCCTTACTAAGATATAGTTTACCTATATCTACCTTTAATCACTGACACACATAAACAAATCAGTCACTCCTATGGCACGCCTTATCAATCCTGAAGGCAGAGTGCTTGGTTTTATGTGAGAGGGTGTCCATGCATGAGCAGGACCCCTCTGCAGCTTTCAGAATATATTCTCTGCGGCTGTTCTATGATGCAGCCAGACCATATACTCTTAAGTGCATTATAACCTCACGGTAAATGCTAACTTTGGAATGGCTGCATAGAAACATGTTGTGTTTGGTATCAAACACCTTGGAATCCTACCCCCCCCCCCCCGCCAGTCCTGGCGGCGGGGGTAGAATTCCACCTTTCTAGAGGGAGAGACAAGTCCACACTGGTCTAACAGGTAATAGTTTAAAAGAGCCCCAGCATCACAAAATGGATGCTGCAGCCACAGACATGAGTCTGGCCTCCTGCTGCTGGATGAAACTCCGGCAGGGGAGGCCTGGACAATAGGTTTCCTGTCACAGGGAGGTGTAACCACCTCCCAGACAGTCTTTACTGTATCGGGGCTGGGTGGGTGCACTCTGAGAGTGCCAGAAAGTCTGCACTGGGGGCACATTTGGCGCCCCTGTGCATAGCACAGTTCAAACCGGTTGCAGGGGCTACCAGCCCCTGCTCTGGCACGTAACTGGACAAAGGAAATGGGTGTAGCCACCCCTCTTTCCAAACCCCACCATAGGTGGGTTCCCAGAGTATGTCGAACCCCTTTCTTCAGTATAAGTAAGGGAACCCTGGCAACAGGACTTTAGATTACACATTTACCAAACTCTGAAACTGAATCCTGGAACTTCAACGTTCCACTAAAGACTAGAGGACGGAAGAATCTCCCTTGGGGTCAAGGAGTGACTCCCCTGCTCAAGCAGGCACCAATGAAGCATTTGCCGGTCTGCATTATTGAAGCTCCCGACGGACTCTGAAGTATTTGCAACACAGGAGAAGGATTTCCAGACTTCTCAGAGGCCGACCTGAATCCCCAGCAAAGCTGAGACCCGCAGCCCTCACGAGTGACGTGGAACCGGAACCCCTGGACACCATGCACATTTGCTAGTGCATTGACTTCTTGACGTCTCTTGAAATTGTGCTTTGGGTTACTTGTAGTCCAAGCCCGAGTTCAATCTGCACCAAAGATTGTGGGCCTACACTCTCGAGTGTTCTGTGAGCTAGCTTCTTGAATTTCCACTGGAGGCTTCTTCGCGATCCATGGTCAGTTTTCATTGGGCTTCCCTGGTTGCTCCAGACGTGCCCTGACTCTCCACTGCATGGTGAATCCCTCAGACCTTGCTGGTCTGCACCAAAGCATTTCTTCGATTCCTGCGTGGGTTGCTGTTGCCAAGGCTTGTTGGGTCCAATCCGGGCACTGACACCACAGCACTCGAAATCCTTCGTGGATTACAGATTCCTGGTTATCATCGATGCCTCCTGGTCCTCGTGGCTGAAGAGTCAAGCTTCACCTTCTTCACCTAAAATCACCCGATATCGGTGGGCATTCGTCTGTTGTGCCCCTGGTCACTGGCAAGTGACCCAGATTCTGTCCCCTCTGCTTTCAGGCTCTTCTCATCTTAGATCCATGCTTGGATCACAACGGACACTTCACACTTGGACGCCAGCAGCACTACGCAGCAGATCGCCATTGAAAACGACTACAAAACCCGACACCAAAAGACACCTATGCACCCGGCTTCCCTGAGTATTGTATTGTATTGTATTTTGTGCTTATAATATAAAGCGCGACATTCATCCTAGGTAGGATATCACAGCGCTAAGATTACTAGAGTCAGTGGCCCGGTGGTACAGAGGTTCTAGAGGGATTTGTCAGATTTGGGGAAGAGTAAGGTTTTCAGTTTTTTCCTGAAAGTGAGATAACAGTCTGTGAGCCTGAGATCTGTAGGCAGGTCATTCCAGATGTTCGCGGCCAAATGGGAGAAGGAACAACCGCACATCCTGGTTCTCTTTACTCGTGAGGTGGCTGCTCTCGCTGTGTATTGTGAGCGGAGATTCCGGTTAGGTACATAAAACTTCATGATGTTTTTTAGAATGTTTGGGCCAGTGTTGTACAGTGACCTATGGGTAATGCAAAGCAATTTGAAGGAGGCTCTTTGCCTCATTGGAAGCCAATGTAGGGTTCTCATACAAGTTTTGGCTGAGTCGTACTTTTTTCTGTAACAGACTGCCTTTGCTGCCGCATTCTGGACCAGTTGCAGTTTCGTAAATAGGCAGTCTGCCATGCCGACGAATAAGGAGTTCCCATAGTCCAGTTTGCTTATCAGCAGTGACTGGACTAGTATTTTTCTGCATTCAATGGGTATCCATGGGAAGACTCTTTTTAACATTTTTAGCAGTGCAAAGCTTTTGCCACATAGGCTTGTAACATTATTTTTCATGGACAGGGTATTGTCAATAAGGACTCCTAAGTTTCTGGCAGTCTGTGTTGGAATCGGGGGAGCGCCTAGGGCAGCTGGCCACCAGGTACTATCCCACAGCTGTTGGGATCTTCCGAAAAGGAGGATCTCCGATTTATCGGCATTTAGCTTTAAGCAGTGATTGTTTATCCAATTGGACAAGTCGGTGAGACAGTTGAGCAGCCTGTTTTTAGTGTCGTCCTTGCCGTTTAGGGTTACCATTAGTTGAGTATCATCCGCATAAGAGCAGATATTAATACCCCACTTTTTACCAATGGTTGCCAGAGATGATACGTAGACATTGAATAATGTTGGGCTCAGTGATGCCCCCTGTGGGACACCGTATTTGATCTTCCGGGGGGTAGATGAAAAATTGCCTAGGCGTACCGATTGTGATCTGTCGAATAGGAAAGATTCAGCCAGCATTGGGCTTATTCCTGTATGCCTTTCAAGGTGAGAACTTTTAGTAGGAGATTATGTGACACGGTGTCAAACGCCGCTGACAGGTCTAATAATATCAGGGCGACCGTCTTGCCCTGATCTACCTGTGCTCTAATGTCATCAAGCACTGCCAGAAGGGTTGTCTCAGTGCTGTTATTAGGCCTACAACCTGTCTGGGAAGTATCCAGCAGGTTGTTGGTTTCCAGGAAGTTTGACAGCTGTCTGTTTACCAGTTTCTCAAGGACTTTTGATAGGTATGGTAGCTGTGAAATCGGTCGATAAGTGGCAGGGTTGTTTATGTCTGCACCAGCTTTTTTTTAATAGAGGAGTGACCACTGCATTTTTCCAAATTGTTTGAAATTCTGCTTGGTCAAGTGAAAGGTGTAATACTTGTGTAACTGCCGGGCAGATTACGGGGATTAGTTGTGAAAAAATATGGTGTGGACATGGGTCCAGAGGGGAACCTGATTTAATTTCCAGTTAGTGAGGTAAATCGAGTACTCCGGTGCTCCCATGGGTGCTGACTCTAGAACTACCTAGTTCTAAAGGGGTTTGTTCCAAGTCCTCTTCTAAGTGTCCTTTATGTTTAAAATTCAAACTGCGACTTTCCCCAGAGAGGGTGATGGTAATTCGTGGCTGTGTTCACACACTGCACGCGTCCCCCGTGGGTCACTACCTTGGGTGGTTCCTGGTGGCCCCAGCGGATCTACAGGCTCTAGGCATTATGTTTATGCAAGCCGTGGTTCTTATACCACTTTCTTAATATATGGTTTGGTATGCCCTAGGGCTCAAAGTATATTGTGCTAATTTACTGTGTGCTATTAAGTTTTCCTTATGTACTTTTGCCTCTAGCCTCATAAAGAGACTAGAGGGAAGTGTTTAGAATAAATACATATATTGTATATATATAACTGGTGTGGTTCTCCTTTCATTTGGTCATTCACAAGATTTTAAACTGGTAAAACAAGCTGCTTTACATTCCTCCAAGACTTAGCCCGAAGGCTGCTCTCCATCGCTACCTCTAGGATAGCTCTCTATAAAGGTTTTCTTTAACCTACCATCAATAAGGGTTGTTTGGACTGGTGCAAGGTGCCCACTAGAATAGTGGACAGCATACGCCAGGCCAAATTCTCACATTAGTGTGCAGCGTGTGGGATTCCAGCTTGCCATTGTTTTACCAGATAATCTCAAGTGTTTGACTAACTAAAAACCACTAAAAGGTACCAGAGGTACATATAATACAAGCTTAAATACAGTAAGTTCTACTGAACTTAGAGTTGTGTTTTAAGAGTTTAGCTCACTCTTTCTACAACTCAAGAGAGTTTAGTAGGCTACAACTAGAGTAGGTAGGTGCATACATCACACCTCACAAGTAATGTCTTCAAGGTCAGGAACCAGTGGGTCCCTGCCAGATGTCAGTATAGTACAGGCATCCAAGTATGACACAGTCCCTTTCTTAGAGTTAAGGGCTCTGTGTACAATGAGGAAATTGAAGACAGGCAAAAGTGCCAACACCCAAGGCCTCAAGGAGGTACTACTGTTAGATGATCTTAGAAAGGCTTCAGAGCCTGAGGGCCCAGGCAGTGGGGAGGGGTCAGCAGAAGAGGAAGAGGCTGGTGGTACAAACCCCCAGGACTCAGACTATGATGCTGAACAGATGGTGACAATCACCTTGACCTGGACCATGCAGCTCTTACTGGAGATGAGGAGGAAGGCCAAGGTGGTCCTATCTTTATTCCCCCAGGAATGGTTGGAGGCACATCTAGAAGGCCAGATCTCCGTCAGTGGAATCTGACCATTCTGGTGTATCTATAGGGACCTCTGTCTCTTCTCATAGGAGGGACACCTCCCAGGAGAAGAGCTAAAGACAGTATGCGAATTAGAAGGCAGAAAGTAGCCTTATAAAGGGAATCCCTAGAGCTTGAAAAAGCTAGAAAAAAGATGGGACTAGAGCCCCATGGTGGCAGCAACTTCCCTAATGGTAGAGAAAGATCTCATGACAATAGGAATTTTAACAAGATTGTCCCTCCCTACCAGAGTTGGGATAACATCCACAAATGGATAACTGCACTGGAAAGGGCCTGCAAAGTTCAGAAGGGCCCCAAGGATCAGTGGACAGCTATCTTGTGGCTCTCATTTGCAGACAAAGGTAGAAACAAGCTCCTCACTGAGAAGAGGATGTTGATGATTATACAGTCCTGAAGAGTGCTCTGATTGAAGGGTTTGGCCTAACCACTGAACAATACACGATAACAGTCAGAGATACCCAAATGGCTCAGACTCAGGACTAGGTTGACTTTATTGACTGTGCTGCTAAGGCTCTGGAGGGCTGGTTACTTGGCAGTAAGGTCTGTGATTATACAGGATTGTACAACTTAATTGTGAGGAATAAGATCCTTAATAATTGTCAGAATCAGCTGTTGCATCAGCACCTGGTAGACTCTGATCTGACCTCTCCCCAAGAATTGGGAAAGAAGGTAGACAAATGGGTCAGAACCAGGGTGAAGCAGAAAGTTCAGAACCAAGGTGGTGACCAGAAGAAGTAAGATCCTAATAAGGGTGGGGAGAAGGGCGAAGACCAGAAGTCTTCACAAGGTCCCCAAAAATCTTCTAATGGTGGGGATTCCCGATCTTCCAAGAAGAAAGGCCAAAAGAAACCATGGTGTAAAGTTTGCAAAAATAACAGCCATTGGAATAGTGACTGTAATAGGTCCAAAGACTCAACTCCAGCCACCATTGCCCCTTAGGTATCTGTATCCCCTAGTTCAGTTCCAAGTGTTGGGACTCAGAATAAGGGTGTAGTAGAGTTAACAGTGGGTTCTGAGATGGACTCTGGCCTAGTCAGAGTACCAACTCAGGCTGTCCTGGTCTGTGATGGGGCATGGATTTGTCCTCCTTTGTGAGTCCCAGTAATCTGGGCAAAAACAGACAGCAGCCTTTGATTATTGGAAAAGAGGCTTTGGCTTACAGGGATATAGGGGCAAGTGTCACAATGGTGACACAAGACCTTGTGGACCCTGGACAGATCATAATTGGTGAACTTTACCAAGTGACCAATGCTAGCACTGTCAGGACCAACCATGCCCTGGCAGTTGTTCATTTCTCCTGGGGAGGGGAAACTGGCCTCAATAAAGTTGTGGTAAGTGCAGACCTCCCTGTAGAATGCTTGCTTGGCAATGATTTATATACTTCAACCTGGTCTGTAGTGGAGCTCAGGACCCATGCAGAAATGTTAGGAATCTCTGCACATGTGTTTGCTGTGACCAGATCACAGGCAAAACAGTCTAACACTGAACAGGCCCTGGATTCTGGAGTAATGTACCAGGTGCCTTCCAAGAAAAGGAGTAGAAGGGTTAAGGCAGAACCTTCCCCCCTGACTCAGAGTGAGGATCAGTCTTTTGAGAGAGATGATTGTGCTCCTGAAGAAGGAACAGTCCCAGATGAGCTTGAATCTGATCAGGTTGAGTTCTTGGGGAGAGGGGGCCCTTCCAGGGCAGATCTGAGTCAGGAGCAGCTAAGCTGCCCTTCTCTTGAACCCCTCAGACAGCAGGCTGCTGCGGAGGCTGCTGGGAATGCTAGTGGCACCCATAAGATTTATTGGGATGATGGACTCCTGTACTCAGAGAGTAGAGACCCCAAGCCTGGTACAGCCAGGAGGTTGGTTATACCTTTGAAGTTCAGGGGCTTCCTGTTGACACTAACCCATGATATTCCCTTAGCAGGACACCTGGGCCAAAACAAGACTTGGGACAGGCTTGTACCTCACTTTCATTGGCCCCACATGTCTGAAGACACAAAGGAGTTTTGTCGCTCCTGTGTCACCTGTCAAGCCAGTGGCAAGGCAGGTGGTACTAAAAAGGCCCCCCTGATACGACACTACCTGTCATGGGGGTTCCCTTTGAGAGGGTTGGGATAGATATAGTTGGTCCCATGGATCCTCAGACAGCATCTAGGCACAGATTTATCCTGGTGGTGGTGGACCATGCCACTAGGTACCCAGAAGCAATTCCACTTAGGACCACTACAGCACCTGTGGTGGCAAGAGCCCTCTTGGGAGTGTTCTCAAGAGTGGGTTTCTCTACGGAGGTAGTTTCAGACAGAGATGCAAACTTATGTCTAGTTACTTAACTGCAATGTGGAAGGAGTGTGGAGTTAATTACAAATTCATCACACCCTATCACGCACAATGAAATGATTTAGTTGAAAGGTTCAACAAAACCTTAAAGGGTATGATCAAGAGTCTCCCAGAAAAGCTTGGGTGGAGATGGGACATCTATCTACCCTGCCTTTTATTTGCATACAGGGAGGTTCTTCAGAAGTGGGTTGGCTACAGCCCTTTTGAACTTCTGTTTGGGCATCCTGTAAGAGGTCCATTGTGTCTGGTGGTGGAGGGATAAGAGTTACCTCTTAAACCCCCTAAACAGGACATAGTGGACTATATAGTTGGTCTCTGCTCCAGGATGGCTGAATATATGAAAAAGGCAACCAAAAACCTTGAGGCTAACCAGGAATTGCAAATGTCCTGGCATTACTAAAAGGCTGTACTGACTGTTTACCTGCCAGGAAAGAAAGTGTGGGTATTGGAGCCTGTGGCCCCAGCAGCTCTCCAAGACAAGTGGAGTGGCCCCCATACAATTGTTGAACAGAAGCGAGAGGTTACCTACCTAGTAGACCTTGGAACTCCCAGGAGCCCCCATAGGGTGCTTCATGTCAACAGACTGAATCCTTATGTTGACAGGGCAGACATGGGTTTGCTCATGGCTACTGATGAGGGACAGGAGGAAGAGAGTGATCCACTCCCTGACCTGCTCTCACAGAACCCTGATGATGAGTCAGTAGATGGAGTAGCCTTGGCAGGCAGCCTCACTGACCAGCAGCAAGCTGATTGTAGACAGGTGCTCAATCAATATAGGAACATGTTCTCACTGACTCCAAGTCAGACAACCTGGTGCACTCATGAAGTGAAGTAATAGTCCCACTTGCACACTCTGTTTACACTAATTATTCAATTCCAGCGTGCTCTAGGGTGCACCCTCTGTGCTGGAGTGCATCAAAATCAAAGTACAGCAGCGTGTCCCATCTGGGAGACATCCCCTAGTCACAGCCGACTAGAGGACGTCTCCCAGATGGGACACGCTGCTGTACTTTGATTTTGATGCACTCATGAAGTGGACACTGGGGACAGTCTGCCTGTTAAAAATAAGATTTACAGGCAACCACCTGGCCATGTCAGGGACTGTATCAGGACTGAAGTCCAGAAGATGTTGGATTTGGGAGTTATTGAATCAATCAATCAATCATAGTACTTGTAGAGCGCTCTACATACCCGTGAGGGTCTCAAGGCGCTGAGGGGAGGGGGCTGCTGCTACTGCTCAAAGAGCCAGGTCTTGAGGAGTCTTCTGAAGGTGAGTAGGTCTTGGGTCTGCTGTATGTGGGTAGGGAGAGTGTTCCAGGTCTTGGCGGCGAGGTAGGAGAAGGATCTGCCGCCGGAGGTCGTTCGTTGGATGCGGGGGACAGTGGCGAGGGCAATGCTGGCAGAGCGGAGCTGGTGGGTGGGGGTGTAGAAGCTGAGTCTGCTGTCAGGTAGTCTGGTCCGGCGTTGTAGAGTGCTTTGTGTGCGTGGTTGAGGAGCTTGAAGGTGATCCTCTTGTCGACGGGGAGCCAGTGTAGGTCTCTCAGGTGGGTGGTGATGTGGCTGCAGCGGGGACGTTGATGATCAGTCGGGCGGAGGAGTTTTGGATGCGTTGTAGTCGACGTAGGTGTTTGGCTGGGATTCCTGCATAGAGTACGTTGCCGTAGTCCAGTCTGCTGCTGACGAAGGCCTGTGTCACCATTCTTCTTGTTTCGGTCGGTATCCACTTGTAGATCCTGCGGAGCATGCGGATGATGTTCTAGCAGGAGAAGGAGACGGTGTTGACCTATTTAGACATGGAGAGGGAGGAGTCGAGGATGAATCCTAGGTTGCTTGCATGGTCGGTGGGTGTTGGTGCTGCTCCAAGTGTGGTTGGCCACCAGGAGTCGTCCCAGGCTGAGGGGGTGAGTCCAAAGATGAGTACCTCCGTCTTGTCCAAGTTCAGCTTCAGACGGCTGCTCCTCATCCAGTCTTTGACAGCCTTCATTCCCTCATGGAGGTTGTTTTTGGCGGTGTGTGGGTCCTTGGAGAGGATGAGCTGGGTGTCGTCGGTGTAAGAGACGATGTTGAGGTTGTGATGGCGGGCCACTTGTGCGAGGCGGGCCATATAGATGCTGAACAGTGTCGGGCTGAGGGATGAGCCCTGGGGGACGCCACAGATGATTTCGGTGGCTTTGGATCAGAAGGGTGGGAGGCAGACGCTCTGGGTTCTGACGGAGCGGAAGGACGTGGTCCAGTCAAGGGTCTTCTCTTGGATTCCGGCTTCTAAGAGGCATGTCTTTAGAGTGCGATGGCATACCGTGTCGAAGGCGGCCGACAGGTCCAGGAGGATGAGGGCTGATGTTTCACCATTGTCTAGTTGGCACCTGATGTTGTCTGTGGCGGCGATAAGGGCTGTCTCAGTGCTGTGGTTTCGTCTGAATCCGGACTGGGAAGGGTCCAAGATGTTGTTGTCTTCCAGGTGGCGGGCCAACTGTCTGTTGACGATTTTCTCGATGACCTTTACCGGGAATGGAAGCAGGGAGATGGGCCGGAAGTTCTTGAGGTCCTTGGGGTCTGCCTTGTGCTTCTTGAGGAGGGCGTTGATTTCGCCATGTGTCCAGCTTTGCGGCAATGTCACTGTTTTGAAGGAGATGTTGATGACCTTCCGTAGTTGGGGTGCGATGGCTGCGCCTGCTTTGTTGAATACGTGGTGTGGGCACGGGTCTGACGGAGATCCTGAATGGATGGAGTTCATGACCTTGCGTGTCTCGTCGTCGTTGACGTTGGACCAGGAGGTCAGGCGGATGGCGCTGTTCACAGGGGACGTGGAGTCTGGCGTGGTCGGGGCGGTCGTGGTGTTAAAGCTGTCGTGGATGTCAGCGATCTTGCGGTGGAAGAAGGTGGCTAGTGAGTCGCACAGTTCTTGATAGGGCTTGATGTCGTTGGTGTTGGAGAGTTCCTTTACGATGCTAAAGAGCTCTTTGCTGTCGTGTGCATTGTTATCCAGGCGGTCTTTGAAGGAGGATCTCTCGGCTAATCTGATGAGGTGGCGATGTCTTCGGGTGGCGTCCTTGTGGGCTGCTTGGTTGTGCGGTGTGTGTTCATGGAGCCATATTTTCTCCAGTTTCCGGCAAGCTCGCTTGGAGGTCTGGAGTTCGTCAGTGAACCAGGTGGCTCTCTTGCTGGTGTGGTTGTTGGAGGGTTTCTTGAGCGGGCGAGGGTATTGGTGCAGTCGTTGATCCACTGTCTGAAGTTGCGGGCTGCGGTGTCTGGGTTGGTGGGGTCAGTGGGTGGGTTCTGGGCGAGGGTGGTGATCAGCCAGTCTTCGGTGACTTTGCTCCCTGCAGCTGTTGGGTGTGGTGGTGCATGGTTGGTTTCTTGAAGGTGAAATGGATGCCGCGGTTGTCGGTCCACTAGAGATCGGTGGTGTGGTTGAAGGCGACGTGGGTGCCTGTGGAGAAGACTGGGTCCAGCGTGTGGCCGGCGGCGTGGGTGGGTGAGTGATGATATGTCTGAGGCCGAGGTTGGCGAGGTTGTCGATCAGGGTGGGGCAGTTGATGTTGTTGTCGAGAAGAATATAGTCTGTGGAGGCGAGTGCGTGGGTACTGGCGAGGTCGGCGATGGAGCCGCTGAACTGAGCCTGGGGGGTCTGTAGATGAGTGTTCCTCTGAGGGTGGTGTTGGGGTCGGTGTGGATCCGGAAGTGCAAAGTGTTCGGCGGCGTTGAGGGTGTCGTCTGCGTGGGTGGTGACCTTGAGGGTGGACTTGTGGACGATGGCTATTCCTCCTCCGGTTCCATTGGCACGATCCCTGTGGGTGATCTTGTAGCCATCCAGGATAGCTATAGCGATGTCGGGCGCCGAGGAGTCGTTCCACCAGGTCTCGGTCAGGAAGGCCAAATCTGGGGCAGAGGTGTCGAGCAGATCCCATAGCTCGACGGCGGGTTTCCGTGCGGAACGGGTGTTGAGGAGTATGCAGCGGAGGTGGTTGTGTCCAGTCCTTGGAGGTTTGGTGGTTCTGTCGCAGGTGAAGCTGCAGGTGCAGCAGGAGAAGGGTCTGTGGGTCCGTTTCGGGGCGGCCTGGAAGCAGGTGTGGTTTTGGCTGTCGTGAGTTCATGGAGGCTGCTGGCGTCGTAGTGGAGTCTGGTGTCGTAATGTTCGCTGGGTCCAGGGGTTCTGACGCTGGGCACGGTCCAAGCGTGCAGCTGCCGCCATTTGAAGGGGAGCCAGGGGTTTAGCCAAGGGGCGCGGGGGGCGCAGGGGCAGCAGCGGCGGGAAAGTGGGCTGTGGGCAGGGTGGGGTGAGGTGAGGGAAAGAAAAAAAACAGCACCCAGGAATGGGCAGCAGGAGCAAGGGTCAGGCACAAGGGCTGGTGCAGCTGCAGCAGTGGGGAGCGACCTACCTGGCCCTTGGGCTAGTCCAGTGTTCCTGGTACCTAAACCGCATACCCAGGGTGGTAAGAGAGAGACAAGGTTTTGTGTAGACTATAGGGGTCTCAATGCAGTCACTAGGACTGATGCCCATCCAATCCCAAGAGCAGATGAGCTTAGAGACATATTGGCCTCAGCCAAATTTCTTAGCACATTTGATCTTACAGCTGGCTACTGGCCGGTCAGATTAGCTCATGAAGCAAAGCCAAAGACAGCATTTTCTACCCCTAGTGGGCACTATCAATTTCTGGGAATGCCCTTTAGTTTGAAAAATGCCTCTGCCACTTTTCAAAGGTTGATGAACAAAGTCCTTACAGGCCTGGAAGACAATAGTGCAGCACATCTAGATGATATTGCTGTCTTTAGCTCCACTTGGGAGGATCATCTGGTCCTCCTGAGAAAATGTTTTGGAGGCCCTGCAGAAAGCACGCCTAACTATCAAGGCTATTACGTGCCAGATAGGGCAGAGTCAGGTTGTGTACGTGAGCCACCTTGTAGTTGGAGGCCAGGTTCAACCATTGCAGGGCAAAATCCAGACCATCACAGTTGCTCCAACCACCCAGACTCAGGTCAGAGTTTTCTTGGGCCTGACTGAGTACTACAGAAGATTTCTCAAGGGGTATGGATCCATTGTGACACCCTGAATGACTTAACTTCCAAGAGAATGCCAAAGAAAGTTCAGTGGACAGTTAGCTGTCAAAAGGCATTTGATGACCTGAAGCAGGCCATGTGCACTGCACCAATTCTGCAAAGTCAAGACTACTCCAAAGAATGTATTGTTCAAACAGATGCATCTGAGTTGGGGGCAGGGGCTGTGCTGTCACAATTGAATGATGAAGGTCAGGACCATCAGTAGCTTTTATTAGAAGCAGGCTGACCCCTAGAGAGAAACGTTGGTCAGCTATTGAGAGGGAGGCCTTTGCTGTGGTTTAGGCTCTGAAGAAGCTGAGGCCATACTTGTTTGGCACTCACGTCACTGTTCAGAATGACCATAAGCCCCTCTTATGGCTAAAAGAGATGACGGTTGAAAACCGCAAACTTTTGAGGTGGTCCATTTCCCTACAGAGGATGGACTATGCAGTGGAACATAGACCTGGGAGAAACCATGCCAATGCAGATGGACTCTCCAGATATTTCCACTTAGAACATGGACACTCAACTGGTCAAGGTTAGTTTATTGTCAATGGATTTGGGGGGGGGGGTTGTGTAGGAGAGTAGGATCTGTTTACTATGGTTACCCCTACTTTTTGCTGGTTTTTCACGGTTTTTCGGCTTAAGTCTGGCTGGGGCCCTGCTACCCAGGACCCCAGCCTAGCTTCTTCCTCTCTAAATTGATTGCATGTACTTTAGGTACACTATAGTTTGGTTAATGGGGTACCCTTGTGAGTCCCCAGTATGTGGTACACCAGGCACTAAGGGCATAGGCACCCCAGAGGCTTAGCAGGGGCTGAAGCATGTATTATGCCACCCCTGGGAAGCCTTCCAAAATGGCACTACAGGACAGCTAAGCCTGAGAAAAGTGGTGCATGCACCCCTTACTAAGATATAGGTTACCTATATCTACCTTCAATCACTGACACATATAAGCCTATCAGTCACTCCTATGGCAGGCCTGATCAATCCTGAAGGCAGAGTGCTTGGTTTTGTGTGAGAGCGTGCCTATGCATGCCTATGCATGAGCTGGGCCCCTGTGCAGCTTTCAGAGTCTATTCTCTGAGTCTGTTCTGTGATGCAGCCAGACCATATACTCTTAAGTGCATTATAACCTCACTGTAAATGCTAACTTTGGAATGGCTGCATGTAAAAATGTCGTGTTTGGTGTCACACACTTTGGAATCCTACTCCCCCGCCAGTCCTGGCGGCGGGGGTAGAATTCCACCCTTCTAGAGGGAGAGACATGTACACACTGGTCTAACCAGTAATAGTTTAAAAGAGCCCTTGCATCACAAAATGGATGCTGCAGCCACAGACATGATTCTGACCTCCTGCTGCTGGACGAAACTCCAGCAGGGGAGGCAGCAGTCCAAACAACCACTTATTGATGGTAGGTTAAAGGCAACCTTTATAGAAAGCTATCCTAGTGGTAGCTGTGGAAAGCAGCATTCAGGCTAAGTCTTGGAGGAATGTAAAGCAGCTTGTTTTACCAGTCTATAATCTCATGAATGACCAAATGAAAGGAGAACCACACCTGGTATATATATATAAAATATATGTATTTATTCTAAACACTTCTCTCTAGTCTCTTTATGAGGCTAGAGGTAAAAGTACATCCGGTAAACTTAATACCACACAGTAAATTTGCACAATATACATTGAGCCCTAGAGGCATACCAAACCATATATTAAGAAAGTGGTATAAGAACCACGACTTGCATAGACACAAGGCTTAGAGCCTTTAGAACCACTGGCACCACAAGGAACCACCCAAGGTAGTGACACAGGGGACCCACGGGGGACGCGTGCCATGTGTGAACACAGCCACGAATCACCATTGACTTTTACGGAGAAAGTTGCGGTTGGAATTTTAAAGATAAAGGACATTCTATTGGTTCTTGAATTTCTCCAGATGCAGCCCCATTAGCGAGGGGGATTTGACCATAAACCCTGCTCGTGTTTTCTGCAAGCACTGATCAGCTGCTTCTTTAAGTGTTCTAATGCTCTCTTCCTTAAAAGTGGGTTCAGGTACTTATTTCTTAATTCTTGTCGATAGAGACACAAGCAAAGGATTTGGCCAATTGCTTCTGAATAAGCGTTGAAAGAACAGCATTGACTCATTTGATTGTCATATTTATTACAACATCCCTCTGACTGCAGCAGTGGAACACATGGGAACCTGAAGTGTAGAAACACAAGTTTCATCCTCTGGATTAGGTTACAGTCAAGATACAATTGCCTTTCCTCTGAGAGGGTTCTGTGAGTCCAGTATACATTATTATGCTGTGCTGGTGCAGCCTAAATGTATTTCATGGTCCTTTTTATTAGTGTTGGACAGGCCACGTGAAGGGCTTGCTCCCTCCCCGCATGACCAGGCCCGAGCCCGGCCCTCCAGGTGTTACACACAAAAAACACCCGCTTCCCGTCTCATATGGGACCCCTGCCCCTGGACATCTCCACATCCT
The DNA here is from genome assembly GCF_964263255.1 of Lissotriton vulgaris. Taxonomy (NCBI): domain Eukaryota; kingdom Metazoa; phylum Chordata; class Amphibia; order Caudata; family Salamandridae; genus Lissotriton; species Lissotriton vulgaris. Next base: position 1,924,717,068 of record NC_141694.1, read on the forward strand.
GGGCCCAAATCACTACCGGCCCCCTCGCCTGGCCTGGGCGCCATCTTGGACACAGCACCACGAGGCCGCGTGGCCTCCGATCGACCCTAACCCTGGGCCTGGCCAGGCCCCGACATACCGGCACCACCATCCACCCAGGAGGTGAGCGGACTACTTGGCAGGTCAATGGGAGAAAGAAGTGTCGATGGCTCTCCCCCGCCAGGTGCCGATCGCCCCCGGCTCCCCCAGGCGCTGGCTCCACCCCCCTGCTGGGTGTCTGGACTCCCTCATCCCGGACCTCCCGACCTCCAAGTGCAAGGGTCCGGACATCAAAGGGCGCCAGACCTATAACTGGGGCAGCTCCAGAACAGGAAGGCAGTTGTATCCTGGAGTCGAGAGACGCAGTGAAGAACTCATCCTTGACGGACTACTGGCGCTGCCGTAGCCCTGCCTTGCGAACTATCGTCTTACCTGCTGGCGCTGCCGCAACCTTCTGAAACCTTCATCGTCGTCGGGACCTGCTGGCGTGGCCGCGGCCCGTTTGTAACTACCACCTTCATCGGGACCTGCTGGCTTCGCCGCGGACCGTCGCTACCCTCGACCACCTCGGGACCTGCTGGCCCGCCGCGGCCCGACCATCTAGAACGCCGAGCTCGAGGATTGTGAGCTATCCATCTATCCCTGCATCTACCAGATTGGTAACAAGACTGTCCCGCTACCCCTTTCCCCAACCAAGAGACTAGAACCGAGGGGACCCCTGAGTCCAGACCTCCTTGTACCATTTCACCATACTTAAAGATTGCTTATAAAGAACGTTAAACCTTATCCTTGTGTGGTGTACCACTGTGGGGGGGAAGTTACTTGTCTGTACGATCGCTGGAGACGGCTCTCCCCGGAGACCTCTCCCCTTATCCTCGGCCGACCCTCCCGGTCCGTCTAAAATTGGTGGCTAGCGGCGCGATCCGAATCAACGCGTAATCGTACAGAGAGTAGCTCACCCCACGACGAAACCACAATGACAACCAAAGAGAGCGGATCCACCGAGAAATTCCAGATGGAGAAATTGGAAGAGTACAGCCATCGTGAGTTGAAACAATTCTGCATTGAACTAGGTATCGCTACCACCGGTCTGAGTACTAAAGACGATTTCAAGCACGCCATTGAGTCATGGGCAGAAACCGGGGCCGTCAGATCCCCGGACCAAAATGTTGCAGCAGCAGAGAAGAACACCACGGCCCCCGAAGAGCGAAGAACGGGTCTCTCGCAAGATGAGATCCAAGAACGAGAAAAAAGCAGCCTACATGAACTAGAAATGGCCCGGCTCAAAATGGATGGCGAACTCAAATTAGCCGAACAAAAATTGAACCTAGAACATCTGCGGCTCCGAGAAGAACGGGAAGAGAAACAGAGACAAAGAGAGCTCGAAGAGAAGAGACTAGCGTATGAACACGAGCGCAAACTAGCAGAGATAGACTTACGTAAGCAGAACAAAGAATTAGGGGCGCCCGAGCAACTGCGCACCCCGGGAGCAACAGAAAAGAAAGTACACATCCCCAAGGATGTCGTTCGAGAATATTTCCGAGATGACGACATACAACAATGGTTCAAGGCCTACGAGATCGCTATGACCGCCCACCGGATCAATCGAAGTGACTGGGGAGCCGGTCTATGGGGGAGGTTCGTCAATGAGGGCCGCGACGCCCTGTTACAGCTCCCGGACCACCTGATGACCTCCTATGACCACATGAAGGCTGCCCTCCTCACCCGCTATGGGCTCACACCCGAAATGTACCGCCAGAGGTTCCGAGACTGCACCCGGATCCCGGGTACAACCTGGGTGGAGTACGTGAACTATTTCAGCCGAGCCTTTGAGGGTTGGATCAAGGGAAGCAATGTAACGACCTATGAGCAACTCTTCAATCTCATGGTATGGGAGCACCTATCTAACAACTGCTGCATCGAGCTCAGGCAGCACCTCCTCGACAGTAAATTGACTGATCCACGGCAGCTCGCCACCGAGGCTGACCGGTGGGAAATTACCCGAGTGGGCCGAAATGGGTCAAATGAACAGAACCGGAACAACCAAGGTCAGCACCGTCCCCGAGGAGGAGGAGGGGGTCAGGGACGAGGAAGAGACAACGCCCCGGCCGCTCCCGCTGCCAGCACCCCACCCCCGGCCAACCGGGGCAACCCCCCGGCGCGCCCGGGGTACAGAGCCAATGTCACGTGTCACCGATGCCAGCGAGTCGGCCACTACGCAAATGACCCGAATTGTCCACAGAACCAGACTCCGAGACCCCGCCAGATGGCTGCCGCCGCCCTGGGGGAAGAACAAATCTCCGAAGAACAAGAGGAATGTGAGCAAGAACACCAAGAGTGGGAACCAGCCGCCATGGTTCTAGCGTGCCTAGGGGGAAAAGACATGGTCCCGCGGGCCCCCCTACCCGCCAACACCAGGAAGTACAGTCAGTGGGTGAACATTAATGGACGCAGGGCCGAAGCCCTAGGTGACACCGGGGCCAGTGTAACAGCCGTCCGCTGTCACCTGGTGACCCCAGAACAGATCCTGCCGAACATTCTCTGCCCTGTCCGTTCAGCCGACAATTCGGAGAGTCTATGTCGGATGGCCTGCGTCCCCTTTGAGTGGGGAGGAGTCTCCGGCATGTTGAAGGTGACGGTCCGAGATGATGCCCCCGTGGACTGTCTCCTGGGAAATGATCTTGAGAGTTCCCCGTGGGCCGCCGTAGAGAGAAGAGAGCACCTGGGGATGTTGGGCCTCCCGGAATGGGCGTGCGTAACCACCCGGTCCATGGCTGCCCGTACCATCCTCCGACCCGAAGAACCGGAATGGCCGGCACCTCCTCCCCCGGTCGCCCCAGTAGAAGACACCGACCGTGCCGTCCCCCCAGAGCAAAGTCCCGAAGGGCTCGCTCAGCCCCAGGACCTTCCCGACCTGGCTCAGTGGCGTCAGGAAGGGGGACCCACCCAGGAACAGTTTCGCCAAGAGCAGGAGACCTGTCCCTCCCTCGAGGGACTCCGCCAACAAGCCCTCGCCCAGAGCGTAGGGGATACCTCCGGAACCCATTGGATCTATTGGGACAACGACCTGCTGTACAGCGAACAAAGAATCGCGGAGTTAGGGGCCAGTCGAGTGCTAGTGGTGCCCCTCCGCTTTAGAGACTTCTTGCTAAACCTGGCCCACGATGTCCCCCTGGCTGGTCACCTGGGTCAGGCCAAAACCTACAGTCGCCTGGTGACCCACTTTTTCTGGCCCAAGATGAGGAACGACGTACTCCATCACTGCCGGTCTTGCCCCACGTGCCAGGCCAGCGGGAAGAGCGGCCGCAAACTTAAAGCACCTCTGCAACCTTTCCCAGTTGTCACCACCCCGTTCGAGAGGGTGGGGATAGACATTGTGGGGCCCCTGGACCCTCGTACAGCCCAAGGACATCGGTTCATCCTAGTACTGGTGGACCACGCCACCCGCTACCCCGAGGCTGTGCCCCTGCGAACTGTGACAGCCCCGGTAGTCGGCCGGGCCTTGATGGGGATCTTCTCCCGGGTGGGCTTCCCCCGAGAAGTCGTCAGCGACCGGGGCACAAACTTTATTTCAAAATACATGAAGTCCCTCTGGCAACAGTGTGGGGTCACCTACCGATTCACGACCCCCTATCACCCTCAAGGAAACGGACTAGTCGAGCGGTTCAACCGCACGCTCAAAGGGATGATTGGGGGGTTGGAAGAGCCCCTCCGTCGCCAGTGGGATGTGCTACTGCCGTGCCTCCTCTTTGCCTATCGAGAAGTACCCCAAAAGTCCCTCGGCTTCAGCCCGTTCGAACTCTTATATGGACACCCTGTGCGAGGGCCGCTCAGCCTAGTCAAAGAAGGTTGGGAAATGCCTCCTCTGAAGAACACTCCAGATGTTTTCAAGTACCTCCTGACCCTACGCAACCAGACCAGACGGTTCAGAGAAATGGCAAAAGCGAACCTGGAGGCCAGTCAGGAAGACATGAAAAGGTGGTACGATCAAAATGCCTCCTCCATCGAATTCGAACCCGGCCAACAAGTGTGGGTGATGGCCCCCAACGAACCATGCGCCTTGCAAGACAAATGGACAGGGCCCTTCAAAGTGGTCGAGCGCAAGAGCCCTGTCACCTATCTCATCGATATGGAATCCTCGCGGAACCCCCTCCGGGTCCTCCACGCCAATAGACTAAAACCCCACTTTGTGCGCTCGGAGCTCAGCCTCCTGATGGCAACAGACAGCAGAGCCGAAGAGGATTCCGAACCACTCCCTGATCTCCTACGGACTCGGGAGAAGGACGGCTCCGTGGACGGGGTCCGACTCTCGGAGGCCCTCACCCCGGAACAGCGCCAAGGCTGCCGAGACCTCCTACTGCAGTTCGCCACCCTGTTCTCACTCACCCCAGGGGTCACCCCCTGGTGCTTGCACGACGTGGACACTGGAGACAGTCCCCCTGTCCGGCATCGGGCCTACCGCGTACCAGATCGGGTACGGGCCTGCATCCAAGAGGAGGTGTCCAAGATGCTCACGCTCGGGGTCATCGAGCCCTCAGACAGCCCCTGGGCCAGCCCAGTGGTACTGGTCCCCAAAGCGGCCGCCCCCGGCGCCACTCCTGAGCTCCGGTTCTGCGTCGACTACCGGGGCTTGAACGCTGTCACCAGAACCGACGCACATCCCATCCCCCGGGCAGATGAACTAATCGACCGCCTGGGAGCTGCCCGCTACCTCAGCATCTTCGACCTGACAGCGGGCTACTGGCAGATCGGTCTCACACCCCGGGCCCAAGAACGATCTGCCTTCTCCACCCCTGATGGCCACTACCACTTCAAGGTCATGCCATTCGGCATGAAGAATGCCCCAGCAACATTTCAGCGGCTAGTAAACCAGGTCCTGGCGGGACTCGAAGAATTCAGCGCCGCCTACCTGGACGATATCGCTGTGTACAGCCGCCACTGGTCCGACCACCTCAACCACCTCCGAGAGGTTCTGCGGGCCCTCCAACGAGCCGGCCTCACGATCAAGGCTAGCAAGTGCCAAATTGGCCAGGGGTCCGTGACTTATCTCGGACACCAGGTGGGAAGCGGTCTGGTGGCCCCTCTGCAACTCAAGATCGCGGCCATCCAGGCTTGGCAGCCCCCCGTCACCCAGACCGAGGTCCGCGCCTTCTTGGGACTCATAGGCTACTACCGGCGGTTCGTGAGGGACTATGGCAGCATTGTGGGGCCCCTCACGGTACTCACATCCAAAAACCAACCAAAGAAGGTCAACTGGACCCCAGACTGTCAAGCGGCCTTCGAGAAGCTGAAGGCCGCCATGTGCTCCGCCCCTGTGCTCCAGGCCCCCGACTACAATCGGGAATTCATCGTCCAAACGGATGCCTCCGACCATGGCATTGGGGCAGTCCTTTCCCAGCTGAACCCCGACGGACTTGACCAACCAGTGGCTTTCATCAGCAGACGTCTCCTGGCCCGAGAGCAACGCTGGAGCACCATCGAGAGGGAGGCCTTCGCAGTGGTGTGGGCCCTCAAAAAGCTCCAGCCTTATCTCTTCGGTACCCACTTCCGGGTGCAGACAGATCATCGGCCCCTGCAGTGGCTAATGCATATGCGGGGGGAAAACCCAAAACTATTGCGTTGGTCCATCTCCCTGCAGGGGATGGACTTCACTGAGGAACATCGACCTGGGCAAGACCACGCCAACGCAGATGGCCTGTCACGCTTTTTCCGCCTCGACGAAGAGAGTCCCCAAGAGGATGGGTGACTCTCCCCGCCTTCAGCTGGGGGGGACGCATGTTGGACAGGCCACGTGAAGGGCTTGCTCCCTCCCCGCATGACCAGGCCCGAGCCCGGCCCTCCAGGTGTTACACACAAAAACCACCTGCTTCCCGTCTCATATGGGACCCCTGCCCCTGGACATCTCCACATCCTGGGCCCAAATCACTACCGGCCCCCTCGCCCGGCCTGGGCGCCATCTTGGACACAGCACCACGAGGCAGCGTGGCCTCCGATCGACCCTAACCCTGGGCCTGGCCAGGCCCCGACATACCGGCACCACCATCCACCCAGGAGGTGAGCGGACTACTTGGCAGGTCAATGGGAGAAAGAAGTGTCGATGGCTCTCCCCCGCCAGGTGCCGATCGCCCCCGGCTCCCCCAGGCGCTGGCTCCACCCCCCTGCTGGGTGTCTGGACTCCCTCATCCCGGACCTCCCGACCTCCAAGTGCGAGGGTCCGGACATCAAAGGGCGCCAGACCTATAACTGGGGCAGCTCCAGAACAGGAAGGCAGTTGTATCCTGGAGTCGAGAGACGCAGTGAAGAACTCATCCTTGACGGACTACTGGCGCTCCCGTAGCCCTGCCTTGCGAACTATCGTCCTACCTGCTGGCGCTGCCGCAACCTTCTGAAACCTTCATCGTCGTCGGGACCTGCTGGCGTGGCCGCGGCCCGTTTGTAACTACCACCTTCATCGGGACCTGCTGGCTTCGCCGCGGACCGTCGCTACCCTCGACCACCTCGGGACCTGCGGCCCGACCATCTAGAACGCCGAGCTCGAGGATTGTGAGCTATCCATCTATCCCTGCATCTACCAGATTGGTAACAAGACTGTCCCGCTACCCCTTTCCCCAACCAAGAGACTAGAACCGAGGGGACCCCTGAGTCCAGACCTCCTTGTACCATTTCACCGTACTTAAAGATTGCTTATAAAGAACGTTAAACCTTATCCTTGTGTGGTGTACCTCTGTGGGGGGGAAGTTACTTGTCTGTACGATCGCTGGAGACGGCTCTTCCCGGAGACCTCTCCCCTTATCCTCGGCCGACCCTCCCGGTCCGTCTAACAATTAGCATCTTCCTAGTTAACTTTGGGATTGACACCAGTGTTTTTGTTGTTGTAGATAATTAAAAATTTCTCAATATCAGTTTCAACTCGCCTCCCTTGGCTCCCACGCTTGTGCTCAGGTTTTCTCCCAGATCTTTCCCAATAAGGCCCTTTAAACTAGACAATGGTGCATTCTCACAATCACATAAATAATTAACCAGATTAATATAGTTTAAGGGAGCTAGCTGCTTTAATCTGAATTCTGATCTTATGCAAGCGTGCGGTGGGCCAGATCGTAACTTACACATTTTCTGTATAATGATAATAAACAAGGAGTTTAACACCCCCATCTTTTGTTTCTTAAAAACGATGGCTTTGTACAACAGGACCGGTCATATTTTCATAGTCTTTATCATAAGCGTGGGCCCATATTCTCGACTATTTCCTAGTAAGAGCTCTAGCGCTTTCGACGTACAGAAGATATAAGGCTTAAAGCCCCCATTACTCCAGGAAGCCGTTGGGGGGCAGACTTTTTCATATAACTCTCATATTATCTCTTTCCATTTACTGCTTGATATGCGATACTCTGCTCCGCTCTTATATTTTAGGAAAGGATTAAAAACCTGGCTTTTTGACCAAATCTAGATTTGATTGTCCGCCTTACTCTCAGTCACCATGAGGTAGCTGTACGTGGTACAGATGCTGTTGATTGATTAAGTGATATGTGGCTGTAGGCCGCTCGATATTAAGGAACAACATTTTTTATTATTGCCAGTTTTTATTTCTGATTGGAGGGCTAACCAAGTACCTGACTGTCTCTTCATTTTCATTCAATGTCTTCATTTTTTATATTCCTGCTTTAATGTTCGTTGCTCTCTGAAGGACTGTTCTTTTTTTGTTAGTGCTCCTATATTTTTTAGATCGAGCATTCAAGACCTCTTGTATATACTTTAGTACATACTTATATGTGTATGTACTTTGTTGGCTCTAGTGATCAGCCCTAGGACTTGTCTGCTTCCCCGTAGGGACTTTTTCTCTGTTCAACTGCCTCTATTTAACTGTCTTGATAGTAAACAACCAGTAGAGGTCAGTAAAATACCAGAATTGCTTTCTGCTTGCTCAACTGTCTTTATTTAACAATTGTGATAGAAAACGACCATTAGAGGTCATAAAATACCAGAATTGCTTTCTGCTGAGGGACTTTCTTTTTTTAATTTTTCTGAAAACTGCCTCTATTTAACGTTCTTGATAGAAAACGACCAGCAGAGGTCAGTAAAATACCAGGATCACTTAAGCATTCTCTAGATTCCAGTCCATAGAAATTGTCTTCCACAAGCACCCGTCGATAATAATATTTTTTTCAAATCTTGTATTTTTAGTGATATGACCACCGAAAGCCCTGATTTTATAATAAAAACAGACCTTTGGACTATACCATTTCCCACTGAAAGTCAATATTTCTCTCCATGTGTTCCCATACCTGGCGTGTCACGCAGTTTGGTGCTTACTTTTCCTCCATGTTAAAGAACAGTAGATATTTCAGTACCCAGGCTAATGTGCTGCATAGCTAAATACACATAAGGTCCCAAAGGCAAGACCGATTGCATTGCAAATGCTTGTTTCACTGTGTATCAGTTTGTTGGTGCAACTGGTTTTATCGCCTCCTTTATTTGTAGAGAACTGCCAGTGATAAAAAAATCCATATATTAACCCACATCGCACCCCAGACAGCCCTTTGACTTTTCTCTCACTTTAGGAAAACCAAAGGGGATGATGGACAGAGTGTTGAACATTGCAAACACTGACCCCCAGTCAACTGATCTGGGTTTAATCCATCATCATTCTTTAACTCACTCCTCCACTCCAGTTCAGATATGGCCATATGCAAATCAGTCTGACCCTGTGCCTCATGAGAACAGTCCACACCGAACTGACAAGCCATGTCTTCCCTGGACCTGAAACAAGCATCCTGGGACCGGTTTCTGGCTAATCAGCCGTCATCAGCAAGGCTAGCTTGAATCCAGTGGCAAAGTGAGCAAGGGACCCATGTCTGGGAATACCCTGCCAACTTAGGGTGCACAAAGCAAAACCAAAGGGGATGATGGACAGAGTTTTGAACATTGCAAGCACTAACCCCCAGTCAACTGATCTGGGTTTAATCCATCATCATTCTTTAGCTCACTCCGCCACCCCAGTTCTGACATGGCCATATGTAAATCAGTCTGACCCTGTGCCTCATGGGAGCAGTCCAGCCAGAACTGCCAAGCCATGTCTTCCCTGGAACGGGAATAAGCATCCCGGGACCGGTTTCTAGCTAATCAGCTGCCATCAGCCAGACTAGCTTGAATCCAGTGGCAAAGTGAGCAAGGGACCTAGGTCTGGGCAAACAGGTCCTAGCATGCTTGATTCCAGTCCAGGAAGGACTTGGCCTGGCAGTTCGGGCTGGACTCTTCCCATTGGGCGCAGGGTCAAGACTGATTTGCATATGGCTGGGTCCAAACTGGAATGGCATGGTGAGCAAAAAACTATGGATTTACGCCCAGATCTCTGTACTGGGGTGAATGTATAACATTGTTCTGCATTCTGTCCATCAATTGTTCTTATTGCATTTGTCACCCCGAGTGGGACGGGTATGCTCAGACGTGAGTCTCGTGCTCTCCATGCCACTGGAATCAAGGTATCCTGGCTGATGAGGGCTGAAAGCCTGAAACTGGTCCTAGGATGCTTGATTCCAGTCCAGGGAGGACTTGGCCTGGCACTTTGGGCTGGACTGTTCCCATTGGGCACAGGGTCAAGACTGATTTGCATATGGCTGGGTCCAAACTGGAATGGAATGGTGAGCAACAAAACGATGGATTTAGGTCCAGATCTCTGTACTGAGGTGAATGTATGACATTGTTCTGCATTCTGTCCATCATTTGTTCTTTTTGCATTTGTCACCTCGAGTGGGACGGGTATGCCCAGACGTGGGTCCCGGGCTCACTGTGCTACTTGAGTCAAGCTATCCTGGCTGACGAGGGCTAAAAGCCTGAAAGCGGTCCTAGGATGCTTTATTCCAGTCCAAGGAGGACTTGCCCTGGCAGTTCTGGCTGGACTGTTTGAGAGACAGAATTCCTTTTACCGGAGTTGCTAACATTATATTTGTTAGCATGATGTAGCAGCATACATATGTATTTACAGTTATGTATCATTATATGTTAGAAATTAAATGTAGTTTACGTTTCTTGTAAATAGGTCAAGTTGCATCCTAGTTAGAGGAACCGCACTGACACCATCTTGAATTTGTCGACTCTGGCCTGGCTAGCTATCACGTGTGGCTCTTTGAATATATCACTCAGGACCCAATTAGCTGAGTTACTGGACAGCTGAACTCATGACTGTTTTCCTTGCTCCAAGGCCCAAGGTCTGGCTTTAGGGGCGATAAGCACATTAGTGCCGGCGCCAGGCCGCTACTCCCATGCACCGAGACGAAAGGGAGTTACCCTTTCTGACCTTCCTTATAATAGAAGAAACAGACTTCTAAGCTGTCTTTGTCTGCCATATATGGTTCTTCCCGAAGATCTCATACCTATTGGAATGCTGCCAAATATGGTTATTTCATGTAACGTGTGTTTTCTATAAAGGACTGGTCTCATGTGTAATTCGGGACTCTTCTCGGCGCACTGACTGGGTGTGGACGAGGGGGCTCCTCTGAGGAGAGTCTATTTGGAATAAACGATTGCCTCTTCTTCACTGCCGACTGATTTGATTCATTTGATAATATATTGGGCCATTGGTAAGTGTGGCCGAGTTTGGGTTGTTTATGGTACATCAGTTGGCGACTCCGCCGGGACTCCGCGTTTGGGGTCGTCCTCCCGTAACATGGGGTGATATAAGGACATTAGAGAAGTACTTTGGTCGAGGGGGCAGACTCAATTTTCTCGAATTTTCAGCTGGACTCCGCTCCCGCGATCAGAGAGCCCCCTGCTGCCAGTGACCCCTCGCCGGAGTCCTACGAGTGTAACCCGGGAACCGATCCGAGTTGATCTTCTGGAGAAGGCAGTGGAGAACTCGCAATCATACCTGAGTGCAACAGGTGAGTGTATTGGTTTTATTGTATGTGGATTGAGTCCCTGAACAACGTTGTTGAATAATTTGATTTTGGTAGGTTGGTGGTCGGCGTACCACGAGGAGTTTTGGAGATCTGACGGGGCAGCAGTGAGGCTGCACGGGCAGATGCTCCGCGGGCTTGTTTGGTGAACAATAGAGGTTTTAATCTGACGCCTTGGTGTGACATTTTTGCGCACCCGGCCGGACTGTCTTCGGAAAGGCCCATGGCGGTAACTGGGTGACTTCTGGACACATCTGAAGCGACGCTAAGGCAGCGGGCTCAGTCAGAATAGTCCTTAAGGTGAAACAGGGAGGCCCATGGTATGGTCTGTAGGCCGGTCTGTGGTTAATTCCTGTCTGATGGCCTCTTGGTAGTCTTTGGCCTGCCTGATTTCTGGGTCTCTGTTTGGTCCGGTGGCCGGTGGGCCACAGCTTCTCTATGAACGTGAGTCGACGGGCTCCGTTCCTTGGCTGTTTTGAATCATGATTTAGAATTGAAAAGGAAAAATAATGTTTCCCTTCTTTTTGTGATAAAGTGTGTGTCAACCTCAATGTGTATGGTTGGTGCGAAGCTGATGAAATATTGAGAGTGAATGGAACATGGCCATGTTAAGAGTATGTGTAACGGAGTGTGCTGATTGATTATTAGAGAAAATTTCGTGCTTTAGTAAAATATGTTTTGGATGCTGTTGTCGGCAAAAAAGTATACAATTAGATGAAAGTCAACCTGCCCTGCTGGAGGGCAGCCCAAATTTTGATATGTACGTGAAACATGGTCTTACGCCCATTTTATTTAGTAATTTATGACATAGGTATACAAAAGATAATGAAGAATTAAGATGGCCTTTAACCGGCTCTTTCGATGAGAAAAAGATACAGTATTTGCCAGATCGACTGTTTTAGAAAAGGAGCAGACAGGGAATGTTCAATTCTCTGCAGTTATGGCAAAAAGAGGCAAAACACCGCCGAATTAGAGAAGAGAAATTATTAAAACTACAGAATGGACAGACCATAACGCAAAAAGCTATAGCATATGACAAAGAACAAACAGAGAAAAAAATGTAATGTTTGGATAGACAGTTTTGATTACAAGCAGATAAAAGTTATACAGCCCGTACTGAGGCAGAAGATGACATAGAGGACATATTGAATACTTGTGCCCCGCCACCTTATTTTTCCACAATGAGTGTATCCTGCGATACCCTTGGCCAGTGCTCCCACTGCACCCGCTATGGTAGCCACGGCCCCTGCGTCTCCTGTTTCTGCGGTACCAGATGGAGCTATTCTTTCTTCCCCCTCTGCGACATCTGCTACCGCAGATCCATTGACCTCTGCCACGTCCCCAATGACCCTAATCTCCCCTTCGTCTTCAGTAGCTTGGCCTTCTCAGTCCGCCACCACAACTCCTGCCAGAATAGATGTAACCCCCTCCCAAGCTCCCAGGTTAGGGGGTGTTCGATGATTATATACAGGGGCTGTTGTAGGATATGAAGAGAAGCAAATGGTAATAAATCAGGCGTCCTAATGGGTGCGGAACACTATTTATACTCTTGAGGATATTTGGGGAACTATGAAGGATTATGAACCGGTTATGCAGCAGTATGCATTAGAAACTATGGTGGGCCGTCTGATATCATTGTGGGAACAGCGGTTTGATGATGGGAGGGCCCCGCAGGTTTTGTATGATATAGTGGACTGGGCCCATAAGTTTGAACTAAGACAGGAATATGTATATGGGAATCTGGTTACCATATTACGATATCGGCAACGATTAGTTACAAATAGTCCTACATGGGACTCCCAGCATCCGATGCGGGAAGTTCATCCCATTTATCATCCTGAGATTCCGGAACTTAAAGACAATGCTAATCAAGTCATTCAAGCTCGTGTGGAAGCTCGATTCCAGGAGCAGTGGGTATATACCCCTTGGAAGGGAAGTGAAGTTCTCTCCCTAAAATCACAATTGCCTGATCCGCGTAAAAATCCCTCCGCCTATTATAAAGAACTCACTGAGGCAGCCTCCTCAGCCGTGATGACGTTAGCTGATATAGAATTGTTTTGGGGATTATTAGTCCCAGTTGATGTATGGCGTCAGGTACATGATCAGCCCCATGCTAATGAATTAGGAGGAACGTGGGACCAACTTAAGACTTGGGATGGGGAACAAAAACCTGGAGACAAACCCAGAGCCGAGATTTTGGCCTTGCCAGGCCGAATAATGCGTATATGCACATTTTGATCCCACCCCGGAAAGTAGACTGGGATAAATTGACTGCATGCAAACAGAAAAAGGATGAAAGTGTATCGGACTTCTTTACTCGATTTGAGGGTGTGTTCATTGATTTCAGTGGACAAGATTTGTCCATAGAAGGAGGTTTAAGATTGTTCATTAATCGTTTTGTGACTAATTTATAGCCAGAAATATCAGCACGGCTTTAGGCCGCCGAAAGCACTTGACCCACCTCTACCCCGTCGATTATATTGAGTATGGCTCAGTATTATGAACACGGGGAAAATGAGAGTAAAGATAGATCAGATAAGAAAGCTAAGGATCTTAAAACTCGAGTATTGTTACAGCAGGTGGCAAGGGACGGGGTTGGAGTGGAAGAGTTAGGGGATCTAGCCAAAGAGGGGCAGGAACTGAAAGGAGAGAAGGAGGGTCAGCTGTTGCTTTGGGACCAAATCAGTGTTCTTATCGTATAGAGGAAGGGCACTGGCGAGCTCAATGTCCTTACCTCCTAGCTCAGAACGGAGCTGTGCGAGGTAGAGGTAGAGGAAGAAGACGAGGTGGTGTTGATCGAGGTGATATGAGACAAGATGAAACGACACAAGGTGAGTATGGAGGTAATTATTTTGATAGTAATAACGGAAAGCAGTACTACAACAAAGATTATGGAACAAGTGAATCAGACGGATATTTTTATGCATAGGATAGCCACGGACAGAGGGGGGGCTAAGTGTCAGTACCCGTTGACCAAAGGGGACCTTATGTTAAAGGACAGATAATGGGGGAATCTGAGAACTTTTTGGTGGACACGGGTGCAATGAATAGTTCGATCTCTCATTCATTGGTCCCCGGGGCTGCTCTGTCCGGGCAAAATAATGTTTCAGTTGGATTTTCTGGTGTCCCAGTGGTGAGTCCCATTTCCAAGCCTATTTCATTTACGATGAGTCCAGTCACAGTGGATTCTCCATTTTTGTTGACGTTGCAATGTGGGGAAAACCTACTGGGGTTGGAACTGTTGAAAAAAATGCATACCCAGATGTATTGTTCTCCGGATGGAGTTTATTTAACAGTTCAATCTCCAGGACAGTATACGAAAAAGAATTTCATGAAAAACGACCAGCTCCCTCTGGAGCTGGCGAACATTCCCCCTACTTTGTGGGCGACTGGGGATGCTGATGTAGGTTTATTAAATATACCACCAGTTTCCATTACATTGAAACCAAACATTTGTTTGCCCCGTATTCCACAGTATAAATATCCCTAGCTGGTGAGAAGGTATTAATGTTGATAATTCAGGATTTGATTGATAAAGGGGTGGTGGAAGAAACAGCTTCTAATATCTGTAATAGTCCTATATTACCAATTTTGAAAAAGGCTCCTATACGGAGCAGTCCTGATTATGCTGATACGTACCGCTTTGTAATTGACCTCTGCGAGGTTAATAAAGTGGAAGTCCCACAATATCCAGTTGTTTCTGATATTACAACAATACTCACTATGATTCCTCCTATGGCTAAATATTTTTCAGTTATCGATTTAAAGAATGGTTTCTTTAGCATTCCTATACATCCTGAGAGCAGACATATTTTTGGTTTCAAATTATCAGGCCGCAGTTCTAGATTTTGTCGTGCTCCTCAATATTTACAGTCAGTCTTTGAAGGTAATTTTAGACGAGTTGACTTTGCCTCCAGGAAATGTTCTCCTCCAGTATGTAGATGACTTACTGGTGGCATCTGATACAGAGGAGGGCTGCAAAGAGGTGACTGTTAAATTGCTGTCCCATTTGGCAGCCCATGGCAATAAAGTGTCTCTTTCCAAATTTCAATATTGTCGACAGGAGGTGACCTACCTTGGTCATCTACTGTCGAAAGAGGGGAGGAAGTTGACTCCCGAACGTGTGTCTACTATTTTTAACATGTCTGTTCCTCGTACTCAACGAGATGTTCGTGCATTTCATGGCATAACCTCTTACTGTCGCCAGTGGATTCCTAATTATTCTCTTCTTACTAAACCATTGTTATATTTAATTATGAAAGAAGTGCATGAACCCTTACCCTGGACGGATGAATGTCAGACAGCCTTTGATTCTTTGAAAACTGCTCTTTGTTCTGCACCTGTTTAGGAACTCCAGACTACCGGAAGCCTATTGTACTTTATGTGCACGAGGTAGACGGTTGTTACTGGATATGAATTGACTTTGTTTGCTCCCCATATTACTATCAAAAGGTGTGCCACTCTGAACCCAGCCACGTTGCTACCCCTCCCTTCGGATGAACCAAACAATGACATACATGATTGTATATTTCGGACAGAAGAAGAAACAAAGGGACGGGTGGACCTCACTGACACGCCCCTATCTGAACCCCAAGGGGAGTTGTATGTGCATGGCTCTTGTTTTAAGTTACCAGATTGCACAACGACAGCTGCGTACGCAATTACCATGCTGCGTACTGTGGTTGAAATGTCTCGAGTTCCCTATCATTCTGCACAGGCAGCTGAGCTAATGGCCTTGTTATGAGCATGTGAATTGAGTGAAGGACTGGCGGTAACTATTTATACTGATAGCCAGTATGCCTTCGGTGTTGCTCATAGTTTTGGAAGGTTGTGGGCAGAAAGGGGATTTTTCACTTCTCATGGCCAACGAATACAAAATGGTCCCCTGATATTAAGGTTGTTAACTGCATTGACTTTGCCCCGGAAGGTAGCCATTGTTAAATATAGCGGCCATAAAGCTATAGTGGACACTGTGGGAGAAGGGAATGCTTTCGCGGACCAGACTGCAAAAGAGACAGCTAGATCTACAATGTCCCCTATGTATGTGAATTCAACTAGATGGGTGGAGGAGGCTGATATGTTTGATACCACAATGGAAAGTGTTTGGGAAATGCAGAAGGAAGCCACCCCTGTTGAACTGGCCAGATGGGAGAATGAAGTAGGGAGGTTGGATGATAACGGGTGCTGGGTTGATTTAAGTGAAAAACAAAGATGGATGCTTCCTAACGCTTTCGTTAATGCTGTAGTGACAATGGCACATGGGGCTGCTCACATAGGAGCAAAGGGAATTTGTAAACTGTTGGACCCGGTCTGATATAATCCCAATATTACTAAAACTGCCATTCATTTGGTTCAACATTGTATGGTTTGTTTATGGCATAATCCTGGGAGGAGGGAACCTGTTCTTAGTGGGAATTGTGCACCACCTTCTTTACCTTTTGAGGTGCTCCAAATGGATTATATTCAACTAGAGAGAGTGAATAACTTGAAGAATGTCCTGGTGGTGGTGTGTGCATTCAGTAAGTGGGTGGAAGCGTACCCTACTAAGGAAAATACTGCATTGGCAACTGCAAAGGCCCTGATTAAGGAGTAATGCCCAAGATATGGAGTCCCTCGGGTCATATGGACAGACAACCGGACCCATTTTAATGCTGCTCTCATCAAGCATATTTGTAATGGACTACACATAAATCAGATGTTTAATGCTGCTCGACATCCTCAGTCAGCTGGGTTGGTGGAAAAATATAACGGGATTTTGAAGTTAAAGATGGCAAAGATTCAGGAGAGTACTGGGTTGCAGTGGCCTGACACCTTGCATCTAGCTCTAATGTCTGTACATATGACTCCTCATTCCCGTTCAGGTCTGTCCCCATATGAGGTCATTTTTGGACGACCGGCTAACGTTTGCGGGGTTCCTCGTTCGAGAAGTTTTAAAGAAATAAATTACCCAATGATGACAGATTACTTGTATGCATTGACTAAAGATCTCCGTTCTATTCACCAACAGGTATCTGATACATTGCAGCCTCTGCCAGAGGGTCCAGGACATCGTTTGGAGCCCGGCCAGTGGGTAATGGTAAAGAATTATCAGCGAAAATCGAGTCTTGAGCCTAGGTGGTCGGAACCAGTGCAGATTTTTCTGGCAACCCGAACAGCGGTGAAGGTGACTGGACGGAAACATTGGGTGCATGTGGCACATGTGAAACGAGTACCTCTTCCCCTCCCATTTGATTGCCCAAATTCAGAAGGAATACTGACCCAGGAAAGTGAAAGAGCTCCTTGATTGGTTCCTTTTTCCGACGCCCAGAAATTTGAAGGGCAAGAAAGGGGAGCTGAGAGCACAAGAGAGGCCACATCAGCAAGTGCAGAATCGGCCTCTGGATCTGTAGCTCCAGTTGTAAAATGGAGGGTGCAGGGGAAATTTGGCACCTCGGATGTCACCATGTCTGTTTTGTTTAAAGATCAAGAATTGCCAGGTCAAGCTCGATACAACCTGCGGCCCAGAAAACCAACACGGTACCCCCAATAATCAAAGGAGCTAGGGAAGAACTTGAGTAGTAGGGACTTGCTAGAGGAATTTGGGGATACTGAGCGAGACACTGGACTGAACCCATTGAGAGCTGGAACTTTGTGTTGCTCTGTTCAGAAAGAAAGACTGAAAAGAAAAAGGGCCAGGTTGTACGGTGGAGAAACGAGTGGATGAGAGGATCTCTTCTTTTGATGAACGATAGGAGCCTGCCTGTGAGGCTCTAGATGGACACAGGAAAGAAACACCCTCTGGCAGAACGGACTGCGTATTCTTAGAATAGTTTGGACTTTTTTATTTAAGATGTATCCCTTTGGCCGATTTATGCCTGAGGAGGCGCGTCCTCTTGCTCCTCGATATATGCCCATTTTATGCACCAGTGTTTTCATCATGGACAACCAGAGTGAAGGTTGCTTTCGTGATTACTATTGCAATGTTGTTTATTATAATCATTAGTGTGTTTTTATATTTAGAATTACATCACCCTATGCATACTATGATAGGGACTTCTACTCCAACCCCAGAGTATCATTTCTTTATATTAGCCCCTCACAAAGATAGACTTTTTTGTAACTTTACTTTACTTTATTGCATGATTAATAAAAATCTTTGCAAAAACACTTTATATAAAAAAAATACAAGAAGAATTTCACAATCATGAGTTTTGCAAAAAAGCAGTTAAAATCGATAAAAGAAAATTCAAAGGATGGACGATAAATCTATACAAAAATGGTACAATGAGTTGCAAATGTTTTAAAAAAAAGAGACCGTTCAGCATTTACTAGGTTTTTGTTGGTTGAAAAAGATTTTTCTTAAGGTACAGGAACGGGTCTTTATGAGTCTAATTCAATCGCTGGTCTCAGGATTTTGGATCGTATTAACTATTTTCATGAAGCGCACTAGTCGACAGGCCAGTTGGATATTTTCTCCTTTAAAGCTGATCAGCAAGGCTTGTCTGCGAGTTCGCACACGGTATTAATTCCAGAGCTGGATTAGTAGGTCCCTTCAGGCACTGTCTAGGGCTTTACAGCTGCATAACAAGTGTAAAACGTCCTCATTTGGATTATCGCAAAGCCTACAGTTGGAGTTGGATTCCAGGCGTTTCCATGGGGGAAGATGGACTTTTGACGGGATTACTCCCATCCTCAGCCGCAGGAATTCTTCCTTCGCCTTCCTTGAAAAGCTGGTACTGAGGTATGGTTGGGGTGAAGCGCTGGTGTAGCTTTGGATTATGAACCACCCATGTGTTCTCCTGGTTAACGCTGCTTTATCTTCCTCCATGGAGAGAATTTTTACTGATTTGTTGACCAAGCGCTTGAAGCACTTATGTGAACAGCTCAACTCCCAAAGGTATTTTAATGCAAGGGATTTTATAGCTGCTTGGAGGTAGGCCATTGCAGAGGATCCCTTATTTGTCTCCAGCTCTTTCCAAAGGTGGGCGTTCAGGGAGAGACATTTTTCAGACTTATGTTAAGAATGTATTCGTAGAAATGTTGCATCAGACTCACAGTGCTACTAATACGACCAATTGTTGGGTTTGTGGGTTATTATCCTCTGTAAGGCATCAACATGACCTTTTCATCTCACTGCCGCTGTCCTATTTAGGAAGTTGTGAAGCTTGGTTTAAACTATTAAGCATGATGTACTTACATTACACTGTAGATGCTTCCCGCTATACCGATAAAGACTACGAGATGATTTTGACTTATAGAGGTACACCAAGGTTTCGATCCACAAGGGAATAATGGAGAGGGGTCCTTGGATCCCAAGGCTTCTATGAACATGTATACTGATTATGAGAATGTAACCTGGTTAAGGACGGAAATTCTAGACTTTGTGGAGTTCAATTTTACCCAGTATTTCCAACACTTTCAAGATCGAAATGTCACTGATGATAAACCTAACCCGGTGCCCATATTAAATAGTACCTCTGCATTCTGTGTACAAGGAGCAGGACATATTTGCGTAGGGGATAGTCAGTGCAATTAAACCTATCGACTCCGTACCTTCAGTAGTCCACCATTGATAATGCCCCATAATGTATATTTTGTCTGTGGAGAAAACGCATTCATCTGGCTTCCCCGGGGATGGATGGGGCGGTGTTATTTATCTTTTCTATACCCTCCTGTATACATAGCTCCCTCAAATTACCATAAGGATCATAGGTTAGATGGACCAGGGTCCCTAATGAACAGGGAGAAAAGAGAGTTGGACATGGCCGAAGTAGATCAAACAGATCCCCCTGAACAACATTTTGTTGATATAGTTAAGGGAGTGTTCCTACATGGGGACCCATAACAACTATTAAGGAAGTGAGACGATTATCCAGAATAGTTGAGCGAGTCATTAATACTACTGCTGGTATATTGCCTAATCTGACCATAGAGCTTCAGGCTACAAGACTCGTCCCGCTTCAAAACCGTATGGTGTTGGATGTCATCCTAGCAGACAGAGGAGGAGCCTGCCGCGTCATCAGCAGCTCCTGTTGTGCGTACATCCCTGACTCCGCCCGTCCTGTCCATCTGCCCATACAAAAGTTACACTGATTGGCATCAGAAATACATGCTTATACTGGGAACTGGTCCCTCTCTGGTTGGTTCTGGGACCTATTGTCGACCTGGGGGTGGAAGATTTTGATGGCTTTGATAGGAGTAGTGAGTGTCCTTTTTACCTGCTGTCTATGCATACATTGTGGGCCTGCCTGTTTTTCCTATTGTGCCAGGAGAGTATGTTCTGCCCTGGTACCGTCACCACCCACCAAGGAAAAATCTCAAATGGTGCAACAAGAAATTCAAGATTTGATGCAAATAGACGAGGGTATCTTTGAAGATTGAATTAGCTACATCACGCTAAAAGGGCAGTTCTGAGAGACAGAATTGCTTTTACCGGAGTTGCTAACATTATATTTGTTAGCATGATGTAGCTGCATACATATGTATTTACAGTTATGTATCATTTGTCGACTCGGGCCTGGCTAGCTAACATGTGTGGTTCTTTGAATATATCATTCAGGTCCCAATTAGCTGAGTTACTGGACAGCTGAACTCATTACTGTTTTCCTTGCTCCAAGGCCCAAGGTCACATCTGGCTTTAGGGGCGATAAGCACATTCTTGCCGGAGCCAGGCCGTTACTCCCATGCACCGAGACGAAAGGGAGTTATCCTTTCTGACCTTCCTTATAATAGAAGAAACAGACTTCTAAGCTGTCTTTGTCTGCCATATATGGTTCTTCCCGAAGATCTCATACCTATTGAAATGCTGCCAAATATAGTTATTTCATGTAACGTGTGTTTTGTATAAAGGACTGGTCTCATGTGTAATTCAGGAGTCTTCTTGGCGTACTGACTGGGTGTGGACGAGGTGGCTCCTCTGCGCAGAGTCTATTTGGAATAAACAATTGCCTCTTCTTCACTGCCGACTGATTTGATTCGTTTGATAAAATACTGGGCCATTCCTAAGTGTGGTCGAGTTTGGGTTTATGGTACATCACTGTTCCCATTGGGCGCAGGGTCAAGACTGATTTGCATATGGCTGGGTCCAAACTGGAATGGCATTGTGAGCAAAAAAACGATGGATTTAGGCCCAGATCTCTGTACTGGGGTGAATGTATGACATTGTTCTGCATTCTGTCCATTAATTGTTCTTTTTGCATTTGTCACCTCGAGTGGGACGTGTATGCCCAGACGTGGGTCCCGGGCTCACTGTGCTACTGGAGTCAAGCTATCCTGGCTTACGAGGGCTGAAAGCCTGAAACCGGTCCTAGGAGGGTTGATTCCAGTCTAGGGAGGACTTGCCATGGCAGTTCTGGCTGGACTGTTCCCATTGGGCGCAGGGTCAAGGCTGATTTGCATATGGCTGGGTCCAAACTGGAATGGCATGGTGAGCAAAAAAAATGATGGATTTAGGCCCAGATCTCTATACTGGGGTGAATGTATGACATTGTTCTGCATTCTATCCCTCAATTTTTCTTTTTGCATTTGTCACCTTGAGTGGGACGGGTATGCCCAGACGTGGGTCCTGGGCTCACTGTGCTACTGGAGTCAAGCTATCCTGGCTGACGAGGGCTGACAGCCTGAAAGCGGTCCTAGGATGCTTGATTCCAGTCCAGGGAGGACTTGGCCTGACAGTTCTGGCTGGACTGTTCCCATTGGGCGCAGGGTCAAGACTGATTTGCATATGGCTGGGTTCAAACTGGAATGACATGGTGAGCGAAAAGGCCCAGATCTATGTACTGGGGTGAAATTATGACATGGTTCTGCATTCTCTATTTAACATCTTCATGACCCCTCTGGCGGCACTGGCGGAGTCTTTCGGGGCTCAGATCGTTTCCTACGCCGATGACACCCAGCTCCTCTTCACCTGTGAGAGGGATGCAGACTTCGATGGAGGTAGGATCCAGGGTTGCCTTGAGGCTGTGTTTCAGTGGTTCCAACATAACAGCCTCAAGTGCAACTCGGATAAATCCGAGGTCCTCTTTTTTGGGTGCAGTTCGGACCCGGACTGGAAAGTGTGGTGGCCTGAGAACATGTTTCCACCAGCAAGTTCGTCCCAGGTGGCTAAAAACCTTGGGATCAAGATCGACAATGGCCTCACACTACGCTCACAGGTTATCAGTCTCACTGGCACCTGCTTTGGCCTGCTCCGGATGCTACGCAAGTTTCTTCCCCTGTTATCGGAGGAACACAGGAAGATCACGGTGCAGGCGATTATAGGCTCGAGAATAGACTATTCCAACGTCCTCTATCTCGGCCTGCCAGAATACCTGCTCCAACGGTTACAGGTTGTCCAGAACTCGGCAGCACGTGCCATCTTTGGACTATCTCGCCGTGCCAGAGCCTCGGGCCTCCTGGAGGCTCTGCACTGGCTTCCTGTCCGGAAGCGGGTAATTTTTAAGACTCTTACTCTGGCACACAAAGCCTTGCACGCCTCCGGAGCAAAATACCTTCAGAAAAGGCTGACCTTTTACCATCCCGCCAGGTCACTCAGGTCAGAATCCTTGTTTCTTGCTGCGGTTCCTCGTGTGTAGAGAGCTCGCACCGGTGGTCGCTCTTTTAAATTACTTGCGCCTCAGTTGTGGAATAAACTGCCTGTGTCCCTGCGCAGCACTCCTAACCTGTTGGCTTTTAGGAAGGGGCTCAAAACCTGGCTTTTTACCTCTTAGTTTCTGGTCCTATTAGGTTTTCCTTTCTCTTTGTCTTTTATTTCCTTTCCCTGTTGTGTTATGAGATTAGTGTGCAATTCAAAGCGTCGGGACACTCTTTCGAGTAGCCGCACGCTATATAAAACCCCGGTATAACATAACACAACATAACATTCTGTCACTTTACTCATTGTACCCGGAATCCGCAAACCTTCTAACTCCCACATTTAAAAAGATCGTCTGCGCCTCGTACTCACTTTCTGGGCTGCTGATGGTTCGAAGGTCGTTGGATAATAGGAAGTTCGACGCATAAATCAGTGTATAATCAATGCTTGTCTTGTTACAGCTCCTTGATCAAAGCTCAGCTGTTTCATCCGCATTTATTCTTCCATTCAGCTATCGAGACCCTAAGTTACACAGAGTGGTGAGGATCTGTCTTCTTCCTCATGAAGTACTGTTGTTGTAGGCAATATATTGTAAGAAATATTTTCAAATCACCCTGCTCAACAAACTCCAAGTTTTTCCTAATCGTAAATAAGTTTGCGTTAAAACCTCCTGTTAATAAGGAAGACTTGATGGAGAGTCACTGATTAATGACTCAATATTCAAAATTAATTGCTGAGTTTGTTGACAGGTGACCTGGTCTTGTGCACAAAAATGTAAGGAGTGGAATACGGCCGGAGTGATTACCAATTGCTGAGATTAATCTAGGTGCAATACATTAAACTGAGGTTGTGTTTCTCACAGTCTGTTTCTTTTGTGATATGTTGTTATCTTTGAGTTTGTTTAAGGTTTTGTCTCTCACTTCCACAGAGTTGTACTTGTTGTCATATTCTTTATATGCTCAGCTCTGTCATTCCCAGAGTGTGGTTGGCTCCTTCTCTGAGGTGTTCTGTTCTCGATATAAGTTGCCCCCTGTTTACGAGCTGGTCCCGGCTCACCCTTCTGATGCTTTAGTTCTCTGAGACAGGCAGCCCATAATGTGACATATTTAAATGTTGCACTCACTCACTTGACAGTCAGTGTTTGAAAGAGATCCATATGTGTTTAGTGAGGTCCAGCGAAGTCCCCGGAAGCCTCTGGAAGCGTCTGAAGCAGCATCTTTCACACCTGTGTGATTTACCAAACCCCTTGGAGTGATTGACCAGACCCCCTGGAGTGAGTGACCAGACCTGTGGAGGGAGTGACCAGACCCCTGGAGTGAGAGACCAGACCTCTGGAGTGAGTGACCAGACCCCTGGAATGAGTCGCCAGACCCCTGGAGTGACTGACCAGACCCCCTGGAGTTATTCGCCAGACCCCCTGGAGTGATTGACCAGACCCCTGGAGTGATTCACCAGACCCCCTGGAGTTATTTGCCAGACCCCTGGAGTGATTTAATAGCCCCCTGGAGTGAGTGACCAGACCCCCTGCAGTGATTCAACCTGCATAACTCAAAAGTATTGTCCGTGTGAAGGGGGACTAATGGTGACAACGCGCCATCTTTGTCCAGGATACTCCACTTCCCGGGTCATCTTAGAAGATGGAGGTCCTGATTCGTTGGCTTTACTCCACGATCTCCAACTCGGGTCTGGCTCTCTTCAGTTCATCGAGCACAGACCAATTGATAAAAGACCCTGGAAGCCTGTGGGGAAGAGAGGGTCAGATATTGATTCAATATTGTGGACATAAATGACAACAAATAATTCATTAAGCGCAGTATTTACGATATAACTGAGTGTACATTCATGAGTAGAGCAATCAACCACTGTAGAGACCACAGGGTTAAACTACCACTTCCTCCCCCGTCCTCTAGTTTCTCAATGCACAATACAGGCTGATAAATATTGACACACATTTCAAACATAAATCAATCACAATAGCCAGTCAGTGCCCACTGCCCAACATTCTTTTCATATTGAGTGAAACTAATGTTAGGGTAAAAACCAGCCAGAAACAAGAGGGAGGCAGCATGGCGGGTCCTTTAGAGCTCACTGACTCCCACTTGTCTGGTGGTACAAATGCACAAGCGCATCCGCTGCACCAACCAAACAACTCTGTATGGGGAGAGGAAACCACGGCAACGACAAATAACATAGAGCTGAAATATAAACCAGCCTTGATTACTCACAAACAATTGTCATTTGACGTCATCAATAAGAATAAGATTGTGACACATGGATAGCTGGAGGTGCCAGCACTGCCCCATGATACTCCACTGGATCATTCCCACCCGGCTCCTCACACCTCATAGGCAGGTACAAGCGATGTCCCACCTGCTCCTCACTCCTCATAGGCAGGTACAAGTGACGTCCCACCTGCTCCTCACCCTTCATAGGCAGGTACAAGGGATATCCTACCTGATCCTCACACCTCATTGGCAGGTACAAGCAATATCCCTCCTGCTCCTCACTCCTCATTGGCAGGTACAAGCGATGTCCCACATGCTCCTCACCCTTCATAGGCAGGTACAAGGGATATCCTACCTGATCCTCACACCTCATTGGCAGGTACAAGCAATATCCCTCCTGCTCCTCACTCCTCATAGGCAGGTACATGTGATGTCCCACCTGCTCCTCACACCTCATAGGCAGGTACAAGTGACATCCCACCTTATCCTCACACCTCATAGGCAGGTACAAGTGATGTCCCACTGTTAGAAATGGGATCCCTGGCTGGCCAGGGCTTACGCCAAAGTCAGTCAGAAACCACCACTCCTAAGTCAGGGCAAGGGAGTTACACGCCAAGATAACCCCTGCTCACCCTCTAGGTAACGTGGCGCGAGCAGCAAGGCTAAACTTGGAGACGATATGAGTTAAGTATTTGCGCACGCACCCCAGCAACAACACCCAAGGCCCACCACAAAGGAAACTCCACACAAGGTTATATATAAAAATAGCCTTTGTATTACACCAAAACACATTAGATAAAAACACACACTTTACAATGTGCCAACAGGCACGGGCAGAATTTACAGGGGATATGTACAAGACAGGGCCACTTGGACCACTGTCAGGAATCAGCACTTTTAGAACTTAGAATACAATACTTGTAGGCCTAGAACTTAGAACATAGAGCCTAACGGACAGTACCTTCCAGACTGGTTGCAGGGATAATGCGAGTGACCTCCTTAGTAAACTTGAGCGGGTGGTCCAGCGAAGCGGCGCAACTCAGGGGAGAGCGGCGCGGCTCGAGGCTTGAGCGGGCGTCCGGCAGGGTACAAGCGTTTCTCTGGGGCGACCAATGTGTGCGGCTCAGAAGAGGAGGGGAAGGCAGGATGTGGGCGGCCCAGCGAAGCGGCGCGGCTCAGGGGAGAACGGCGCGGCTCGAGGCTTGGACGGGCTGCCGTGTACGAGCTGCCGAGGGGAGTGAGCGAGGCACACTTCAGTGAGGCCCCAGTGGCCCAGGGAGATCAGACAAGTCCCAGCAATTTGTCAGGGAAGGCACAATAGAGTCCACTGGTCCTGGGACTCTGGTCAGGGGGCGAGCTCCGTATCAAGTCCTTGGAATATCACTTAGAACATAACAGAAAATCACTGTAGCACAAAATAGCACATAAAGTACACAATCAGTAACTACTGGTAAAGGTAAGTACCACCTACGCAATCCTAACCACCCTAGGAACAGGTCACGCAGGGAACCAGGACCTCACTAGCACCACCTGTACTAGCAAGAACAACCAACTAAATATCACCATACATTTAGGGGTATAGACCTGGGGACAAAACACATGACGCATAAACATACATTCAGAGGTGCAGGGAAGGAAAACACATGATGTATCAACAACACATTCAGCATTGTAAGGAACACATGATGCATCAACACACGTTCAGCAGTGTAAGGAACAAGGCACATGATGCATCTACAACACATTCAGAGGTGCAGCAAAGAACACTTCGCATAAATCACATTAACACAGAACTTACATCAAAAGTCCAGGGTCCAGGTTGCGCCACTGCGCCAAAACCTAAACGTAGCAGCTGCCCACTACTTGCTGGGCAGCTGAGGGACAGAACAGGGGGCCTAAACGCTGCAGCTGGCACTAAGTGCTGCGCAGCTGGGGAAAGGCCAGGGATAAAGAAGGAGTGTGCCTCACTCCTAAAGTCCAGAGTACATGTCCCTAAAAGAGAAAGACCTAAACGGTGCAGCTGCCCACTAATTGCTGGGCAGCTGGAAACAAATATCGCCAGGGGCTCTATCTAGCCCCTCAGGAACACTGCGCCCAAAACATTGGAGTCCCCCCTCCGGGGACTCAGAATGAACAAATGCCCCTGGAGCCCTCTTAGGGCTTCCCAACAAAAATGCGGCCGTCGCTGGAGCCTCTCTGGGCTCTAAAGCAACCATGGCCCCGAGCCTCTCTGGGCTCTATCAAAGAATGCGGGGATCGAACCTCGCAGGCTCGTCAGGGCAAAGGTAGGCGGAGTCCCTCTCGGGGGACTCGACAGGGGGCCCCACGGGCCTCTGCAGCACAACAAAGGATTCCCTGGAGGGGAGGGGCGGGCACCGGCAATATGCCCCGAAGTCCCTCCTCTCCCTCTCGCGCTGCAGCACTCACCGGTTCTGGTGCGCCGGTCTCTCCTTCTCCGCCTGCCTCATTTCGCTCTCCGGGGCTCTCCCTCACTCTAGGGAGCCCCGGGGGGGGAGGGGGTCGGCGGCATCTCGGGGCAACGCAGGAGCGCGGAGTAGGCTCCCGCCGCTACCTGCTTCTTCGTTCCTTCGGGGGGCCGGACTTCAGAGTCCTCGGGCTGGCAGCCAATCACGGCGCGGCCCGGGGACAGCGTCACTAGGGAATCCTGGGCCGGCAGCCAATCACGGCGCGGCCCCGGGGAAGGCATCATCAGGAGGCTCGGCCGGCTGGACCAATCCCAGCGCGGCCGGGTGGAGATGCCGGCGGCTATCTTTCTCCGGGTCTGGGGCCGCGGCGGTGATCATGGGGCCATGCCGGGTGGGCACCGGCTCTTAAAATTATAATGCGAGGTGGGCTCTCATAAATAAATACCGAGTGCAGCAGAACTCCGCAAATGCCGGGTGGGCACCGGTTTGACTAGTAAAAGCGCTCTCAGCGCTGCAGGCAGAAAGGAAGCACTCCCACGCGCTTAGTGGAAAACAGAGCGCTCTAAGCGCTAGCAGTCAATAAAGCGCTCCCCAGCGCTACAGGGCACACAGGACAAGGCTCAGCAGATGGTCCTGCGCATCAGGAGGGGCATGCAGGGCCCAGGGGCCAGCGCACAGGGCAGGAGACAGCCCCCATGGCGGTCCCTCCTGGGCCCCACCAGCAGCAGCCTCCTCCTATCAGGATCCTGGAAGAGAACCACTTTCTAAGGGGACACAGCCCCTTCTTATACTAGTGAATCCTTTGTCTGTAGGTGCAGGGTGGGGGAGAAACCAGTCGCAGCAGGTTTTGGAGCACCCTTGATGGCTCAACCACCCCTTTCATTCATCAGGCAGGCTAGGGTCATCAGTCGCACCACAGGGGGCGGAGCCAGCATTGTGTGGGGAAAACCCAGCCTCATTCAGGACACAGGCGAAGCCCCTCCCTCACATCAGCATGCTAATCTCTCCATTCACCACCGGGGCAGACCCACACAGACTCCTGGAGCCTGGCATCCCAGCCAGCTCTAGCCAATCACACGCCAGCACCTTCACAGCACACACACAGCCATGTCTGGAAGTGGCACTTCCCCACTAGACACATACCATTGCGCAGCATTCACTCTCACGAGTTCGCACATACCAAACTTGAGCATGCACGCCTCACGCATTAGGAACTACCAGGGACACAGACATTCCCCATGCATTCCTATGGGAGGGCAGGCCAATCTCACACACGCACTTTACACTGCGCCACAGTGTCAAAGTGCGCAAAGCCCAGAAATCACTATAATTCTTTATTAACACCAGGCAAAAAGTTCAGGGGTGAACCTGCCAGAAGGGCCAAGTCCAACACCCACCTGCTCCTCACACCTCATAGGCAGGTACAAGTGACGTCCCACCTTATCCTCACACCTCATAGGCAGGTACAAGTGATGTCCCACCTGCTCCTCACTCCTCATAGGCAAGTACAAGTGACGTCCCACCTTATCCTCAAACCTAATAGGCAGGTACAAGTGATGTCCCACCTGCTCCTCACACCTCATAGGCAGGTACAAGTGATGTCCCACATCCTTCTCTTAACACGGTCCACAATCTGGTACGGATAAAGAAAGCTACCAAAGGAATTGGAATAATATTTCTTAACTCTTTCCGGAAGCTGTAGCGTTGCCTTGCTCCTGTGGATGGGTTTATGCACAGATCTTTGTGAGCATCTCAGAAAAGCAGACGCCTGCACTGATGGATGAGGCAAGTACACAGCCGAAAGGATTCACCCCGATGGATAAGTTTTCGTTGTGTTGTGTGGGCGCTTCAATTTCTCCCTATACTTTGCTGGACCTACCTTTCATATATAAAAAAAAAAAAGAGGAGCTCTTGGATTATTTTTGAAATTCAATATTTAATATATATTAAAAAAAAGAGGACAGTGAGGAGTGATTTAAATACTTACTCTTTACTTTTAACCTTGTTTCATCCCCTTGATTTAAATCGCTTTTTACCCCCGGGACATTTTATACACCATGTCTGACATGGATTCGGATGACGCTACCGCAAGCTCTCCTGCGCCTATTGGCAATTCACTTAAGAAATTCCTTCAACAGGAGATTAAATCCTGTATGTTGTCGTCCCTAAAGGAAGTCATGTCCTCTAAGAGATCCTCTGATTCACAAGACCTCCCTATTCACACTAAGAGGTCCAAAAAAACACAACATTGTGAAAGCACTACAGGCCCTAGCGCATCTCATAGTTCGGGAGGTCCTAGCACCTCACTTTGGATGGGAGGCCACTGCGCCTCACTTGAACATGATGTCCCTCGGGACACTCCCTTTATCGGTGTCCATGGCGGCACAAATATGAACGATGTCCCTTGCGACACACTTTTCAATAGTGCTAACCAAAAAAAGAATGTTGGTTTTGACTCCTCTTCCTCCTCCTATGATGGCGACTCCTCCAGAGATCCCTCAGACGAATTCGTCTTTGACCTAGATGAGGTCCAGCATGACTTTAATTCTCAACCTGATTCGGAGCCCGCCTCTAAAAATACCATCCTTAACCCTATAGGAGAGGAAATGTTCTCTCCCCTTAATATCTCTCGCCCTAATAGCTCATAGTGGTTCCCGCAGGAACATGTTTCCCAGTTCGTCACACGTTGGTTAAGGAACCTTCTAGATAGAGATACTAGAAACACAATGAGATCTGAATCTCCCAGACCCTCTATTCATGAGAAGGTCTGTCAGATTCCAAACTTAGATCCAGACATTATTAAATTCCTATTTAAATTAGGCAGAGACCCTAGAAAGGGCCTGAAGAGAGCTCTTAAGGGCTGCCAAGACGGACTTTTGGATGTCTTAGGACCACTTGTTAGAATATTGGACATGGCGGAACAGTCCCACCTCTCCTCTACCCCTTTGGATGTCGATCTCATTCGATGGTGGAGCCAAATGGTGGAACGCTTGGCTGGTGGCAGCAGCCCGGCCTTCGTGGAACCTTGAATCGTTTTCTTTGACAGCGCAGTCATTTGGCAGACATTGTCAGCGCTCTAGCGCGATCAAAGCGCCAGTGCGTTAGAAAGTTTTAAAATTACTTTTAAATTGTTATGAGCACTATTTTGACTTGCACTTACTGATTTAATTGCATATTCCTCTGTTACCCGCCCTGTTCCATCGCGGCTGGTGCCGTTTGCGTGGAGGGTGAGGCGAGCCGCCATCTTGGGTGGAGCTGGACCGGATCTAGCAGTCTAGTTCTCCCGGGAGGCAGGCCTTAAAACACTTCTCGGTTCAGGGCCACTCGAGAACGCTTGGCTGGTGGCAGCAGCCCGGCCCTCGTGGAACCTTGGAATCGTTTTCTTTGACAGCGCAGTCATTTGGCAGACATTGTCAGCGCTCTAGCGCGATCAAAGCGCCAGTGCGTTAGAAAGTTTTAAAATTACTTTTAAATTGTTATGAGCACTATTTTGACTTGCACTTACTGATTTAATTGCATATTCCTCTGTTACCCGCCCTGTTCCATCACGGCTGGTGCCGTTTGCGTGGAGGGTGAGGCGAGCCGCCATCTTGGGTGGAGCTGGACCGGATCTAGCGGTCTAGTTCTCCCGGGAGACAGGCCTTAAAACACTTCTCGGTTCAGGGCCACTCGAGAACGCTTGGCTGGTGGCAGTAGCCCGGCCCTCGTGGAACCTTGGAATCGTTTTCTTTGACAGCGCAGTCATTTGGCAGACATTGTCAGCGCTCTAGCGCGATCAAATCGCCAGTGCGTTAGAAAGTTTTAAAATTACTTTTAAATTGTTATGAGCACTATTTTGACTTGCACTTACTGATTTAATTGCATATTCCTCTGTTACCCGCCCTGTTCCATCGCGGCTGGTGCCGTTTGAGTGGAGGGTGAGGCGAGCCGCCATCTTGGGTGGAGCTGGACCGGATCTAGCGGTCTAGTTCTCCCGGGAGGCAGGCCTTATAAACAATGTGCATTCAGGAGCGCAGCGGACGAGCGCAGCGGGCGCGACGAATGCGCGCCGAAGTCGCGCATAAGTCAAGCCTGTCTGCGCCCGTCCGCGGCAGTCCGGGGCCTGGGGCCATGACCCCTGGACCAAACATTAAATACTCCTCCTCTACACTGCTATCACTTAGACCCCCCGACAGCGCTGGACTCACCCCGCCCGCCCATACCTTAAAACGTGCTGCCTCTTATGGTATTCTGAAGCCCGAATACATTCTTGGCACAACTCCCAAGTTCAAGCCCTCCTTACCTTCTGCAACCCCTCGTAACTCAGAGACCACTCTTAAATGTTTATATTTAAACACCAGGTCCATGGTTAAACACCACCTGGATATCTTTCTCCTGCTCCAGGCCGACCAACCAGACTTTCTATTCCTCTCAGAGACCTGGCTTAATGAAGGATCCCTGCCTGACATTTTAGCCGCTGTTCCTTCGAACTATTATATTCTGCATGCCGACAGACCAGCCGGCAAAAGAGGTGGAGGGGTCGCTGCGATCATTCGCAGCTCCCATAAAGTCTCTTCTTTACCATCTTTAGACTTAATAGGATCAGATAATCTGATTTTTAAATTGGACACTAACTTAGGATCATTACTCCTGATCCTTCTATACCGCCCCCCTCAAACTATGCCCACATTCACCACATCCTTTGCAAAACAACTTGCTCCCTTGACAATCTCCCACGATAAAATCGTGCTATTGGGAGATTTCAACCTCTGGCTGGACTCTACTGAGTCTGACCCTCAGGCAGCCACGCTAAAAGAAACCCTTTTGGACATGAACCTCATTCAACATATTCATCTTCCTACCCATGATAAAGGGCATAGCTTAGACCAAATTTGGTCTCAAAACATCCTCCTTGCTATTAAGTCCATCATGCCCTGCATTTGGTCGGATCATTATCTGATCAACTTCACCATTACCATTGAAAGTAGTAGAAGGTCCCTACCCCAGCTAGGAGGAAAAACTAGACTGTGGAAGAATGTTGATATCCCCACTTTTATTGGATCCTTAACCTCCTCCCCTCCCTCACTTGACCAGGGCATTGATGAAATGGAAGAAGCTTTCTCAGGGTGGCTACTTCAGGCAGCCGATGTTTATGCTCCCTGCACCAACTTTCCCCGCTCTCCCCCCAACGACGCTCATAGGTGGTTCACACCTCTTTTGAAAACCCTCAAGCTCAAAGTCCGTCAACTGGAGCGAAAGTGGCGAACAGCCTATTCAGAACAAGACAAGGATAACTATCGCAAGGCTCGCAGGGACTACCAAAAGCTTATCCTGAAACATAAAACCGAATACTTCTCTGAAAAAATTCTCAAAGCCCACAATAAATCCAGAGAATAGTTTAACATAGTGGAAAACCTCAGTACCAGCGACAGAACCTCCCTTCCGATAATCCCCACTCAGGAACTCTGCAACTCACTCCTTCTTTTTTGATAAAATCTGCACCATTAAACAAAGCATCTCTACCACTCCCTCCACACCTCCTCTCCTGTTTTCAGACATTTTTCATAATCCTGCCACCCTGGACTCATACCCCCTATTGACAATGTCATCCTATCCAAACTTCTTACAAAGGTCAAATCCGACTCCCCCGATGACATCTGCCCCCCTCACATCCTGAAAGAAGTGGGCACCTACATCCCCGAGGGCTTACTTCCCTTGTTAAATGGATCACTCACACAAGGGAAAGTCCCAGACAACTTTAAAAAAGCCCTCCTTATTCCCCTTATAAAAAAGACAGGAGCCAACCCGCTAGATCCACTTAACTACAGGCCTATTTCTTTGCTGCCATACTGCGCCAAACTTTTGGAGTCCCATGTTTGTGACAGTATTTCCACATTTCTGGAAAAATCAGAGTACCTCGCACCTAACCAGGCCGGCTTCCGCCCTTGCCATTCGACTGAAGCAGTCATTCTTTCAGTGCAGAATACCTTGAGGCGGAATGCGGACGAGGGGATCCACCAGGCTCTGGTGCTGTTGGACCTCTCTGCTGCGTTCGACACGGTCGACTATACCATCTTGGTCGACCGTGTCGAGCAGGCAGGCCTCAGGGGCCCGGCACTGAGCTGGATCCTCTCGTTCATCTCTGGCCGAACTCAATCGGTTAGACTGGGTACTTTCACAGCTCCTACCATATCCACCAACTGTGGAGTGCCTCAAGGCTCTTCGTTGTCTCCCCTGCTTTTTAATTTGTACCTGCGTCCTCTTTTGTTTTCCCTCAGAAGCGCTAAGGTAACCATCTTCAACTATGCAGATGATTTGCAGCTCATCTTCCCTCTCAACACCAAGGACTCAGTGGTAGAATTTCAAAACACCATGTCCCACATTCTGAGTTGGATGAGCTGCAATCATCTGAAACTTAACCCAGGCAAGACCGAACTGGTCTTGCCTGGACAGAGTATACATAGTTGGAATCCCAGCTTCTGGCCCTCCTGCATGGGTGCCCCTCCATCTAAGTCACCCTCGGTCAAAAGTCTGGGCATCTACATCAGTGAAGACCTTTCCTTAAAAAAACAGGTGGGAGCGGTCGTGTCCTCCAGTTTTTTCCAGTTGAAAAAAATCAAAAAAATTGCCTGTTTCTTTTCTTCTGCCGCCCTCATTCAGATCGTTATCTCCTTGGTCCTGTCCAGATTGGACTTCTCTAACAGGAAACGTCTCGGAGGCAGCTGCTTTGACCACCGTGCAGCTGCCTTCTGGAACTCTCTTCCCCTTCATCTAAAACTAAGTGATAACCTCCTCAGTTTCAGACATCTCCTGAAGACCTGGCTTTTTTCTCAGGCACATTATTGAGCTGCCTCTTTCTACTAATTGACTGATGCACCCTGTTCCTTCCTACAGCGCCATGAAGCCTCCGGGCGTAAGAGCGCTCAATAAATAACAATTAACATTAACATTAACATTAACATTAACAAAGAGCCGTTGTTCTACTCGGCAACGCTAATTCAAGTTTAAACGTTGAAAGGAGGAGATCCATTTTGAATAAAATTAACCCCAAATTAGGAGACATAGCAGAGAGAGAACCCTCTCAAAACCCTAAGGGCCTCCTTTTCGGGGAAGATATTATCAAGGAGATTGGTAAATATGTCTCTACCTTCACTGCTCTGGATAGGGCTCAAAATAACCTACGACGGGTATTTAACACCAACCTTTTTGGTCAGGCTGGCAGAAGGGGTCTCTCTTCCGGCCAAGGCAACCAACGACCCTACTCATCATTAAGAGGAACTGGAAGGGGCTTCTACCCCCTAGACAACCCTTCTTTCCCCAAAGAGGAAGAGGTCCAAGAAACCGTGGTTCCAGAGGTCGTGGTACTCCCAACACCTCCAATTCTACCAGTAAGTACTACTCCTTCTTCTTCCTTCCCTCCCATAGTAGGGGGCAGACTAAAACAGTTTTATCATGTTTGGAATTCAATCACCCAAGATCCATGGGTTCTAGAAACCGTCATGGGCTTCAAGATAGACTTTTTACAGATCCCCTTCCAATCATGCTTACCCCAACCCTTTTTCCTTTCACAGGATCAGGAAAAGATCGTGGAGGAAGAAATTATCTCTATGCTCAAAAAGGGCGCAATAGTGGAGGTTCCCTAGTCCGATGCAAGATTCATAAGCACACTTTTTCTTGTTCAGAAAAAGGACAAAGGGTGGAGACCGGTAATAAACCTTCGAGAAGTCAACACATTTCTAGTTTATCGTCATTTCAAAATGGAGGGTGTCCACCTTCTAAGGGATCTCCTTCTCGAAGGAGATTGGATAGTCAAGTTAGACCTGAAGGATGCCTACTTCACCATCCCTATGTACAAGGAACATCAAGCTTTTCTTCAATTTGCTAGGAAAGAACGTCTTTACCAATTTCAAGCTCTTCCCTTCGGCCTCTCTTCTGCCCCTTGGTGTTTTACCAAGATCATGAAGTGTATCGTTACAATTCTAAGAGAGAGGGGTATCCGTCTCATCATCTACCTGGACGATATTCTTATCATGTCCCAATCCCATTCAGACCTCCTAAGAGATCTAAAAACTTCCATGAACTTA
The DNA here is from genome assembly GCF_964263255.1 of Lissotriton vulgaris. Classification (NCBI taxonomy): domain Eukaryota; kingdom Metazoa; phylum Chordata; class Amphibia; order Caudata; family Salamandridae; genus Lissotriton; species Lissotriton vulgaris. The sequence goes on from NC_141694.1 coordinate 1,924,752,243, forward strand.
ATAGAGAGTCTAGGATTCATCATCAACAGAGAGAAATCCATTCTCTCTCCCTGCAAGACCATAGATTTCCTTGGCTTCACTCTAGACACCGTGAAATGTCTTCTCCTTCTTCCTGCCAAGAAGATTGCCAAGATCCGGAAGGAGAGCAGGTCCGTCTTGAAACAAGAGTCTTTACCGCTCCGCGAACTAGCCAGACTTCTTGGGCTTCTTTCTTCTTCCATCCAGGCCATTTTCCCTGGTCCTCTGAATTACTGCGCGCTTCAGAGAATAAAGAGAAAAGCGCTCAATTCAGGTCTATGGTATGGGGATCTTGTCTCTCTGGACCCAGATGCCAGAGCAGAGCTCTTTTGGTGGCTGGAGAACTTAGACGCCTGGAATGGCAAAGCTATCTTCGGCTCATCCCCGGATTTTGTCCTAGAATCAGATGCAAGTCTTCATGGCAGGGGTCCACGTTTGGAAGACAAGAACGCCAGTGGGGTTTGGACCCTGTCGGAATCTTCTCAACACATACATTTTCTGGAATTGACAGCTGGTTTATACGCTCTTATGAGCTTCAAACACTCCATTTAAGGGAGGCCTGTTGTTCTGAAAATGGACAACATTTCTGCTGTGGCCTATATCAATCGTCTTGGAGGAACGAGATCTGCAGATCTCTCCAATGTTGCCAGGAAACTTTGGATGTTCTGTCTGGAACACAAAATTTCCCTCAGGGCGGAATATCTTCCAGGGAAATCGAACATTTCTGCAGACTGGAATTCAAGATTCCTTCTAGACTTCTCAGACTGGAAACTCGATGTGAACGTCTTCAATACCCTCTTCCACTTTTGGGGTCCCATAGACGTGGACTTATTTGCCAGCAGGCTTACCTTCCAGCTTCCCAACTACTTCAGTTGGATGCCAGACCCGGGCGCTCTTGCTGTGAACGCCTTTCTCCAACCATGGTCTCACTTCCTGGGTTATGCCTTCCCTCCTTTCGCCATGATTCAGAGGGTCCTTCAGAAAGTCAGATTGGGACAATGCCTTCTGATCCTAATTACTCCTTTTTGGCCGTCCCAAGCTTGGTTCCCGACAGCACTGGACCTAGCATGCGACATTCCCTTTCTGATCCCAGCCTCTCCAGGCCTGGTCTCAAACGCAGACGGAGAAGATCATCATCTTATTCTCGAGGGTAATTTGTACCTTCTTGCCTGGAAAGTGTCAGGCAATCTAACGAATTGTCTGGACTTTCGTCGACAGCTCTCTCTCTTCTCGGAGAATCTTGGGCACCCGGAACACACCTTAGGTATAACAACATTTGGAAGAAATGGTTTCATTGTTGCCTGGAAAGGAGTCTCGATCCCGTGGAGGCTCCTGTCGTCAATATCGTAAATTTTCCGGTCGAACAATTTGACAGAGGCCTATCCTATCGTTCTATTAATTGCTTTAGATCCGCAATCTCCGCGGGCCATTCTCCTATCAACGGTAAATCGGTATGTAAAAATCCTATTATTTGTAGAGTCCTCAAGAGTATAAGGCTAAGGAGACCTCCTAGACCTAAGTATCAGACCCTTTGGGATGTCAAGTGTATTTTAGACCTTTTTGTTCTTGGCCAGATAAGTCTTCCCTTAATAGAAAATTTCTCTCCTTCAAAGTCGCCTCTCTTGTGTTTAGTCTCCTGTAGGAGATTATCTGACATCAAAAGCTTAGACATTTCTAATAGATGTTATGATATTTTCGGTGTCAAGTTTGAATTACTACCAAGAACTAAAACCATGTCAGATTTTATCTCTTATCCTCGTTTTGACACTTTCCCTAAACTTTGTGTGGTTGCTTGTATGAAAGAATATGACGCTAGGATGTCTCTCCTATGCCCTAACGATGTAAATCAACTTTTAGTTTCTTTTGTGAAACCTTTTAAACCTGTTTCATCCACCTCCATAGCTAGATGGGTTAAGTCTACCATGAGCCTTGCTGGTATCGACCTCTCTAAGTTTCAAGCACATTCTATCAGAGGAGCTATGGCCAGTAAATCCTTCTGGTCAGGTGGTAAGTTGGATGATATCCTGAAAGCTGCTGACTGGTCAAATGCTAACACCTTTGCTCGTCATTATTGCAAGCCTATCGAGCATATGTCTGATGTTATTCTTCGGGGCTACTGTTGGACAGGCCACGTGACGGGCCGCTCTCCCCCGGCTCGACCAAGCCCGAGCCAGTCATACAAGCACCACACCCCACCATTGCACGTCCTACGTCCCCTCAGGGACACCTGCCCCCGAGCATGATAACCTCGTGGGTCCGATCCACGGCCGACCCACGCGCCCAGCCCGGGCCGCCATCTTGGACACTTCGCCACGAGGCCGCCTGGCCCCCGATCGACCTCAACCCTGGGCCTAGCCCGGCCTCAGACATTCCGGCACCACCCTCCACCCAGGAGGTGAGCGAGCTACTTGGCCAGTCAATGGGAGAAAGAGGTGTCGATGGTTCTCCCCCGGCCAGTGCCGCTCGCCCATCGCCTCCCCGGGCGCTGGCTCCACCCCCCTGCTGGGTGTCTGGACTCCCTCATCCCGGACCTCCCGACCTCCAAGTGCGAGGGTCCGGACATCAAAGCACGCCAGCCCTATAACTGGGGCAGCTCCAGAACAGGAAGGCAGTTGTATCTTGGAGTCGAGAGACGAAAGAAGAACTCATCCTGGACGGACTACTGGCGCTGCCGTAGCTCTGTCCTGTGCACCATCATCCTGCCTGTTGGCGCTGCCACAGCCGTCGTAACCTTCATCCTTCACCGTCGTCCGGATCTGCTGGCGAGGCCGCGGACCGTTGTAACTGTCATCTGCATCGGGACCTGCTTGGCTTCTCCACGGCCCGTCGACCATCCTTCATCCATATCGGGACCTGCTTGGCTTCTCCACGGCCCGCCGACCACCCTTCATCCATCTCGGGACCTGCTTGGCTCCTCCACGGCCCGATCAGCAACCACGCCGAGCTCGAGGATTGAGAGCTATTGAACTCATTGGTAACTAAGACTGTCCCGCTACCCTTTTCCTCAACCAGAGATCAGAACCGAGGGGACCCCTGAGTCCAGACCTCCTTGTATTATATCAACGTAACCTAAGAAGTGCATATAAAGTCTCGTTAACCTTCAATCTTGTGTGGTGTCCGTCTGTGGGGGGGAAGTTACTTATCTGTACAGTCGTTGGAGACGGCTCTCCCTGGAGACCTCTCCCCGTAATCTCGGCCGACCCTCCCGGTCCGTCTAACATTGGTGGCCAGCGGCGCGATCCGAATCACCGCATAACGTACAGAGAGTAGCTCACCCCACAACGAACAACAATGTCGACTAAAGAGAGCGGATCAACTGAGAAGTTCCAAATGGAAAAGCTAGAGGAATACAGCCATCGTGAACTAAAGCAGTTCTGCATCGAACTAGGTATCGCTACCACCGGACTAAGTACCAAGGACGATTTTAAGCATGCCCTAGAATCTTGGGCAGAGACCGGGGATGTCGAAACCCCGGAGCAAAGCACCGAAAAAAAGACCAACACGGCCCCCGAAGAGCAAAGAACGGGTCTCTCGCAAGACGAGATCCAAGAAAGAGAAAAAGCCCGACTACACGAACTTGAAATGGCCCGACTCAAGATGGACATAGAACTCAAATTGGCCGAGCAAAAAATAAACTTAGAGCACCTTCGCCTCCGAGAAGAAAGAGAGGAGAAACAGAGGCAAAGGGAGCTCGAGGAAAAAAGACTAACGTACGAGCACGAGCGGAACCTAGCCGAGATCAACCTGCGCAAACAGAATAAAGAATTAGGGGTGCCCGACAGACCGTCCACCCCCGGGACCACGGACAAAAAAGTGCACATCCCCAAGGATGTGGTCCGAGAATATTTTCGAGAAGACGACATCCAGCAATGGTTTAAAGCATATGAAATCGCGATGACTGCGCACCGGATCGATAGAGCCGACTGGGGAGCCGGCCTATGGGGCAAATTCCTCAATGAGGGCCGCGATACTCTGTTACAGCTCCCAGACCACCAGATGACCTCCTACGACCATATGAAAGCGGCCCTCCTCACTCGCTATGGCCTCACGCCCGAGATGTACCGTCAGAGGTTCCGAGACTGCACACGCATTCCAGGTACAACTTGGGTGGACTATGTAACGTACTTTAGCCGAGCCTTCGAAGGCTGGATCAGAGGGAACAACGTCACGACCTACGAGCAGTTGTTCAATCTGATGGTATGGGAGCATCTGTCCAACAACTGCTTCATTGAACTACGCCAACACCTCCTCGACAGCAAGTTAACCGATCCCCGGCAGCTCGCAGCCGAAGCTGACCGGTGGGAGATCACCCGAGTGGGCCGGAATGGGTCCTACGAGCAGAACAGGAACAACAATGGTCACCACCGATCCAGAGGAGGAGGAGGGGGCCAAGGACGAGGAAGAGACAACACTCCGGCCGCCCCCACTACCAGCACCACCCCCCCGGCCAACCGGGGCAGCACCCCGGCGCGACCGGGATACAGAGCCAATGTTACATGTCACCGATGCCAACGAGTCGGCCACTATGCAAATGACCCAAGCTGCCCGCAGTATCAGAGCCCAAGACCCCGCCAGGTGACCGCCGCGGCACTAGGGGAAGAACAGATCTCCGAGGAACAAGAAACAGACGAGCAAGAGTATCAAGGGTGGGAGCCAGCCGCCATGACTCTCGCGTGCTTAGGGGGAAGAGACATGGTCCCGCGGGTCCCCCTACCCGCTAACACCCAGAAGTACGGCCAATGGGTGAGCATCAATGGACAACGGGCCGAAGCCCTTCGAGACACCGGGGCCAGTGTGACAGCCGTCCGCTGTCACCTGGTGACCCCAGAGCAATATCTACCGAACATTCTCTGCCCTGTACGATCAGCCGACAACTCGGAGAGTCTGTGTCGGATGGCCTGCGTCCCCTTTGAATGGGGAGGGGTCTCCGGCATGTTGAAAGTAACGGTCCGAGACGACGCCCCCGTGGACTGCCTCCTCGGAAATGACCTGGAAAGCTCCCCGTGGGCAGCCGTGGAGCGAAAAGAACACTTGGGGATGTTGGGCGTCCCAGACTGGGCGTGCGTCACCACCCGGTCTATGGCCGCCCGTGCCAACCATCACCCGGAAGAACCAGAATGGCCGGCGCCTCCGCCTCCGGTCGCCCCCGCCGAGACCCCCGACCAGTGCATCCCCCTCGAACCTGCTCAACCTTCCGACCTTGCTAATCTCGACCAGTGGGCTCAAGAAGGGGGGCCCACACAAGAACAATTTCGTCAGGAGCAGAAGACCTGTCCCTCCCTTGAGGGACTCCGACAACAAGCGCTCGCCCAAAGCGCAGGGGATACCTCCGGAGCTCATTGGGTCTACTGGGACAATGACCTACTGTACAGCGAGCAACGAATCGCCGAGCTGGGGGCCAACCGAGTACTAGTGGTGCCACTCCGCTTTAGAGACTTCCTGCTAAATCTGGCCCACGATGACAGAGGCACGAACTTTATTTCCAAATACATGAAGTCCCTCTGGCAACAGTGTGGGGTCACCTACCGCTTCACGACCCCCTATCACCCCCAAGGAAACGGACTTGTTGAACGGTTCAATCGCACACTAAAAGGGATGATCGGGGGATTGGAAGAACCCCTCCGTCGCCAGTGGGACGTGCTGCTGCCGTGCCTCCTCTTCGCCTACCGGGAGGTCCCACAGAAGTCCCTAGGCTTCAGCCCATTCGAGCTGCTCTATGGGCACCCAGTACGGGGGCCACTCAGCCTGATCAAAGAAGGCTGGGAGTTGCCTCCGGCCAAGAGTCCTCCAGATGTCTTCCGGTACCTCCTCACCCTCCGCAACCAGTCCCAGCGGTTCAGAGACCTAGCGAAAGCCAACCTAGAGGCCAGTCAAGAGGACATGAAGAGATGGTATGACCAGAACGCCTCATCTATTGAATTCGAGCCGGGGCAACAGGTCTGGGTAATGTCCCCCACAGAACCGTGCGCTCTCCAAGACAAATGGACGGGACCCTTCAAGGTAATCGAGCGCAAGGGACCCGCCACCTATCTGATCGATATGGAGTCCGCCCGGAATCCGCTCCGAGTCCTCCACACCAACAGACTGAAACCCCACTTTGCACGAACAGAACTCAGCCTCTTGATGGCCACAGACAACGGGGTTGAGGACGACTCCGAGCCTCTCCCTGACCTCTTGCGGACCCAGGAGCAAGACGGCTCCGTGGATGGGGTCCGACTCTCGGAGACCCTCACCCAGGAACAACGCCAAGAGTGCCAAGCCCTCCTATCACGATTTGCCAGCCTGTTCTCCCTCACCCCAGGTGTCACTTCCTGGTGTGTGCACGATGTGGACACCGGAGACAGCCCTCCTATCCGCCACCGGGCCTACCGCGTACCTGATCGGGTACGGGCCTGCATCCAGGCGGAAGTAACTAAGATGCTCACGCTCGGGGTCATCGAGCCCTCCGACAGTCCATGGGCCAGCCCGGTCGTACTGGTCCCCAAAGCAGCCGCCCCCGGAACCACACCCGAACTCCGGTTCTGTGTCGACTACCGGGGCCTGAATGAAGTCACCAGAACGGACGCACACCCCATCCCCCGGGCAGATGAACTGGTCGACCGAATGGGCGCTGCCCGTTACCTCAGCATCTTCGATCTAACGGCAGGCTATTGGCAGATCGGCCTCACACCCCGAGCACAAGAACGTTCTGCCTTCTCCACCCCCGATGGCCACTATCACTTCACGGTCATGCCCTTCGGCATGAAAAATGCCCCAGCGACTTTCCAACGGCTCGTCAATCAGGTCCTGGCGGGGCTCGAAGAGTTCAGCGCCGCCTACCTGGACGACATCGCTGTGTACAGCCACCACTGGACCGAGCACCTCCACCACCTCCAGGCAGTGTTGCAAGCCCTTCAGCGAGCTGGCCTCACGATCAAGGCCAGCAAATGTCAAATTGGACAAGGGTCAGTGACCTACCTCGGACACCAAGTGGGAAGCGGTCTAGTGGCCCCTCTTCAACTGAAAATTGCCGCCATCCAGAACTGGCAACCCCCTAACACTCAAACTGAGGTGCGAGCCTTCCTGGGCCTCACGGGCTACTACCGAAGGTTCGTGAAAGACTATGGTACCATCGTGGGGCCTCTCACCGAACTCACGTCGAAAAATCAGCCCAAGAAGGTGAACTGGACCCCAGAGTGTCAAGCGGCCTTCGAACAGCTAAAGGCCGCCATGTGTTCCGCTCCTGTACTCCAGGCCCCAGACTACAGCCGGGAGTTCGTCGTCCAGACGGACGCCTCCGACCAGGGCATTGGGGCGGTCCTGTCCCAGGTGAACACCGAAGGCCTTGATCAACCGGTGGCCTTCATCAGCCGGAGACTCCTACCACGGGAGCAACGCTGGAGCACCATAGAGAGGGAAGCCTTCGCTGTGGTATGGGCCCTCAAGAAGCTCCGACCCTACCTTTTTGGCACCCACTTCCGGGTGCAGACTGACCACCGACCCCTGCAGTGGTTGATGCATATGCGGGGGGAAAACCCAAAACTGCTACGCTGGTCCATCTCCTTGCAAGGTATGGACTTTACCGTTGAACACCGGCCTGGGTCTGACCACGCCAACGCGGATGGCCTGTCCCGGTTTTTCCGCCTCGACGAAGAGAGTCCCCAAGAGGATGGGTAACTCTCCCCGCCTTCAGCTGGGGGGGACGCATGTTGGACAGGCCACGTGACGGGCCGCTCTCCCCCGGCTCGACCAAGCCCGAGCCAGTCATACAAGCACCACACCCCACCATTGCACGTCCTACGTCCCCTCAGGGACACCTGCCCCCGAGCATGATAACCTCGTGGGTCCGATCCACGGCCGACCCACGCGCCCAGCCCGGGCCGCCATCTTGGACACTTCGCCACGAGGCCGCCTGGCCCCCGATCGACCTCAACCCTGGGCCTAGCCCGGCCTCAGACATTCCGGCACCACCCTCCACCCAGGAGGTGAGCGAGCTACTTGGCCAGTCAATGGGAGAAAGAGGTGTCGATGGTTCTCCCCCGGCCAGTGCCGCTCGCCCATCGCCTCCCCGGGCGCTGGCTCCACCCCCCTGCTGGGTGTCTGGACTCCCTCATCCCGGACCTCCCGACCTCCAAGTGCGAGGGTCCGGACATCAAAGCACGCCAGCCCTATAACTGGGGCAGCTCCAGAACAGGAAGGCAGTTGTATCTTGGAGTCGAGAGACGAAAGAAGAACTCATCCTGGACGGACTACTGGCGCTGCCGTAGCTCTGTCCTGTGCACCATCATCCTGCCTGTTGGCGCTGCCACAGCCGTCGTAACCTTCATCCTTCACCGTCGTCCGGATCTGCTGGCGAGGCCGCGGACCGTTGTAACTGTCATCTGCATCGGGACCTGCTTGGCTTCTCCACGGCCCGTCGACCATCCTTCATCCATATCGGGACCTGCTTGGCTTCTCCACGGCCCGCCGACCACCCTTCATCCATCTCGGGACCTGCTTGGCTCCTCCACGGCCCGATCAGCAACCACGCCGAGCTCGAGGATTGAGAGCTATTGAACTCATTGGTAACTAAGACTGTCCCGCTACCCTTTTCCTCAACCAGAGATCAGAACCGAGGGGACCCCTGAGTCCAGACCTCCTTGTATTATATCAACGTAACCTAAGAAGTGCATATAAAGTCTCGTTAACCTTCAATCTTGTGTGGTGTCCGTCTGTGGGGGGGAAGTTACTTATCTGTACAGTCGTTGGAGACGGCTCTCCCTGGAGACCTCTCCCCGTAATCTCGGCCGACCCTCCCGGTCCGTCTAACAGCTACGAACATGCATAATGTAGCCTCCGGTATTGTAATGAAATTGCGATTCTCCTATTAACATGACCAGAGAATCTGGATTTCATTAAAAAACACGGAGGCTGACATTATCCCTCCCTCCTCCCTTTTACAACTTTTGATATGTCTTTATGATATCTTTTATGAACGTATTGATTGCTTCAATTGTTGTTAATCTATTATTATGCCTATGCTTCTGTTATCTTTCTGATTGTGATGAGGTTTTTAGCTCTCTAGGCTCTTGATTCTTAATCATTTCTTTCTTTCAGGCAATTCTGTTTAACCGGCTGTCCATTGAGATACTGAAGTTTGTTCCACGGTGTTTTTCAAGCTGTTCTTGGATCTCTCCGTTTATGAAGTTCTTTCCTGCTGCGATTCTTTTAAAAGAGGCAGATCACCTCCTGGATACATCCTTTGTTCAGTGTTGTTAACTCTAGAACTTTATCTTTTATGATGTAGTGCGGCTGCTGTGAGTTGCTATTAAAGGATAATGCATAATGTCAGCCTCCGTGTCTTTAATGAAATCCAGATTCTCTGGTCATGTTAATAGGAGAATCGCAATTTCATGACTGTTTGAGTTAACTCAATGGAAGATTTAATTTTTCATTGACAAGTGGTTTGGAAATGAGTCTGGTTTGGATGCAGCAGTCATTGTAGTAACATGTGCGTTTGCATTACATTAAGTCTCTGAACCTGCAGACGGGGACCTTGTACTTCACTAGAACAGCTTCTGTGCAAGAAGCTCAAGAACGTTTTATCACTTAAATAGTGAAAACCTACACTAGATACTGTGACTTACACTAGACACTAGACTCAGTTTCTTGATATTACTGTCTTTATTTAAACAAACTTGAAGATTTTGCCAATAATAAAGACCCACTTCAAGCATCCAAAGCTCTGTCCATAGGATCCCAGGAGAGCGACCGTAGGTTTGGAACATCTTGTACGGCAAAGGTGTGTGGACCGGCCAAAGAGGCGCTTGAAGGCCTCATATCTGCCTTCTCTATGGGTAAGGATCGCTTGATAACCGTATACAATTATTAGCCACAAAGACCTATGGTAGAACCTGAGGGAAGCCTGGGTTGAGTTTTGGGGTACGGCACCAGAATCTCATGACCTACATAACATCTGACATAAATATGTTGTCCTAAAAATCATCTACAAAAATATCTCTGAAATGGAACTGATCATATAAAATCCACACCCAGTGGGAGGAAGCTTCCTAAAAGATATGTAGGATACAATATTTTGATGATATTCTCGCACACAACCTAAGTTTTGGTTAAGATTTCCGATTTATGGCCTTTCATGCACAACAAACTAAAATTTAAATCCAGTGGAGAAAATAAACAAACTTACACCAAATATTTCTAAAAAGTAATAAAACAAAAGAAAAACAATAAAATTATGCGGTCTGCTGGCTATGACTAAGGGGTTGAGTGGGGGTGTCAAGTTTGGATGCTTCGATGATACCACAATTACTTTAGATAGACTACTAGGTGCTCTGCAGAGACGTGGGAAGGGAGACAAGCAACTTTTGTGGGATAAAGGGGAAAAATTGGAAAGGGCCTCCAAGGATATTGGAGTGAAAGTGGAGTCTGGTAATGAAAAAAATGACTTTTAATGATTGGTTCTGCGTGAGCCCTTAACCTCGCCAGAGGGGCAGGGCTGGTGTGGAAACTATGGGGCATATTCTCAAGGACTTTTCACCAATTTATTGGCACTTTTGCGCCTCAAAAGTGGCGATATATTTTTCACTCTATTCTCAGGCTGGTGGAAACTGGCGATATTGCAGTTTTCCAGCGATAGCTGCTGCAAAAGACATCGGCACGGATGAGAGGGACAACTAGCGTTAATGATGTGCAGAGTAGGCGTTCCTGTGCAAAAGTACACGAAAACACCACTTTGTGATATTCTCAACAACAAGTCAGATCGGCAAAGCGATCCAAAATAGGCGGTAAGGCGTGTTAGCAGCAGGGTTTTATCACCTGCCTATTACTGCTGTTAAGCAGGATGACAACCTGCAGTAGAAAGGGAGCCGAGCCCAGAGCTGCATCTGAAGACCAACAGATGTCGTGGAGCCAATGATCATGCAGCTTGGAGTCCCAAGAGGGCCACAACAACCACTGCCACCACCCCCAGGATGCCCCTCACCACCGGACTACCACCTAGGCAGCGCAGAACAAGGCAGCAGACGTTCCTAAAACGCACCAGCTTCAGAGACTCAATGCCAGAGGATGCCATTGCCCACTACAGGCTCAAAAGGACACCCGTCCTCTGCACCCTGACCATCATTGGCCACAGGCTGATGGTACCAACACAGCGGACAACCAACATCCCCCCACAGACAAAGCTGCTGGCTGTGCTGCACCTGTTGGCCTCTGGGACCTTCCAATCAACAACTGCCAGAGTCAGAGTAGTCTCACAGCCAGCCCTATCAAAGTGTCTTGGATGCATGTCCACAAAAGCAACAGTGGGCCCCTGTATCCGCACCGCACGCTAGTTCCAATTTGTAGTATTCCTGCGCAACCAACCCCATAGCCAGCCATGGCTTCACGCCTCTGTGCTCCAGATACAAGATTGTAGTTACTGAAATGGGGCTGCGCCAGGTCAGGAAGTCCAGTAGTTAACAGTGGTGCAAAAACAGTTCTTCGTTACAAATAAATAAATCAACAATACGAAAAGCTGAGCCAAAGCGTTCCATTACCAACGGGGAACTTCATCAGGGCAATGTGTGGATTCAATTATCTGCATATGCTGTGGGAACTCCCCAATACAATTCCATATTCCAAAAGTCAGTATTCAGAAACCTGTTGGATAAATGGTGACAATGGTCAAGCATCCGTATAGTCACAAACGTAATCCGGTACAGTGTATTTTGCACTTGGACAAACCGGAATACTTACAGGTATGATAAATCCTTCATAAAAAGACTGTAACAGAAGTTTGTGTGGTCGTAACCTTTGTAGGAAAGAAAAGGAAGGTTACTGCCACACAAACTTCTGTTAAGGTCTATGATGCAGGATATGTCATATCTGTAAGCATCATGGTTTGTATCAGCAGAATACCCCTGCACCTTCACTTCCCCCACACTGCGCAGGAACAGCTGAAGACCAAGCAAGGGAACTACGCCACAGGTGGCTTCCCGCACGTGATGGGGGCAATTGACTGCACACATGTACTACTTGTGCCCTCCGCCGACACTGCACACAATCACCGCAACAGAAACCACACGCATTCCATCAATGTCGTCACAAACTTCCCAGGCAATGTGCATGATTCCTACATCTTCCGCAAGTCCATCACCAACCAGCGCTTTGAGGATGGCACCTATGGAAATATGCTGCTTGCTGGTAAGTACCAACTGAAAACACCACAATCCTCAACTCCACCATCATACAACTCACAACTGTGGGAATACACATATTACAAAATCACATACGACATGCCAATCAACATACCCAACTACCAGAAACGACAACACAAGTAACTGTGGTAACCGTGACCAGCCATGTAGACAAACCATCCTCTGCATGGCCCCTCAGCCACACAATTGCAGAATGTGGGAAGAGGTGGGAGCCAAGTATAGGCAAAGGAGGCAAGTGACCCATCAATGAGATTTTGCACAATGCAAAGTGTGGCGGAGATGCGCTGGACAGATTTCAGTATGCAGAGCACAGACATGTCCATGTGGATATATACTGCTGGTGTTTGTAGTGTGGTGGACAGTGGACGCAAACAGGTCACCTCAGGCAATGTGGACGACCTTGGACATGTAGCTTTGTCCCCCCCCCCCGTAAGCATGAGCGGAGTGGCCTTGGCTGGTCGTATGTCGTGAATAAATAGCCTGGGGCCCCGGGCATGGTTCAGTTCTGTAATGGCCACCAAAGTTACTACTGCGTGTGTCTCTGTTGTAGTGTCGGCACCACCCAGACCTCAATCAGCAATGTTGCACCCAGTGTCTCAAGTCCCACAACATGAGCAACATGGACATAAGGGGGAATCACTGACCCTACATTCATCCTTACTTCCACACTTGAATGATCATAGACATGACACATCTGTGTGAAGTTGAATGTTTTATTTACTTTCAGTGGAGTGTTGAAGCTGTAGCAGTACAGGGCCATGCAAACCCCACTTTATATTGTTGCTCTGTGGAGGGCCAGCTAGAGTCCTTTAGGGAGGGACAAGTTCATCGGAAGAGTTCAGTCCGCAGTCTGATTGCTGTGTCATTGGTAACCAAATAGAATTTGGCAGTCCAGGTCGAGATCCAAGGTGAGTGTCACAGAGTGTATCGGGGGATAGTGGAAGGTGATGATGCAGACGGCAGAACCAAGCAGAAACAGGCCATATGACGGATATGAATGCTACTGCTTCCTTCTTACCGCTAAGGCAGAATCATCCGCATCTTCGTCCTCTGATGTTTCATATGCCTCACATGTGGGTGGTGTTGTTTTGCCTGCATCACTGTGAGGCAGTAACACATCAGTGGCCGGAGGTGGTTTGTCTGCAGCACTGTGTGTCACTAACACAGCAGGGGGTGGAGATGTGGATGAAGAAGCAGACGCATTCATCGGCGCCAGGCCTTGTGGCAGCAATGACATGACGAGGGGCTGCAGGGAATGGAAGATCCCAGCTACATCTCGCTGGTGTGCAGCCGTGGCAGCCATTCTTTAAACCTGCATCAGCTCCATGTTCTCCATGATCCTTCGCATGTGTCCCAACCCGCTAGAGCCACTCTGACTAGACAGTTGTTCTTGTTTCAGAGTCAGGACTCCAGCGATGTCAGCCATGGATCATTGGAGTGCATTTGGTGGACTGTGGGTGTCCGTTAGAGACTGTAAGTATTCCCTGATGGGACTTAGATACCCATATATTGTAGAAATCACAGATAATTGCCGTTAGCATAAGCTGAAGCCATTTTTGTTGCGGCATCCATTTTGTTAGCCATTCTCCCATCTCCGCTGTTGCCTGCCTTTCTATTTTGTTTGAGTCATCAACTGTAGTTAACTCATTCAGTTTTGAGCCAGAGCACTGTGTAAGCTTAGAAAAACCTGTAGCTGCTAGAATGCACCTGTCTTAGAGTCTACCTGTCAGACTATTTCAACTGATGTAAGCACTTCTGTCTCCCTCCCACTTTGCTGACTAAGAAATATTTGTCAGTCCATGTGTGACAGGGGGGAGCAGGACAGAACCAAGACTTACCGGAATATGACCCCAAGACGTATGAGCAGTACCATCTCCCCTCTTTCCACACAGCAGACCAAGAACTGGAGGAGTTCCGACACAGCGATGTTTTTGCCCGACCAGGAAGTAGAAGGGGAACACTGTATCTTTAACTGGGCCGAGCTCGAACAAAGCCCCGCCCCCAGCTGTGACGCGGAGGACAGGGTAAATACCGGAAGAGACGATACACTGTTGTGTTCTACACCCGGAGGAAGCGAGGGCGTGAGTGGAGGTGAAGGAGCGGAGGACAGCTTGGAGAGGAGGAAGTACGGAGAAGTGTCGACAGCTGAGGCAACCCATCAGCAGAGAAGCCAGGAGGCCAACGTCAAGGCGCATTGCCCAGCCACGCTTCAGGGGAAACGTGGCTTACCGAGGTACGTTCTCGTATCGTAGACTGGGCGGGTAGAAAGGGTTTTAAACCACCCTGAGACCTCACTTGATCGCCCCCGACACTCCCTTTTCTCTCGCACATTCGGCACCACGTTAACGCATTTTTTTTGGCTTAATGGTGTGTACACCGGTGTGACTCCTCACCCCCTTTTCCCTGACACTGTAAAAAATAGAGCACCAGACTGAAGCAAGTCTATTCTTCTTTTTATGTTGGCAACGTCGTCCGGACCGGCACCTACATCCCCCAGAAGCACCCTTGAGAGGAGAAGAAGTGGGCTGGAACTCTGGAAGGAGCACCTTTCCCCAACAAAGAAAGACATTGAAACTCCTCTCCCTTATTATAGAAGCGTGGTACACCGAAGGTGTTTACTAAAACCAATAAAGCCTTCTTTATCTTCCCTTCATGTCCCCACGAGTCATTACAGCCCGCCACACCATGTTAGTCAATAGCTATTCCTGTGTATGCCTGTACCTCCCATTTGAGTCTCCATGCTTACTCAGCTGTAAACTGGGTATATAAGCACCATGGTTTCTGTATTCTATGTACTACCTCATACAGTGCCTGAGGTTGTATTGATGTAGTCCCACTCCTGAGTGATTAATAAACGTGATATTTGATATTCCAGCTTCTGTGCCAATCTCTTCTTTGATGGTTTAAGAACCAGTGGACAGATAAGGGTGAACCCCTGCACCGGTGGGCCCCTAAAAAGGCTTGTTTCCACAAAATTGGAGCCCGACTTGTGGGGCTCATCGGAGACACAGCCATTTGAAGGAGAAGTCTTGACGGAGGAATGGAATCTCCTGAGGATGTACCCTGCAGGAGGAGACCCTTTGTCTTTGCAGACCGAAGTGTTTTTCCGGTTTTCCAGATCTGACCCTCCAGGTGTTGGCTGGTCCCGACTGAGATCTCCTTTGGCATAAGTTTTTCCAGTGACCATTGGGTCGACCCAGAGCTTGGCAGGTGGAGGCTGGAGAATTTGGTTTGGTAAGGTCGCTGAAGCGACGCGCTTGTTTTGCTTGGGCAAGATCCTGGTTTTGTTTGTTTATTTGTTGCAATAAACAAAGGCAGGTAATGAGGAGATGTTTTGTCTCTTCGTTTGATATACTTGAGATAAATACTATTTGATTATAATATTATATTTTGCTATAATATGTTTGGCATGTCTGCTCCTAGCACCCTTCGTAGAATGTGTTGCTGTCTTGGAGGTACCAATATGGATCTAGAAAGTAGTCAGCCAGCTCCCCTAGAGGGGACACCTAATAGGTTTATGTATATTAAATATGTTATTTCTTCCATAATGTATAGTACACTGTGGAACAAATATATGAAAAAGGATCCTGATCTACGATGGCCAGTAAATAGGTCATTTGATTTTAAAAAGATTCAGTATGTTGCACAAAAGAGTCGACAAGATATGTTTGATTGTGTATGAATGTGGGAGAAAGAGGTGAATGAGAGATGAGGAGAGAAGAAGCTAAAGCAGAAAAAGAACAGCGTCAATACATTTTAAAAAAAGCATTGGAATTGAAAAATAAATAGATGAAGGAAATAAAATAGAAAGAAGATAAGGAGCGTCGTTTAGAGGTAACTGGCCAGTACCCAATTAGGTGCCCCATTTATTCCAAGCTTAATAGACCTCAAGATGATTGTATTTTGTTAGATAGACCTCCGCCCCCTATAAATTCCCTAGCGCCTCTGAGAATTAAGTTTCTGAAGAGCAGCATTGGTCTTCAGAAGAGAAAGATTTGGATAAACCAGACTGCCGGCGACTCGCTCTACTTTAACTGCTGAGCATAAGGTCACTCTTAGATCCGCTGGCCGTAAAGCAGCTTATGGGAATGCCTCCGCCCCAGACCTCATAGCAATGGGTCAGTAACGGTCAGATTTAGAGCAGTTATATTTTTTAGAGACGCTCACTTGTGAAGTAATAACCAGTTTTAGAAAACATTCCGGTGATCTAGAGTCCCCTGATATAAATAATGATTATAAACAGTTAAGTGATGGCGCCTTTCTTTCTTCACAGGTGCCCGATCTAATTCGGCGAGTGGCTAAATTGCGCATTGATGCATTCCGTTTGCGAGAATAGAAAAAGGCAGCTGGTAGAGCTACAGCTGAGCAAACAGTTCAGATCCCAGCGCCACAAGAAGGAGCTACAGGGACGGATAAAGACATTAGTAATACTATAGTTACTGTAAAACCGATGCTTGAAGCTGCACCTTTGTAGGTTCCTCTAAAGGGCGCATAATGCGAAAGGATATTTTATTTATAATTGGGTCTATACCCCTAGGAGTAGAGCAGATGTTATGACTCTTAAAGCTGCTACGCCTGATCTGCGCAAAAATACAGCCGCTTTTTATGAAGAAATAGAAGGAGTTTTTAGTTCTTGCACTATGACTACGCTAACGGAGTATGCGTAGATTGCGCTAATTCACACTCTGCAAATTGCACGCAGTACAATACAAAAAACTGTGCTTAATCGCGTAGCAGGTAAATCAACAACATCCACAAATGCTTTGATAAAGCAATTTTACATGCTAAAAAGCATATAACCAATTCACAAAAGTGAACTTATTGAATGAAAATATTAGGCAATGAGAGTGGTGAGGATTTTTGGGTCCCCCCTAACCTAGGGGGAGGACCAAGCAGATGCCTTGAACACAAAGAGCATAAACAAAAAGTTCATCTTGATGAACGATTCGGTGGTGGTGCTATCCTTTTCGGACCACCCCAAGCACAGTTATGGGCAAAAAAACAATCCCAACCAAAGGCCCTGCAAAGCATTATGGGACGAGATTAGTAGAGGGCAGTGAATATTATAGTATCCAATGTCAAAATAATTCTACAAAGAGCTGCAGTTCAACTAGTTGTTACTAGATGTCCCTCACGAGTCAAATGCAAAAGCAATGAAACCCTTTCATGAAGCTTATGCATTTGACTCGTGAGGGACATCTAGTAACAACTAGTGGAACTGCAGCTTGATGTAAGAATAATTTCAATGCATTTGCATTTGACTCGTGAGGGACATCTAGTAACCACTAGTTGAACTGCAGCTCTTTGTAGAATTATTTTGATATTGGATACTATAATATTCACTGCCCACAGCTAATCAACCATGTGCATGGTCCAAAAGTCCATCTCTGGTAATGGCCCCTCTTTGATTCAGCCCATGGTGCAACCTTATTGCGCCAGGCGACAATTAAGATCTAATGATAAGCGATTGCTTGTACTCCGGAGGATCAAACGGGTCCGGTCTGGAGGTCGGCTGTTTTCCAATCATGCAGCTAAATTTTGGAATTAGCTCCCAGATTTCATTTGTCTTGAACCTGATCATTTTAGATTCAGGAAGCAGTTGAAGACTTTCCTCTTTCCGTAATTAGTGGGGACAGAATGGTGTCACATGAAGTGTTGGGATGCCCTTGGGTAGCCATGCTCTATATAAGTGCGTATTCTATTCTATTCTTATCTTGTCCCATAATGCTTTGCAGGGCCTTTGGTTGAGATTGTTTTTTGCCTATAACTGTGCTTGGGGTGGTCCTAAGAGGATGGGACCACTACTGAATCGTTCAATAAGATGTGCTTTTTGTTTTCAAGGCATCTGCTTGGTTCTCTCCCTAGGTTAGGGAGGATCCCAAAATCATCACCTCTCTCACTGCTTGTTAATTTTTCATTCACTTTTATGAAAATGCTATATGTTGTTTAGTATATGAAGATTAAGATATTTATTTCATCATAACTGGCACTTTGCAAGATGCCATTTGCAATTATTGCTCAGTGCAGAAAAGAACACAGTGCCATCAGCTACGCACTTAGCAAAGTTCAGCACTACGCAAAGTTAAATACTACGCAAAGTTCAAAGTATACTACGTGAAGCTACACATAGTGTTACTACGCCAACTACGCCCAGGGCTAACTATGAGATTGCCTGATATTGACATGTTCTTTGGATTTATTTTACCCCCTGATATGTGGAGATCAATTCAGAAGGTAGATGATAATGAAGCTTATGATGATACTTGGGTGCATTTAGAGGAAATAGATGCTGATAGGGAGCCTGCACAGAACCCACAACAGGTGATATTAGATCTTCCCAAAGCTATTATAACTAAGTTGAAGACTCTTATACCCCCAAAGAAAATAGATTGGACTACATTAGTGTCTTGTAAGCAGAAAGCAGATGAGTCTCTTTCTGATTTATTTACACGATTCGAGGAGACATTCCGTAACTTTAGTGGGCAGTTTTTGACAAATGACACGGGTAAGCATCTGTTCGTAGACAAATTTGTCGCTAACATGTTGCCAGAAATAGTTAGTCATCTAAAGTGAGAGTTCCTGGACTACGTCCTCCCCCGTCTCCCTTTTGACTATGGCCCAATATTATGAGCGTCAAGAATTGGAAGCAAAAGGCAAGGAGGATAAAAAGGTTAAGGATTTTAAAATGAAAGTTATGTTGGCTCAAGTCTATGGTCCCTCATTTAGAGGTGGACGTGCGATGTACCACCCTGGTGTACCCCCTTTCCCTCAAACAACCTTACCTTCTGATCAGTGAGCATATTGTAAAGAGATTGGACATTGGTGTTCTGAGTGCCCCCTTTTGCAAGGTCAGCAGTATCAGCAGGGTAGAGGAAGCATGAGAGGACGCCCAGGGAACACAGGAAATGGGAGAGGCATGGATAATCGTACCAGATTTGAGGCAGTTGGGAATAACCCAATAGGCGAAACCAATATCAAATGTCTGATTGTCCGACTGATTGTCCTAAGGGTTCTGATTACGCATAGGAATGCCTAGGGTGGGGTAAGGAACCGGTTTAGGTCCCAGTAGTTCAGAAGGGTCCCTATGTTCATACAAATGTATTGATCAGTTTCTGGTTGATACAGGAGCTACTCGTAGTGCTCTGTCTAAACAATTGGTTCCTAGGGCTCCCCTGTCTGGCACAACAATAACATTAATAGGATTCGATGGGACACCTTCCCTTAACCCACTGTCACAACCTGTGAGAAGTTGGCCTGGCATATGCTGTCCACTATTCTAGTGGGCACCTTGCACCAGTCCAAATCACCCTTATTGATGGTAGGTTAAAGACAACCTTTATTGAAATCTATCCTAGTGGTAGCAGTGGAGAGCAGTCTTCAGGCTAAGTCTTGAAGGAATGTAAAGCAACTTGTTTAACCAGTCTATAATCTCGTAAATGACTAAATGAAAGGAGAACCACACCAGGTATATATATAAAATATATGTATTTATTCTAAACACATCCCACTAGTCCCTTTATGAGGCTAGAGGCAAAAGTACATACAGAAAACTTAATAGCACACGGTAAATTAGCACTGTTGGACTTGGCCCGCAGGGCAGGTTCACCCCTAGACTTTTTGCCTTATTTGTGACCCTGTGTCAGTGATTTTTGGGTCTCTGCGCACTTTCCCCTGGGTCCCAGAGTGAAAGTGCGTGCGTGAAGTATGGCTGGCCTGCCCTCCCATAGGAATGCATGGGGAATGTGTGTGTCCCTGGTAGTTCCTGATGCGTGGGGAGTGCAGGCTCGAGTTTGGTATGCCTAAACTCGTGAGAGTGAATGCTGCAAGATGGTGTCTGCGGCATGTGTGTGTCTAGTTGGGAAGGGCTACTTCTGGACATTGAGATATGTGTACAGTGAGGGTGCTGGAGCGTGAGTGGCTGGAGCTGGCTGGCATGCCAGGCTCCAGGAAGTCTGGATGGGTCTGCCCGGTGGTGAGTGGGAGATTAGCATGAGTGATGTGTGGGAGGAGTGTACCTGTGTCCTGGATGGGCTGGGTTTTCCCCACACAATGCTGGCTCCACCCCCCTGTGGTGTGTCTAATGACCCTAGCCTCCCCAGTGAAAGGAATGGGTGGTTGGGCCATCAAGAGTGCTCCAGAACCAGCTGCGACTGGTTTTCCCCCCACCCTGCACATTGTAACAAAGGAATTTACAGTATAAGAAGGGGCTGTGTCCCCTTGGAAAATGTTCTCTTCCAGGATCCTGAGGGGGCTGTTGCTGCTGCTGGGCCAGAGGACCGCCACTTGGGGTGTCTCCCTGCCTGGAGACCCAGTGTGCTGGCTCTGGGCCCAGCCTTGCCCCCCCCTGCCTTGCTGAAGGAGATTTTGTGGACCTTTATCTATTGCTAGCGCTGGTGAGCGCTTTCTGAGGTTCCTAGCGCCTGGGAGCGCTTCGTTTT
This sequence comes from Lissotriton vulgaris, assembly GCF_964263255.1. Lineage (NCBI taxonomy): Eukaryota > Metazoa > Chordata > Amphibia > Caudata > Salamandridae > Lissotriton > Lissotriton vulgaris. Next base: position 1,924,772,872 of record NC_141694.1, read on the forward strand.
CCTTCTAGCGCCTAACAGCGCTTTATTCTGGCCTGAGCGCTTGGGAGCGCGTAATTGCCCAGCCGGTGCCCACCCGGCATTTGCTCAGGAGTGCTGAGCCCCTCGAGTGCCCACCTCGAGTTATTGTTTATTTTCCCCGTTGAGCGGCTGCCCACGCCGCATTTTCATGTGGAGTCACCGCCGCAGCCCGGAGTGTTTTTAAAACGTTGCCGGGCCGCTGCCAAGTGCGACCCGGATGTGGTTTTCCGGCCGGCCAATCAGTGAGCGGCCTGAGCGGAAGTCCCGCCCCGCAGCCGCGACCTGGAAGTCAGGCAGGCCGGGAGCAGGAGAGAGGCAGGCGGAAGCTGCTACCTGCAGGGAGAGCCCCGGGGAGAAGAGGAGCCGCCGGGCAGAGGAAACGCGCTACTCCCCAGACCGAGGGAGCATCTAAAGAAGCCGGTGAGTGCACCAGACACGGGAGGGGCGCCGGGACACACTGTCGGTGTCCGCCCCCCCCCCCCCCCCTCGGTAGCGCGACCTCGCGCTTTGTGTCTTGAGCCCCAAGAGGCTCAGGGCGCACCATTGCCTTGGGAGTCCCCGGGAGGGGGACTCCCGCTTACAGCACCCCCAGTGTCCCAGAGCCCAGAGAGGCTCGAAAAGGCAGCATTTGGTTGTTGGAGCCTGCGAGGCTCAGGGGTATTTTCCTTGGAGCCACGAGGTGCCCCGGGGGCATCACTTGTTGTGAAGAGCCCAGAGAGGCTCGTGAGCCCCACTATTGTGTTTTGAGCCCGGAGAGGCTCAAGAAGGACATTTGGTTGTTCGTTGAGCCTAGTGAGAGGCTCGAGGCACCCCCAGTGTTCCCGGGTCCCCCGTAATGGACCCCCACAGCCCAGTGAGGCTGCATCTGTGCTTTCAGAGCCCAGAGGGGTTGCATTGATTTACTTGGAGCCCTGAGAGGCTCAGAGGGCCAATTTATTTCTTGAGAGCCCAGCGAGGCTCCCTCATTGGCCCCATTGTTGCTTTGGAGCCCGGAGGGGCTTAGGGGGCACAAGTGATTTCTGCAGAGCCTGCAAGGCTCCAACATTGGCCCCATCATTGTGCTACCCAGTTGCCCAGCACTTTGTGGGCAACTGCCACGTTTAGGCCCTGACATTGGGGACACATGGACAGTCACAGGTGGTGACTTGTGAGATTGGCGCAATTGATATTGTTTTTACACCTCTGAATGAATGTCATGCATTGCATCATGTGTATGTTCTTACACCCCTACAGGTATTGTGATACATAGGTGGTTGTTTTCTCCCTAGTGCAGGTGGTGCTAGCGAGGTCCTGTTACCAGTAGTTACTGGTTGTGTGCTATTTTGTGCTAAAGTAAATTTATATTTTACCTTCTAAGTGCTATTTTTGAAAGTGCTACTTCTGATTCCTGACAGTGGTCCAGGTGGCCCTGTCTCGTACAATATCCCCTGTAAATTCTGCCTGTGCCTCTGGCACATTGTAAAGTGTGTGTTTTATCTAATGTGTTTTGGTGTAATACAAAGGCTATTTTTATATAACCTTGTGTGGAGTTTCCTTTGTGGTGGGCCTTTGGTTGTTTTTGCTGGGGTGCATGCGCAAATACTTAACTCATATCGCCTCCAAGTTTAGCCTTGACTGCTCGCGCCACGTTACCTAGAGGGCGAGTGGGGGTTGCCTTGGTGTGTGACTCCCTTGCCCTGACACTTAGAACTGGCGATCCCTGACTGACCTCGACGCGAGTCTTGGCCGGCCAGGGTCCCGGGTCTAACATTGGCGGCAAGCGGTGAGGATAAGGATTTGTGTTTGCGTTGTACCACAGTGGCAACTGGCCACTACAAAGCTCTGCATTTTAGATGACCACATTTTAGGGGATTATTGTGTTTTTGGTAGAAGTTCCATTATCTTCTGCTCCTGAAGGTTTCATTGTGCAATTGTCTCCAGTACATTTGTTCCCCTGCCCCGCGCCCAGAGTTTGGTACCTGTGTCACGTGTGGTCAGGTTGAGGAATCAGGGGTGGTAGAAACTGCCTTACCAGTCCGAGGGGGGGGTTGTGTGTGAATGAATGGTGTGTGGCACTAGGCAAGTGAGTGTGAGTTCTCTGGGAGAGGGAACTTGCTGAACCTTTGTGAATTGTGTACTCCTGTGTAAGCTCAGACCCCTAGGTTCCCTGTGTAATCTTTTCACTAGAACGTCCGCCAGAATGGAGCCTGCTTTTGATTTCTGTGATCTGTTTGGATACAGTATGGGAGAGTTGGTAAGGTTCTGTGGAGAGAGAGGCATAGGAGTGGATGAGTCAGATACTCAGTCTGAACTTAGGAGCAGCCTGATCCTATGGCAAAAGGGTCAGTGGGATCTTGCGCGCAGTGAGGAAAGGGCCCGGGTCTCACACCATGAGGGTGGTGGGTCTGTGGGGAGCCCTGAAGATTCAGAAGAGGAGGAAGAAAATGACAGCACAGGGACGCCAGCAGATAGTAAGGACCCCATAGATAGGGAGTCCCTTGCTGGGTCCCGTGTCAGATGTAGCACCCCATCCCTTTCCCTGTCCCCAGAGGAGTGGATGGATAGGAGAGAAGAGAGGGAGCACCAGCTGGCCATGGAGAAGCTCAGGTTAGAGCATGCCTGGAAGATGGCGCAGCTGGGTGTGAATGAGCGGATTGCAGAGGCTGAGAGGGCCTTGGCCAGGGAGAAGATAGCCCTAGAGTGTAGGGTATCCCCTGACCGCAGTCTTAATTTTCTGGATCCCCCAGGGAGGGTGGAGTCCAGTGGTGGCAGCTATGTAGAGCCCAGTGCGAGCAGTCCCACCCCCAGTTCCCCCAGTCTGGTACCTGTTTCCCCAGAGGAGGAGTTAAGGTTGAAATTCAGGGGCAGTAGGAAGCTGCCTCACCAGTCGTGGGAGGAGTTTGAGGATGAATGTTGTGGGACACTGTTTGATTGGGTAAAGGTTAACACGAGAGATGATTTTGATGTCTTGTTTGATCTGATTGTCAAAGAGCCCCTGCTCAGTTGTTGTTCTCCAGGGTTGCGCACACACCTGTTGAGGTGTGGATTGTCTGAGGCATGTGAGCTTGCAGAGGAAGCGGACCGCTGGGAGAGTGCGAGAGGTTCTGTACAGTCATTAGAGAGTGAGTCCAACAGCAGTGGTACAGGGAGCTTCCAGCCCAGCGTGGTGGAAGAGGCTCAGTGTAGCCCAGCTAGGTCCCAGTATAGTGAGAAGGGTGAAGGGGCTGACTGCCTGGCTCAGTGGAGCAGGAGTCAGGGGGTGACTGAGAGCACCCCGAGGCCCGAAGCCCTGTCTCAGAACTTGGGTGGTTTCTTGAGGGAACACCAGGTTGGGGATCTAGGCTGTCCTGTTAGTACACTTGAGGAGGATCTCCTAGTGTCTAGGGAACCTGGAGTGTCTGTAACCAGAACTCCAGGGGTTCCAGTGTCCGGCAGTGTCGCTCCAGTTGGGAGGGCACAGAAGTCCGAAGCGAGGAGTGATTGGGGGACGAGTTTCCCAGTGGATGCACCAGTGGACCAGAGACTAGCCAGTTGGGCTAGGTCTTGGGTGGACCAGGGTGGCCCCACTTCTGGTCTGGGGGATCTTTGCGCCCTGTCAGGTGGACAGGAGGCGGGAGATCTGCGCCAGACAGACCGTCACACGACACATGGGTCATGTGTCAGCCTCAGGGGGATTGCGTGTGAGTCCCCAGAAGTCCTGGAGTGCCAGGCAATTATTCCACCAAAGGTTTTAGACCGGAGGTTGGGAGGCCAGGTTCAGGTTCGGCCTGACCTGAAGGGTAGGACGACTGTAAGCAGTGTCCTGACCGGTTCTTCCAGAGGAACTTCTCCAGTTGGGAGAGGGCAGACCTCTGGAAGGGGGTGCAGAGGGTGGGAAAGCCCACCTCTGACCCCGGTGCAACCTGAGGGGTTAAACCCTAGGTTGGAATGGCGTTCGGGGTGTCCCCCTTGCAGGAGGAGGAGGAACCCTGGAAGAAGAGGTAAGGGGAGGAAAGCCTTCTCTGAGACTCCTGGTCCGCCTGAGGTTGTAGGCCAAAGGTTGGTGAACCAGTGGCAGTCTAGTCCTGTCTTGCAGACAGGGAGAGTGGAGAATGGACACTATGTGCCAGGGGTTACTACCCCCCGCTCTGCGAATTGGCAAGGACCGGTGGCACCTGGGTGGCCCAGGGCCTGGTCCTGGCCGCGGACAGCTGAGGAGTACCAGTGGGGTAGCCCAGTTGGTCCTTACAGTAGCTTTAGAAGGAACCCTAGGGGTTCACCGTGGCATAGAACAGGAGAGTGTCCCGGCAGTGGCGGGCCTGCGTCCGTGTTCTATCGCCCCAAGCAGGGAAGTCCATCACGGTGGTGATTGTTCTCCCCTGCGTTTTGGCTGGAAGGGGGTTGTGTTGGACTTGGCCCGCAGGGCAGGTTCACCCCTAGACTTTTTGCCTTATTTGTGACCCTGTGTCAGTGATTTTTGGGTCTCTGCGCACTTTCCCCTGGGTCCCAGAGTGAAAGTGCGTGCGTGAAGTATGGCTGGCCTGCCCTCCCATAGGAATGCATGGGGAATGTGTGTGTCCCTGGTAGTTCCTGATGCGTGGGGAGTGCAGGCTCGAGTTTGGTATGCCTAAACTCGTGAGAGTGAATGCTGCAAGATGGTGTCTGCGGCATGTGTGTGTCTAGTTGGGAAGTGCTACTTCTGGACATTGAGATATGTGTACAGTGAGGGTGCTGGAGCGTGAGTGGCTGGAGCTGGCTGGCATGCCAGGCTCCAGGAAGTCTGGATGGGTCTGCCCGGTGGTGAGTGGGAGATTAGCATGAGTGATGTGTGGGAGGAGTGTACCTGTGTCCTGGATGGGCTGGGTTTTCCCCACACAATGCTGGCTCCGCCCCCCTGTGGTGTGTCTAATGACCCTAGCCTCCCCAGTGAAAGGAATGGGTGATTGGGCCATCAAGAGTGCTCCAGAACCAGCTGCGACTGGTTTTCCCCCCACCCTGCACATTGTAACAAAGGAATTTACAGTATAAGAAGGGGCTGTGTCCCCTTGGAAAATGTTCTCTTCCAGGATCCTGAGGGGGCTGTTGCTGCTGCTGGGCCAGAGGACCGCCACTTGGGGTGTCTCCCTGCCTGGAGACCCAGTGTGCTGGCTCTGGGCCCAGCCTTGCCCCCCCCTGCCTTGCTGAAGGAGATTTTGTGGACCTTTATCTATTGCTAGCGCTGGTGAGCGCTTTCTGAGGTTCCTAGCGCCTGGGAGCGCTTCGTTTTCCTTCTAGCGCCTAACAGCGCTTTATTCTGGCTGGAGCGCTTGGGAGCGCGTAATTGCCCAGCCGGTGCCCACCCGGCATTTGCTCAGGAGTGCTGAGCCCCTCGAGTGCCCACCTCGAGTTATTGTTTATTTTCCCCGTTGAGCGGCTGCCCACGCCGCATTTTCATGTGGAGTCACCGCCGCAGCCCGGAGTGTTTTTAAAACGTTGCCGGGCCGCTGCCAAGTGCGACCCGGATGTGGTTTTCCGGCCGGCCAATCAGTGAGCGGCCTGAGCGGAAGTCCCGCCCCGCAGCCGCGACCTGGAAGTCAGGCAGGCCGGGAGCAGGAGAGAGGCAGGCGGAAGCTGCTACCTGCAGGGAGAGCCCCGGGGAGAAGAGGAGCCGCCGGGCAGAGGAAACGCGCTACTCCCCAGACCGAGGGAGCATCTAAAGAAGCCGGTGAGTGCACCAGACACGGGAGGGGCGCCGGGACACACTGTCGGTGTCCGCCCCCCCCCCCTCGGTAGCGCGACCTCGCGCTTTGTGTCTTGAGCCCCAAGAGGCTCAGGGCGCACCATTGCCTTGGGAGTCCCCGGGAGGGGGACTCCCGCTTACAGCACCCCCAGTGTCCCAGAGCCCAGAGAGGCTCGAAAAGGCGGCATTTGGTTGTTGGAGCCTGCGAGGCTCAGGGGTATTTTCCTTGGAGCCACGAGGTGCCCCGGGGGCATCACTTGTTGTGAAGAGCCCAGAGAGGCTCGTGAGCCCCACTATTGTGTTTTGAGCCCGGAGAGGCTCAAGAAGGACATTTGGTTGTTCGTTGAGCCTAGTGAGAGGCTCGAGGCACCCCCAGTGTTCCCGGGTCCCCCGTAATGGACCCCCACAGCCCAGTGAGGCTGCATCTGTGCTTTCAGAGCCCAGAGGGGTTGCATTGATTTACTTGGAGCCCTGAGAGGCTCAGAGGGCCAATTTATTTCTTGAGAGCCCAGCGAGGCTCCCACATTGGCCCCATTGTTGCTTTGGAGCCCGGAGGGGCTTAGGGGGCACAAGTGATTTCTGCAGAGCCTGCAAGGCTCCAACATTGGCCCCATCATTGTGCTACCCAGTTGCCCAGCACTTTGTGGGCAACTGCCACGTTTAGGCCCTGACATTGGGGACACATGGACAGTCACAGGTGGTGACTTGTGAGATTGGCGCAATTGATATTGTTTTTACACCTCTGAATGAATGTCATGCATTGCATCATGTGTATGTTCTTACACCCCTACAGGTATTGTGATACATAGGTGGTTGTTTTCTCCCTAGTGCAGGTGGTGCTAGCGAGGTCCTGTTACCAGTAGTTACTGGTTGTGTGCTATTTTGTGCTAAAGTAAATTTATATTTTACCTTCTAAGTGCTATTTCTGAAAGGGCTACTTCTGATTCCTGACAGTTGTCCAGGTGGCCCTGTCTTGTACATATCCCTTGTAAATTCTGCCCGTGCCTCTGGCACATTGTAAAGTGTGTGTTTTATCTAATGTGTTTTGGTGTAATACAAAGGCTATTTTTTATATAACCTTGTGTGGAGTTTCCTTTGTGGTGGGCCTTTGGGTGTTGTTGCTGGGGTGCGTGCGCAAATACTTAACTTACATCGCCTCCAAGTTTAGCCTAGACTGCTCGCGCCACGTTACCTAGAGGGCGAGTAGGGGTTATCTTGGCGTGTAACTCCCTTGCCCTGACCCTTAGAAATGGCGATCCCTGACTGACCTCGACGCGAGTCTTGGCCGGCCAGGGTCCCGTTTCTAACAAGCACAATATATGTTGAGCCCTATGGGCGTACCAAACCATATATAAAAAAAGTGGTATAAGAACCACGACTTTGCTAGACACAAGGCCTGGAGCCTGTAGAAGTGCTGGGGCCACAAGGAATCACCCAAGGTAGTGACACAGGAGACCCATAGGAGATGCGTGCAGTGTCTGAACACAGCCGCGGATCGCCGTTAACTTCAATGGGGAAAGTCGCGGTTGGGAATTTAAAGAAAACCCCATTAGACTTAAGGGGTTCTAGGGGCCAGCACTCACGAAAGCACTGGATTACTCGAGTTAACTCACCCAGGGGAGCCAGGTGCATAGGTGTCTTTTGGTGTTGGGAATCGTCGTCGCTTCCAATGGAGATCTGCTTCAAAGTGCTGCTGCCGGTGAAGAGGAAAGTGTCTGGGTGGATCCAAGCCTGGATCGAAGGTGAGAAGAACCTGAGAGCAGAGGTGGACATAATCTGGGTTACTAACCAGTTACCAGGGTCACGATAGAAGAATGCCCACCAATGTCGGGTGATTTCAGGTGAAGAAGGTGAAGCTTGACTCTTCAGCCACGAGGACCAGGAGGCACCGGCAATGGCCAGGATCTGGAATCCAGCTGTCCCACGAAGGATGTCGACTGCTGCTTTGTCGGTGACTGGATTGGACCCAACAAGCTTGGGCAACAGCAACCCACGCAGAAAGTAAAGAAATACTTCAGTGTAGACCAGCATGGTCCAAGGGACTGACCACATGGTGGGAAGTCAGAGCACGTCTGGAGCAACCAGGGAAGGCCAAGGAAAATCAGAGTTGTCTTCGTAGGGATCCACCAGTCGACGGACCAGGGATTGTGAAAGGGCCTCATGTGGAAATGCAAGAAGCAGGCTCACAGAATACTAGTAGAGTGTAGGCCCACAATCTTCAGTGCAGATAGTGCTCGGGGCTTGGGCTACACGTAACCCAAAGCACATCTTCAAGAGACGTAGAGAAGTCAATGCACTAGCAAATGTGCATGGTGTCCGGGAGTTCCTGTTCCACATCACTCGTGAGGGCTGCGGGTCTCAGCTTTACAGGGGACTCGGGTCGGCCGCTGAAAAGTCTGGAAATCCTCTTCCTGTGCTGCAGGTACTTCGGACTCCATCGGGAGCTTCGGAGATGCAGACCGGCAAATGCTTCATTGGTGCCTGCCAAGCAGGGGAGTCACTTCTTGACCCAGAGGGAGATTTCTTGAGTCCTCTGCTCTTGAGTAGAGTGTCGAAGTTCCAGGATTAAGTTGCAGAGTTTCGTCCATGGATATCTAAAGTCCTGTTGCCAGGGGTTCCTTACTTATACCTAGGAAAGGGGTTGGACTAGCTCTGGGGATCCACCTATGGGAGGGTTTGGAAGGAGGGGTGGCTACACCCATTTCCTTTGTCCAGTTCCGCGCCAGAGCAGGGGCGGGTAGACCCTGCAACCGGTTTGAACTGGGCTATGCACAGGGACACTAAATGTGCCCTCAGTGCAGACTTCAAAGCAATCTTGGAGTGCATCCACCAAGCCCTAATCCACTAAGGCCTGTCTGGGAGATGGTCACACCTCCCTGTGACAGGAAACATATTGTCCAGTCCTCCCCTGACAGAGTTTCAGTCAGCAGCAGGAGGCCAGACTTGTGTCTGTAGCATCCATTTTGTGATGCCAGGGTTCTTTTAAACTGTTACCGGGCAGACCGGTGTGTACATGTCTCTTCCTCTCGAAGGGTGGAATTCTACCCCCGCTGCTAGGACTGGCGGGGGAGTTGAATTCCAAAGTGTTTGACACCAAACACCACATGTTTCCGTGCAACCATCCCAAAGTTGGCATTTACCGCAAGGTTATAATGCACTTAAGAGTATATGGGCGGGCTGCATCACATAACAGCCCCATAGAATAAGTTCTGAAGGCTGTAGAGGGGTCCTGCTCATGCATGGGCGCCCTCTCACACGAAACCAAGCACCCTGCCTTCAGGATTGATAAGGCCTGCCATAGGGTGACTGATAGGTTTCAATGTGCAGTGATTTAAGGTAGATAAAGGTAACCTATATCTTAGTAAGGGGTGCATGCAGCACCTTACCCAGGCTGCAGTAGCAAGTCCTGTGGTGTCATTTTAGAAGGTTACCCAGGGGCGGCATAATACATGCTGCAGCCCCTGGTAGGCCTCTGCGGTACCTATGCCCTTAGTACCTAGTGTACCATATACTAGGGAGTCACAACAGTACCCCAGTAACCAAACTGGAGTGTACCTATAGTACATGAAATCAATTTAGAGAGGAAACAGCTTGGCTGGGATCCTGGATAGCACGGCCCCAGCCAGACTAAAGTCGAAAACAGTGAAACACCTGCAAAAAGTGGGGGTAACCATAGGAAGCAGATCCTACTCTCCTACACAGCCACTTCCATTTAGTCTTCATAAATTCACTGCAACATGTCCATTTTTGCTTTCCCCTAGCACACCGGATAACATTGTGGGTATCGATATGCTAAAACATTTTCATGCTACAATACTTTGTTTCCAAGAAGGTGTGCATGTTATTTTAGATGACAACTATCCAATGGTTGAGAGGTCTTGTCTCATTAAAGAGGATATTGCTTTGGCATTGTTACCTAGCACCTTGTATGCTACATCAGATACCAATGTGGGACAAATGGTTATCCCACCAGTCCATATTCAAGTGAAGGTAGGTAGTTTGTTGCCCGGACTGCCCCAACATAAAATATCTCAGGAAGGTGAAGAAGCATTAATACACATTGTCCAGGATTTCATCAGAGGGGGAGTTGTGGAAAAGTCCCCTATAATACCTGTAATATCCCTATCCTTCCCATTTTGAAAAAAGACACTGACACTAAGGTTTATAGATTTATCATTGACCTGCGAGAGGTCAACAAGATAGTAGTGCCCCAATATCCTGTAGTCTCTGACATCCCGACACTTCTTAGTGTGGTTCCTCCTACTGCAACTACATTTAGAGTAATTGATTTGAAAAATGCATTCTTCTCGATACCTATTCATCCTGACAGCCGTTATTTGTTCGGCTTCACTTTGAATAATTGATCATTCAGATTCTGTAGAGCTCCACAAGGGTATACAGAGAGTCCTAGCATCTATAGCCAGGCATTGAAAAGACAGCTTGATTTGTTCCCTGTACAAAAAGGGGTGGGTCTTATTCAATATGTCGATAACATCTTGTTGGCTGCTGATACCCCTGAACAGTGTGAAGAAGGAACACTGTTGTTGTTCTCATTTCTTGCATCTCATCATCACAAAGTCTCTCAGAAGAAATTGTAGTATTGTAAACAGCAGGTTACCTATTTAGGTCACCTCCTCTCTAAGGAGGGACGTGCACTCACGCTAGACCGAATTTAAGCTATTTTAGACACGTTTGAGCCCCGTACCCAGAAGGATGAGTGCACTGATTGGTCTTACTTCTTTCTGTAGGCGGTGGATACCTAGCTTTTCTTACATTGTTAAACCCTTGTTGGCCCTTTTGACTAAAGATACTCCGATGCCTCTCCCATGAACTACTGAATGCTAGAATGCTTTCCAGCAGTTACGTCAAGCTCTTTGTTCTGCACCAGTATTAGGAACTCCAGACTACACTAAGACCCTTCACACACTATGTACATGTGAGCGGGGCGGTTGTGCTCTCTCAGTTTTAACCCAGACACACGGTGATAATCAGCGTCCTTGTGCATATTTCTAATCTGTCCTTGATCCAGTCACTCATGCTTTGTCTGGGTGTTTTTGAGCGGTAGCAGCGACAGCTGTGTCCATACGTTAGAGTGAGGGAATAATCTTGTCACATAGATTGCTGTGTTAGTGCCCCATTCGGTTGACGCCCTTTTGAACCAAACGAAAACACAGCATATGACTAGTGCCCGCTTGACCGTTTATGAATTGACACTTTTGACCCCTCATATCACATTAAAAAGATGTTTGACTTTGAATCTCGCTACACTATTGCCATTTCCAGCTACTCAGCCCCAGCCACAAGAGTCACATGGTTGTATGTTTCTTACTGAAGAATAAACAAAGGGTCGTGTTGACCTACAAAATAAGCCCCTTTCTAGTGTTGATGTGGAATTGTGGATTCATGGATTTTGCTTGAAACTGACCGATTGCACGGCATCAGCTGCTTATGCGATTACAACACTTCAGACAGTAGTTGAGACAGCTCGCATCCCACAGAAGTCAGCTCAGGTCACTGAGTGGATAGCGCTAACAAGAGCATGTGAGCTTAGCACTGATCTGTTCGTTAACATCTAAACCGACAGCCGATATGCTTTTGGAGTGGCTCATGATTTTGGGCTACTCTGGAAGGACAGAGGCTTCCTTATTTCGCATTGGACACACATAGTGCATGGGGAATTAGTATATAATCTCCTTACTGCATTGACATATCCTAAGAAAGTAGTGATTGTTAGGTGTGGCGCACACTAGAAAGTGACATAAAATAGGACAGGGAAATGCCTTTGCGGATCACACAGCCCGTGAGACTGCAATGCAGCGAAGTACTACATTAATGTATGTGATTAAGTCCCAAGCTGAAGTTTGGCATGATGCCAGGCAAGAGGTGCTGGCCATGCAACGATCTGCCTCTGCTGATGAATTGGACCAATGGTCTAAAGAGGGAACATTGGATGATCAGGGCTGTTGGAGGAATAAAGACATGACCAAGTGGAGATTACCTGCAGCCCATTTACATCCCATGATTCACATGGCACATGGGCCGGCACGTGTTGGAGCATCCTCAATATCAAAACTAATTATGCAAGTTTGGGATCATCCAGATAATGCCGGTACAGCTAAAAAGATACTCCAGTCTTGTCTGATATGTCTCCAGTATAATCCTGGAAAGAGAACACGAACTCCAACAGGAGGGTTTGCCATGCCAACTGCACCTTTTGAAGTTCTGCAAATGGATTATATCCATCTAGAATGCTGTAATAACCTGAAATATGTCTTAGTGGTGGTCTGTGCCTTTAGTAAATGGATATAGGCATACGCTACAAAATATAATACAACTCTTACTACAGCAAAGGTGCTCCTAAAGGAGTTTTTCCCCAGATTCAGAATTTCTTGATTTTTGTGGAGTGACAACGGACCCCATTTCATTGGGTAAGTTTGTTGAGTATGTCTTGAAAAGATTGGGAAGTAAGCAGAAGTTCCATGCTGCTTTTCACTCACAATCACAGGACTAGTGGAAAGACACAATTCTACCCTCAAGCTCAAGTTAGCTAAAATACAGTTTCCACATCTCTTAAATGGCCTGATGCACTCCCTTGACATTGCTATCCATTAGTTCGATACCGCATGCATGATCTTGCCTCACACCATATGAGGTGGTTTCCGGAAGTCCAATGAATATTTGTGGCTCCCTAAGCCACGCCCTATACATGATGTACCTTATGTATTGATGAACGACTACTTGTCTCAGTTGACTATCAGCTTACTTTCTATTCATCAACAGGTTAGAGAAGCTCGTCCTGACAGGTCGCAAGGTGATGGTCATGATCTGTGGCCCGGTGACCAAGTAATGGTGAAAGTGTTCCAGAGGTCAAGCAGCCTGGAACCGAGGTGGCGGGGACCCGAGCAAGTACTTCTGGCCACCAGTATTGAAGTTCGAGAGACAAATCGGAAGCATTGGATTCATTCCACCCACTGCAAAAGGATGCCATTTGCCTTGATGGAACCTGCTCCGCTGAAGGATCACCGCGACATCCTGGACACCAAGAGAGGCCAAGCTGTGTCACCTGAAGGACCTGAGGAAGTCTTCCCGGACCACACGATCCCTGGTACAACTCAATATCAGCTGCGACCCTGGAAGAAAGACACATTGTTGCAGAAAGATACTGTTTGAGCCACTGTCCTGGGTTAGTAAAAGTCTGAGTAGCAAGTGGGGGACTCTTATAGTGATACTCCTCTCAACCTCAGTGAAGAAACCCATGGCTACCCAGGACCTTAAGGCCCCATCTGTTTTATTTTTCAACATCGAGATGAACATGCCTACGGAAAAGAGATCAACTACTACAAGAGTTTGTGATCGCAAGACTATGTCCTCTAGACAGTACTGCAGCTGCGTCTCTGTCCCCAGTGGTAATTCCTCATTCTATGTCCCCTAGACAGTGTTGCAGCTGCTTATCTGGTCCCAGTGCTCATGCTAAGTCCTCTAGACAGTGCTGCAGCTACGTCTTCGGTTCCAGTGGTAATTCCTCATTCTAAGTACCCTAGGCAGTGCTGAAGCTGCTTCTCTGGTCCCAGTGGAAATTCATCAATCTAAGTTTTCCAGACATTGCTGTTAGCTGCTTCTCTAGTCACATCAGTAACTCTCCCAGTCCCATTCTAAGTCCTCTAGTCAGTGATGTAGCTGCGTCTCTGATCCCAGAGGTAATTCTTCATTCTTAGTCCTTCTCTAGTTCTGTTGGTAATTCCAAATTGTAAGCCCTCTAGACTGTGCTGCAGCTGCTTCTCTGGTCCTGTTGGTAATTTTCCATTCTAATGCCTCTAGCCAGTGCTGCAGCTGCATCTCTAAGCCCAGTGGTAATTCCTCATTTTAAGCCCTCAAGACTGTGCAGCAGCTGCTTCTCTGGTCTTGTCAGTCATTCCTCATTCTAAGTCATCTAGACAGTGCTGCAGCTGCGTCTTTGTTCCCAGTGGTAATTCCTCATGCTATGTCCTCTAGCCAGTGCTGCAGATGCTTCTTGGGTTCCAGTGGTAATTCTCCGTTCTATTCCTCTGGCCAGTGCTGCAGCTGGTTCTTGGGTTCCAGTGGTAATTCCTCATTCTAAGTCCTCTGGACAGTGCTGCGGTTGTTTGTTTGGTCCTGCTGGTAATTCCTCATTCTAAGTACCCTAGGCAGTGCTGCAGCTGCTTCTCTGGTCCCAGCGGTAATTCCTCATTCTAAGTCCTCTAGACACTGCTACAGCTCCAAATATGGCTCGTCGGTAATTCCTTGTTCGAAGTCTTCCAGACAGTGATGATAGCTGCTTCTCTAAGCATGTCAGTAACTCCCCTATTTTAAGTCCTCATGCCAGTACCTTAGCTGCATCTCTGGTCCCAGTGGCAATTCTTCATTCTTAGTCCTTCTCTGGTTTCCCATTCTAAGACCTCTAAACAGCCATAAGTAACTCCCCCATTCTAAGTCCCGTAGGCAGTGCTGCAGCTGTGTCTATGGTCACAGTGCTAATTCCACATTCTTAGTACTCTAGGCAGAGCTGCGTCTCCGGTTGCAGTAGTAATTCCTCATTCGTAGTCCTCTGGGCAGTGCTGCAGCTGTTTCTCTGATCCCAGTGGTAATTCCTTATTCTTAATACTCTAGGAGGTGCTGCAGCTTCTTCTCTGGTCCTGTCAGTAATTCCTCATTCTAAGGCCTCTATGCAGTGCTGCAGCTGCTTCTCTGGTCCTGTCAGTAATTCCTCATTCTAAGGCCTCTATGCAGTGCTGCAGCTGCTCCTCTGGTCCTGTTGGTAATTCCTCATTCTAAGTATTCTAGACAGTGTTTCAGCTGCTTCTTGGGTTCCAGTGGTAATTCCTCATTCTATCCCCTTTAGACAGGTCTGCAGCTGTGTCTCTGGCCACCGTGGTAATTCTTCATTCTTAGTCCTTCTCTGGTCCTATCAGTAATTCCCCATTCTAAGGCCTATGGCCAGTGCTGTAGCTGCTTCTCTGGGCCCACTGGGAATTCCTCATTTTAAGGCCTCTAGGCAGTGCTGCAGCTGCATCTCTGGTTCTGTTGGTAATTCCCCATTCTAAGTCCTCCAGACAGTGCTACAGCTGTGTCTCTGTTCCCAGTGGTAATTCCTCATTCTATGTCCCCTAGACAGTGCTGCAGCTGCGTCTCTGTTCCCAGTGGTAATTCTTCATTCTATGTCCCCTGGTCAGTGCTGCAGCTGCTTCTTTGGTTCTGATGGTAATTCCTCATTCTAAGTCCCCGAGGCAGTGCTGCAGCTGCTTCTCTAATTCTGTTGGTAATTTCCGATTCTAAGTCCTCTAGACAGTGCTGCAGCTGCATCTCTGGTCCCATCAGTAATTCCTCATTCTTTGTCCCCTAGACCGTGTTGCAGCTGCTTCTCCGGTTCCAGCGGTAATTCCTCATTCTAAATGCCCTGGACAGTGCTGCAGCTGCTTCTTCGGTTCTGATGGCAATTCCTCATTTAAAGTCCCAGAGGCAGTGCTGCAGCTGCTTCTCTGGTTCCAGCGGTAATTCCTCATTCTAAATTCTGTTGACACTGCTGCAGCTCCAAATCTGGTCCTGTCGGTAATTACTTGTTCTAAATCTTCCAGACAGTGCTGTTGGCTGCTTCTTTAGTCACGTCACTAATTCCCCATTCTAAGTCCTCTAGCCAGGGCTGTAGCTGCATCTCTGTTCCCCGTGGTAATTCCTCATTCTTAGTACTCTAGACAGTGATGTAGCTGCTTCTCGGGTCCTGTCAGTAGTTCCTCATTTTAAGGCTTCTAACCAGCGCTCTAGCTGCTTCTCTGATCCCAGTGGTAATTCGTCATTCTCAGGCCTTCTCTAGTCCTGTCGGTAATTACCCATTCTAAGAGGTAAGAGGAGTTGGCCTAGCGGCTAGGGCGGTCGACCTCAAAACTGGGTTCAAGTCTCGGCAATGACGCTGAACATCCCCATCCTGTGGTTCTGGGCAAAATCACTTAATCTCCCCGTGCCTAACCAAAATGAATGTGTGTCCTCATGTAATGTAAGTGGTGCTATGTAAAGTTCTCTGATACTCAATTTGGGTCAAGTTTGCGCTATATAAGACTCTGCAAAAAAAAAAAGTCCTCTAGCCAGTGCTGTAGCTGCATCGCTGGTCCCAGTGGTAATTCCTCATTCGAGGTCCTCTAGACACTGCTACAGCTCCAAATCTGGTACAGTCGGTTATTCCTTGTTCGAAGTCTTCCAGACAGTGATGTTAGCTGCTTCTCTAATCACGTCAGTAACTCCCCCATTCAAAGTCCTCTAGCCAGTGCTGCAGCCGCTTCTTGAGTTTCAGGGATAATTCCTCATTCTAAGTTCTCTAGACAGTGCTGCAACTACATATCTGGTCCCTGTGGTAATTCTTAATTCTTAGTCCTTCTCTGGTCTTGTCAGTAATTCCTCATTCTAAGTCCTCTAGCCAGTGCTGCAGCTGCTTCTCTGGTCCTGTCAGTAATTCCTCATTCTAAGGCCTCTAGCCAATGCTGCAGCTGCTTCTCTGGTCCTGTGGTAATTTCTCATTGTAAGTCCTCTAGACAGTGCTGCAGCTGCGTCTTCGTTTCCAGTGGTAATTCCTCATTCCATCTCCTTTAGGCAGTACTGAAGCTGTGTCTCTGGCCCAGTGGTAATTCTTCATTCTAAGTCCTCTGGACAGTGTTGCAGCTGCTTATCTGGTCCCAGCGGTAATTCCTCATTCTAAGTCCTCTGCACAGTGCTGCGGTTGCTTCTTTGGTACTATTGGTAATTCCTCATTCTAAGTCCCCTAGGCAGTGCTGCAGCTGGCTCTCGGATCCCAGTGGTAATTCCTCATTCTAAGTCCCGTAGGCAGTGCTGCAGCTGTGTCTATGGTCACAGTGCTAATTCCACATTCTTAGTACTCTAGGCAGAGCTGCGTCTCCGGTTGCAGTAGTAATTCCTCATTCGTAGTCCTCTGGGCAGTGCTGCAGCTGTTTCTCTGATCCCAGTGGTAATTCCTTATTCTTAATACTCTAGGAGGTGCTGCAGCTTCTTCTCTGGTCCTGTCAGTAATTCCTCATTCTAAGGCCTCTATGCAGTGCTGCAGCTGCTTCTCTGGTCCTGTCAGTAATTCCTCATTCTAAGGCCTCTATGCAGTGCTGCAGCTGCTCCTCTGGTCCTGTTGGTAATTCCTCATTCTAAGTACTCTAGACAGTGTTTCAGCTGCTTCTTGGGTTCCAGTGGTAATTCCTCATTCTATCCCCTTTAGACAGGTCTGCAGCTGTGTCTCTGGCCACCGTGGTAATTCTTCATTCTTATTTTTAACAAGAGGGGAACGGAAGAGGACGATATTTAATGGGGTCCAGTGTACATGTCCTAAAGTAGAGCTGGCAGCAGAGTACAAAGTTCCCCAGGAGGCGTTTGACAATGTGGAGCTGGTATTGGGAGTAGGTATTAAAATACCGTGGCTGCAAAGAAAGGGTTCCCTAGTCGGAACTTAGAGAGCCTCACACACCCAAAGTAATAAGCGTGAAACACACCCTTACTAGAGGGTGTCCGGTGTCATCATCGGCTCACTGCCCCTCGTCAGACCGGCGCTGCAATGTCCGACGGAGTGCCCAAAGGTACTCTTTTGACGGGGTTCTTTTAGTTCCTAGCCGAGGGTGGGTGTGAGTGAGGATGGAAGAAGGTGTAGTCAGTGCGTGAAGGTGATAAAAAAGGTAGTCAGTCCACTAGTAACTTTAATAACGTGGCTGACTCCTTAGTTAAAAGGGGTGGGAGGGGAGTTGATTCGTCAGGACCTAAAAATAAAGTACTACACAGGACCCTGACCAGGTGCCGCGAGCGTGAGGGGTAGGTGTTCCGCCGTTCCAGTGTCTTCGTAAAGGTGTATCCAAACCCTATAACGCTGGCCTCACGGGAGTTTGCTGCGGGGCCCAGTCTCAATCCCCTTAGGGTCGCCTAAATAGAGCAGGACCCCCTGGCCCTCTTGTCCTCCGACCCAGTGAGGTTGTATTTGCTTTCTTTACATAGAGCATTGAGTTCACTTTTTGATTTTCTTTGTGTAGTACTTTATTTTTAGGTCCTGACGAATCGCCTCGTGGCGAGAAACATGTTGACCACACTAGGGGGTAGAGTTATTGTTCTGTACACCTTTACAGTCTCTCAACTCCCCTCCCACCCCTTTTAACTAAGGAGTCAGCCACGTTATTAAAGTTACTAGTGGACTGACTACCTTTTTTATCACCTTCACGCACTGACTACACCTTCTTCCATCCTCACTCACACCCACCCTCGGCTAGGAACTAAAAGAACCCCGTCAAAAGAGTACCTTTGGGCACTCCGTCGGACATTGCAGCGCCGGTCTGACGAGGGGCAGTGAGCCGATGATGACACCGGACACCCTCTAGTAAGGGTGTGTTTCACGCTTATTACTTTGGGTGTGTGAGGCTCTCTAAGTTCCGACTAGGGAACCCTTTCTTTGCAGCCACGGTATTTTAATACCTACTCCCAATACCAGCTCCACATTGTCAAACGCCTCCTGGGGAACTTTGTACTCTGCTGCCAATTCTTCATTCTTAGTCCTTCTCTGGTCCTATCAGTAATTCCCCATTCTAAGGCCTATGGCCAGTGCTGTAGCTGCTTCTCTGGGCCCACTGGGAATTCCTCATTTTAAGGCCTCTAGGCAGTGCTGCAGCTGCATCTCTGGTTCTGTTGGTAATTCCCCATTCTAAGTCCTCCAGACAGTGCTACAGCTGTGTCTCTGTTCCCAGTGGTAATTCCTCATTCTATGTCCCCTAGACAGTGCTGCAGCTGCGTCTCTGTTCCCAGTGGTAATTCTTCATTCTATGTCCCCTGGTCAGTGCTGCAGCTGCTTCTTTGGTTCTGATGGTAATTCCTCATTCTAAGTCCCCGAGGCAGTGCTGCAGCTGCTTCTCTAATTCTGTTGGTAATTTCCGATTCTAAGTCCTCTAGACAGTGCTGCAGCTGCATCTCTGGTCCCATCAGTAATTCCTCATTCTTTGTCCCCTAACCCGTGTTGCAGCTGCTTCTCCGGTTCCAGCGGTAATTCCTCATTCTAAATGCCCTGGACAGTGCTGCAGCTGCTTCTTCGGTTCTGATGGCAATTCCTCATTTAAAGTCCCAGAGGCAGTGCTGCAGCTGCTTCTCTGGTTCCAGCGGTAATTCCTCATTCTAAATTCTGTTGACACTGCTGCAGCTCCAAATCTGGTCCTGTCGGTAATTACTTGTTCTAAATCTTCCAGACAGTGCTGTTGGCTGCTTCTTTAGTCACGTCACTAATTCCCCATTCTAAGTCCTCTAGCCAGGGCTGTAGCTGCATCTCTGTTCCCCGTGGTAATTCCTCATTCTTAGTACTCTAGACAGTGATGTAGCTGCTTCTCGGGTCCTGTCAGTAGTTCCTCATTTTAAGGCTTCTAACCAGCGCTCTAGCTGCTTCTCTGATCCCAGTGGTAATTCGTCATTCTCAGGCCTTCTCTAGTCCTGTCGGTAATTACCCATTCTAAGAGGTAAGAGGAGTTGGCCTAGCGGCTAGGGCGGTCGACCTCAAAACTGGGTTCAAGTCTCGGCAATGACGCTGAACATCCCCATCCTGTGGTTCTGGGCAAAATCACTTAATCTCCCCGTGCCTAACCAAAATGAATGTGTGTCCTCATGTAATGTAAGTGGTGCTATGTAAAGTTCTCTGATACTCAATTTGGGTCAAGTTTGCGCTATATAAGACTCTGCAAAAAAAAAAAGTTCTCTAGCCAGTGCTGTAGCTGCATCGCTGGTCCCAGTGGTAATTCCTCATTCGAGGTCCTCTAGACACTGCTACAGCTCCAAATCTGGTACAGTCGGTTATTCCTTGTTCGAAGTCTTCCAGACAGTGATGTTAGCTGCTTCTCTAATCACGTCAGTAACTCCCCCATTCAAAGTCCTCTAGCCAGTGCTGCAGCCGCTTCTTGAGTTTCAGGGATAATTCCTCATTCTAAGTTCTCTAGACAGTGCTGCAACTACATATCTGGTCCCTGTGGTAATTCTTAATTCTTAGTCCTTCTCTGGTCTTGTCAGTAATTCCTCATTCTAAGTCCTCTAGCCAGTGCTGCAGCTGCTTCTCTGGTCCTGTCAGTAATTCCTCATTCTAAGGCCTCTAGCCAATGCTGCAGCTGCTTCTCTGGTCCTGTGGTAATTTCTCATTGTAAGTCCTCTAGACAGTGCTGCAGCTGCGTCTTCGTTTCCAGTGGTAATTCCTCATTCCATCTCCTTTAGGCAGTACTGAAGCTGTGTCTCTGGCCCAGTGGTAATTCTTCATTCTAAGTCCTCTGGACAGTGTTGCAGCTGCTTATCTGGTCCCAGCGGTAATTCCTCATTCTAAGTCCTCTGCACAGTGCTGCGGTTGCTTCTTTGGTACTATTGGTAATTCCTCATTCTAAGTCCCCTAGGCAGTGCTGCAGCTGGTTCTCGGATCCCAGTGGTAATTCCTCATTCTAAGTCCTATAGACAGTGTTACAGCTGCATCTCCGGTCCTAGTGGTAGTTCCTCATTCTAAGTCCTCTAGGTAGTACTGTAGCTGTGTCTCAGTTTCCAGCCTTAATTCCTCATTTTATGTCCTCTAGACAGTGCTGCAGCTTCGTGTCTGGTCCCATCAGTAATTCCTCATTCTAAGTCCTCTAGACAGTGCTGCGGTTGCTTCTCTGGTCCTGATGGTAATTCCTCATTGTAAGTCCTCTAGCCAGTGCTGTAGCTGCTTCTCTGTTCCCAGTGGTAATTCCTCATTCTAAGTCCTCTAGACAGTGTTACAGCTGTATCTCTGGTCCCAGTGGTAATTCCTCATTCCATCTCTTTTAGGCAGTGCTGAAGCTGCATCGCTGTTCCCAGTGGTAATTCCTCATTCTAAGTCTTCTAGGTAGTACTGTAGCTGTGTCTCTGATCCCAGTGGTAATTCCTCATTCTAAGTCCTCTAGACAGTGCTGCAGCAGCTTCTCTGGTCCTGTTGGTAATTCCTCATTCTGAGTCTTCGAGGCAGGGCTGCAGCTGAGTCTCTGTTCATACAACCACTACACTTCAAATAAAAATACAAAGTCATTGTCATTTACAGGAGCAATAGCTCGAGCTCTCAAAAATGTGAGAGCTATTGCGTTGCAAATGCTTGTTTTTATTTCTTTCTATGTCCCTACTGTAGGAAAGTGGATATCTGACTATGGTTGCCCCCAACTTTTTGCCTAGTGTTTTGCTGGTTTTCGACCTAGTTGGCATGGGGCCCTGCTATTCAGGACCCCAGACTAATTGCTCTCTCTGTAAAATGGACTCCATGTACCTTAGGTACATACCTAATTGGATGCTGGGTCAACTTATCAGCCCCTGTACAGTGTACCTTAGGTACCCAGGGCATAGGTGTACCCAGGGCCTACCAGGGGCTGAAGCATGTATTATGCCACCCCTGGCTGGCTATCCAAACTGACACAACTGGCTGGTAAAACAGCTGGGGCAAGGTGGTGTAATCACCCTTTGCTGTAGATATAGTATACCTATATCTAACCACAAAATGGACACATAGATTCCTATAAGTCACTCCTATGGCAGGCCTTATCAATCCTGAAGGCAGAGTGCTTGGAATTATGTGAGATGGTGCTCTAGCATGAGCTGAGCCTGTCTGCAGCTTTCGGAACCATGTCCTTATAGCTGTTCCATGATAACGCTATACCATATACTCTTAAGTGCATTATAATCCTCGTGGTTATTGCTAACTTTGGTATAGCATTATCAAAACATGTCGTGTAAGGTGTCATACGCTTTGGAATACTACCCCCTCGCCAGTTCTGGCGATGGGGGAAGCATTCCACCATCCTAGAGGGATAAGACATGTATGTAACTGTAACCCCGGTTAAAGTTAACTCGAGCCTCAGCATCACAAAATGGATGCAGCCACCACAGACACAAGTCTGACCTCCTGCTGCTGGGAGTCCTTCCAGCGAGGGAGGCATGGACAAAGGGTTTCCTGCCTTGGGAGGTGCTAGCACCACCCCAGACAGGACTTTGCGTATTGAGGTAGGGAGGACTGAAAGGAATGAGACATGCCTGGGGCACACAAGGTGTCCCTGTGCATACCCCGGTTCAAACCAGTTGCTGGGGCACTCCAGCCCCAGCTCTGGCGCGAAACCGGACAAAGGATAGGAGGTGTAACCACCCCCCTTCCTGGTCCCACCCATGGAAGGGACCTAGTCGATAGTACAGCCCCCTTTAGCAAGATAAAGGTAGGAGCTGGTCCCATTCCACATTAGATTATCCTGAACAACTTTAGAAGAAGAAACTCTGGACCTCGACGTTCTGCTCCACAGAAGACTGAAGGAATCTCCCTTGTGGGCAAGGAGTGTCCACCCTGCAACTGCAGGCACCATCAAGCACCCTCGCGGTTCGCTTTGTCGTCCTTCTTGCCGGAACCAGACTTCAGAGCTCGACGAGACCCGGACTCCCAGACCTCTCCGACCTCTACCCACATCTGCAGCACAACGCCCTTTTTTTGCTAGGTACATTACTTTTACCTGCACTGTAACTTTTCCTCACTTTTATTAGAAAATTCTGGTATTAGTTAGAGAAACGTGAGTAAGGTGGGGATTTGTGCACCCCGTCCTGAAGAAGGTGCTTCTGGCACCGAAACATGTCGACGCACACAAAAAGGAGGTAACGCACATTGTCAGCGTAGTGACCTCCCACCCTCATTTTTAACAGCACCAGCCCGGGGGCTTATTAAATAATTTTTTGTCACCCCACGAGCCAGGTTCTTTTTAACTATCACTATTTCCCAAACCCCACAATACACTCACATTTATTCAAAATACCCCCTCACCAACACCACACATAGTCTAACAAGTGCTCCCACGTCTCCATAGGTCGCAGCACGGGGTACGATGACCCCGATGATGAAGCATGACACCAAGGGGCCTATCCTGTAGTTTTAGTCTCAACCAGTCGGAACTGTCCTTACTTACGTATTTCGTAATTTGTTTGTGCCCATTGACTTTGCATTGAAACCCGCGTGTGTGTTCTAACACTGCACACGTGTCCCGTGGGCCTCCTACTCCTTACCTAAGGTTAGGGTAGTGTAGCCCCAGCGATTCTACAGCCTCTGGGCATCTTCATTTCCTCTATCGTTCTACTTAAACCACTTACTTAGTATATGGTTTGTCGTGCCCCTAGGGCACAATTGTAAATTGTGCGACTTACTGTATTTTTCTGAAGTGTATTGTTATGTGCTTAGCCTTCTGATCTCATAAAGAGTTCAGAGGTGTTTGTTAGTAATAAATATATTGTTTATTTTCATAACAACCTGTGTGGTGTCCTTTCATCTGGCATTCAAAGGGTTATATGTGGTAAAACAGCTGGCTTCACGTGCCTTAGACTGCTCTGTCCATGCTACCATTAGGATAGCTGGTCTATAAGGCTGACTTACAACCAATCACAATAAGGGTTGTTTTGACTGATACATGGTGATCACTAGAACTAGTGAACATCATTTATCAGGCCAACTTCTCACATTGGTGGCAGCGGTGGGATTTGAGCTTGCTGTTTTTTTACCAAATATAATCTCTTGATATCATTTGAAAGATCACATAAGGTACCATAGGTACATATAACAAGCTTAGAAATACTCTGAGTTCTACTGATCCAGCTGTTGTAGTAGAAAGGGCCTAGCACACCCTGACTACAACTCTTAGCAAGGGATCAGTGGGAAAACCCATAGTGTAGGTAAGTGCACACACCACACCTCACTAGAAAGCATGTCTATCACAGGAGAATCCACAGTGACTCCCCTTGTGATTAGTGACCCTTAACATGCACTTTCCAGATATGCAGCACTCAGTTTCCAGGAGATGAGACAATTGTGTACCTCCAGGAAATTGAAACAGGGTTCCAACCCTACCCTTCCTTGTCTGTTAGGACTCCTAGAAGCCTATGATGCCCAGAAGGCCTCTAACCCAGGCTCCTCAGGCCCAGCAGATGGAAGCCTGCCCCCCTTAGAAGGTCCCCTGACTCTAATCACCCTGATACAGAAAATGTAGATGAGGATGAGGATGATGATGAGGAAGGAGATGAATCTGAGGAAGAGGTAGAAACTGACCAGACTCAAGTCAGGAAACTTAGTCAGGCCAACTTAATCCTACATGGAACTAGGGATGGGGAGCCCCGAACCTACCCCTAAATGGGTTTAACTTTGGAAACAGAAGAGAAAGGTCTCACTCTGGAGACTCCAGGCATTCTGGGGCTCCGCTCCAAGGAGGATGACTTCCCCTAAGAGGAGAGAGCACCAGGCAAGAATGGAAGAGGTTAATCTGAGGATCCAAGGGGAAGAAGTAGCCATTGCCAAGGAGAGACTTGCTTTCGCCAGGGAGCAAACATTTTGTGGGTTAGAACCCACTGGTGGCAGCAATATCCCTAAGGATAAAGACAGGAGTTTTGATAATAGACACCTGAGTAAAATAGTGCCCTCTACAGGGTAGGGGATGACATCCACAAATGGATGACTGCTCTGGAGAGGGCCTGCAAAGTACAGCAGGTACCCCTGGGTCAGTGGGCAGCTATATTGTGGCTCTCCTTTGAAGGTAAAGGCAGAGATAAGCTCCTCACTGTTAGAGATGAGGATGCTAATGACTACCAAGTCCTGAAAATGCACTGATTGATGGGTTTGGCCTAACAACTGAACAGTACAGGTTGATTTTCAGAGATACCCAGAAAACTCAGGCTCAGGACTGGACTGATTTTGTAGATTGTGCTACTTAGGCTCTGGAGGGCTGGTTATTGGGTAGTAAAGTTACAGACTACACAGGATTGTATAATCTCATGATGAGAGAGCAAATCTTAAATAACTGTCAAAACCAGCTTTTGCACCAGCACCTGGTGGACTCTGATCTGACCTCTCCACAAGAATTTGGTAAGAGGGCAGACAAATGGGTCAGAACCAGGATTAGGCTTATGAATCAGGGTGGTGACCAAAAGAAAGAGACTACCAAGCCTCAAGAGAAAGGTGGGGATAAATCTAAAGAGAAGACTTCCCCAGGGCCACAAAACTCCAATGAAGGGGGTGGGTCCCAAAACACTTCCTCTACCCAGAAGAAACCTTATTGCCATGCCTGCAAACAGGTAGGCCATTGGAAAACTGACAGCAGTTGCCCAAAGGCCAACAATAAGGAGAACATACCCCCAAGTAATACTCCCAAACCTCCTGTTACTATTAGTAGTAATCCCCCAGGTGGTAGGAGTGCCCCCAAAAATTTGGTTGGGTTTACTTTGGGATCACAGGTGGACTCTGGCCTATCCAGGTCCTCAACTACAGCTACTCTTGTCTGTGAAAATGGCATGGGGTTTGCCAACTTCACTGCTTGCCCAAACACTTTGAGCAAGTACAGACAGGATCTCCTCATCAATGGTCAGAGAGTTGAGGCCTACAGAGACACAGGGGCTTGTATCACTATGGTGACTGAGAATCTAGTCCCCTCAAAGCAACTTTTACCTGGTGTCACATACCAGGTGACCAATATTGATGGAATACAAACCAATCATCCCATGGCAGTAGTAAGTCTCAGCTGGGGAGGTGTCACTGGCCCAAAGAGAGTGGCAGTGTCTACAAACTTGCATGTAGATTGTCTACTGGGGAATGATTTGGAAATCTCAGCCTGGGCTGAGGTGGAACAAGAAACCATTCTAAAATGGTAAATATCCATGGAAAGGTTAGTGGGGATATGAGGGCCACAGCCCCAATCCAAGATGTCCTCCCTGAAAAGGTTGGGAGGGCTGAGCAAACCTCAGCCCCATCTTTAGCTAACTTCCCTCCTGAAAAGAGTAGCAGGGCTGTACTGGTAACAGCCCATACCCAAACTGAGTCCCTTCCTGAAAAGGTTGGTGGGGCTGTGATGGCCACAGCCCAAACTCAAACTGATTCATGTGTTGTGAAGCCTGAACCTATGGATCACTCCACACAAACAGAGAGCATTGTGGAGGAAGAGAGATCTCCCCCCCACCAAAAATTAGGAAAGAATCAGCCTTCTCAGGGAACTGATCTTACCCCTTGTGAAGAAACTGCCCCAGAGGTAGTCAGGCCTAGCCTGGCAGAGCCCCTGGTGTCAGTGGACCCTTCCAAGGTGGGACCCAGTCTGGAGCAGGTAACCTGCCCCTCTCTACCCTGCCTCGGTCAGCCCAGGGCTACAGAGGTCAAGGAGGTCAGTGAGCCCCAAAGGGACCTCTGTCAAATAAAACACCCCATCAGTAGATTAGGGGCCCCAAAGCTAGCAGCCCTAGCAAGGTGAAAACTTTAAAAACTCCTGAGGGATCTCCCTTACACCTAGTTAGGAACCTTCCCCAGATGGACTCTGTTGGGCACAGCCAAACTTGGGACCTAAGGGCCCCAGACCTGACCTGTCCCTCCAGTAAGCCAAACATGGTGGAGAGTGATTGGAGGAAGTTGAGCCTAACATTAGTGGGGCCTCACTTCGGTACTCCATCTCAGCACCAGCCTTTTACTTTGCCAAAACACACCACAGGTAGAGATTCCCTATGGTGGAGACCCTCAGATACCCTTAGGGTGAGGGATTGCTTAGTGGACCATGAGACAGGAGGTAACCGTGCCAGTGCTGTTCCTTCCTTATATGGCCACTTAGGCAATAGAGGCTTAACTGGACAAGGATAGCCTTATCTCCTTTTGTTTTTGGGGGGGGGGGGGAGTTATGTAGGAAGGTGGATATCTGACTATGGATGCCCCCAACTTTTTGCCTAGTGTTTAGCTGGTTTTCGACCTAGTTGGACTGGGGCCCTGCTATTCAGGACCCCAGACTAATTGCTCTCTCTGTAAAAAGGACTCCATGTACCTTAGGTACATACCTAATTGGATGCTGGGTCACCTTATCAGCCCCTGTACAGTGTACCTTAGGTACCCAGGGCATAGGTGTACCAAGGGCCTACCAGGGGCTGAAGCATGTATTATGCCACCCCTGACTGGCTATCCAAACAGACACAACTGGCTGGTAAAACAGCTGGGGCAAGGTGGTGTAATCACCCTTTGCTGTAGATATAGTATACCTATATCTAACAACAAAATGGACACATAGATTCCTAAAAGTCACTCCTATAGCAGGCCTTATCAATCCTGAAGGCAGAGTGCTTGGAATTATGTGAGATGGTGCTCTAGCATGAGCTGAGCCTGTCTGCAGCTTTCGGAACCATGTCCTTATAGCTGTTCCATGATTACGCTATACCATATGCTCTTAAGTGCATTATAATCCTCGCGGTTATTGCTAACTTTGGTATAGCATTATCAAAACATGTCGTGTAAGGTGTCATACGCTTTGGAATACTACCCCCTCGCCAGTTCTGGCGATGGGGGAAGCATTCCACCCTCCTAGAGGGATAAGACATGTATGTAACTGTGAACCCCGGTTAAAGTTAACTCGAGCCTCTGCATCACAAAATGGATGCTGCCACCACAGACACAAGTCTGACCTCCTGCTGCTGGGATTCCTTCCAGCGAGGGAGGCCTGGACAAAGGGTTTCTTGCATTGGGAGGTGCTAGCACCACCCCAGACAGGATTTTGTGTATTAGGTAGGACAGGCCTGAAAGGAATGAGACATGCCTGGGGCACACAAGGTGTCCCTGTGCATACCCCGGTTCAAACCAGTTGCTGGGACACTCCAGCCCCAGCTCTGGCGCAAAACCGGACAAAGGATAGGGGGTGTAACCACCCCCCTTCCTGGTCCCACCCATGGGAGGGACCTAGTCGATAGTACAGCCCCCTTTAGCAGGATAAAGGTAGGAGCTGGTCCCATTCCAAATTAGATTATCCTGAACAACTTTACAAGGAGAAACTCTGGACCTCGACGTTCTGCTCCACAGAAGACTGAAGGAATCTCCCTTGTCGGCAAGGAGTCTCCACCCTGCAACTGCAGGCACCATCAAGCGTCCTAGCCGTTCGCTTTGTCATCCTTCCTGCCAGAACCAGACCTCAGAGCTCAGCGAGACCCGGACTCCCAGACCTCTCTGACATCTACCTACATCTGCAGCACAGCTGGGACCCGTGGGTGCGACGAGACACGTGGGACCGGCCATCTTTGGAGAACTGCACTTCGCTTCTAGCCCGACCTTTGAGGTACCCTCAAGTAAGTGCTTTGGGGATTGAGAAGCCCCAGCCCCGAGCAGCTCCTGCACCGAAGACCAGCCCTCCAGCCTCCACGAGATCTGCGTGGGGCCCTTCTGCCTGGTTGCTGCTCGATGCGTTGTCTGGTCACTTGCCGGCTGGCTTCTAGCCTCATAGACGACGAACCTTGAAATCTATGCCACTGGTCTGGTTGCTCCAGACTGGCCCTTGCTTATTTCCAAAAGAGAAGTACCCCGAACCCTCCTGGTTCGCACCAGACGCCATCTTCACTCACCGCTTGGGTTGCCTTTGCCAAGGCCTGTTGACTCCGATCCCGGAACAGACACCGCCGACAGCGAGAGCCTGCGCGGGACAGTTTGTGCCTCCATCCTGGTTGTCGAAGACACCTCCTGGTCCACGTGACTGCAGAGACAAGCTTCACCTCTTCCCCTGATCGCGACAACAGCATCTGGTTCCTTCCTGGTTCCACACCGATCACTGACTAGTGATTTTGAACACTGTCCTCTCTGTTTTCAGGTCTCCATCTTCATCGATCCACCCTTGGATCCCTCCGGACATCTCCCTCCTGGTCGCCTGCAGCATCTTTTCTTCCAGGCTCCATTGACTTCGATGCGGAAACTCAACGCACTTTCACACCTATGCACCCGCAGCCCCGTGGGTGAGGTAACAAGAGCATTTTAGTGCTCATAGGTAGATGATTGACTCTCATAGTGTCCAGGTATCCTGTAGTTTTAGTCTCAACCAGTCGGAACTGTCCTTACTTACCTATTTCGTAATTTGTTTGTGCCCATTGACTTTGCATTGAAACCCGCGTGTGTGTTCCAGCACTGCACACGTGTCCCGTGGGCCTGATACTCCTTACCTAAGGTTAGGGTAGTGTAGCCCCAGCGATTCTACAGCCTCTGGGCATCCTCATTTCCTCTATCGTTCTACTTAAACCACTTACTTAGTATATGGTTTGTCGTGCCCCTAGGGCACCATTGTAAATTGTGCGACTTACTGTATTTTTCTGAAGAGTATTGTTATGTGCTTAGCCCTCTCTTCTCATAAAGAGTTCAGAGGTGTTTGTTAGTAATAAATATATTGTTTATTTTCATAACAACCTGTGTGGTGTCCTTTCATCTGGTATTCAAGGGGTTATATGTGGTAAAACAGCTGGCTTCACATGCCAAAAGAGTTTAGCCTAGGACTGCTTTGCCCATGCTACCATTAGGATAGCTGGTCTATAAGGTTGACTTACAACCAATCACCATAAGGGTTGTTTTGACTGATACAAGGTGGTCACTAGAACTAGTGAGCATCATATATCAGGCCCACTTCTCACACCTACCATGAGCCATCTTCCTGTGAATTCTAGCTC